>NC_045542.1:142406722-143105055 GCF_009769535.1 Thamnophis elegans | reverse complement strand
AACACAATATGCCTTTATTTCAACAAACATTTGACAAACTAAGTGTAAATTGAATGGCCTGATGGCCAAATAGATATAAAGGTTGATGGGCATATTTTGCTTTAGTGCTCCATCTCTGATTTGGAGTCTTTCTCTAATGCACCACTTGAGGCTCAGCTGGCTTGCTGAACAGCATACCAAAAGAATACATTTATTGTTTTATTATTTTAAAGGGTTTTAAGCCAGCAAGATTTCTTAAATTCTCAGCCTGAAAGACATGACACAAAAGGAATAGAGAGAAAATCTCAATTCTGATAAAATTAAATATTTCACATGTAACATATATGCAAATCAGAAGCAGTTCAGGGCTGATAGAATAGTTTTCTGAGCAGTTTAACATTGCTATGCAATGTTAACTAACACTTGGGAAATATGTGATCTCATGAGGTTTTTGTGATATCACTCAACCCAATATTATTACATCACCAAGGCTAACCTCTTGAAATTGAGGTTATAGGCTCTTGCTAAATCTAAGGTTAGCAAAAGCTAACTCCAAATAGTCAGGCTATGAACAGTTAATTGTTTAATATATCAGAAATGAATGAGGTGTGCAAGTGATTAAATATAAATGCTTGTTGGCCCATAAGACTCATGACCCTACAGTTCAAATCCTAGTGGCTACAGCATTTAAGTCATTGAGGCCAATTCCATACTCAGTACAAGAATCCAGATTAAAGCTTCCTGCCACATATGGTAGTTGTGAAGCCTCGACTTGTATACACCCAATGGAGTCTCCCATTTCTCTGGATATTTGGTGGCACTTCCAATTTGGTGCTTGCTTCCCTTCTGTTTAAGAAAAAAGCAGAAGGCATATAGTCCATATTCAGAGCAGCATCTCTATCTTTTGTAAAAAGCAGGGTGGTAGGGATTCTGTTTAAAAAAAATTATCTACCAGGAAACACATTTTAGGGACCTCTTGGATTAGTAAAATAGGAGAGCTAGATAGGGACAACAACTCAAGAGCTGACATAAAGCTGCCAATTATTCCACTACCTGAGCTAACACTGATGAAATAGCAAGATAAAATCTTTCCTTCTTTTACTAAATATAACGCTTTTCTCTCCCATACATCTAAAAAAATGGTTAATAATGCAATGACACCACAACTAAAACATGATTTTTAAAAAAATATCCAGAAGTTTATCCCCCCTTTTTGAAAAATCAGGAAAACTAAAAATAAGATCCGCTTTGGAAAAATGTTTACCTATGCACGTTGACAAGCTTAATTCACATTTTTCAAACGGCTGCCTTTAGGTAAAAGCAGCTGGATAAGATGGTGGTTCAGTGTCCAGGTCGAGCCTAGTGACACTTTCTCAATAATTCTTTAAGGTGTGTTTATCATTTACTGATTGGGAAAGTTTACTAAAGAAGTTACTAACAAAAATCGTCGCGTATTTTCCAACCATCATCGGGAAGACAGCGAATCGATGTCAACCCGAAGCACAACATCACCGCAAGCCAACCCTTTCCTTCCCCACAGCCGGCTAGAACCCGCGAAGGAATTAACAGTACCAAACGCTGGGTCGCTCACCTGAAACCCGGCCTTCCTCTGCGCACGCGCGACATCCCATCGCCCAACCCTTCTATATTAACAGTTACTCCTTTAAACCCCGTTCCATTCGCGCGCCCCTTCTTCGGTATTGTGACGCAAATGATTCCACCCTTTTTTTTAAAATTCACGCCTCCTCGAGCGCCGGCACCGCCCCCCTTTTCTTCCTCCCACCCTCCCACCCCGCCTTCGCTCGTCCCCTCGCTCGCGCTGTTGGCCGTTTCCTGCTTGGAGACGCGTAGAGCGTTGTGAGCTTCCGTCCCAGTCCCTCCCTCCCGTCCCCCCCGCCCCCCCCCACCCTCAGTCCCTTTCTTTCTCGCGTGTCAGGCGGCGGCGCGAGCGCGGCTCCCTCGGCGCTGAGGGAGAGCAGAGGGCTCCGAGAAGGGGAGTGAGCCGCGGTGGGGAGGCCCCGGCGCCTGGCCCCGTTTTGGAAGCCTCAGGGGCGGGGGCGGGCTTCGGAGTCGGCGACGACGGTTGTGGCAGTTAAGGCGACGACTTCGGTCTTCTTTCCCCTGACTTGAATTTCGTTCGGCTCGCCAACATGAGTATCGAGATCCCGCCGGGTTTGTCGGAGCTGCTGCAGGGCTATACCGTGGAGGTGTTGCGGCGCCGGCCGCCGGATCTCCTGGACTTCGCCGCCGAATACTTCGGTCGCCTGAAGGATTCCCGCGACCAGCAGCTGCGCGAGGAGGCGGCCGCCAGGGGCAAAGGAGTCAACTTTGACGGGGAGCCTATGCAGACCGAGTCAAACGGCGAAGAGTCGAGGAGGGAACCGGAGGCCGAGGAGGACTCCGACTCCGACTTCGAACGTGAGTTGCAGCCGGTTGGGGGGGTGTGTGTTTCTTGCCACCCGCTGCTCAACCTTTCCTCCGCTTTTTCCTGGCGGATTCGAAGATCCTCACGTGCGGAGGACTTTCTCTTTTTTTGTTTTTGCACGCGGGCTTCTCTCTCTCTCCCTCCCCCCCTCCCCCCTCTCCACCAGCCCCGGCGGCTCTAGGTGTTAGAATAGGGGAGCCCCCGGGCGGGTTATCTATCAGCCGCCGGTTTTACGGTACTTCCAACGTGTCGTGCGAACGGTGGAGAGCGGAGAAGAGAAGAGAGCAAGAGCTCTCCGCTATGCGAAATCCTGCCCTGCCGCCCTCAAAGCAACGGTGTGGGGGAGGCAGGGTATAAATTTACCAGTTTTTTTTAAAAAAAATCATTTATTTTGACAAACATGTAAAAGATAACAGGTATAAATATAAACGTTAGTATGAACACAGTAAATGGTACGAATAAATGGAGACAGTAGGACAGGGACGTTAGGCACGCTGGTGCGCTTATGCACGCCCCTTAAAAAAGAATAGATATTTACTGCTCTCACACAACACATTAAGGCTGCAATTTAACTGTAGAGTTAATATAGCAACGGCCAGAGCATTGTTTGCGGTATTGGCGGGTGGTGGTGGGTGGGAGGTTGTCCTTTGAATGCGGAAAAGTAGGTGTGACCTTGTGTAGAAAAATAAGACCCTTTTTAGTGTGTTATTGCTTCTTTGCCTCATCTCGGTTCGTTTTGACCTGGAGGGGAAAAGAAAACGGTAGCTGGATCATTTCAAATTTTACTTACACTCCTGCCTCGCTTCATTCAATATGTTTGAGCGACTATTGCTCCAGGCAGTGGAGGTGACTTTTGAATGAAAATCTTTCCTTTTCCATTACTTTTTTAAAAAGACAGTCAGCTGGAAAAAAACCTGCTTCTAAGGTATTCCTAGTTTCTTGATTAAAGAGAAAGAGAGGAGAGGCCTTAACGACACATTAAAGCATTAAATATACCGTTGTGATTTTAAGAGTACGGGAAGCCTTTTCAGTGTCCAGGGTTTTTTGGGCGGAGGTGTGTGTGATCAGTTGTATCGAGAAGAGAATAAAGCATGTAAGGTTGGAACACAACAACTTATGAACAATACTTTGTTTTAAAATAGTATATAGGAAGGAGGGAGGGAGAGAAAGATTGGAAAATATCTTATCTTGAATGATTTCCACCCCTTCTTAGTAAAGGAATTTCTTGAAGATTCTTCCAAGAATCTGGCCATATTCTACCATGTTTTTTTTTGAACACAGCAGCTTTTTTACATCTATCCATTTTTTAAGTCCTACATTCAAAATAATATTTAGAGAATGTTTCCTGTATTGTCTCATTATTTTATTACAACATATTTAATACTTAATGGTAAGCAATGAAAACTATTTTTAAAACTCATTTCTAAATAGCTATTTGCATATATTCTTGGTTCAAAATTGGATTAGTTCATGTTCAAAATTGTCTAAAGGAGCTTGCCAAAGTGTGGATTAATTATCTCATAATTGGACCATGGTGTAAGTAGCTAATCCACAAAGGAAGCCTTTAAAAATATTCTGAATACAGGGACCAGAAATTTGAGGAGAATGTATCATAATGTATCAGGATTCCATTTTTCAGTTCACCACCCATTGGGGAACATTTGGGGAATCTTAGAATTAAGTGATATCAATGTTGTTAGACACAACTTTCTATTTTTGTAAGTGTCAAAAGTGAAGGTGCTGTTTGAAAACCTTAGTGATAGAACAGTTAGTGTCCTAACTTTTGACGGTTAATTGAGAGGTTCTGTTGATACTTACAGCTTTCTGATCTCTTTTCCCTGGTTGGTAAGTTATGTGCTGTGTACTGTATATAAATGAATTAACATGTTTCTAAGTTTAGCATATGTTAACAATCAGGGAAGAGGACGTTTCCAGAGAAATCTTTGTAACTAAAATGGTTATGATGCTAATGAGATACTTTTCCTAAGATGGGAAGCAGGGAAGAACCAGTTAAAAAGCTGTTTTTGTATAGTGTGTATGAGGCTGTTGCCAGGGAGAGCAAAAGTGAACAGAAATGGAATGTTGTGCATTATGGGGAAATTCTTCACTTTCTAAGTGGTAAAATATTGGTAGGGCTGTTTGTAGAAAAAATTCATTTCTGAAGACCTAAAATTAATGTGACATGTAATACACAATACGCAAAATTTAAAAAATGCAAATTAATTAGTGTCAAGTCTTACTAGGCATGGCAAATATTAAACAAAATGAATATTAAATTAAGCCTTGCTGTTAAATTTGGAAAAACCATGATACCCTTTTTCAAATGTGGATCAATTTAGTGGGTCTGGAATGTGCTTTTACCTCCAAACCAGACTTATAATAAAATTAATGAATTAATATTCTGAAGTCAGAACACTATGAAAAAGTGTGACTAATTGAAGTATTTAAGATGTATAGAAAAAGATCAGTTATTAACAATAATAACTTAGAACCTTAGTATTTAAGTAAAATGTCATTAAGATGATGGAGGATATAAATCAAAATGTTTTCCTAGATACTTTGTAAAGTATTTATGTATGGTAAAATAAAATTTGAGCCTTATATCCATTAAATTAAACATTGTTAGAAAAGCACATGCATTTATAGAGCATGCCTCAGTTTTAATTTTCTAAGGAAAGACCAATTTGGGAAAGAAAGCAAAAATACAGTTTCCTAGTAACTGTTAAAATAACAAAATAGAGTGGTTGGAGTAAAATGATAAATTGATAGTGTAAATAGCAGCAGTTGGTGTACGGTAATTAAAAATTCTGTCTGTTAACCATGTTAAGGCAGTGATTCAGAACATACTTGTTGGAAGGAAGATTCATTGAAATAGAACAATTTTGAGAAAAAACTGTTGGAATGTTGAAACATTTAATGGTGATTATGCAGAATTTCCTTTAGTTTTAAGGCATTTTAACGTAATTCAATGTTCTATTTTAATTTGACATCGCTTTTTGTGAAAACTCATTAAAATAGCCAGAAAACCCATGTTGTTGGTATATTAAATGTCACAGTACAATAGTAAAATTAATAAAATATACTGTACCTTACTATGTTTGCTATATTGTTATAAAGGTAAGTTATCTAATGAATTGAGCATAAGCCTTAGTGATTACACAGATTTTTGAAAAGAGGATTAAAATATGGGAAAAGAGTGGTAACTGACCAGTCTGGATTATAACTCCTTTATGATAAGAAGCTGAGTCAAGTGGGATGCAGATATTGATGAAGTATAGTAATCTAACGATTTTTATGCTGGAAATTGGAGATAAGCAACATTTAGAGGGGCACAAAGGTGCATTAGGGGAAAAAGATGCAACTTCTAAGAAGAATTATTTGGAAAGCATAATTTATTTTTGTAGTACTACAGTTCTTGTGTTCAAAGGATAAGATAGTTCTAGTACTGGCAAAATAATATATAATCTTGTTTATCTTTGGCACATGATAAATTCTGAGCAGTGTTTAGTCTGCTTTTATTTTCTTGGGAATTTGATGTATTTTGTCAAGCATGATAGGAGATAGTCCAAAAGCCAGAGGGCATTGCTTTTTTAAAAAAGGGTTCTTGGAAATCTTTCTAAAATCTCTTGGTAGGTGGTGTCCTTCAGATTTTTTAAAGCAACTCTTATATTGAGGACAAAACAGGTTTGTCTCTATGAGATTTCACAATTGAAAAAATATGCCACATTCTACTGTTTTGGGAAGTATAGAGTATGTATAATTGAATTATGAAATACAACATTGTCTCTCCATGGTTCTATGGTATAAGAGCAATAAACCTACTTTAAAAATATATTTTAATTAAAAGCAATAATATAGATATGGTGCTGTTCTCTGTGTGCTTTTCTTTTTCACCTGTGTTCCTTTGGTTACAATATGTGCCCCTCTTTATCCTTCAAGTGATAGCATTCTAAGCAGATGTATTTTAATTTTTTTTCACTGTAGTCATAAATCATTTCTAAAATGGCAATTATATTCCTTCTCCCCAAATCCCAGAAGTAGGATGAAACGTTACTGACTTTGCTGGAGCTCTCTATTATTATGTTATGATTCTATCCTTGTTATTTATTGTATGTTAAAAGTAAATGTTCATGTCATGTAGTTTGTAACTATTGAACATTGTAATTGAACTCTCAGCTGTATATTTGTAGCTGATTAGTTTATTTCGACATACTAAATGTTTGTTTGGGTACTCATTTTATTACAAAGTTGATGCTTTGAGTATTTTTGCTCCCTAGTTTATCCATCTATTCCTTTGCTAAATGTGTTAAAATGTTAAAGTGCTTTGGAAATTTGAATGATGGATAAATTCTTATATCAATAGTAAGGTAATATATTTGATATTTGTTTCCTAAAGTACATTAGAAAAGATAACCAGTTGATAGTTGGGTGAAATTGAGCTACATTTGGTATATTTAATACTTGTAAACTTCCAAGATTTCCTGAAGAAGTTTGTCTAAAATTCAAGTGAAGTTGTACACTACAGTACTGAAATGTAGCAGTACATGTGGCCATATAGTAAAGGTTGCAAATGTGTGCATAATACAGTGGCAGGCAGTCAGGCAATCTTCCCGTACTTAAAAAAAGTTTTGTTTACAGTGAAGTGGGTTGCCAGTCACATAAACCAAAGACTTCAGTTAATGTTGTCAAATTTAGTGTCTCTAGTTTATCAGATACCACTTAGAGAAATGTTCCTTAGATAATGTGCTAAATTACAAGGATATCCAAAGTATCCTCTTACATTGGGTTTAAAATATTTACAATTAAGTTCCTCAGTTCCTGAGTACTGTAATTGTTTCCTTGCTTTTTAATATATTAAGAAATTCAAAGAAACATTAAAATTTTAGAATGCAGTGAAGTTTATACTCAATGAAATAGGATTTGCTTTCCTCTTCTAATGGGAACATTGAATACAATACTGAAGAAAGAAGTTAGAGGGAGGTGATAATAGAAATGCATCCCTACTTTTTCATATCTATATGCAGTTGCTGGATGTGATCATACATTGGTTGTTATGGTCAGGAGGGGAGAGACAAACATACAGAAAACCAATCTTATCACAATTGAGTGGTTGTGACTATAAACACACTATGACTCAAGAGAAATACAGTATTTGTTTCTGGGCAGGGTCACACCCCTTTCAGCACAACTGGCTTACAACTTGGGATGGTGGGGTTCTCCTGGACTTCGCCTTCTATTTGAATTGCATACGGAAGCTGTGGCAAGAATTTAACCTTTTTTGCAGGAGGTGGTTTTGGAAATCCAAGAGGCCGTGATTGGACTGCTGTATTGCAGTTCATCCCATATGTAGTTCCTTTAAAGGTTGAACAGGTTCAACACTTACTAATCCAAGTGCTGGTGGGTTGTCCAAGATATGTCTCTATAACACTGCTTGAAGCCACATTGCTAGTCAGTTTCTGGAACTCTGCTTGCCGAGGACCTAACTGAACAAAGTCACCTGTCCCAAAGTGAATCTAGCCATCCTGTAAGCTCTGGGAGATAGGGATTCTATTTACAGGGACACCATAGCAGGAAATAGAAATGTTAGCTATAACATTTCATTTGTTCCTCTTTCTGATGATTTAGCTTAGCTTATCTGCAGAAGTAATGACCTGCACAATAGCAAAAATTCCTTCAGTTGAAATATGTTTTTTAAATACTCAATTCCTTTGTAAATCAGTGTGATAGTTTGAGCAAGATTTTAGCTTAGGGGAATGTGGTTCTATACTCTTGATTATGGATTATAGCTTAGCTGAACATGGGAAATTAGCACAGTGATCTATTTGATAGACAATAGTCTGGTATAGTGTGATAAGTTAGCCTATATAATTGGACTTTTTAATTACAGTCTTTGACCAGCATTAAAAATTGATAGGTATGACTGTCCTATTTGGAAATAATTGGGAAAAGTAAAGTACATATCAGCATATAATATAAGGGACATCAGCCTTCATAGTTAGGGCAAAGTTAAACATTAGTTAAGGGCAAAGGTTCTAAGGATAAGGAGTCTCATGAAATCTAACCACCGACACTTCAGAAGGAAGAACACTAAAATGGGGTGTGGAAAAAGCCCATTTATATTTACCTTGAATAAATATAGATGGGCTTTTTCCATAGTCCATTTTGATCTATCCTGATTGTATAAATATCCGACAATAGAGGGTTTGCAGCAGTTAATATTTGGTGATAAAATTCAGGAACACTGGAGAGATTACTCCAACAATGTCTCTGTTTTGTTCTTTGCCATTGATTTAGCTTCCACAAGTTTTGGCTTTTTTCCAGGCTAAGTAGAATTACGGTAATATTCATCCCATGTTTTGGGTCTTCTTTGTTTGCATCCATTCTGTTAAAGTTTAAAACATGCTAGCATGTTTTCTTAACTAGACTTTACTTGTGGCAGTAATGTCTTAGACCTAGTCTAGATACATTCATTTTTCATATATTTGTTTTGTCATTTGCTTCTATTCATGTCTCATCCTGGAAATGATCAATTGCTTCAGTGTAGTCCTTCATGATATTCCACATTCATTAATCATTCATTCTTACCACTCTGTTTTATTACAAAATGCACACTTAAGCACTTCATCACTTTTACATTCAACAGTTTTGTTTCTTCTGACATATCCAATTTAATTGACAAATCCAACTTAATAAAGTGGATAGAAGCTGGCTTTTCTATATAGCTGTTTTTGCTTCTTTAAACCAGGAAAGTTTTATTTTGGGCATGTTTGACAGTTTCAGGGTCACATAATGATTTATTGCCTAAAGTTGTTGCCAACTTTCTAGTGAAAATATCTTTTCTTCATGCATCAAAGATCTTTGACTATACTTTATAGAGGCCTCATAAAATAAGCTGTATTTTCTTTCAACAAATGTTTATAACAAATCCTCACAAAGATCTCATACTCTTCATATTTCTGTCAGCTTTTGCACATTTTAAAACTTCTTCATCTCCTTTTCTACTTTGATAAGCATTCTGTCAAGGTATTTAAATTCATGTACTTGCTTGTTTATTTTTCCTGCCAAAAGACAACTAACTACCCTTAGATTAGCAGACCTTGGTTTAGCAGATTCAGTGGATGAAATCTATTTGCCCTTTCCAACATGCATTATACATTATTTCCCTACATTAGTTAAACTGGTGTTTCAACTGTTATCCATTGATTTCATATCCATACTTTTCATTATTTTACTTTTAACATTTGCTACAAAATGTTTTGGTTCTCAGCCAGCACAGTATCATTTGCATACAGAGGAACACATACATTGACGTCCCCATAAATAACACAAATTTATCATCACCACAATTATTCCTTACATGTTTATCCATAAATACGTTAAGCAACAAAGAGAACATTACATATTTTATTTATTTCTTAGGGTTTCAGGACTATTGCAAGTCTTCCCTTGCTATATCTCATTAGAATGGCAGATTCTTCCCAGAGAAGGCAGTCCCAAAGATACCGAGGTCTATTTTATAAAAGGATTTAGAGGTGACATCAGCATCTTGAATTGCACCCAGCACCCGACTGACAATCATGGCAGCTCCTGAAGTAATGATGTTCTATAGGAGAGACAAATTATACCCATTATTTCTCAAGCCATTGCATTCTGGACCAGCAGAAACTTCCAATCATCTTTGAAGGCAGTCCCATAAGAGCAAATTGCAATACTAGTCCTCCACTTATAACCATTCATTTAATGACCGTTTGAAGTTACAATTGCACCTGAAAAAAAGTGACTTGTGGTCGTTTTTCACATGACGATTGCAGCATCCTTACGGTCATATGATCAAAATTTGAATTTTGAGTCTCTGGGGAAGCTGGCAACAAAGAATGCAAATGGCGATCACCTGATTATGGAGTGTTGCAACTGGTTGTAATGTAAATTGGTTGCAAACTGCTCAGCTTATAGACATGCAATCATGAAGGTGCTGGGACAGTTGGAACTCTGAGGACCAGTCATAAATGCCATTCAGGGCCATTGTAATTTTGGATGGTCACTGAACAAATAGTTATAAGTCAAGGACTACCTATAATATCTGTCTAATAAATAAAGCTTAATATCTATCTAATACCAGCAATATCTGACTACAGATTTCTTTGATTTTTGTTGAGTCATCCAGTTTGCATATAAGTTTAATAAAATATGGATTATACATAAAATTATCTGCCAAGATATGCTTTTGTTCAATGATCCAAGTACCAACAATGTTGATAGGTGAAAGAAATAAGGGCAGTGTATGGAGAAGTTAGAAGGGGAACTTCAGATATTCTTACGTATACTTGAGTATTCATGCTCATATGATGACAAAACCATTTCTAAATACTGCAGCTATAGAAAATATGTCTTGGAACCAATTTAGACAGGAAACAACTCCAAAGTTAATCCTAAATGAGGTTCATGATCCAATGCAAGATGTTGTTGTGTTACTGATAGGAGACAGCAATGGCAATGCTCTGTCATTATATATGCAAGTGGAAATTGAGAGCAGACTAAAATATAGTCATATTTGAATACGAAAGGGTTCAAAAATTCTGAAAAATCGACTACTGATGAAGAGGCCTGACACTTCGATCTCTTGAAATGCCAGAAAACTATCAGAGAAACAATATAACAGGGAAACAGTTTTTTAAAAAGGAACCTAAAGAGGATTTGAGAAATTATAGTTTGGACATTATCTGTTAACAGCAAAATCATCATTCATATTCAATCATGCTGAAAGAAAATCAGCATGATTCCACAAAGTTAAGTCCTACCTCACTATGCTGCTGGAGGTTTTTTTTTAAAGTCAATTAGCACTTGAATGAAGGTGACCCTGTCAGTGTTGCATGTGGCAGGCACTCCACCGCCTTGGCCTGCGACCATCTGCTTTGGCCTGTAACAACCGTCCTCCTCCGACCGCTTGCTACCCGCCACTGCCCCTAGATAGTTAGGTATAGATAGGTATAGATAGGTATAGGTACTTGGGCAGCATCCATCTGATGGTGCGCTCGGCCTGTGGGAAGGACTGATAGAGGTTAGAGTTAAGGTTAGGGTTGGGGGTAGGGTTAGGGTTAGGGTTAGGGCTAGGGTCAGGATTAGGGTTAGGGTCAGGGTTAGGGTCAGGGTTAGGGTTAGGATCAGGGTTAGGCTTGGATTAGGGTGAGGGTTAGAGTTAGGGTTAGGATTAGGGTTAGGGTTGGGTTAGGGTCAGGAGCGATAGAGGATGGCAGCCTTAGGGGTGAGGACTTGGCGTCTTAAAGATCTGCTCTCTCCCTTCCTCCTTCTCAATCTGTTCAAGCCACCCCCAGACTTTGGACCTTTTAGATCCTTAGGAGAGGGGGAAGACAAGGCATTCCCCTGCACGTGGCCCTTTATAGGTGATTGTGTTAATCTTCATCTTGATCTGGAGGGTATGAGACTGGAAAGTTGCTGCTTGCTAACATTGGGCGTCTACACCTTGCCCCCCTCCATCTACAATCACCCTGCACAATACCGACTTTTGGACCTTTGGCCTTGGGTGTCTTTCTGGGACCTAGAGGAAGGGAGAGGAGCGGAGCAGCTCTCCCTCCTCCTTTATACCATCGCTTTTATATCACACTAGTGCAGTGCTCCGCGAATTTTAATGAATGTGGTGTGTATGGTGTGCCTGTTTGATGTCTGTACCCACTTTTTAAAATCTCATTATTGTTGTAGTTTTTGTGTTTTAATTGACTTATGTGGGAACTGTCTGGGTGAGTGGCTGTGTATGTATGTTAGGATTGGGATTATAACCTGGTACCTCCTCCACTGAGTGCGATTGCAGAAGTGGTAGGGGGGCCCAGGCCTATCTCCCATCCTAGTATGACTGATTCAAATCGCCTGCCGGAAGGACCGGAGGCCGTGAGAGGGGAAATAGGGTCTACGGTTGTGGGGGTGGGCCGGAGCATTATGGTCATTATGGGGAGGGGCAGGTACGACGGGAACTTCAGGGCTAGCCATTACCGGGGAAGGAGGGTCCGCTACGTCACAGCGATCCCCCCTTCCAGCCCTGTTAGTTCCACTCCAGGGCCAGATGGCGAGAATTGTCAGGGCCCTGGTCTCAGGCTGTTGTTGCTAAATGCCAGGTCTGTGGTTCATAAAGCTCCCCTCGTCTGGGACCTAATAGTAGACGAGGGGGCAGACCTGGCATGTATTACTGAAACCTGGCTGGGCCCGGAGGGAGGGGTCCCCCTCACTGAAATGTGCCCAGAGGGATTTCAGGTGCTCCACCAGCTGCGACCCCAGGGAAGGGGTGGGGGAGTGGCCATCATCGTCCGAAGGTCATTAGTTCCTCATAGGATCCCTGCTCCAGAGCTTGTCGCGTGTGAGTCCTTGTTGTTGAAGTTGGACCTTGGGGGTCAAGTGGGCTTGCTGTTAATGTACCTACCTCCCAACAGCGTTGCAACAGCCCTCCCCTTGCTCCTCAAGTCAGTAGCTGAGCTGGCGGTAGAGTTCCCCAGGCTTATAGTACTGGGGGACTTCAACCTGCCTACGCTTGGTGAATGCTCTGATGGGGCGCAGGAGTTCATGGCTTCCATGACAGCCATGGACTTGACCCAAGTAATCCGGGGTTCAACTCATTCAGTGGGTCACACACTTGACCTCGTATTCCTCTCGGAGGCATGATCTAGAATTGAGGGGTATTAAGATCCTGCCCTTGTCATGGTCTGATCACTTCCTACTGAGGCTTCACTTTCGGAAACCAATCCCCCACTGTAGGGAGGAGGAACCGATTAGGTGGTTCTGCCCCAGACACCTGATGGACCCTATGGGATTTCAGACGGCGCTTGGAGTGATACCTGACACTCTCGTCCACAGTCCAGTCGAGTCCTTAGTCGCTGCCTGGAATGCAGCAGCGACGGGGGCCCTAAACCGGATTGCGCCTTTGCGGCCTCTCCGAGGTAGCGGATCCAGGAGAGCTCCTTGGTTTACCGAGGAACTCCGGGAGATGAAGCGCCAAAAGAGATGTCTAGAGCACCGCTGGAGGGCCAGTAAGTCTGAGTCAGACCGAGCACTGATGAGAGCCTATATCAGAGCCTATCTTGTGGCAATAGGGGGGGCGAAATGTTCGCATTTTGGTGCTCTTATTGTGTCTGCTGAATCGCGCCCAGCCGCCTTGTTTAGGATAACCCGCTCCCTCCTGAAAGGGAGGGGCACGGATGAACCTTTGCAAGGTAGAGCTGAGGAATTTGTTCAGTATTTAACGGATAAAGTCGCTCGGATTTGGACAGACCTGGACTCCAATTGCACGGTACCAGCCGAGGTACCGGGGGAAGGTCTTGAGCGGAGTTTATGGATTGAGTTTCAACTTGTCACACCTGAGGAAGTGGACAAGGCCATGGGAGCGGTGAGCGCCTCCACCTGTATACTGGACCCGTGCCTTCCTGGCTGGTTTCGACCAGCAGGGAGGTAACATGCGGCTGGATCCAGATGATAATTAACACCTCTCTCCAGGAGGGATCCTTCCCGCTCCTCTTAAAGGATGCGGTGGTGAGACCCCTCCTGAAAAAACCGTCTCTGGACCCAGCCATTTTGAGCAACTATCGTCTGGTCTCCAACCTCCCCTTTGTAGGGAAGGTTGTTGAGAAAGTGGTGGCCTCTCAACTCCGACGGTCCTTGGATGAAACCGATTATCTGGATCCCTTTCAGTCCGGTTTCAGGCCTGGATACAGCACGGAAACTGCTTTGGTCATGCTGATGGATGATCTCTGGTGAGCCAGGGATAGGGGTCAGTCCTCTATCCTAGTGCTCCTTGACCTCTCAGCGGCCTTCGATATCATCGACCATGGTATCCTTCTGCGACGGTTACGAGAGGTGGGAGTGGGAGGCACCGTTCTTCAGTAGTTCTCCTACCTCTCAGACAGGTCGCAGTCGGTGTTGGTCGGAGGACAGAGGTCGACCCCGAGGCCCCTCAATTATGGGGTGCCGCAGGGCTCGGTCCTGTCCCCCCTCCTATTTAACATCTACATGAAGCCACTGGGTGAGATCATACGGCGGCACGGGATTAAATACCACCAATACGCAGACGATACCCAGTTGTATCTGTCCACCCCGTGCTACCTCAGTGAAGCAGTAGAAGTGATGGGCCAGTGCCTGGAGGCTGTCAGGGTCTGGATGGGAACAAACAAGCTTGCACTCAATCCCGACAAGACCGAATGGCTATTGATGTTCCCTCCCAAAGATTGGCTAATTATTCCATCTCTCAGTTTGGGGGGTGAAATTATACGCCACTCAAAGAGGGTTCGCAATTTGGGAGTCCTCCTGGATCCACAGCTGACTTTAGATCACCAGTTATCGGCTGTGACCAGGCGGGTCTTTGCCCAGGTTCGCCTGGTGCACCAATTGCAACCCTATCTGGACCGAGAGGCACTTCAGATAGTCACTCACGCCCTCGTGACCTCAAGACTGGACTACTGTAATGCATTTTACATGGGGCTGTCCTTGAAAAGTGTTCAAAGACTTCAGCTAGTCCAGAATGCAGCCGCGTGAGCGGTTGTGGATGCACCGAGGTACACCCACATTACACCTATCCTCTGCGAGCTGCACTGGCTGTCCATTGGTCTCCGAACTTGCTTCAAGGTGCTAGTTGTTACTTATAAAGCCCTACATGGCATCGGACCTGGGTACCTGAGAGACTGCCTCCTGCCAATTACCTCCCAAAGACCAATTCGATTGCACAGACTTGGCCTTCTCCGGGTTCCATCTGCCAGCCAATGCTGGCTGGCGACCCCCCGGGGGAGAGCCTTCTCTGTTGCTGCTCCGGCCCTCTGGAACGAGCTCCCCGTGGAGATCCGGACCCTTACCACCCTCCCGGCCTTCCGTAAAGCTACTAAGTCCTGGCTGTTCCGGCAGGCTGGGGGCTGTTAAAGCACCCAGCCCCGTCTTAATTGTGACTGTTGTGGATTTTAAAATTGTTTGTATTGTCTTATTTATTCCCTCCCCTGTTTATTGTGAGCCGTCCGGAGTCCTTCGGGAGTGGGCGGCATACAAAACCAATAAACCTAACCTAACCTAAACCATGTTTGAATTTATACCAATGTCCTCATTAAACATTCTTGAGTAAACTGTATTATCATAGTATAAGAAGTCCTGAAGAAGTGATAAAAACTAAAGTTTTTTAAATACTAGAGTTAATAGTGAAACAATGGCAGGAAATGATATGTCTTGCTTTTCTGTTCAGAAGCACTGCAGAGGCACTTAGGTAGCTACTACAGCATGAGAAACAGTATCCTGGGCTGTTGTTCCTTTTAGTTCCTTAAGTTGCTGTATTCTTTTGTGGATCTCAAAGACTGCAAGAGTTGAGTAGCGGAGTTCTTGTGGAAAACATTAGGGTTGTTTTGTCTGAGCATGCAGAAGAACCAGTTTCCTAATCTACAGGATAAGAATACATAGCTGACCATGCCACTGCACTTGTGGGTCTTCAAGACCTTATCATAATGACAGGAACAGATTTGCCAACCTCTACCAAAGTGAGCAATAAAACCCACAAGGATCTAAAACCTTTCCTGTCTTATATAAAAAATGACAATGGCGATGAAAACAGACAAGTATTCTCTGCTTGCTATTACTGTTTGTCTTCAACACTGGAAATGTAATGATTCTAGGCAGAAAAAAATGTCTTTCGTAAAATGCTAGAGTTAATTTTGGGGGAATGAAAAATTTCACTGCATGAATGTTTTGCCTCAAGTTATTTTGAAAGAGACGTTATTTAGCTGATTTTTAAATTTTGTTCCAGTTCTTCAGGGAAAAATAAAATAAAGGATGCCAGAAGAAGGAATTACAATGAGGAACTGTGCACTTTCCCCCTAGATTTTCATGTTTGCCTATGAATGAAATTTTGCTTATTAGTAGCAGGTTATGGGTGGAAATAAGACATTCATCAGAGGAAGGAAGGTTCTTCAGTCTAATATGTAGGAGAAGAGATGCCATCAGAAATTCTTTTTGCCTTCCAGTAGTGGGAGTTTCTGATTCTGTGCAGAAGGAAGACTAGAATCCAAATGATGGAGAGAAAGACAATGCCCAGTGGTGGATAAAGGCCCACTGGTGCCCTAAGCACTGAAAAATCTTGGTGCCCCCTCCTTTGTACATATGGTACAAATATTCATTGGTTTTTTTTTTCTTTCTCAACTTTGTGGTGCCCCCTTCGGCCTGGTCCCCTAAGCAAGTGCTTAGTCTGCTTAATGGTTAATACACCACTGAGAATGCCCATGTATTTCTTTGAAGGATGTTACTTTACATGGAGATTCTGTTAAGCAAAAAGATACAATCAAAGGAATAACATTGCTTTCATGATCCATTTTCCCCCTGATTCACAGGATCTGTTTTTGTTGCTTGTGTTTTATTCCTCTTAAGTTCATTTTTAGCTAAATGAATTTTCTGTTGACATACTTGCTATTTCTGTTGACATATACCAGTAATTGCTATTTGTTAGCCTGGTTGCTGTTGTGATATCAGTTTTGGATCATTTATTATTATTTTGCTAACATACAGCTGCTTATATCAGGGTCTCCAAACTGGGTAACTTTAAGAGTTGGGGACTTCAACTCCCAGAATTCTTCAGCTAGCAATGTTAAAATTGCCAAGGTTGCACACCCTGATTTATTTTTACCTGAGACAAAGGAAAATGATTAGGTTTGATATTACATGCATATGCATAACATGGATTAGGCTTTAAATGAATAGAAATGGTTTCATACTGATTGATGATCTTGTACAGCTTTAAAATTCATGTCAGAATATTTGATAGCAGCAAGTATTTGATAGCATAGGGAACTGAAAAACATAAATCAGTAAGTCATTGCAGATCTTTAAAAAATCTATCTCACCCTCCACCCTCACTTAAATGAAGCTAAAAGTGTTTCCTCATTTTATTGGTAATACAAGATACCAGTGATGAAATAGATTAATCCACATATAAAGTTGAACATTCATCTTCATGTCCCAGTTACTTATAGATAGCTAAATCTATTGCCTGCCTGATTGCTGTTCCTTGACCAGAATTAGATTCTGGTAGATGTTTTCAAAAGAGAAATGACTATACCAAAATGGTGATTCCTGGAAAGCAATTTTACAGCAAGGTTGATTATGGCAGATAGCATAAAAGTGAGAAGTTTAATCTAGAACTACAGGTAGTCCTCGAGTTACAACCATAATGGAGTATGCTCATCACAGTTGTAACTAGTTGCACCAGTCATTAAGCAAATTACTGGAATTGTTGAGCAAACCAATTGTTCGCTATGGGCGCAGTTTTACTGAAAATAAAGATTACTAAATAAGTAAAGGACAGTTTTTGGCATAACTGTGTGCAGGGGTGGTAGTGGGTAGAACTGTCTGAAGTTCGAATCTGGGTTATAAGTACCCCACAGGTAGATCATCTAAGCAACTATTTGTAAGTTGAAGACTATTTATACTTAACTGTTTACTGTGTACTCTAATAGTTAAGTGTGAGCATCTGTTTCATGAAAATTAAATCCTATGAAATGCTGTAAAAGCACAGCAAATTGCTTTGGGTAGTTAGTTCTTACCTACAAAGAAAGACCTTCATCTAACAAATTACTGAGCTTTGCATTTTATTGGCCAACTTGACATTTCAGCAGCAATTTACTTTAGTCAGCCAATAATTTCATACTTGTTTATGGACTGCATGTAATACATGTTCCATTTCTCCTCTGTGTTTATGAGAGAATTGAAGAAAAAAAACTGTTATAGGAAGGAAAGCTTTCTTCTGTGCCCAGTTTATAAAGGCAGTTTTCCTATTCTATTCTCTTCCAGCAGCACAGAATTTGTTTTAAGCTTAAAGTTCTTGGAGGTATCTTTTTGTCAGGGCTTCAAGATAAATTCAGGAAAATCTTAACATTAAATATGCAGTTAAAATAATGCTTTGGAAGTTTAATTAAAATCAGTAATAATAAAAAGCCAGCCTGTTATAGGATAACAACTTGATAAATCTGTTGTTAGATAATTATGATCTTCTTTAATAATTTTATCAACCAATTATTTCCTAACTTATCAGACTTTTTTGTTTCTGTTGTAGCTCCTGTTATTAACAAGTTTAACAGAAGAGTATCAGGTCAGTATTCTTTTATCATATAATTTAAACAGCTGTTTCAGTGATTACTTTAGTGTGTGTGTATTTTTCCAGTGTTGCCAAATAGTAAAAAAAGAATTTGCAAAAATTAACACTTTGTTTAGCTGGAAGTTTTTAAAAAATCAAGTATTGACTTCTGGAAAATTAGAAAGTGAAAAAAAGAAAAATTGCAGCCCTAGATTGTTTTAGTATGGAAGTAAAAGCTGTTTTCTTTTACTCTAATATAAAGGTTAAAATTAGGTTTATGGAATAAAAAGCGAAAAAGTCATAATATTGACTAAAATATTTAGGCTTTTCCTTGAACAAATATGTGAGAGGATAGAATATTTTTAAATTTGCTTCACAGTAAACAAGACAGCCTTATTTTGTTCCAAATTTCTGATTTTATTTATTGCTTTGTATTTCCCAAGGTTTATATACTACTCCAATTAAAACAATGATTGAATATGTTATATTCCTCAGAACAATGTAGGACAAAATTACATCAAACAGAGAACTACAAATAACAGCAATAAAATCATAATACTGTTATATTGAACAATATCATAGATTTGTAGTAATACAATAAACTTCATGAATGTTTGAAGGAAAAATCATTTCAATTCATAAGCTTGTACATTTTTGAAACTCTAGTAATGTTATGCAAAGATTTTATACAAAGTCTTGTATAAAAGTGAATCTATTGAATTACCCCATCAAATTTTGTAACTTCTTAGTATGGTGTTTCATTAAGAACTAATTGAAATAACCCTAAATTGTTACTTTACAAAATAAATTTATATTGAAATTATAGCCCAGTTTTAATATGGACTTATTCTTAATATAACAGAATTAAATCAATCTATTGTCCATGCTTTTACTATTTATATACTGAATTTTAATCACTAAGTTTTAAATAATAATAACCTTGAAATGTGTTAAACTCTCCTTTGAGTTGAATTTGATGCCTGGTGACTGCATGAAGTTATCAACAATATGGAAGTAATTTGCCATTGCTGCCTTCTGGAATGGTTGTTTTTTTTTTTACATCCCAGTCTAATCTTTAGCCATATGACTTGGATCCAAGCCTATTTATGATTTTATTCAATTTTATCGATTGAAATTAATATTATGAAATTATTACTTTTTATCTGACTTTAAATAAATTCCTCACATCTGGTCATTCTACATTGTGATTTCAGTGTTTTCTAATCCCTAGGAAAGCAATATTTTGAAGAAAAGGATACTTATTTTTTTTTAAACTACCTGGAAGTGATTTTTACTGTGCATCACTATAACTGGAGCTCTTAAAACTACAGGTGAAACTTGAAAAATTAGAATATCGTGCAAAAGTTCACTTATTTTAGTAATGCAACTTAAAGGTTAAGCTAATATATGAGATAAGACTCATTACATGCAAAGCAAGATAGTTCAAGCCGTGATTTGTCATAATTGTGATGATTATGGCGTACAGCTCACGAAAACCACCATCTCAGAAAATTAGAATATTACATGCAATCAATAAAACAAGGATTGTACATAGAACAATATCAGATCTCTGAAAAGAATAAGCATGCATAGGTACTCAGTACTTGGTTTGGGCCCCTTTTGCAGCAATTACTGCCTCAATGCAGCGTGGCATGGAAGCTATCAGCCTGTGGCACTGCTGAGGTGTTATGGAAGACCAGGATGCTTCAATAGTGGCCTTCAGCTCTTCTGCATTGTTCGGTCTCATGTCTCTCCTTTTTCTCTTGGCAATGCCCCATAGATTCTCTATGGTGTTCAGGTCAGGCGACTTTGGTGGCCAATGAAGCACAGTAATCCTACAGTCATTGAACCAGGTTTTGGTGCTTTTGGCAGTGTGGGCAGCTGGAAAATGACCATTGGCTTACCTGAAGGGTCCTTTTCCGTGCACTGTGGGAGAGTCCAAGCAAGGGTTAAATTCTGTCCTTCTGCCCAATGGACGGGATTGAAATCTTGACCAGGCCTACTGGTTTCCCGGTATTTTCAGTTTTTCAATGAAGGCATGGTCCCGAAAAGTAAGTCAATGTCAGGTCAACGTCAATGTTCCTTCCTTCCAAAAAACGTCCATAGACAAAAGCAACAACGACTTCGATGGAAAGGAGATAACCTCAGGGCGGGACTGGACTCTCCCGCAGCACATGGAAAAGGACCCTTCAGGTAAGCCTATGGTCATTTTCCCATGCGCTGCTTGGAGAGTCCAAGCAAGGGATATACCCAAGCAAAAAAAAAAATGTCCAAGAGCAGGAACCACAAAGAGTAACATCCCAACCCTAATGCATCTCAGAAGCAACACCCTGCAGCACACGATATTCCAATTTTTCAAGTTTCACCTGTAACTCTGGGGGGGGGGGGTATCAAGCAAATCAGGGTTAGTGGTGAGCTTGCACAAAGAAAGGATAGATGACAGAAATGGCTAAAGGGGGGAGCCTGATCTAGGCAAGTCCCAAGCACAGCAGTATGTTGCAAGTTAAGAGCAAAAGAAGTCATCTATTTAACAGAAAGAAGCAGGATTCAATCAATTATATAAAATAGATGATTTGTGCTATTGATTCTTCTCCTGTCTGTGACTCTGTCTATACAAGTAGTCTTGATTTATAGCAATAGCAATAGCAATAGCAGTTAGACTTATATATCGCTTCATAGGGCTTTCAGCCCTCTCTGAAGTGGTCTGCAGTACTGCACCCTAACCACTGTGCCACCTCGGATCTTTATGATTTATGACCACAATTGAGCCCAAAATTTATGTTGCTAAGTGAAACATTTGTTAAGTGAGTTTTGTTCCATGTTACAACTTTTCTTGCTACATTTGTTAAGTGAATCACTGCAGTTGTTAAATTAGTAACACTGTTGTTAAGTAAATCTGGCTTTCCCATTCTCTTTGCTTGCAAAAAGGTCACAAAAGGGGATTATATGACCTTGAAATACTGCAACTATCATAAATATGAACCAGTTGTCAAGCATCTGAATATAAATCACATGATCATGGGAATACTGCAGTGGCAGTAAGTCTGAAAAATGGTCATAAGTCACTTTTTTCAGTGCCGTTGTAACTTCAAATGGTCACAAAATGAACTGTTGTAAGTTGAGGCCTGCCTGTATACAGTTGTCGAGTTATCTGGAACTTTAGACTGGGAAGACCATTCTTAGAGTGTCTTAAACATTGTATTTGTCTCTCTGGACACTTCTGAAAGTTAATTTTTGTGCCTATTGGCTATGCAGAAAGCCTTGAGTTTGTCATATGTTCTGGGTTATCGTGAATTAATATTTGAATTCTCTATCAGAAGCGGACTGTGGGCATTTAACTGGTAATGCAAAACAACATGATTGGAGGAGCTCCAGGTATGCAAACGTCCTGGAAAGAGTTGGGTGCTTTCTGTGGTGCAATGTGAAGAGCATGGCCTAATCCATCACCCCTAGCATGATCTATCTCCACTGTAGTGGCAAGAAAGAGAGGCTAAGGTCAAGTAGTTCTTTTTAGGTAGACTCAAAGCAAGGTTGGCCGGTGGTAGAGATTTTGAAGCTGGTATACTTCTCTTAATTATTGATTTGGGAGCTTAGCAATAGCAATAGCAGTTAGACTTATATACCGCTTCATAGGGCTTTCAGCCCTCTCTAAGCGGTTTACAGAGTCAGCATATTGCCCACAACAATCCGGGTCCTCATTTTACCCACCTCAGAAGGATGGAAGGCCGAGTCAACCCTGAGCTGGTGAGGTTTGAACAGCCGAACTGCTGAACTGCAGTCAGCTGAAGTAGCCTGCAGTGCTGCATTTAACCACTGCGCCATCTCGGCTCTCGCTTCAAAGTAAGGGTGTAGTTTGCAGGATTCTGGTCCTCACTTCTGTATTATTTATAGCCTAGGATAAAAGTCCAGTTATTCTTTTCCTTCTGCTCTGTCTGGACAAGCCAGCTATCCAAGAGAAACCTGTTGAAGAAGAACAGGTTTTGACAAAGTCCTGAAGATCTGGATCCCTGCTAAGTTGTATTCTGGGCTCCACTTTGCTTAGGCAAGCTGACACTGATTCTGTTTTGTGCATGCAAGTCATCAGCTTATTCTAATCCATTCACAAGAGTGCGAGGAATACAGTCGTAAAATGCTAGATTGCCCTATTTCATAGTCTCTGCTGCTATTTACTAATTAACCTACAGAAAGTTGGTAAAGGAATTGCTTTTACATTTTTAAAAGTATGTTTCAGAGAATTGCTTAGCAAATTAGAAAAGCAGCTAATGTTTTTCACAGTTCTAAACAGAACTGAACTTATTGAAGAAAGTGCAGTGTAGATTCATTTCAACACAGGACATGATAAAGAACAAAATATTTTTCTGACAATTATTTTTAGGCTTTCTAATGTTTGTGCAGAGTACACACTTTTTGCATTTGGCAATGCATCTGCAAAAGAAGTTCAGAAATATGAGAGTAGAAATAGTCTATTAATACACATTGTTGCACCTGGTAATCTCAGGGCTAAACAGCATAGTGCCCCTATCATTAATGTGTGGTACATGTAATATACTGTATACAATTTAAAAAATCTTCTTATGAACCTCTTCTTGGATGTCTATTGCCTTCTGCATTGTTTTCAGGCGCTGCATATTCTGTGTTTGGAAAATCTGTAAAAGACTATTGCGAGTCTTTTAATTGGGAATTGATCAAAGTACTGAGTTACTTTTTTTGTATTTATTTTTTACGTCTTTTTTAAAATATATGCTACATATATATGTTGATGAATGAAGAATCATAAATGAGATTAATTCCTCAGGGTGACATCATCACATTTCACTGCATGAACTACTATCCCTAGATTGTTAATGTGGCAAGTTAAAAGTATATAGGATTACTGTTTGTGGGGAAAAGAATGAGAGAGCAGGAAGCTTCTGCATGAATGAATCTCTCTCTTGGGGCTCCAGTGTCTCAATTTATGATCTCCAGCTGCCACAAAGCAGTCCAATATGATGCTTAATCTCCGAATGCGAACAGATTCTGTCACCCACATATTTCCTCATTCTTTAACTTCTAGTCAGTAGCAGCAGGGATTGAATGTGTGTGCTCACTGTTTTGTTGGCTGATGCCTTCTCAAAGTATGGTTTGGAGAAATGACAAAAACAAATAAGCCAATTGAGAAACATAGAAACACTTGGAACAATATGTTCCAGCCTACGGATAAAATTCTGTAGCATGTGATTTAAACTAAATACAGTACTTGAAATGCACTCTCTCTTTTATCCTGTAATAGAAAAACTTCATATCTGTGGGACAGTTAATGCTGTACAAGTAGAAATTAAATTGTTCACCAGAGTTTAATTAATTCTATTTCTGTCTCAGTAACAATGGAAAGCATTGTCTTATATTGCAGCAAGGGTAGTAGAGTTCTGCGGAGGCAGGTTAAATGTCTTTCATGGCAGGTAGGGAAAGATAAATTTTTAATATTTGCATATTCAAAATATATGCGTGTAAAGATAATAGGTATCCTATGTATTGTGGGTAAGCTAGAAATGTATTTGTCTAATATACTGTTTAAAAAAGGTGAACAGCGATTGTACTTTATATATGGTTGCATTTTATAGGGTCATTCCCCAATTACAAGATGATTATTTTTTGCAACTTCGCTCTGCTCTGTGGGTAAACCTGACCTAATTAGCATTTAAATTGATGAAAGCTCAGCTGGCTTTCTACAAGAGGAGAAATTGACTTTCTAGATAGAAGGCATTAAGCATGTGTACCCAGCCCTGGTCTTGGAGTGGATATGCACACATACGTGTGACTGGTTATATCTTTTGCAAGCATTTCCAAATCGGGTTTGAATAGTTGAAAAAAATAGCAGCTTGATCAAACAGATCAGGATCATCACAAGCCTTTCATGCTTCAGGCAGCCTTTCATCATTTAAAATGCTTGTTGGTGGATGATTTGTTATGCAGAGAAGATAGATTTATTACTGTTTTTATATAGGATAAGGCTAGTGTCATAGCAGTAAGAACAGTGCAGTATTATTACTTCTTTCTGCTATACTTTGAAATTTTCAGGAATTTGTCCTCTGTCTCTCTAATTTCTTCCTGCTATGTAACAAGACTTCAGCTGTCAAGGAAATGATTTTCCATAATTTAAATATTGTTTGCCTTATAGTTGATAGATTTTAGTTTTTACCATTATTTCCTAAAGAAATTCATATTAAAAAGATATTTTTCATCTGAGCTTTTTAAAATGTGAGTGTATTTTTCAGTGATGGTTTAAACAGTCATAATATAAAGCAGCTAAAATATTTTTCCTGATTGTAGCATTGTCTTGCTTTTAGGAAAATATTTCTACTTCACCAATTATATTGAAATACATTTGTTGCCTTTGTTATCTCAGGTGTATGTAATTTATATAAGTAAGTTGCCATTTAATTCTAATTTTTGTTGTAGGAATCTTTGTGTGTGGGGTGGGGGGGTGGGTAGGACTTCAGTTTGTGTACAGTGCATGTGTATGCACTCAAGGCCCCCCCCCCCCGCTTTGGTCGCATTGACCGATGATCTCTGGAGAGCCAGAGATGGAGGCCATGCGTCCATCCTGGTTCTCCTTGACCTCTCAGCGGCTTTCAATACCATCGACCATGGTATCCTTCTGCGACGACTGCGGGAGGTGGGGGTGGGCGGCACTGTTTTGCAGTGGTTCTCCTCCTACCTCTCGGACAGGTCGCAGTCGGTGTTGGTGGGGGGGGCAGAGATCGTCCCCGAGGCCTCTAACTTATGGGGTGCCGCAGGGCTCGGTCTTATCCCCCCTACTATTCAACATATACATGAAACCGCTGGGCGAGATCATTCGGAGGCACGGGATAAAATACCATCAATACGCGGACGATACACAGTTGTATCTGTCTGCCCCGTGCCAACTCAATGAAGCGGTGGACGTGATGAACCGGGGCCTTGAGGCTGTTAAAGACTGGATGAGAGCTAACAAACTGGTACTCAACCCGAAAAAGACCGAGTGGCTGTTGTGTTTTCCTCCCAACAATTTGGCTAATGTTCCATCAATCAGGCTGGGGGGCAAAATTTATACCCCTCAGACAGGGTCTGCAACTTGGGAGTCCTCCTGGACCCACAGCTGAATTTTGACCATCACTTGTCAGCTGTGACCAGGGGGGCATTTGCCCAGATTCGCCTGGTGCGCCAGTTGCGGCCCTACCTGAACCGGGAGGCCCTCACAACAGTCACTCGAGCCCTTGTGCTCTCTAGGCTGGAATACTGCAATGTGCTCTACATGGGGCTGCCCTTGAAGAGCATCCGGCGACTTCAGCTAGTCCAGAATGCGGCCGCGCGAGTGATCGTGGGCGCACCGCAGTTCGCCCACATAACACCAATCCTCCGTGAGCTGCGCTGGCTACCTGTTGATCTCCGGGTGCACTTCAAGGTCCTACTTACCATCCACAAAGCGCTCCATGGTAGTGGGTCTGACTATTTGAGAGACCGCCTTCTGCCAATTACCTCCCTGCGTCCCATCAGGTCGCACAGGGTAGGCCTCCTCCGAATTCCATCCGCCAGTCAGTGCCGACTGGAGACTACGCGGAGGAGAGCCTTCTCAGTTGCAGCTCCGACGCTATGGAACAATCTCCCCGTGGAGATCCGCACCCTCACCACCGTCCAGGCCTTCCGCACGGCCCTTAAGATCTGGCTATCCCGTCAGGCCTGGGGATAGGACTTTACTCTCTCCCTGCCCGAATGCCGAGTGAATGTTGTGCTTTTATTGTTAATTATTTTTACTCACATTTTCTTTTATGTCTTGTCTTGCACTCCCCTCCCTCATTATTGTAAGCCGCCCTGAGTCCCCTCAGGGAAAAGGGCGGCCTATAAGTGTTTAATAAAACCTAAAAACCTAAACCTATAAGGATAATAGCTGTATTATAGTACCCTGCCTGTAAAGACAGGCTTATGTGAATCAGGTCTTATATAATGCAGGAAATGCCTATTAAAAAAGAAATAGAGAACAACTGCAAAGTAACATTTTCTTGAAAACAACTTCAGATGTTATTTATTTAAGAAAACTTGGTTAGCTTCAGTAAAACTTTGTTTTCAAGAAATGAGTGGAAAAAGTAGTCAGCTAATATCCAAGTCAAACCTGGATTAAGAAACTTTCTCCTTGTATCAAGACTCTCTTCGTATGATAGAATGCTCCATTAAAATATGTTCATTAGTCATTTTTAAAGGAAACAAATAAACAAAGAAATGGAACAATAAGAAATAAAAATACAAATGAATAAAAAAGGGATTTACAAACGTCACAGAAGTTGTGTAATTTTCCAGGTTATCATTATTTAATTGTGAATTAGTTAATATATTTATTAAATTTATATAACCGCTCAGCTCATCTAAAGCAACTCTAGCTGGTGCATAATAAATAATATAATATAAATGCCAATATAAAAATTCTGTTTCAGGTCTATGTAGTAGCTAATGGCAAACACTTCCAAAAATCCTTGCCAGTTTGAAATTAACAGAGTTGGAAGGGTCTTTTAATCTAACCTCCTGCTCAATTAGACAAAAAATTATGCAAAAGCAAAAATATTCACTTTATAGAATATTCTGGTTAAATATTTAATTCATGTAATGAATAAGACTTAGGAACATGAAAAACTTTCTTCATCATAGAAAGAAGACTTTATTCTCATTGATAAGGAAGGGAAAGATTTGCCTAAAGTCATAGAGACCTATTTCTTTACTAAATGCGAAATTTCCTGGCAGTACTAAAAAGAAAAGAAACATTTTTTAATTGAAATAATACACCCTGTTGAGGTTGAATTAGTTCTGAAAAAACACATGAACATTGGATATATTTTGGAGGTTATTAAAAAAGTGGCCATGATCTTTTTTGGTGGAGATTATATTTTTTACAATTTAGCATGATCTTTTATGCTTATTATTGCAAATAAAAGATGAACTGTGGCTTTTAATTTTTTTGATATGAATACACCAACTCTGTGCTTCTATGATTCTCCAGCTGATGGTGCAGGAGGGTCCATTAGTGGGTTGTTATGTTTTTATATCTCCAGAAACTGAGTCCTAATTGAAGCCACGCCTCCAGTCCTCTCTTGCTTGGCTCCAGTTCCAACTCAGTCTTTGCCTGATAGAGATGGAAAACCTTTAGCTTGTTAGAAATCTTTAAATAATTTGATTCTAATTGGCCCCTTAACATTTCTAAATTCAAACTAAAATATATTGATTATTAACTGAACTCTCCTGCTTTCAGGATTGAGTGTCACTTAAGAGCATCGGATATTGGGACTTATTATGAATATTCATAAGCAAAAAACCATGATAAACCGCTTAAAGGGCTGTAAAACATTGTGAAGAGGTCTATAAGTCTAAGTGCTGTTGCTATAATAATAAATGATTTTGTATCACAACATTGTACTATACTGAAAGGCACAAAACAAAGTTTACTCCTTCTCCCTGTTTTTATTTTTATTGGCTTTTCATTTGACAATGAAACTGTTTCAAGAAAATAAACTTCCAGGAGTTAAATGAGCAATTCAAAGCTTAAACAAATAATAACTACATATGGTTCAATAAAAGATCAAGGATTAAATTCAAGATTTTACAAGATTCAAAAATTTATTGCAGAATGGATTATATCTTTTTTTAAATAACCTGGCCTTTGAACTCATTACAAACAGAAGCAATTTATAAGAGATTACGTATCACAAAGTATTGTAATAGATGTTTGGTATAAATACAGAAAAGAATAATCCCAAATGTTTCACTCTTGCTTTATTTTAAAAGACTTGTTTTTACAAAGAGAAAAGCATAAAGAAATGTATTCCATACACTGGAGTTGGGTTGGATGGGATATTATTGGGAGGGATGAGTACAGAACACTAGAAGTATACTGTATGCCAAGAGTTTATTCCCAGCAGGGTTACTCAAGGCCTGAAGGTCATCCCAGCTGCCCAGATAAAACAAACAGGAACCTATATTGGGAAACAGCAATATAGAAAGATGCTAGAGGTAGACAATCATTTTAGGATATCAATTCATACTGTGTGGGAAAAGACCATGAAAAGCTGCTACTTTATTTCTAAGCAAACCCCACATTGACAGAAAACTTTAAATAATTAATAAAATGGTGCCAAATGATGGTTTATCAGCATGCTACTGAGGAAAAAGTGACAATTGTTTTGTTTTAGAATTCTAATGGTACTGGTACTGATGTTTATGGCTAGATTAAAGCCTTCAGAATACCTAGTTGCCAATGTTGCCATACAGGAAAAGAAAACCCAAAGTTACAGAGACAAAATTTACAGTAAGAACATGGAACATAAGAAGCGTAAACAGAGGAAAAGGTCAACCTGTGAAAGATGAAATGAAATAACTATACATTGACATCCTTGGTATCAGCACCTTGAGATAGACCAGATTTGAACACTTTTAGTTGGTAGATCACACTGTTTGCTACTCAGGACATGCTGTGGCTGGTAAAAGAACACAAAAAGATATATAGCAATTTCCATTGCAACATATCCAAAGTGCTCCTACTCCATTTCTGGGAGAGAGAGACAAATTTTATGAGGCGTTTTTACTAGCAGCTAAGGACCAAAGGTAACTCTTGTAGTTTGAAAGTTTGTTTTTGCTGCTTGTAAAACTTGTATATTTCTGGCACCAAAATAGTGCAAGCATGATTGTATATTTTTCTTATGTATATCTTACTTTATTTTATTGTGTATGTTCTATTTTAACCTCTATATTGTAGATATTATTTAGTAAGTTTTATTTAGTCTGGGTCATTGACTTGTAGTGAAGAATTTAAGCAAATATTTGAACTCAGGTCATGAAAAACTAAGGATAGGATAGCTTTTAGGAAGGGTATAGCAATATGTGCTTGGCTACAATGCAATCAATTGCCAAATAATACCAGTTAGACCTTGCAGATAACACTTTAATATGGCAGTCATCCAAGTTTCTGCTTCAGTTACTTGATACAGAAGAAGTTGATGAGTTTTATGATCAAGTTCATTTCATTTTTTTTTTTTTCATTTTATTAAAGCTTATAGGCCGCCCTTTTCCCTGAGGGGACTCAGGGCGGCTTACAAATCATGGGAAGGGGAGTGCAAGACAAAAAAGACATAAAACTGTGCGTGAATAATTAAAAAAAAAGAAAATAACAATAAAACACAACTTTCATTCAACATTCGGGTGGGGCGGATTAGAATCTTATCCCCAGGCCTGATGGGATAGCCAGATCTTAAGGGCTGTGTGGAAGGTCTGGACGGTGGTGAGTTCAATTTGTAATTGACAGAACATGAAGCAAAACATGTTGCTTCTGATTAGAGACTGGAATGTTCAAATTGGAAATATTGAGGAAAATGTAGATATGTCATATGACTTAGGAAACAGAAATTAAGGAGGAGACCAACCTGTTGATTTTTGCCAATCAAACAATTCCTTCATTGCGAACACTGTATTCAAACAATAACAACAGTGGTGTATCTGGACGTTACTAGATAGAGTACAGAGGAATAAAACTGACTACATTACTTTTAAAAGAAGTGGGGACCTTAATTACAACATTCAAACCCTGTGAAACAGATCATGAACTGTTCACATGCAAATTCCAAGGTAATCTTTTTTAAAAAAAGGCAAATTCTTTGCACAATATGTTTTTGAGCATATTCTCATCATTTTCAAGAAAAACATTGGGAATCACTTTGAATCAGTTCCTGAACCTCATTGATAAGAAAACCAAAAGAATTGTAGAATAAATTTAAATAATAATTTAAGGATGAATTTGAAGAGTCTGCCGAAGATGAAAAAAATAGATGAATACAATATGGATGTCAGAACAAAAAAACAGTGGAAATTGTCGAGGAGAGAAATCAAACTCAAAAAGATTTTAAAAATCTCAGGAAGAAGTTAAATGAAGAATTTCAGAGAGTTGTTCAAAGAGACAAGAGCCAGTATTATAATATCTGTAAAGTCATTGAAGATTAAAACAGATGTAAAAAAAAAACATGAACGGTCTTCTAAAAGATCTCTGAACTTGGAAGATCTCCAACTTTGAGCCATCTGCAGTGAACAGATACTAAGCAATTCAAAGAAAATGAAACAGGTAGAAGGAACATACTAAAACATTATAAAATAGAATTGTCAACTGCCAAGATATTTAGAAGATATTTCCTACTTTCAAGGACCTGTAGTATTAGAAGATGAAGTTAGATCAGCCCTCAGGAGAGTTGGAAAAGTACAGAAATTGATGCAATATCCACAGAAATATGGTAAGCATAGAAGAAGAATCGCTAGAAGGTTAGAAGGTTCTAACCAAGCTATGCTAGCAAATCTATAGTGGGCAATAGATTAGAAGAGGTCATTCTCCATAGTGGGGGGAGTAGCATCCAGGCTGGGTTTACTTCATCTGCTCACTAATTGGACTGAGTCTGACAAGACTGTTAAGCCACACCCCTATTTCTAGGCAGACCCAGCTTTCAACTCAGTCACTCAATGCGGACAGATGTGTCATCAAGCTTCTCAGAGATATCTGAATTTAATGTTAATTGCATCTTTATTGCTCTAGGATTGTAGGTAGCCTTGAAAGGTGTGGAATCCACATGGAGAGGTTGTGACAATTCTGTCTTAGCCCTTAAGGGATGGCAGCCAGGGTTACTTGGGCCCTTTCAGCCAAACTGACAACTGACAGGGTTTGTCTGGAGGCTAAACTGGATCGCTTTCCACTTGCGTTTCTCCCTTGGATTGAGACCTTGTTGTCTGCCTGATTTCAGCCTTAGCAGTTTAACTATTGACAGCTTCTAGCAGAGCTGGAGCACTCCGCCGCTCCTCTTTGAGTTGAGCAGCGACTGCGGCTTTGAAATCAAATTGTGTTAGGCACAGCAGAGATTGAAATTTCTCCCAGGAAGGTTTTTCGCCCAGGAAAACACAATCTGATGATTTAAATCAGCGGAGGAAGCGTGTGGCAGCTCTAAGAACCCCAAGCCACTTAGCCTCATATATTGTAGAGCGTGCTGCTGCTGTCAGTTGATTTTGGCACGAATCACCATTTTGAGCCACTCTGAAGCTGCAAATCAAAATGGCGACCGTCAGTAACAACTTGGACTTTGAGAGGAGCCAGGTCCTCGTGAATGTGGCCACTAGCCCCAATGACAACCTGGAGGCCCCCACAATGGCATCTGGCCCTCTGCCAATGTGGCCCCAAGGTGAGGGGGGTGTAAGGCCAGCAAAAAAACCCAAGCATGTCTCCAATTCTCAGGGCAAAAAAGCCAAGCCCACTTCCAAGTTTGAGCGCCAAAAACATAAGGCACTAGAGTGCATCTATAAAAAGGCCAGCAGCAAGAAGGCTTCTTCTGCCTCATCCCCTGATAAGAGGCTTTCTCTGGGGCAACTGTCAAGACCTTCTTCGTCTGGAAGAGTGACAGGGGGATCCCTCTCTCAATTTAAGAATTCCCATTGACACCTTTGGGGCTCTACCCAGGGATGGCAGTCACCCCCATCCAGCACCAGCTGGGCCTCGCCCTATCATTGAGGTAGTTGACCAGTCCATTCCCTCTACATCTGCAGGGGTGTGTCATGATCAAATGCCCAGCATGTGTGTTCCTAACTTTCAGGACATGATGTTCAAAGCCTTCCAGCAGTGTGTGGTAGCTGCTTTTCAGCAACCTCAGATTCAATCTCATGGGGGGCCAATCCCTAGGGCTCCAGACGAAGTGGACATCCTGGAGGAGAACCCTCCAAACTCTCCTGCTCAATCAGGAGGAGGATCAGGACTCAGATTCGGAGGAGGGTGAAATTAGAGAAGAAAATCTCTCTGAAGATGAAGGCATGCCTCCCTCCAAACCCACCTTTTCTGGCCTGTTTCAGCCATCTTTGTTCAAGTCCTTGTTATTCAAGGCAAAGGCCTCTTCAAAATTCGGAGACAAATCATCAGAGTCGTTGGTGCAACCTCAGGGAATATCTGCTGAGACTATCTTTGCAGAACAAGCCATTGAGGCTGACACAGTGCCACTCCTAAGATCTTCCTTGACCATGTCAAGCGACAGTGGGTGTCCCCCACTTTGGGCCCTATGCCCACTTCAAATAACAAGACATTCTTCAATGTGGACAAAGACATGGCCCAGGTGCTATTGCAATCTACTATTGATGCGCCAGTGACCGCCTTGCATACTTCTGCAAATATGCCTGGGGCACCAGAGGATGCCTTAAAACCTGAGGACAAAAAGGCAGATTTTACTCTACAGAGGGGTTATCAGGTGGTAGCCTGGGCAGTGAGAGCGGCCACAACCTCTTCCTTCTTTAAGCGATCTTCTTTGCTCTGGTTGCAGGCTCTCCAACAACGAATCCCGATAGCAGACGTCAGGTCCCACCAGGACATCAACAAGTTGGTGGCAGCCATCCAATTCTCCTCAGATGCCACTTTGGCTGCAGCCAGGTTTGCCTCTAGGGCAATTTTATCTTCGGTAGCATCTCACAGATTGCTATGGCTATGGCAGTGGCAGGCAGACATACATCATAAATGGCATCTGGGATCAGCACCCTTTGCTAGGGGTGTGTGCGTCTTTTCGGGACTGCTCTTGATCCCTTCTTGGTAGAAAACAAAGACAAGCGGAAGGTGCTTTCCACCGCACCAAGAAAGGCAATTTCCAGCCTGCATAATATCTCCGGCGATCTACCTTTCGTGCTCAAGATTACAGGTCCTCCTTTCGGGGTCAGGATTATGGGACTTCATTCAGGCTGTCGAGTTTGAGTACACAGGATTCAGACAATATCAGGGTGGTTACGTCTCTAGGCAGAAATACCAGCCAGATCGACAGCAGAAGAGTAGACAGCAGAAGCGCCCCTTTCAAGGAGGAGGAGGAGGGTGCTCCTACTGTAAAAACTAGGTCTAGGCCCAGCTCCCCACCCATCGGGGACACTTGGCTTATTTTGGCGATCGTTGGGATTTATCTTCCTCAGATGCGTGGGTTCAATCCACTATTAGATCAGGGCTCTCCCTTGAATTTCTCTCCAGCCCCCCGAGCTTTTTCCGGACTTATCCAGTCTCAAATAACCTGACCCGGAGGCAGCTTAAGCAAGAAGCCATTCAACACGTATTGGATATTAGGGTTATCCAGCCTGTGCCTCCAGATCAACAGGGTCAGGGTTATTATTCCAGTCTTTTCGTGATCCCAAAAGCTTCAGGTGGCTGGAGAGCTATTCTCGACCTCAAATGACTAAACCATTTTGTGCGCTATCGGAAGTTTAAAATGCATTCGCTGCATTCCATCCTTGGGGGTATAAGGCAGGGGGATTTCCTCACTACTATAGACTTTGCTGAGGCCTACCTGCACATACCCATAGCACCTGATCACAGGCAGTATCTTAGGTTTTGTTATCTAGGGCACCACTTTCAGTACAGGGCATTACCATTTGGATTGTCATCTGTACCTAGGATGTTTACAAAGGCACTGGAGACACTGGCAGCGTACCTGAGATAGGTACCTATACGGCTCCAGTGCTATTTAGATAACATATTGTTACAATCAGCCTCTGTCAAGGGTTCTAGGAGAGATCTGGACATTACCATATAATGGGAGGTCACAAACACTGACTCAGCATCCTATGGTCAGGCGGTTTCTAAAAGGGGCTTCTAACCTTAGGCCACCCACGGTACATAGGTACCCTTCTTGGGATTTACACAAGGTGCTGGACGCTCTTACAGGTGCCCCCTTGGAACCGCTACAGAAGGTGTCTCAGGTTTCTTACACTCAAGATGGCCTTTTTGGTGGCCATCACCTCCGCCAGGAGGATATCTGAACTACAGGCCTTGTCTACCAGGGATGATTTATGTATTTTTCATCATGACAGAGTGGTTTTGAGGCTGGATCCCTTCTTCATACCCAAGGTTTGCTCTTGTTTTCATCGGTCTCAGGAATTGGTCCTGCCTAATTTCTGTCTGGATCCTTCTCATTCTTTAGAGAAGAAATAGCACACCTTGGGACATGAGGAGGGTTCTGAGAATTTATCTCAAGAGGACATTGTCGACTAGAAAGTCCGAAGCATTATTTGTTTCCTTCCAGCTGGGATCCCTGGGGAACAAGGTGACATCTATCACCATAGGCAGATGGTTGCGTGCCTTTATTGCAGCTGTGTATCAAGCTCAGGGGGTCCATGTACCAGGGACAATTACAGCCCACTCTACATGAAGTGCAGCTACTTCAGCAGCCTGGGCTACGCAAGCTTCTTTGACTGAGATTTGTAGGGCTGCTACGTGGGCATCGCCTTCACCTTTCATAAAGAACTATAAATTAGACTATATATATCATGTATAGGCCCTCCCAGGGGACACTGTGGCTTTGGTACGTCCCAGCCTGGATGCTACTCCCCCCACTATAGAGAAAGGGCATTGGTCCTTACCTGATACACCTATTCTCATAGTGGGGGAGTAGCATCCAGCCCCTCCCTAAATTTGACATGTATTACTTGACTGTTCAATTACTAGTACTACTTGTTTTTGGAGAATAAAAATGATATTAGAGCTATGAACACTTGTCTGGAGAAGATGACACATCGAGTCTGATAGAAGTCCTTCACCAGAAACTGGGTCTGCCTAGCAACATGGGCATGGCTTGTCAGACTCAGTCCAATCAATGAGCAGATGAAGTCAACCCATCCTGGATGCTACTCCCCCACTTTGAGAATAGGTGTATCAGTTAAGGACCAACACCCTTTCTATATAACAGTATCAAACATAGAAAACTTAACTAGAGTGTACAAAGGATCTTATAATATCTTAAATTCACACATTAGCAAAATAAGGCCTAGAATGATCTGACATTCTTTAGAACTTTAGATAAGGCTACAGAAATGTTATTGTTGATGCACACTAGATAATTGAGGAAGCCAATGGATGCCAAAAAGAAGTCAGTATCTACTTCATTCACGATAGAAAGACCTTTGACTATGTTAGTCACTACAAGCTGTATAATGTGCTTAAAAATGGGAATCCCAAAACATACCATTGGCCTCATGTGAAAACCTACACACAGGTCAGGAAACCACAGTATGGTCAGAACATGAAAAAAACAGATGGGCTTAAGTTTGGCCAAGATGTGAGACAGCCTAGGTATGATATATACATTAAGGGAAACTGGTTTTTGGAAAAAGATGAGCATAGTTTTAAATTTTGAGGAAGATGCAATAATCCAAACTATGCTGATGACACTATTCTGATAGCCAAACATTGCAAAGGGTTTGCAAGCTCTTGTAATAAGCCCCAGTGCTAGAAGACAAGGAGCCCAGTGAAAAATTGACACTAAAATAAGATCAGACTAATAACAGGTACAGAAAGCAGCTCCGAAAACAGTTTGGGTTTAGTTTCTCTTTCCTGCTGTCATAAGTAAAGAGAATGGCGAATAGGGAAAAAATTATCAGTTCCCTAACTTTCTCCTAGCTTCTTTAGCAAACTGGCACCTAAATCTTGCTTCTTAGCACCATTGTAGCTCTCAGGCTGTCTTCGTAGTATGGTTCTTTCCCTCAGTGCCATTCACTTCCTTTACTAGCCAAGTCACAATTACTCGTTCTTAGGAAATCCTCTTTAGCACTCTTATTATCTTCTTTTTTTTCTTTGATATTATTAGTCACCATGCTTAATACATAGGTAGGATCTCCAACAAACCAGGAGAAAGCTAAAAGACTTTTTCCCCTGCCCAGTCTTTCATTAGAAGCAAATGTGTTTGCCTGCAAATATTCTAGGTAATTAGGAAGCTTCTGACTGCCTATTTGCATCTTGCAAGCAAATAAAATGCAACCTTGAGAGAGAGAGAAACAACGCAACACCAGCACTGATGGCTATACCAAAGTTGCTAAGGTCTTTTAGAAAGTCATTTTGAGCACAAATAACTCCAAAGCCCCAGGTAATGCCCGTTGTCCAGTGGGAAAGAACAGACCCAACTGTTCCACTGAATGCAAAGGGCCAAAATGCCATGTGCAACATGGTTGCTATGGACATAATGAATTCAAGTTACTATGTACAAAGAGATCTTGGCAATGGATGGGCAAGTCCCTAGAATACTTATCCAATTATTTAAACTAGTTGAGACACCCTTCTGGGTATGCAGATTTTTCTCAACCCAAAGTCTCTTCTAATTGTAACTGCAATAATTTCAAACACTTTTGCTGGGGATTGTGAGAATCATAAGCTTGCATTTACCTTTTATCAAAAGTTGAACTTTTTTATTCTTGCTGAAAGCTATGTTATTGTATCCTCCATCTTTATTGCTTGTTTCTCCTCGCCTCTGCTGTCTCCTTGCCCCTTCATCTCCCCCTGCAGTTTTATTTCTATCACTTTCAGGTGAAGTTTACTTTTCTGTCTTCGCAGCGTGTGAGATCAATCAATTCCTCTCCTTACTTGAGATTGCTGCAGGAATGTAATTACTAGTAAAATTTAAAATGATATATGAATACCTTTGATGATCTGTAAGCTGTTAAACTGAGATTCTTGATGGTCCACTAAAGGAATAATATAGATACAGCAACATTCGCAGGTATTGTCAACCTCAGTATTATACTAATCACAGTATCGAAAAGGAAATATGGGCAGTATTCCTAAAGATATACTTATTGTTATTGTTAGGATACTTTCTGTTCATAGTTAACATTTCAGATAAAGAATGGAACTTATTATAATAAGGTTTGTTTTTTAATCATGAATGTTTAATATCTCAGTTAGTTTTAACTGATTTTGTTCACCTTAGGAACTGACCACATTTGATCTCCTCATTTACTCCTATCTGCCCCAATTTTCTGCCTCAGAATGACTTTTTTTCAGTAATTCATATATTCAGGTTTAAAAATAGTCAAGAGGAACAGAGTATTCTTCAGGCAGCATGCAACTGAAAATAGATTTAATTGTGGCAGTACATGTTTTTACTTCCTGGAGGTGAGAGAAACTAGTTTTGAATAGTGAATTAATAAAAAAAAACAGTTTCTGACAGAAAATGGAAATGGTAACTAGAGCATAGAAAAATAACCTTTTCATGTTTTATTCAATTCAACATGGATTCATTCAAATCTATGGTGCAATTAACATTATGAAATACTGTTTACTGTTTGGGCTTCTTTCACTAAAAATAATGCTTTAAAAATCCTGAAAAGAATAAATCAGATGAATGGGGAAATTGTTTTATGAGGAAAGATTGAATTTACAAAAAGGAGCATAAATGATATGACTTCATTGAAGTTTAGACAACATGGAAAATGTGAACAGAGTTGTTTTCTCCATTTTTCATGCTGGAATTAGTTATTAAATGGTTACAGACTCCTTTAGTGTGTGATTGAGATTTTGTGATATTGATTGAGAACAGCAGTATTGCAAAGTAGAGGTACCACTATGCTAAGAACCTGATTCTACATTACTGTCTTTATTTGGTTACAATTTTCTGCACTAGTTAAGGCTCTTTCTTTTGGGAGCTTGTTTCAATTCTGGGTGGTATTCTCCATTAATTTCAGAAAAGAAATTAAGGTTTAAATAGTCCCTTAGCAATCATCACACTGCAAATGGCTTCTTAAGATATAATTGATGGACTCTTGCCAGTTGTTACAAAGATCCACCACAGGCTCTGTTTCATAGATAGTGCTTTGAAGCTAGACTCATTAAATCTTCTACCCCATATTGTGACAACTGCTGTTTTAAAGCAATATATCTCACCTTTGCACTCTTGGTTATATGTCCCAAACTGAATACATAAGAATAGTTTTTTTAAGAGTCAAAGTGTTTTTATTTTAAACCAGTATAACTTCCATTTTGTACAGTATTGCTGTAATCAAAATCATTTTTCATTACGAAGGCCAAGGTTATGCCTATGAATATATTTACCACATTGTATGCAGTTCTGTAGCAATGATAAGATGACCTTCCATTTCAGAAAGGTATGTGATGAGTCAGTTGGCTTTCAAATATATAGGACTGAACTGAGTTTATATTTTGACTAGCAATAAGTATTATTATATTAGCTTGCCAGGTTCTAAATGTCATGGTAACCTAAGGAAAGACTTTTTGTTGCGGAGAAATAAACAGCCGTTAAGTGTTATTTTATGTACTTCATAGAATTAGATCCATGGATTGATTATTTTTATTCTTGAGTTTTTCCAGGAGCTCAAAGTGGTATATATAGGGCTCCTATCTCAAGACTTGTTGAAATATGGTGCTTAAATGAACTCTTATGATGTTCAGATTTTCAGTTTTGGGTTCTACAGGTAGTACTCGCTTAATGACTGGTCACTTAGCAGCCATTCAAAGTTATCTATGGTGGGGTGATGTGGGGGAGAGGTCTGCAGGGACCTGGCCGTGAGGATCCCCAAGGAGTGAAAAATGGAGCAGGGAATCTCAGTGGGTAAAAGAACCCTTGGGAGGCCTGGGGCAAGGGGGCCGTGCCTGCACTAGATCTCCCAGAAACTTCCCCACCCCATGGCACCCTGTGCTCTGCTTAATGACTTGCACATTCATTTAATAATTGTATCAGGGAGAGCAGTGGATTGGGGTTGTTATGTGAGGCCATCTTGTTTAATAACCATCACCATTTGTGACCATAATAGACAGGTTGCATTATGGCTGTAGGTCAAGGACTTGCTGAATGTTTTATAGAATTCACAACTGAGTGTGTTAATGAAACTTTAGAAACTCAAACATGACAATTTTATATCTACAATATAATTTTGAATATCTGATAGAACCACAAAATCCAGGTGGAAAAGATTTGTCCAACATTGTTCTCTCCAGTTTTTTAATGAGCCAGGGATTAGCTGTATAGTTAAAGCCAGTTTGTTTTTGTGGTTAAGACACCACTAGGCTAGAAACCAAGAGATTGACAACCTAATCTCACTTTAAGCATAAAAGCCACTGGATAACTTTGGGCCAGTCACTTGCTTTCTCTCAGTCTACAATGTCAGAATTGGTCAACAAGCCAGTTGGTCAATTCCTATCACAATCAGTGTATTAACACTTGGTAGATCCGGAAAAAAACCAGACCCTGCATGTGTGGTAAAACAATAGGAAGAAAAAAACTATATAATTCTACAAGCCTACATAAGAACTCTTCTATAAATATCTCAGAATGTTTTGATTTTTGCATTAACACCCTCCCCTCAATCTAGATCCCAGAAATGGTCATCCACTAGTTGTCAACGTTCAGGGCTCAGGACTCCGGACAGCACCCCAGGGCTCAGGAAGCTGCTTGAAGTTTGAAGGAGATTTGGGTTAATGTAAGGGTTTCAAGTAACACCCCTAATGAAAGAAGACTCAGAGGCTTAAAGTTCCTCAGAGTTCCATTTTATTAGAGGTGTCATATTGGCACATCTGGGAAAACCCCAATCTGAAAGCTTCCAGGTTTTCCCTACCCAAAAGAAAGTCTTAAGTTCCTACCCAGCACCCACATATCAATCATATGGAATAACCAAATCACCATCCCAACTGGAGATGTCTCCCAGTCACGCCCCTCAAGATGCAGGGCAGAATGTCCTTGACTCTGAGAAAGGAATGTCATTATGACTATATATCTCCCAGCTCCATACAATTCCCCCCTCCCAGTTTTCCACAGCACTAAATGTGGCAGGCCTGAAGATCCAATGCCCAAGATAACTTCCAGGTCTGACACTAGTGTTACCAAAGCAAGTTTCTGAACCTAGGACAGGAGCTCCCAACCTTTCCGGCTCCCTGGATTGGCGGTGGGGTCGATGGAATGGTTTTATGCACCTGCCACTTGTGCAGATGGAGCTTTGCATGCTCATCTGCTAATCTATGACACTTTGTAGTTGGTGCCTCATAATTGCCATTACAATAGGAGAGTGCATAAAGTGGAGTGTTTTCATCCCTCCAGGGGTGATTTCAGCTTCTAGCATTCATTTGTTTCTTCATATAGTTCTTAGGAAGTCATTTAACACACTAATTTTAGGACAAATACTTTAAAGTATTTTTTATTACGTATGCTTGCTATTGTGGGATAGTCATCTGAAGAAAAAAATTATACATAAGGAATTACTATACTATTATAATGGCCATCACCAAGTATGGATAAACTTTGGGATTGATATTTCATGAAAGATTGAATTAAAAATGGGGAATTTGGCTATTAATATATGAGGACAGGAAAAGTTGATATTAAATTAATATTTTCACAAAATGTTTTCAATATTGTCAACAGAGCATGATAATAAAATACAGTAATCGTAGATCATAAGATACAACACTCAGTGATAGTCATAGGATACAAAACAAGCAATCAACATATATCGTAAGATACAAAGTAATAAGATGCTAAAGGAATAGGTAACAGGAAAGGTGAGAAGAATAATAGTAATATTGTACAGCCCTACTACGTGGTTTTACATCCTAGGGCAGAAGAGTGAATATAGAATGTCACCTGTGCCTGTTAGAGACTTTTTTCCCCAGCATTTTGCTTTTCAGCTGAGTTTGCTGGGATGGCCTGGTCTGGGCAGGTTGACAGTTGTTTGAAATCATCTCCCCTTGTAAATGATATTTAGAACAAGTGGAATGATTGATGTCCATTGTTTGGCCATCTTTTAAAGTCCCTTCTCAGATTCCTAGGCCTCAGAGTGGTCTTTTGATATATATACTCCAGCAACAAAAAGCAAATCAAAGTAATTTTAAATTACAAAGTGGGTTACAAAATGGTGCACGATATTTGTTATATTCACTTTATTAATATTATTGACATGAATCAAATATCTGTGTAGAAATATGTTGAAAAAATTCAAACATTTCAGTGAAGTGTATTTATGTTCACATATGTCTATAGAATAATTGATGTTAAATTTACTACCGTAATACAAAAATCTTCCATGTGGAACACTTTCTACTGTATACATTGATAAATTATCATGCAACTTGATTCATTCAAGCTGCTCTTGAAAAATTGGCTGAGTTTTAGAGAAGCCAGCTGCATCCTGTTAATAAAGGCATAATGTATAGTATTTTTAAACACTAAATTTATAGTATTTTTAGTGTAGCTAAAAGTGTTTAGCTCTTGTGAAAACAAGCAAAATCCTGTGTTTTGAAAGAATTAAACAAGAATACTAACATCTTAATTGATCAGTACCAATCATGCACTCATTTGTGGTAAAGGGCTATATTTAACATTTTAGAAATGTGCAATACTTCAACTGTTACACATTTGCAAATAGTGATGTCAGTAAAAGATTTTCAGATTCTAATAATAGACAAATCTTAACAGCAGATTATTTTGTGTGTTCTAATACAGTATTTTTTATGCCAGTAGAATGAAATATATAGTTTTGCAAACCATGAGGTTGTATAATACAAGTGTAGTGCTATTGCAGAAGACAATTATTTTGAAGCGAATCAATAGAAGAGAATATTTGTAGATCAGGGTTGAACTGTGAGGCCCTTGGTGCCCTCTGGGCTTGTAGTTTTCTTGAAGACATATCATTACCTACTTAGTTTGGTTATAAAACATTGCAAGAAAATAATCAAACTCAGAGAGAACCAAGGATGCTACAATAGAGATTTTAAGGTACGTGCTTCATTTTTCCTCATGTTTTCATGTATAAAATGGCCTATCTTGTGGTGTTTGGGGATAGTATGACTAAATGTCTATGGAGAGATTCTCAACCATCCAGGTCATGGTTGTCCCAAATGTGCTTTTCCAAAAGGCAACTGGACTTTCTTGGTTTTTTTCCCTTGAAAACATTTCATTTCTCTCCTGGACACTCCGACGTACTTTCTGACTTACCCCCTCCAAACAATGTTAAGTGGAGGGGGGGAACGACAGAAGCGTGCCCCCCCCCCCAGGCAAAGCCCCTTGATCACTGCGTGGTTCCAACCAGCTAGGCTTCTCCTGCTGCGTCCACGAATGAAAGGGAAGCCAGGGGAGCAAGTTTATTGCAAAAGGAATGAATTTTATGCCAAATTGATATTGAGGTCAAATTAGCATGTCCTATCCCTAAGGAAACTGAGTCTTAAAAGCTGGAGGATCCAGTAGAGGAGGTGGGATATTGAAATCTTCAGACTCAGTTCCTTTGGATGATAACAGAGTTAATCCATTGCTGGCTGCTGTCTCCACCTTCCCAGAGAATGAACATCTCAGATAAGCCAACACCCATTCTCATCCAAGAAGCTGCTTCATTGAGAACTGTCCAGGACATAGTATGACTAGTTATAAAAGTACACAATCATCTATAACTCATCATCTCTTAATTGGCAATTTTCTCAAGCAATTTAGCTCATGTGTATCTCTTTCTCTAGAAATCCTTTGTCAAGACTTGATACTTAGGATGATTTAGCTGGTATTTAGTTGGCAAAAAGTATAAAAAAAACAAATATATGTAATTAGAAGGATGAGTGATTGCAATATAATTTAAGTTTTCAGAAGCCTTAGAACTTCATATCAATAAAGCTAATATTTATCTTAACACACATGCTTCCCTGTTCAGCATCTCCATGGATTATATCTTTCTTAAGTGTCCTTGGCAATTATTAAAATGTTTGGGTTACATCCAAGATAAAGTATACCACCAAACCGTATCCTGGTATTGTGTTTTTTACATTCCGGATATTTTACTAAAAGTGCCAGACAAGTATTTTGAGCCTTAGTATATAGCTTACCAAGAAAAAGTTATTATTTATAGATTCCATATTTATGAATTTGCCTTTGCTTTTAATTATTTGTAACCCCAATTCAATATTCATGGCTCTTTCATGGACATACACAGAACAATGAAAATTGTGAATCATAAGAAGGCTATGTATGCTGTATCCTATGGAGAAAATAAGATGTCTTCTTCCTCTGCTGAATAAGTTCTACCAATCTCCCTTGGCTTTTGTGGGGTAAGCCAACCCTGGATCCCACCATCTGGAATTTCTTGACCAAGGGAGTCCACAGCACACTCCTTCTGCAAACATGAATGGGACAGGCCAGTCCCCATTGGGGTGAGAAGATTTCTGAGGTTAGAGTTAGGGTTTTAGAGATAACCTGGACTCATATCATGCAGGGTTTTAAAGAAGTTGTGCAAAGGCTCCCTTTTATATGCAGCACTCTACCCCCACAGGCTGGGGTTAAAGGCCCCTTTCCATTTTAGCCTCACTTCTGTTCAGATATGCCCATACAACTGGTTGTTTTTCCACTCTGTCTCCTTTGGTACTTCTCCTTTTCTATGCTCCAGCAATACTTCCCTTTTGTGGGTAATAAGGGTACCTTATTAGCATCTTTTGAGTGCCCTGATCTGCCTGCTATAATTAGCAGAGGTCAGCCTAGATTTGTTGCAAACAATTTGTGCCCGATTAACCTTCCTTAATAGCATTACAACCTTAGTAGCTCAAGACAATGCTGTGGATTTAAAGTGTCTGAACCCTAGCAAAAGTAATGGAGATAGATTACTCTGGTCAGTCTGTATTTGGAATATTTAGGCAATAGTGTTCATCAAGAGTACTGACAATTTGAAGCAAGTTCAAAAAAAGACTACCAAAATGTTAGAGTCTGAAAACCAGATCTAAAAAGATCAATTAAAAAGATGTCTGAATGTTGTACCCAAAAGAGATGACTGAGAGACAATATAATAAGTCTTCAAAAATCTGAAGAATTGTCATCTAGAAGAGGAAATAGCCTTGATTTCCATTGCCTTAGAAAGAAGGACCGGAGCCAGTGGATTAAAAGTATAAAAAAAAGGTTTTGAGGGACACATTCAAAGGAATTTCCTGTGTTAATGAGTAGAACAGCCAGTGGAACAAGGTGGTTGGTTGCTTGAATATATATTTCTATGCTGCCTATCTTCTTTCTGCACCTTATGTAATTTTTCAAACTAAAGTACAATTTTGTTTCTATAACAATACTATCTGTTTCTCAGATTATCAATAATCTTTGTAAAGTTATATATTTGTCTATTTAATCCAGTGCAGTAATAGTAAATAAAATTAGAATATTAATGTGTTGTGTCAAAAAGTTCTTTTAACATTCACACATTTTTCTTCACTCTTGTTAAAGTGATGACACAAGCATAATTCTGATTATTTTTGAGACATGATGACATTTGGCACACAGTGCTGTACTAAATTTGCTTTAGTTACATTGATCTGATATTTTTAACCATTCTTTAAATAAAGCAGAATTATAGTTCATATTTTCTCATGAGAGAGACAAATATTTATGTAAAAGCATGTTCAGAAATGATCTTTCTGTGGAAAGCTTTGGAGTAATATAAAAAAACATGGTTACTTTTTGCTGCACTTTCTTTAATTGTACTAGAAATAGGGATGTTCAAAAGACTAGTTGTTACTTTCAGCTATGTTTTAACATTTTAAACTACAGAATGTGTTGGATGTGAGCAACTCAATTATATAAAGATTGAGGGCAAAAGAAGAATGGATGACAGAGAATGAGGTGGCTGGATGGAGTCACCAAAGCAGTAGGTGTGAGCTTAAATGGACTCCAGAGGATGTTAGAGGACAGGAAGGCCTGGAGGAACATTGTCCATGGGGTCACGATGGGTCGGACATGACTTCACAACTAACAACAATAACTATATAAGGAATAAATAAATAAGCAGTTTGAGGATTTGGTATAAAAATATTCTAACCGAGTAAGGGAAAGAAGATAGCATGTTTCTTGATAAAAAACAAGTTTTTAAATTTATTTTCCTCAATATACAAACATGAAGAGCATCTAACATTGCTTCCTTACCTAAAAAGACATTGCAGCCTATCAGAAGACTTTCCTGTCTATCTTTACTGAAAAGAAAATGGCAATCCTAAATGGTGCTGCTAGATAACTTGCTGCGGCAATATTTGAGGAGATGAACCAACATTAACTAGGCTTAAACATGAAATTTACCTGTGCTCCATAATATTCACTTCCTCTGCTTGAGGTGTAGGACAACTCTGCGTGGCAGTTTCACCTTGGCAATCTTGCCACAACACCTCGCGACATTCCCTTCACTATGGAATAATCCATGCAAGATAACTCTAAGCTATAAAAGTTATCTGCTACTGTTTCTTCTAAATTATTTCCATTTTTGTCAATGGAAATAATGTCAAAGAAACAGTGGCAGATAATATTTATCACATTGAGTAATCCTGCATGGAATTGTCCTGCGGCAAGTTGGCTGCAGCATTTTGGCCACAGTGAGATGACTGTGGCAAGTTGTCCCATTCCACTCTGGCTTGTGCTCCAAGCATACCTTTTCCCATTATGTCTTCTGGAGCTTCATTGCTAAACCAAGGTGCTTGATGGGATTGGATGATAGATGCTATTCAACCATATTAAACATCTGAGTCAACTCCCACTTCCAAAGGCTCACTAAGCACTTGGCTAAATTGCTTGCCAAATCATCTAGAAAATCCCTAAGTGTCCTATGTAATTCATCTGAATCCACAAAATGCTCCGAATGGACCATTTAACTGATACCCCCTCCCCCCTTTCTCCAAAAATCATTAAAAAATGATGAATTTCATCTGGACCAAGAAATGATCTGTGTGCAACAGGCACAGTTCAGCATTTTTAAATATATTGTGATCAGCTGTTAATCATATACCACCCATTTGAGAGAAAAATGTCCATCTGTCTGAACATATGAAGAACGGTTGCAGGAACTGGATATGTCTAGTTTAATGAAAAGAAGGATTAGGGGAGACATGATAGCAGTGTTCCAATACCTCAGGGGTTGCCACAAAGAAGAGGGAGTTAAATTATTCTCCAAGGCACCTGAGGGTAGAACAAGAAGCTATGGGTGGAAACTAATCAAGGAGAGAAGCAACTTAGAACTGAGGAGAAATTTCCTGACAGTTAGAACAATTAATCAGTGGAAGAGCTTGCCTCCAGAAGTTGTGAATGCCCCAACACTGGAAGTCTTTAAGAAGAAGTTGGATAGCCATTTGTCTGAAACGGTATAGGGTTTCCTGCCTAGGCAGAGGGTTGGACTAGAAGACCTCCAAAGTCTTCCAACTCTGCTATTGTATTGTATTGCATTGCATTGCATTGCATTGTCTGCATTGGGCCAAAGATTACCTGAATAAATCAATAAACTCCTGAACCTTTCAGAACCAGAGCATGCAATTTAAAACCCCTCAGCACTAAATACCAGCAATAGTCCAGGGGCTCAGAAAGAAGTCCTGTGATCAATTGTATGTGAGCAGGCTCACCTGCTTTAGTCCTAGCCTGAAACTCAAAAGCAGGGCACCTGATTGTAGATATCAGAGCTTTAAAAATCAGGCAAGCTTAATCTCTCATACTCTAAGAACTTACTAAGCAAACACATTTTCAATTTATTTCAAAAGTAGCTGCAAACTACTTAATACTTTAAGCAATGACGGACAATTACAACTCTAATGGGCCACAGACTCTCTTTCCAAAATTGTATTTCTGAAACTTGGTGACTATCATTAAATAATTTTTCACTGAGAAACTAAAGAAACCTATTATATTATATCTTGAATAAATGCAGGAAACAAAAACAAAACAAAACATGTCACCTTAAGGAACAAAGAATTAAAAATTCCAATCCTTTTCAGGTCAATGACATTTTATCTCTCTTCTGCTTGCTACAGCTCTTGGTCATCTTCTTTAAAGTGGGTGTGGATTTATATCCTGCCTTTATTTTGTACAGTTGACATACCGGTACATAATGCTCCTGCCTCTTATTATATTCTCCACAATAACTCTGGGGGGTTGGGACGGAAAGAAAATGATTGGCCCAAAGGCATCAGCTTATTTTCATGCCTAAAGAAAGATCATGTGCTTCCACTTTCTAATTCAGGCACTTTAAGCACTACATCAAAGTGGCTCTCGTATATTTAAATACCTTACTAAGTGTTTTTCTAGATGGCAAAAAATAAAAGCATAATGCTAGGTTTATTTTAGCTCTTAATCTATTTCCAGTAATGAAAATCCTTGACTTTACATGTTTTTTTCTTTTTTAACTAAATGATGTTGATACTTGTTTATTGTTTAAGAAAGTAATGTGTAAATGCATTTCAGTAGTAGAACATTCACTTTACAAGTCTTAAGAAGTGTAGAGCTGCAAATATTAATGCAGTTTTCAAAACTCAGAATCCATAATACGCATATGCTATGAGTGGTAGTCTTTTTTTTACTATCTTTTAAACATTGCTAAGTAAATTATGCTTGGTAGACTGACCAGACAAACATACTTTCTCTAGGCATATTCCATGTAGTGCTTGAGACAGAGACGGGCATAATAGATGGAAGCAACAGTTAACAAATGTTCACTCTGTGCTTTTAGGTAGCCTTTCCAGCTCAAAAAATATGGGTTGTATTCGAAAGACTTTCAAAATTATGAAAACATCTTATTTCACCTGCAGGACAGCTTCTTGCATCCCAGACATCTGTTTCAAACTCAAAATGGAGTGTTGAGATTTAAAGCGTATCAAATTTTATATACTTTACACAATCAGTTTTCTGCTCCAAAATGTGTGAAGTGTAAGGCAATACAGAGAGACATTATTACCTTTATTTCCACAGTCAGGTATGGTAAATAGTATTTCTGTAACTTTTCTGACTGCATCCTGTTTTTGACTTTTTACATGTCATTTAAACAACATTTAGAATATGTTGCTAGAAACAATTGATGAATCCTGAAATTTACCAATCTGCATGAATATTCAGGGTTTTTTTTCCTGATTATTAGCAGTAAGTCTTGCTTCGTTGGTTTTGCTTCTCAGATTTAGTGTTCTCTAGGAGGATAGAAGATATTGAAGGAAAAACTAGCTGAAATGGCTGAAATGTATTTGTTTCATTAGGAGTCTGATTTGGGTTACTAATCCAAATGATTTAAAGTCTTAATTTAATACTTTCACAATATATTTTTGTTGCTTACATATTTCTTTCTGATTGTGTTTGGAAAATAATAATAATTATACAGCCAGGAAAAAGTTTCAAAAGCTGCATAGGAAAACCTAAAAAATATAACAGAGAAGTTAAAAGTAAAACACCATTAACAGTTAATTAGTTCTGGCTTAAATTTAATGATACTCTACAGAATTCATTGAAATAATAAAATGTTCATAGACCTTGGAAGTATTTGTAATAAAACAATATGAAAGCTTGATTTCATTTAAGTATTAAAGATCTAATGGGATTAAAAGAAATATATGCCCTCAAATTGGTCTTGGCTCCTAGTGATATATGGGTAGATCTTCAGGACGTGTCCCCACCCTGACAATCCAGGTTTTCTGATAGTACGCCAGTGGTGGCATTCAAATAATTTAACAACCGGTTCTCTGCCCTAATGACCAGATGGGTAGGCATGGCTTGGTGGTCATGTGACTTGGTGGTCGTGGCCAACTCAACGTCACTCACATTGATGGGTGCTTTGTCTTAGCTATTAAAATGTAATAGGGTTAACTGGAAAAACAGTTTCTGTAAGCGAGGACAATAAAGATGAGGCTAGAAACAACCAGAATGTTTCCTTCCTGCCTTCCTTACAGGATTAGTCCTGTAAAGTGGAAAAAACAAAATAAGATTTCTTCCAACAACTGGTTCTCCAAACTGCTTAGAAAGTTAACAACCGGTTCTCCCGAATAGGTGCTAGCTGGCTGAATCTCACCACTGTAGTATGCCCTTTGACACTGTAATCGAGTCGGTCTGGTTTATTGCTGGCTATCTTTTTTCCTTTCCCATCATTATAGACTTGTCAAAGGAATTGGATGTTCACATAATATATTCAAAATAGGATAATTTGAGTCTGGCCATTTGTGCCTTGAATATAAACTCTAGAGTCTAGATCAATTTTTTTCCTATGATCCATTTGTTTAGTTTTTTCTTGGTTATTCATGCTCTCTTAAGAACCTTCTCCAGCCTCGAAAACATCAATATTCTTTCTGTCCTGTTTCTTTTTTCACTTTCATATAGGGAAACTATTATCTGCATAATTATTTTTGTAGGTATAGACACATCCTGGCATGTGAATATCCTTTTAAAGCCTTCACTGCTATCTTATTAAGTGCTTGCCTGTGGTATATTTCTTGGGTGTTTGCTCCTTTATCAACAGGAAAGGAACAAGTAGTCAAATGCACAGACTAAAAGGCACTATAATGAGTTAGCATTATATCAGTGGTGGATTGCAGGCGGTACGCCCCGGTACAGGCGTACTGGTGGCTGCCCGGAGCACCAAGTACCGTTCCGGTAGGGTGCTCTGGAGGGCCGCCCGCTTGGGCTCCTTACCTGTCCTTTAAAGTCTTTGGCGTGCATGCACATGGCGCACACAGCGCCTGCATGATGCTCCGCTGAACAGCTGGGGCATCATGTAGGGTCATGGAGGTGTCGCTGGACAGGAAGACAAATGTGCATGCTGCGCGCATCCATGTCGACAATGCCGGGCCTGTTCCAACCGTAATGGTTGGAATGGGATCCGGAACCCACCATTGCATTGTATGTGAAAAACTTTACAGTGTATCTTTATGCAGCTGTAATAATAAAATAAACACATGAAAGACAAGAAAGCCATGACATAACATTATGATATGTCAACAATTGCATTGAACTAGCACACTTTTGTTACATTTTATGTACATAGATCAGTTTTTGAGACTCTTGTGTAATAATAAAGAGAAAAGAACAAAGCTAGTGCTAGTTTAACAAGCTTCCACATAATTTTAAAATAAGTATGAACATGAAATTGAATTATGGAATGATTCTTAAAAGTAATCCTCGGGGGTGGGGGGGAAAGAGGTGATAATGCATGGAGATTTTCAGCAGCTAAATTCACGTATAATTCCTGCTGCAGTTTTGCCATCTGGTTTACCTACTCATTTCCTTCCTGGTTCTTCTTTTCTTTTTGCTAATGTTGCACATGCATATTATTTATTTTATTTCATTTAAATTTATTGGGCAGCTAACTCCAGTAAAATGAAATTACAAAATGATAGCAAGTTTAATTGTAAAGTCACAGTGAAGAATATTCCCTATTTTTTCTCCAAACTTGTGAAAGAAAAAGTGGATATCAGAATAATAACACACTTTAAATTTATTTCCCTTAGTCTGGGAATTACTTTGCTGAATATTCTTTTAAGCTTATTAGTCTTGATGTGTTCAAGAACTTTCTTTACTTTTTTCATAATTATTTTTTAACTTGAAAATTTGAATTGGAAAAAATTATAATGCAAATTCTGTAATAATAGAACAGAAATAATAAAGTGCTAAAGTTTAAACAAGATCTATATTTTTATTATAGACTAAGTCACATCAATGTTAATTAGGCATATATTTAGAAGATAGATACATAGATATCACCTATTAAAATTTAAAAACTATTTTTAAAAGCTTTATTTCAAAAAAGTTGGCAACTATTTTAATGTTCTTATTCCTACAGTGTGTTATTAATATATAGTAACACTTTTGATTGTTGCTGTGAATGTTGTTCTCAATTTTCTGAAAATGTTTTTATGGTACATTCTATTATGCTGTTATACCTGCCATATACGTAGTTCCCCACCTCATCTTATTATTTTTATTGAGAAGTTGCTAGCATCATCTGTTTTTCAAGAATATGTTTGGGTGTACTTAGATCTTATTGGCATTTTTAAAAACAAAAATGTTCTGTGACTGCCACAGTGTTTAAAGTATGGTCTCTTACTCAGAGAAAACATGAAGTTAAGCTGGAATGGAAAAGTCATACTGGGAGGGATTAGAGGAAACAGCCTAAAAAGTGCCTACTGTGTTTTAATTGACATGTTGAGAATTCTAGCAGTAACTCCTCATGTCACGCCAGCTCAGATATTTTGGAATGTTTGCCTTGGCTAAAGCTGCAATATAGGGAGCAGCTCATAAACATGGTTTAATATGTGGTGTTTTACACAGGAAAATGACTTGAGCAATGCTCTTTCATTAATAAAATATAAAAAAACCTGGAAAGCTTCCATTTCAGTTAGTATCAGATTGCCTTGTGATTATTTCACCAGTACCTGCCCACTAGCTCAGTGTGGTCATTGTACATCATGTTATAAGAATAAAGATGTAAGAAAATGCACACCTGTGTGCTTTTCTGTGTGTGATGTATTCTATTTTATTTTTCTTTATGCACACTGAGAGCATATGCGCCAAAGACAAATTTCTTGTGTGTCCAATCACACTCGGCCAATAAAGAATTCTATTCTATTCTAACACTTTGATTCGATTTAGCATGCTGTAATTGTTAAGAAAAAAATCTAAATCCTAGTGCCACTTTTTAATGAAGGCATGTCACTTTTAATTATTTTTCTACTCTTACCCAAAGCAACATGTGTAAACTTATTTATACATGGAAACTTTTTATGGACGCCTTTAAGTAATGTAGTTTAGATTTAGAACAATAGTTCACATTGATTTGCATTAATTGCTGAATCTATAATTACTGTATTTTTGGCATTATAACATTGCCCGGACTATAATACACACATTAGCTTTAGAGGAGGAAAACAAGGGGGAAAAAAATCTGCCACTGCCTCCCAGCATCCATCCAATATTCATCTGGCTACCGTCCTTGCAGCAAACCTCAAACAGGTGAGCTTCAGCATCTTATCGCAGCCCCAGCATGTGGCTCATCAGGACTTCACTCCATTACACCCACCACCAGTCAACTGAGCTGAACTGCCACCGCCACAAAATGCTGGAGCCTTTGCTACCGAGCAGCTGATTGGTGGTTGGATTGGCCTCCCGGAATACTACTGATCAACTGTTCTAGGCGGCAGGGATCGCTGCCGCCTATTGCCTTCCATTTGCCGATGCCTGTCTGCTGCTTCCGATCGCAGCCTCCAACCCCCTCCCTTTCCACAATATTCATTCTATGAGACGCACAGACATTTCCACCCACTTTGGCGGGGGGGGGGGGGAGTGTGTCTTGTAGTGCAAAAAATATGGTAATTTAAAAAGTAATACTTCTCTTGTATTAAATCCAATACCACCTGAGGTGGGTTCTTCCCTTTTTCAGAGGTAATTTTGCCTGGTTTTGTCATTGGAAAACTTGCGTCCTCATAGTAGAACAACAACATTTTTGATATTTACAGTCTTGCTGAATTTGCCAGTATGCTATAATTGTATAGCTACCTCTCAAATTGTTTACACTTTTGTGGAATTGCCAGTTTATTTCAGATTTTCAGAAATTGATTTTTTTTTCTTATTCTTCCCAAGGTTATTTAGTTCAGGGCAATCTATCAAAGGTTTTGTATAGTTAGACTATAGAATAAAATACTGTTGTTGTAAAATTGTGGGTGCCCCATCACTGAAGGCTTTCAAGATGGGACTGAACAGCGACTTATCTAAAATGGTATAAACACTCCTGTTTGGGCTAGATGACCTCCAAGGTCCCTTCCAACTCTGTTATTCTATGTTCTAATAAGGAAATGGAAGGTAGAATTGGATTAGATTTTCCTAGTGGCATGTAGGCTTCATTATTACATCTAGGTTGTATGTGGCAAATATACACTGGAGAGTTCTACATTTTTCTGAAAATTCAAACTCAAACCCAGTTCTGATCAAACATATTTTCCGATGCTCTAGGTTTTGTATCTTTCCTAGAAGCTTACATTAAAACATGTTTTATAAAAATATAAAATGCTTACAGAAAAATACAGTAACAATTAAAATAGTATTAAGATTCTGGCTGATCTTGAAAAAGCTAAGCTCCTGTTCAAGAAGACATGGAGATCCCAGATTAAGAGATAAAATTAGCAAACTGACAAAAATATATCCTGGAATGCATACATTAACAAACCTTTCTGTATTATCACCAAGAAAGCTATATAGCTTGTATCCATGAATTCATCAGGAGTTGAGTCAAGTCAGTGTCATACATACCCATTATTAAAGACTAGCAAAATCACTTTAAAACCAACAATTATTGATGACGCTCACCATAGCAAATATTTTATGAAGGTGTTCATGATATGCTTTCAAAATTCCAGGTGAGCTTGCTGATCAAGTTTGCAGACTCCTATTGAGGAAGCAAATTGAATGGTTTAACATTTTCTGATTCACATATTTCCCCTTTTTTGCACTTTATTATTGTAAACTGTACAGTAAATATAAATTTTATACCCTTGTCCAAAGTCCAATATGTTACTTATTGATGTATGTAAAATATTCCTCTGCTTTTCTTTGGGAAAGTTTCAAGAGCACATTGAAGCAAATAATTATTAACTTGTATTTTGTTGTGATAATATTTCAGCATAATCTTGGCATAGAGTTTGTTTGACTTTTTAAATATATGTTAAGCTCCTGAAATTTTGAACATAAATTTTTGACTCCATTATAGACTATAGATAGTTCTCAACTTTCAACAGTTCATTTAGTGAGTGTTCAAAATTACAGTGGCACTGAAAAAATGATTTATGACCTTTTTTCATAAGTATGACCACTGCAGCATGCCTATGGTCACATGATCAAATTTGGATGCTTGACAACTGCTTCATATTTATGATGCAACCTTTTGCAGCCTTCGGACAAAGCTAATCGGGAAACCGGATCCACTTACCCATTTTACTAGCTTAACAAATGCAATGATTCACTTAACAACTATGACAAGAAGGGCAGTAAACTGGAGCAAAACTCACTTAACAAATGTCTCACATAGCAACAGAAATTTTGGGCTCAGTTGTGGTTGTAAGTTGAAGACTACAGTATACTGAACTATTTTTTCTTCCTAAATTGTGACCAAAAATGCACAGGGAAAATTGTTGATGTGATACTTATTTGTTTTGTGCAAATATAGACATCCCTATTTGTTAAAAAAGAAAATTTCTTAGTGCCTGACACTTATATGTGAGATTGGTTTTTTCTATTTTTCCCTTTCACACAAATAGGTAATATACGGTAAGTCTCACAAGCAATTCTATTTACTACGCTTTTTTTGTCATATCTTGATATAGAATGGTGCAACCAAGAGAACCACTGTATTGCCTTTATTTTGATTACCTTGGACTAACTCCTGAATAATAGTTAAGCAAGTGTCTGAACCCTTAAAGTGTTAAATCGTTTACACTATATTTTATGTTATTGGGAACTTAAAGATGGCACTGATTAATATATCCCTACAGAGTTCTTACCTCTCTATGCATGATAGCCCTGTTAAAGAATAATAAATATTTCTTTTTCAAGTCTGTGCGGAAGCCTTCAACCCAGATGAAGAGGACGAAGATACAGAGCCAAGGGTAAGTAAGATTGAAAATACTATATTGTTTCGGGATGCAAAGAGCAATTTATTTTATTCTATTCCTTGGGTGAAGTTACGAACTAAAGTGATGAATGAAGTAGCAGCACTTGTTCTTTATTATGACTTTTGAATGAATACAAAAGGATTCACAAAATTGTTCCTGAAGACTTTCCAACTGAGTATTATTAATTAATAAAATAGTTGAAACTATAAAATAGTTTCCTTTCTTACTTCTCAGGCCTTCTTTACCGAAGGAATGTGAAAACTGTACACTGCTACAGTTAAAACATTTTCAAAATGTTTTCCCTAAATATCTGCAGAATTATAACCCCAAAAATGTTTAGCCTAAAATGTGATGATATCTAGATGTTTTCTTCTTTTTTTTTAGGTAGTTCATCCAAAAACAGATGAGCAGAGATACAGATTGCAGGAAGCCTGTAAAGATATTCTCATATTCAAAAACCTAGATCAGGTAATTAGCTTAACCTATATTTACTGCTTTAATTTGACCTTTTCACTTGAAGATTCAAAATCTAAAATATATAAATTCAGGAGCATTTTGATTTATTACATATGTGATTATAGCAACATGTGGATGAAATTGAATTACTTCTTATTTCAAAATATTCCTATTTTAGAATATTTAATTTGTAACAAGAAGTAGAAAAAAAGGAAGAGGATTTAACTTTAATACACCAGACAGACAGGGATGGGTTCCAGATTTCTTTATTGCGGTTCGCTCAGGGACGCACTTTGGATGTACATGCACTTGATACGCCCTCCGCGCATATGTGCAGTAGTGAAAAATGCTTCTGTGCAGAAGCAGAAAACAAGATGGTGCTGCCTACGGTGCCGCTGATGGAACCGATTCGGAGGCATGGGTAGCTGAGTTACTACCTACTTTGCCAAACCGGTTGGAACCCACTTCTGCAGTCAGATGTACATTAAATACCAGATTTATAAAGAATTTTACCTTATTTGGAAAGATAACTGATTTGACTGAACTTTCTTGTTCACCGTTGCCTAGAGCCAGGAATCTGGCTTGTGTCTCTTCAGCAAGCCAGAATTATTAATTAGTTTATTCTTAGTCTCTATAATTACATAATTAGGATGCTCAGATTATTTCATTTTAGGAATCGTGATACAGGGCATTTATTATTTATTATTATTATCTCGCTACCTAGAGTGATTCTAGGACATGCAGCTATTTCATGGGTTTAGCAATTATTGTTGGGGCTGACCATACACTATATCTACTCTGTATATCTTGACTTAAGACTTTCAATATCATAGAGAGTAGGACATTTTTAGCTGAAGTGTTTTTTTAACCTATTCATATTGTAATATTGAGCATTTCTTGCAGCTGTTGTCACCTTTTCCTTTCACAAATTAAATAAAGTATTAGTGGGTTTTAGAATAAATGCTTTATTACCTTACACATATGCTAACTTCCCTTCAATCCCATTATTTTTAAAGGCATGGGTAATGTAAGGAAAATAAATAGAAGTTCAGAAATATTTAAATGAGCATCTGGTCATGAAAATATTGCCCATCACTTTACCAAAAATGTTCTTTTTAAAAAAAAAACCTGAAATGGTATTTACCAGGGATATTGCTAGTGAAGATGATGTATTTAATCTGAACATTTTTATTCTCTTCTGTTGCCATGTTCTACTACTTGACAGTAATTAGCAAACATGAATACAAATTTTCTAAAACTATTACCACTTTAGGTCTTGAGGTTTAACAATGACTTTGCTACAAGTTGCCTAGTTATAATTTGCATCCTTTTAGTAAAGATTCAGAAGGACTGCATGAACACTGCTAAACCTACTATGATGAAACTCAGTTGATAGCATTTGAATAAGTGAGAGCTGTTTTTCCTCTGAATGTCAGCTTGCCAAATTATGGTAGCCCTTAACCTTTCCAACCTCCACTGCTTCTCTTAGAAGATGCTGCCAAGTTTATTTCATGGTTCTTAGACAGCTCTCACTTAATCCCTTCCGTTTTTCACATGTTCTGCAGCATTCTAGGTTTTAATAATTCAAAAGGTAATATAAAATCTGGTAACATTCAGGACAATGTTTGTAAAGATCAGTATGAATGAAAAATGTCATCTTGGGTAGACCACAAATAAAAAGTGTACTCATTTAACATGTAAACATTTAAAATACCACCTGTAGGAAGAAATAATGTATTAGGTAAATTGGGTAACAGAAAAGATATAGCAAGCAAGTCCAAAAACTACTTGAATTTTTTTGGGGGAAAAATCTTTGTTGCTAGTAGGGTAATGTAACAGAGTCTTGAAAACCAAAGTACTTCTCTCTAAAAATTAAGGCAAATTTATTCTGAGTCACTTATTCTAATTCTCTTACCTCAACTCAAGAACTCCATCACAGTCATTTAGCACCACTAAATAAAAACAATCTTTTAATAAAGGTACTCATTTTGGATATTTTTATTATTCATATCCTACCTTAATTTCCTGCATCCTACATTTCTTTTTGCCATTGAGAGTTATTTCAGTTGTGCTGAAATTTTATCACCACAGCAGAATGGAACTACCTTGATAGGAATGCTTATTATGGTTTTAATTCCCTGTTTAGCCTTTTAAAAATATGCTACATTTCAGAGCATAGGGAATATTTAAACATGGGAATAACACATCCTAGGTTCAGAATAAAGCCAGGCTGATTTTACCTGAGGTGATATGTTAATAAAAAACACTGTCCAAGGCTTTATTTAAATCCTTTTCCAATGTATTTAAATTGGACAGAGCTTTCTATAAAACAGCAAGGTGTGCCCATTTTTTTCAATCCATCAGGCTGTCCTAAAATTTATGCTGGCTTACAAGAAATTATCACCCCATTGCTATATCAATTGGCTGCCTGTAGAAAATGAAACACTGGTTTGTTTAATATCCATCCATCCATCCATCCATCCATGAGATGTATTACCATCCATCTCCTATCCATCTCGTATTCAACAACTCTGGGCAGCAACAATCATAGAACACTGGATAAAATAATTGACAAAAACAAAATTTATCTTGTAAACAGTTCTAAGTATTACATATTTGATATGCAAATGATGCATAATGCCTTTTTGGAATAACATTTTAAAAATAAAATAAAATAATGTCTGCTTTTTGTTGATAAATATTCAGTGCTTAATACCATTGAGATATTTTTCTTCTGAATTTTCAACTTACAATGTGATGACTCCTTCAAGTGTTCTCTAAAGAAGTTATATGGGTATATTTTAATTTTAATAAGGATAGAATAAATATCTGTTCATTTATCTTGTGGATGCATCTAAGCAACAACATTTTCAGTAATTCAAGCAGTAATTTAAAGTGAAAATTGGCTTTCTTGAAGCAATGTTTTAATTCATTGGAGATTTATACATCCCAAACCTCAGAGATTTAAACAGTAATTTTTTTTTTAAAGGCACCTAACAACTTCAGTTAATTGAAAAATAACCCTTCCTTCTTACTAAGGGAAACATTTTGTTGCAAGATAAGAGGCATTGACATTCCTATAATCCTCAATATAGGGGTTGAATATTTTCTCTTATTTTAAGGAATAGGATAAGAAGCTTTTTCTTGGCCTTTGATTCTATTCAAGTATTTTCACAATCTTCAAAGGGAGTATCTGCCAAAGAAAGTAGTTTAAAAAACCCCAATCAACCCATTTTAAACTCTACATTTAGATTGATAATAACTGTTGCCATAAAATATTAATTCGCTACCCTTTAGAGACTATCATCATTCTTTTCTTATTTGACTTAAACCATACAGAGAATTAAATGTATTAATATTCTTCTAAGCCGCCTCTCATATGAGCAAGCCAATCACTGAAAGATAACTCCGCTAATTAAAAGGTCACAAAGGAGATCCACAGAACGTTACCTTTCTCTAAGGCTAAAGGACATAGCCCCTAATGTTTTGGTACATGTGGTGAGATTTTACTCTGAAGCCATAGAAAAGTATAAGTGTCTTACAGATAAAACATATCAGCAGGCAAAATTTTATGTTTCATCCATTTCTGTAATATATGCCATAAAGTTATTTCCTTCCTCCAATTTTCTGTTAACTGATTTTTATACGTACTAACCAAGGATTGTAAAGTAGCAAATAAAGTGGATAGGTTTTATAGATCAGATTTTACAGGGTGAGTTAACTAGATTAGCTCCACAGGTTTTATGGATGGTATCTTAAGCCTAACTGTTCGTTTATATATACCTGGATGCTTTGTTATAATTATGTCTTTATTTCTTTGCATTTGGTTGCTAACTGTAATAAAATTTATTTTCAGAAAAGAAAATGTTGCTGATGTGCAAATTTAAAGATTTTTGTAGACTGAATTCTTGAAATTCTGATAAAAGTAAAAACAATCATATATCCTGTTTGTTTCTTCCAAGCTTGCTGCCACATACATTTCTGAGAAGTAGCAAGTCTGGCTTTGATGCAGACTTTGATGCACCAAGATATAACTATCCCAAAGGAGCTTTTTCAAGAGGCAACTGGACTTTCTGATTTTTCTTTGAAGCATCCAAAAAGCATCCAATGAGCTTCTTCAGCTCTTCTTAACTTTTACTGTTGTGATATTTGAACTGATTAGGAAGTTTTGCAGAATATTAGGAAGTTCTGCCCTCTAAAGGCAGAATCAATGGACCACTAGGTCTTTTTCTGCTGTCAGTTTTCTATGTTTCTATGGAGAGATTATTTTGTAATGTCTCAATCTCTCTGGACTTTTAAAATAGATTTGGGAAAGATCTGAGGGAAAGAATCCCCATCTTTTCTCTTGTAGAATTTGAATAATTTGGAATCACTTTTCCCTTTCCCTCCTTAAAGAGATGGTGCTTCCTGCCTTTTCGTGGTGTAACTGCACTTTCTCAGACTGGCATTTTTCTTTGGTGTATAGAATGCTGCTTCCTACTCATTTTGATCAATTAGAAATCAGTTTCATAGGTGTGTTCCCTATGAATTGTCAAAACCTCTAGATAGATGACTTAATTGTGATATAGCCAAAACTTACTGATCTTTTGGAGACCATACCTCGGTTTATCAGTTGCCTAGCACTTTATCCTGAAACATTTTCAAAATATTTCAAAACAGCAATGCAAAGAATCTCAAAGTTGACCATGAGAACGTAGCATTGTAGCCACTGTTCTCATGGTGGGCTTTGAGATTCCCTGGCTTTTTTTTCTTTTTTAATATGGCAGACTTCTATTTGTTCTTTGGAGTTAGAAGACCCTAGAAGCAGAAGGGAGTTTTCTCTGACATAGGAAAGTAAAATCTATTTTTAGTTTGATTTGTATGTTTTTTGCATTTATGAACAAGTGAGATGGCACCCCATTCAAGAATACTCTTCTCTATAGTTAAAAAAGCTCATGGCATAGACAAGGGCATTATAAATGAATGACTTTCTGTAAACCGCTTAGAGAGGCCTGAAAGGCCTATGAAGCGGTATATAAGTCTACTGCTATTACTTAGTCCTCATAAGAAATGTTAATTGAAATGCTTTTTATTCTTTCAGGAACAATTGTCACAAGTTTTGGATGCCATGTTTGAAAGAAAAGTGCGACCTCAGGAACATGTAATTGACCAAGGAGACGATGGAGACAACTTTTATGTCATTGAAGAGTAAGGAGTCAAATGTTTCTGACAGAAATGTTAAATTAAATTGTATTAACTAGGAATGAGGAAGCTGAACTTTCGAAGTTTCAGATATAAAAGACAGACTTTGGAGAGCATGTTATGATTGTAATAAGGTTTACTAAAGGAACACAAATTTTCCTCCCAGCAATTTGCCTCCTTACAAAAAACAGCAAACAGTACAGATGATATACACTGTTTGTAGTGTTACATTTCAGACTATACTTGTACAGATGCTGTCAAAATTGATGTGCTTTCTGGAAGTATAGTTATTCTCTGCTATTTAAAAGAAGATAGAATAGGAATGGGCCTCTTCAGATCAAGCATCTATTTTAAACAGCTGCCTAGAACAATAATAAAGCAGTCTTTAAAAAATAAGTCTAATAATTTAATAATCAACCTAAAGTTGGATTTTAAGAGAGCTAATTTCAATAAACTTAGAGCTTGGGAAGAATTCCATGGATGAGAATCCTCAAGGGGAAAACAACTCAAGAAGCTTGGGAAATTTTGAAAAATGAGATTATAAAAACCCAGTCTAGTACAATACCAATGAAGAAGAAAAATAACAGCTCCCCAAAGAAACCAGCATGACTGCATAAAGAACTCTCTGACAAATTGAAAGACAAAAAAGTTAAGTATAAAAAGTGGAAAGAGGGGGAGATAACTAAGGCAGAATATCAGCAAATAGCCCGAACCTGTAAAGATGAAGTAAGGAAAGCTAAGGTTCACAATGAAGAAAGGCTTGCTACAAAAGTAAATAATAATAAAAAAGCTTCTTCCAACATGTTAAAAACAAGAAAAAGGTTAAGGAAACAATTAATCCATTGCTGGGAGAAAGTGGCAAGAAGGTGACAAGCAACAGGGAGAAAGCAGAACTATTTAACTCATTTTTTGCATCTGTCTTTACACAAAGGGATAAAACAGTCCAACCTATCAAAAACAGCACCACAAAAATCAGATTAGAAACACAAATTGAAATAGGGAAGAAAATGGTAAGTGAGCACTTGTCTACCCTAGACGAGTTCAAATCACCAGGACTGGATGGATTACACCCCAGATTTCTGAAGGAACTGGCAGATGAGATCTCAGAAGCACTGAACTATATCTTTCAGAGCTCCTGGAGCACCAGGGAACTGCCAGAGGACTGGAAAAGAGCTGATGTGGTTCCCATCTTCAAAAAAGGGAAAAAAAATAGATCCAGGAAACTATAGACCCATCAGCCTGACCTCAATACCAGGAAAGATTCTGGAAAAGATAATCAAGCAACAAATTAGCGAACACCTAAAAGTAAACAAAGTAATAGCCAAAAGCCAACATGGGTTTGTCAAAAACAGATCATGCCAGACTAATCTTATTGCATTCTTTGACAAAGTGACAAAATTAGTGTACCAGAGGAATGCTGTCGATATAGTTTACTTGGACTTCAGTAAGGCATTTGATAAGGTAGACCATAACCCACTGCTAGATAAAGTAGAAGAATGTGAGTTGGACAGCATCACCAACAGATGGATTCGTAACTGAGGCATTTAGAGCAACAGGAAGAGAAAGAAATGAAAAATATTATTTCACTATTCTCAGACTCTCCCCACCCCCCCAGCAGTTTGATGCATCCGCCCCTATTGCGAACGGTGGAAGTGAATTAACCCCAGCTTAGTTGTATGGATTGGAATCTTACTTGTGGTCATTTCTGCAAGCCAAGAACTCCTCTTTTTTTCAGCTATGCTTGCCCATAGTGATCAATACAGTGAAAAGATGGGCACTGTGGGCGGGCAGTGTTTGGTAGTAAATAGGGATACATTCTGACAGGGCATGTTCTGTTCCAACCAGATGGAAATGTTTTATTTTATTTTTACATTAGAGAACAAACTACTATTTTTATTAAACTGAGCTTTTATTAGCAGTGTTTTGCATTTGAACTGATGCCTGGGGTTTTTATTTTCCCATCTTTCTAGGGGATCATATGATATTTTTGTAGCACGAGAAAGCCAAACTCGCTGCGTTGGTCGCTATGATAATCACGGCAGTTTTGGGGAACTGGCCTTGATGTATAACACTCCTAGAGCTGCAACTATTGTGGCTACCACAGAAGGATCCCTTTGGGGACTGGTAAGTTTTATTTGTGAGAAATCTTCTAATATGTATTGAATTACACAAACACAATTTTTATAAACATTTATGTCAGTATATTGAAGCATGCTGATTTCTCTCAGCTTTCTGTCTTGTTATTACCAGCAGTTTTATTTGTTTTTAGCCAAAGGTCATTGTTGTAGGGACATGTAAAAAGCAGAAAGATGAAACAAAGATAGTAAAATAAAAATTAAAAAGTTGCAGACATGCAGATAAATCCCGATTTCCACAAAAATTGTGATATTTAGGCCCATGCTGCTTTTGTTATATGGAAGTGAGAGCAGAAACACTAAGATTGAATCCAATAGAAATGAGATAGTTAAGTGTATGTTGTCAAAAGAAAAGCATGTAAAATTAGTTCTAAGAAAGTAGAACCTGAGTCACCTACACCTTGTTCAGCATCTAATTAGTTACATCATGGGAATGATAGTAATCTCTCTTAACTGGTCGAAGTAGAGTAAAATATTTTTATTTATTTATTTTTATATTGTAGATGGAAGATGCTAGCAAAAGGTAATGCTCAGAATGTTGAAATAGATCAAACCGCCACTGGCTATGGTGCTTATGACTGTAGATGATCTTTGGCCAGTCATTTGTCTTTCAGGGTAACCTACATAGATCAGAGGTGGTTGTGAGAATGAGTGAGAGTACAAATTAACCAGAGGTGGGTTCCTACCGGTTCGGACTGGTTTGGCTGAACTGGTAGTGGTTTGGCGGCCTGGGTCGCTGGAGCCAGCAGCGACCCAGGCCTGCCACACCCCCAAACTGGTTATCCTGTGGTGCTGCCATCTTGATTTTTGGTTCTGCGTATGTGGAGAACAATTGTAATTGCACACATTTAATTTTATTTCTTTTTTTAATGTTTTGCTCATGTGCAGACCTATTTTTGTGCAAATGCGCACATGAACCCGCAGTAATGCCGGGAGCAACCCACCCCTGAAATTAACATATACATTGTTAGTAGAATGACAGAATATAAATGTAACAAAATAATATTAAAAATATATGAAACACTTTTAGATCCAGTTTGTTCCATAATATTGAACCAGTGGCCAAATGTAGTAGAGAAACCATCTGATAGTTCATGAGTTTGATCTTTTTCTGTGACTATACTTGCATTTGAATATTGGGCACTATCTAATAAAATGAAATTCAATGGTGAAAAGAGTAAGGTTCTACATTTAGGCAAGAAAAACAAAATGCACAGGTACAGTATAGGTGGTACTTTGCTCAATAGTAGTAACTGTGAGAGGGATCTTGGGGTCCTAGTGGACAACCATTTAAATATGAGCCAGCAGTGTGCAGCAGCTGCCAAAAAAGGCAACACAGTTCTAGGCTGCATAAACAGAGGGATAGAATCAAGATCACATGAAGTGTTGATACCACTTTATAATGCCTTGGTAAGGCCATACTTGGAATACTGCATTTAGTTTTGGTTGCCACGATGTAGAAAAGATGTGCAGACTCTAGAAAGAGTGCAGAGAAGAGCAACAAAGATGATTAGGGGACTGGAGACTAAAACATATGAAGAATGGTTGCAGGAAATGGGTATGTCTAGTTTAATGAAAAGAAGGACTAGGGGAGATGTGATAGCACTGTTCCAATATCTCAGAGGTTGCCACAAAGAAGAGGGAGTCAAACTATTCTCCAAGGCACCTGAGGGTAGAACAAGAAGCAATGTGTGGAAATTAATCAAGGAGAGAAGCAACTTAGAACTGAGGAGAAATTTCCTGACAGTTAGAAACAATTAATCAGTGGAACAGTTTCCCTCCGGAAGTTGTGAATGCCCCAACACTGGAAGTCTTTAAGAAGATGTTGGATAACCATTTGTCTGGAATTGTGTAGGGTTTCTTGCCTAGACAGGGGGTTGGACTAGAAGACCTCCAAGGTTCCTTCCAACTCTGCTATTGTATTGTATTGTATTTCCACATAATTTTCAAGGTAATTTTCAACATTCCAGAAATTCTTTTATCAATGTTTTGTTTGCTTCACAATTATCTTAGTTTACTTACTTCTAATCTTGGTCCCAAATTCTAAAGTGTGATTTTTTTTTGTTTAAGGTTTTTTGTATTGACACAAAGTAGGAATTTATTTATGGCTTCTTATTTGATAAGTACTTCTAATTGCATGTGAAACATAGCATCTTAGAAACATTGCAAAGGCTGTCTTATTTACAGTTTTATTCAAACCAGGAAATATAGGTATTTTTTCCTTGATCAAAATGAGAAGCATGCAAAGAGAACAATGAAAGTGAGAGGGAGGCTTTCAGAACTATGTTTGAAATTGTTACCATATCAGTGGAGAATCGCTTCTCAGAGGATATTTTATTTAAAGATAAAGGAGTCAATAAAATAAAAATATTCAAGAGTAGTGAGGACTTCGTTCAAGTCTGGAGCACATTATGGGCAGTTTTTTTTTTTACATAGGTATAAGATTGCATAAATGGAATCTTATTTTGGTATATGATTATACCATTTTTCTGATTGCAATGCTCACATGATATGTGTGCATTTAGAACAAAAATAATATTGCCATGGCATTTGAAATGTTACAAGTTACACTGCCAGTTGTACACATATAAAACTAATCTTGACGCTTGTGCCGGATCTGAAGAATCTCAAATCAACTTAATCATTTGCTGCCCTCTAATGGAAACATTGATGGGGAAAAAATAACGTTGGAGTTACTATGCAGAATCAGCACTGTGTCATTTCAGATTATTCCTCCTCCTCCTCAAGTTGTCAAAAGATTTTGATGTAAACAACATTGAATTATTTGGCTCTTCATTTTTTAAAACCTATTTCCTGAAGTGTCCTATAACTGCAGAATGGGGAATGAATAGTCCCCAGAAATGACTAGATTCATCACCTGTTTATTGGATTTGCTGGTTTGAAATCCAGCAGACTCTGGCGGGCTACAAGCTCCCCTTCTCCAGGTTAATCAGTACTGACTGTAGTAGTTTTTGACATATAATATGCACTTAAGTGAGCAAGATTTCCTTGATGGTTTAGGGCAAATGGGCATTGGGGTTTCCAAGAGGTCAAGCAAGGCAAATAACACATGTTGATGTGATTATGCAAATGCTTTGATTTAGTTCTTTCCATCAAATATCCTAGTGCAAGAACATAATTGTGGCATTTGCATAATTACATCATTGCATGCTTGTCATCCTTTAAATATTGTGTGAGGTACTTTGGTATATTTTCTGTAGTTAAAAGATCAAATTCTATTCATCAATCTTGAGGAGCAAAACCAGTTAAAAGATAGGTATCCTGAGAAACAGCTTGTACTAATACATAGAGAGATCATTCAGTCATATTATTTTCCTGCTGTGTAAGTGCTTTTTAAAAATGTTTTTTTATTCCACCTTTATTATTTCTTATAAATAAGTCAATGTGGCAAACATATGTAATACTCCTTCCGCTCTACATATACACATCTCAAAGAGAAGGCAAGAAGAGAAATATTCTTAGTTGCCTATATTTTGAACTTGTTATTTTTGCCAAAGGAAATATTAGAAGATATTGACCAAAAGGTGTTGAAGCGTCTGTACCTTTTTCTAATTTTGAATCTTTTAACTTCCTGTAAATAGTAAGCATGCAATTAACTTTATAGAAAGATTATATTTTACTTCGCTCCATTTAGAGGTTATTTCAGCTGCTGTTCATTTGGAGATTCATTGAAATATAGAATTAGATCAGGGTTAATGTATTGATGTAGACCTTTTTTTAAAAAAATTAGTAGTATTAACACCCATGTATAATATACTACTTATTCATACAAAAAACCACCATTGTTATATATAGCTATGTTTTCTGTTTGTGTTGATGTTCTAATTTGATTAGCTCAGAAATAACCAAAGAAAATATTTTTCTCGTTCTGTTTCTTAAAGGATCGTGTAACATTCAGAAGAATTATATTGAAAAATAATGCAAGGAAAAGGAAAACGTATGAATTATTTATTGAATCAGTGCCTCTTCTTAAGTCATTGGAGGTAAAGTACTTTGTGGAAATGAACTGGAAAGCATGTCTAATTGGATTTTCCTCAGCATTGTAAATGTTTAAGAGGAGGTTAGGGATTAAGGAAAACATCTATGACAGCAATTACTTTATAATCTTGATAGGTTTTTCAGTAAACTATTCAGACAGATTTGGCTGGTTCTCTATGTATATTTTTATCTGAGTCTGCCAAGGAATATATGACTGAGTCTTGCTATATGGCAGTTGACCTCTATAATCTAAACTTGTTTATTTACATTGGGAATTTAACTTGATAGCAATATCAAGTTAGTTGTCAGATAGTCAGGAAAGTTATCATAGACTACAATCTAGGCTGTAATCATCCTTCTGCTAATTAATTTAGTAATGAAAGCAAACAAATGCATTAGCTTCTAGAACTAATGGTGATGCTCCTCTTCAGTACACACACACACACACACACACACACACACACACACACACACACACACACACACCACTCACTCCCTCCCTCCCTCCCTCCCTCCCTCCCTGTCTCTGAAAAGGACAGAATGATAATGTGTCCTTTTTCTTGGGTTGAGATGTATGCAAAAAATGAGTGGGACATGGGGATAGATCCTGATGGATATCGTATGCAGGTATATGACATCCACAGAATGTAGAGGTTCAGGGTAAAATTATGCATGATTATAAAAGTTGGTATGAAACTTGTAACCTCCATTGCATTGTGGAAATAGATTATGCCAAAGAAAGGGACAGGGCATATTAAATTCATTTTGTTGTTGTTGTTGTTGTTGTAGCCATCTGAGCGAATGAAGATTGTTGATGTAATAGGAGAAAAGACATATCAAGATGGAGAACGCATCATTGCTCAGGTATATAAGTGCAATTCTCCCACTTTGGTAAATATATTGGATTTGGGAGATAGTTAAGAATTCGGTGATATACAGAATTAGAATAAAAATCTTAAAAATGGATTGCAAAGAATGTTTTGTAAAATGTAAAAAAAAGTCTTAATTATTTTACATTCTGTACTTTTGTACAGAGTTGCTAATTTACATTCTGTATTATTATTTGGATTCTAGAATACAGTAATTCCTTTCCAAAATCAAAAGGATTGCTGAAATAATATTTGGAAAGTAGACCATAATTTTCTAAAGCAGCAGTGACCTTTATATTAGGATCTCCTTTCTCCATTGAAATATTTCAATATCATCCCAATTTTCCTTTATATTTCCACATCTTAGATTAAGTAGCATAGATTCTTTTCTCTGTGCTGCTGTATGCTTTTCCTAGCTCAATATCAGAAATTACATTACTTTGTTTGAAACTGATTTTGATCAACACTTCAGAAAATCCAAAGACATTTGTAATCTTGTTGTCACAGGGTGATAAGGCGGAGAGTTTTTTCATTGTAGAATCTGGTGAAGTAAAGATCATGATCAAAACCAAGGTGAGTTCAGTTATTTCTGGTATGATGGTTAAAATTTAGAATCATTTAATATTTTTAAATATGTCTTATTGAATTGACAAATTAAGGAATCTTTCCTGAAAATAGTCCTTACCGTGTCACATTCCAATTGTCTTGGAAGAAAGATAGAGGATGCTCAATGAAGAAACCATAGATCAGTTACCAATTATGCAAGCTTAAGATAGGATTTGAAAATAGAGTTGCAATGAGATGGGAAGTTAATCCTGTTAAATGGGAAAATCAAGCTTATTCTGTAAAGCCCCTTTCTGATGTTTTAAATGCACTCTTAACGTAGCCTGGAAAAGATATGTATGTTAATTTAGTAATGAGCTTCATCCTGCATATGTTGTTCTTTAATTTATTGTAAATCCATTTATACTTTATATTAATCTATTAATTTACTTGAGCTATTTTGGTACTATAATTCCTAGATTTTCCTAGCTAGTTACATATAGTGAGTGACCACATTTATTGTTAATTTTGGGGTAGCATTCCTAACACATCTAATGGACACTGTTAGAAAGGTGACTTACATTTTTCATTAATGAAATTGCCTTTGCAAATGAATTTTTACTGGTAAATATTTAGCTTTGGAAATGCTTAAAATATGTGTGCGCTATTAGGACTCATTTCTTGGCTTGGCTTTCCTATGAACAGGTTACATGTCAAGACGTCAGGACTAGATCATATTAATTTACTAATATGGACACACATTCTTGGATAACCTCATTTGCAGAGAGTGTTTCGCAATTAAGGGATCCTAAACCCAAAGAATTTAATTCATACAAGCTTTAATGTGACATCTGATAGATACAGAACTGAGAACAGAACAATCTCAGCTAATCTCAGGATTATGCAGGTGGTGAAATATTTTTTTGTAACAGTTTGTCAGCAAATAACCATCTCTGTGTCTTGAATTTCTGTTACAGACCCTCACAGTAAAAGATGCAAACCAAGAGGTAGAGATTGCTCGATGTCAAAAAGGACAGTATTTTGGAGAGCTTGCACTTGTTACTAACAAACCAAGAGCAGCCTCAGCCTATGCTGTTGGAGTAGTTAAATGTTTAGGTAAGAACTCTGTTTTCCTTTGTGATAATTACTATTATAATTGGATTCAGTTGGTTCTGCCTTCCATACTGTTCTGTTTGGTTCCATCATTTGTTTTCAAATGGCTTCTTCACTCGTGAAACAAATCGGTCATGGTACTTGGTTATTAGAGATTTGGCATGAAACTTTAAGAAATCTTTTCTCCCACTATTAGCTCCTTATATTTCAAAGCATATTACCATTTTATGATCTCTTGGAACTCCATACAGGTAGTGTATGGAGTTTCCATTATTACTTAAGTTTCTAGGAATGTTAAAAAAGGAAGTGAGAAGTTGCAATTTCTCCCTTACTGAGCTATATTTCATGGTATCCAGTGTTGTAATTAAGTAGCCCAAAAAGACAGATTCTATAAGTTTGGACTTTGCAGATGTTGTAATACTATCTACTTCAAAGATAGTGAAGGGAAGCATTTAATATAATATTTCCAAAATTCTTTTGTCCGTCCTTGGGAATTCTTACTTCTGAGACTATTTTGTGATTGCTCTAATTTAAAGGTAATAACTGAATAACTGAGTCTGTAATAATGGCAAAACCAGGTGTTTAAAGGTTCTCTTTGGTCATGTTAAATCATATGCATATGCAAACAAAAAAAAACAAGTTGTTGTTCTTGTCCCATCACTCATAATTCCATTTAATTAAATATGCTCTAGATTTGCATGATTCCCATCCTATGAATTTCCAAAAAACCTTAAAAATCTGGCTGTTCTCCTAGGCCTTGGGGTGCTGAGCCCCTAGGTTGTTTTCTTCAGCTTTGCTCTGTTTTGAATATTTGCAATAGGTTTCTCAAGTTTTTATTTTCTTGCTTTTCAATTATCAGTTGCTCAGAGTCAATTGGAGTTGGGGATCTTTAAATAAAATAATTTATTCATTCTCCAAGGATTTTTTTTTCTGCTTTTCTAGGTACCGTAATTTAAAAAGAGCTTGGATTGGCAGCTTCCGTGAAACTAATGTAAACATTTCTGTTCATATTTCTCTGTATTTCTGTGCAGTTATGGATATACAAGCATTTGAGCGGTTACTTGGGCCCTGCATGGACATTATGAAGAGGAATATAACACATTATGAAGAGCAGCTGGTGGCTTTGTTTGGTTCAAGCATGGACCTGCTCAATCCAGGCAATTAGGCGCAGAGTGCCTCGATGCCTTCTCAGTTCAAGACGTAGAAAAGTCTCCTATTAGTAACAGCGCAGCACCACACAAATGAAAAAAGGACACTACGGGACAGTGGCTGTTGGTGTCTTCTTGGGCATTTTTTTGTTAGAAACCTACGCAGGTCTCAGCATAGCTGGAGGGTTCAGGGCTCACTCCAGGCCTCTGCTTTGCTGCTGAAATTTTGTTATTAGACCTAGTCTACTGCTGAGTCTCTTAATCCTCTTTTCACATTGCTTGGTTCAGAATGGCATGTTTCTCCCAACAGTTCAAGTGCCTGATACTAAAGAAATGGAGCAGTCTATTTGTTGTTCTTGTTAAAAAAAAAAGGAAGAACAAACTTTGAAATCAGAGATCTGGATGGTTGGTGGCTGTTCCTACACTTGGAAACAGACCACTTCTTAACATTACCTTCTTCTTGACAGCTTTTTTTCCCCTCACATGATCAAAATCTGATTTTAATAATGATACATTTGGATTTGAATGTCAAAAATGATGGGACATTTGTAGAAACCACAGGTTAACCAGTTCTGAGTCTTTCTTGTTCTTTTCTGGAAATGAGGAGTGGGGTTGTTTAAAGCTGAAGGGTTCCAAAGGAACCTGGTTGTAAATAATGGACAGTGAAGTAAAATGCTGAATTGTGAGAGGTCTTAAGCAGAGTTTCAAGGCTCCAGTGAATTTGAATCATGGGTCATGAGGTTCAGGGGCTGCAAAGGTTGCGCAGGACATTTGCTGTTTTCTAAATTGGACTGATTTTTGGCCTACTGGGAAACAGCAGAAATTTCTTTTAAATTTCTGCTTATGGAGATTCTTGGTACTTCTAGATTTTGCATGGCGTTGCCATTTGCAAAATCTGTTTTAATGCTTTTTTTAAATAGAAAAAGAAAAAAAGGGTTGGGTTTTTTTGTAACTGAAGAAATATTTATGTACTAATGGGGTCCATTCTACTGTAATATTTTACAATATTATATAACAATTGGGTATACACTTTTCAACTACAATACCTATTTGCTAAGCCCTTTTTGAAAATTAACAGCATTTTACTTCAAAAATGATTTTAAAAAAAAGCTACAATAGAAAATAACCTCATCTCTGGACAATTAACATTGTATTGGAGGCACTTTTTTGAATGCAGGTTCATTGAGCTGCATTTTTCTAAGATCTTGCTTGAATCGGCATATAGCTGTCAATTTATATATAATTATGGAAAATAAGTTACTCTAAGTTTTACCCAAGTATTAACCATGTACGAAATTACCATAAAAATAATCTAAATGTAGCATCAGAAATTATTAGGGAAGCAGCTATTGATCCTGTATGAAATTGCTTCAGTTGCCAATTCTATTATCAGTGTTTCTCAACTTACATGCGTTTTAGGAATAAATTTTCATTCATTGTGGGTTTTCAGCTTACAGAACAAGTCAAAATTTAGTCATTGTGTCATCAAAATTTAATACGTAATTCAGCCATTTTGAATTCCCATTGGCAATGCTATAAATCCAATTCATAGGTTGCCTTTTAGCCTGGAGCTTGTTACCCCTTTTTTACAATTTCTATTCTGTGTTACTAATTTAAGATTTAAGTCTTTTATATATTGTTGAATCAGGAGATAGCACTTGAAAATATTTTTTTTCTTTTTATAATCATTGCTATTGAAAAAGTGAATGAAGCCCTGGCCTTCATATTTTGTTTTTCCTCCCAATATATAAATTCAAACTTAGCTACAATTTGAACATCTGAGAAAAAATGCTTTATTTATGTAAAGATTTTACACCAAAGATTTTAAATCTATGTTTCTCAATTTGGGCAAACGATTACTTGGCTCTGGATCTCATAAAAGAGATTGGTGAGAAAAGATAAGTGGTACAACCTTTAATCTTGTACAAGTAGCAAGTCATTTTTTTTAAAAAAAAATTCTCTTAAGGCTTGGCCAAGTTACAGCTGAACCCAACAAATGTGTTCTAGAACCACCATTTTGGCCACAAAGGCGTTCCTTTCCATTTCTTGCTCCGAGTTCTTTTGTGTCTTTTGTGATGTAATTCAACAGGTTATACAATTAGGTTATCTCTCCCACCTAGTTAATCTTCAGCAGCACTTGCTTGGGTTGGGATATTTTGAAGAGGATTCTACATTGGTAAAGAAAAGGATCCAGGAAAAGTGAACTGAGGTTATATTCAAAGCCATTTTCAAATAAAAGTGAATAGGATGAATTAGTACTAATTTATACATGTTCTGCTTTAAACGAAAACCCTATATTATTTTGAAAGCAGACAACTTGAAGGGCTGATTTGCACAATCCTAAACTGGGTTTATCCTTTCAATTGGTGCAAAATCTTTTTATCTATGTGTGTTTGTTGCTGACCAACTGGTCGTACGAATCACTTCATTATGATAGTAGGTGACTAACATTACTGTTTGAGACTTCCATCCTTAGGCCTAGATACTTTGTCATCAGCTGATTTTAATACAACTTCAACTTTTGGTTGATTCTCGCATTAAAGAAATTATTTTTTAAAAGAGCCATTGGGATGTGTCAGAATAGAAATTATTTATAATGTATAAATTAAAATGATTTGTTGTGCAGTACTTGAGATGAAAGCTAGAGCAATCATGTAAAACATCTGTTCCTTCCTTTGTGGATTTCCCTTTCATTTTGCAAATCCAGCTGGATTTCAGCAAGATCAGCCATGAATAATTCATTTCCATCCTTGTATCCCTCCTTTATCTTGGCTTCATTAACTTCTCATGTTGCACATCATTTCAAAATGTTGTGTAATATTCTTTCCCAAGGGCAAATCTAGTGTTCATTCACATAGGGTAATTGGTGATGTCTAGCTTTAATAAGAGAACTCAGCAGCAAAGTGGCTAACCAGAGTGGTGTCTTCTGAGACTGTCTTTTTAAACTTACATATCTTTTTTGAGGTTTCCGGGAAGAGTTTATAGTGTCCTATTCTTAAGATATGTCTATTGATGTCACAGCACAAATTTTCACAATGTATTAAAATGAGGGGCAAAAAATCTAAAACAAATTGACAAGGAAGTGCAGCTTTGAGGAGGGGAAAACCTGACATCCATTTTGTCTTTTTTTTTTTTTTTTTACAAAGAAATGTCTTTGTAAAATTAGTTGGACAAAAATACAAGTTTTCTGGTCTTTTCCACTCCAGTTATTTTTTGTTGTTGTGAATACTGTGTGCGTGTAAGGCGAATGTTTTCTGTTTGTTCTAAGCACATGTTTCCTTTGAAGAGGCCTTTTCTGTGGGTTCTCCTTGAGCAGGCTGCAGGGCTATGCTGGACCTTGATCTTCCAGGAAAAAGAAAACATAGTCCCTAACTGGCAGGAGCATGACACATCTTTACTGAGCCTACCTAAAGCTTAAAACCATGTGGATTGCTGTGGATGCTTACCAGCCTGGTCCAAAAGGTGATTTTAATTTTGCATAAAGATGCTACCTCAAGGCTCTTAAGAGCTTTAAATGTGTCTTGCCTGTGAGAAGGACACACATTGATTCTGATAAGCTGTTCTGTTGCATTAGGTAGGAGGGATATTTTCTGTCTTTTTTGGGGGGGGATTTTAAATCACTTTTACATCTGCCACAATGATTGTTTTCAAAGTGTGAGCAGTTTTGCAGAGAGATCTGTTCTTGCACTGTAGTGTTGCCCAAGATGGGAAGACAGTATCTTCCACATAAGACACTGGTCTCATTCTGATCTGAAGTTTGATTTTACTTTCAACTAATAAAAGCTGACATGCCATGTCCATCCTTTCTGACTACAGTTTTGCATGTGTGAGTGTGCTTTCTTTAATCCGACAAACACAGTCCTTTACCATTTTTTTTTCCAAAAGAGCAGTTAAAATCAAGCTTTACTGATCAGTTACAAGCAGCAAACACTAAAATGAAAATGCATAGTGCAAGAAATGGGAATAATTCCAACCCTACCTCTTTCTCAAGAACAGTGTTATTCTGAGATGGGGAAAAATGTTCATTTAAGTGTTTTTCTCATAGGCACTTTTATCAAGAAGCTTGCCTTCTATAGGAACTCTGTGAGCGAACCTTCCTAGACATGGCCTCTTTCCCTGGAACAATCTATCCCTAAAGAGACATACTGCATTTTCAAAAACATGTGCACACACAAGCAAGCAAGACTCTTCAAGGAGACATTAGGAGGTGGTTGAAGATCTTGCTGCCTGCATCATGTTACACAGAGGTAGTATTCTACCGGTTCGGACCAGTTAATCGCTGGTGCCCCCCCCCCCCCAATCCACCCTGGTTCTACAGAATCCCATTTATGCCTTTTTTTTGCCAAAAGCGCATGCGCGGCAGGCTTAGTGCATGCACGGAGGTGAGATGCACACACACATTTGCGAACCGGTAGGGAAGGTAAGTGAATACAACCCCTGATGTTATATCAGTACTTTCTTCTTGTTACATTAGTTCATGTTACCCAAGTGACATGTAAAGTGAAATAATAAGTATGACCAAGTCAAGCAACAGTGGTTCTGACAATACCTGGTCAGCTTGGGCTCTTCACCTTTGCATTGCCATGGTATCACCGGAAGCAGGAAACAAAATTTCAGTGAACTGGGAGAAAAATTATAAAAAATTGTCCATCTAACTTAATCCAAAAGAGCCAGTTTGGTGTGAGTAGTTAAAACACAAGGATGGAAACTGGGAGACCGTGAGTTCTAGTCTCCCTTTGGGAATGGAGACGGCTGGATGACCTTTGGGAATTGAGTCCTTTTCTGCCCTAGGAAGAAGGCAATGAATGGCAAACTATTGAAAACTTTAGGGACTAATCCAGGCAGTCGAGGAGTAAAGATTGACTTGAAGGTACGAAACAGCAACTCACAACTTCCAAGAGAAGTAAAGTAGATGCAATTAATAGTAGACGTACGACTGAGGATCACTAGTTTTCAAACCTTAATCTGATAATTTTTCTTGCCATATTAGAGAAGTGGGTCTTTAACTCATATATTTGTAAAAAATGTTGCCACAATGTTGCAGGCTCAAGGGAGGAATTTTTAAAACTATTATTAATTTGTAAAAAGTAGATACCATTGAAATAATCAAATCCAGTGCCCTGCTGGGATAGATTGACAAGGTAGAAATGAAGCCCTTTGCTCCCTGCTAATCTAAAATTTCCTTTCCTCAGAGCAGAGTGTTTGAAATCTTTTTGATATCAGGATTCCTAAAATAAATAGATTTCAGAGGCAATAGGTTGGCATGTCTGACATCTGATTTTTCTTCCTATTTGGAGCTCTGCCTCCAATATTGGGGAAAATTGAGGAATTTGTGGTTCCGGGTCACTGTGCCAGGGACCATACAACTACAATGCAGAAATCCATATTTAAAATATTCTTTGCTCACACCTCAATTTCATTAACAGAGGAAAGGCAATTGAAGTAAAGAAGAGGTATAGATAGCTACAACAATGCTACACACATAGAAGTGCAAGTTTCATTAGAAAGTTGGATCAATTCTTGATCAGTCTTTATGGAGTGGTGCAAAGCTTTATTTTCTAGATCCTCACCTCCTCTGCTGCCTACTAAGTATCTTGAGTTGTAGCTCCCATTGTGTCAGCCAGAGAAGTCAACATGGGTCTGGAAGTGAGGCAGACCTTGCCTGTCTCCTGCCACCTGGCACTTCCTGAGCCTCAGGCCACCTTCTTCCGCTCGGCTGGGTCACAGACTGATTTGTAGAATTCCAAGAGGAGCCTTGCAGATGTCCTGGGCCTCTCGAGGGTTATGAAATGTCCACATTTTTCCAGCCAATGCACTTGGGAATTTGGAATGGCAGCCGCCAGAATTTCTGCACCTGAGGAATCAAAAACCTGCACAAAAGGAAACAAGGAATGTCTTCCCATCACAACTGAAATATTTTAAAGTATGTTGAAAAAAAATCCTGACTTGGGTGTGCCACCTTACATTTGTGCTCTTGGAGCAACGTTCAGTACACAAGCTTTTAATAGCGAACTGATGTTTTACACAGCTTCTCCGCTATTCTCAGATATCCAGGGTTTGATTGCTTGAATTGTATAGCCAGGTTACATGTGAATTCTGTTAGGGTATAAAGAAGGTTTCTTGGTGCTTTCTGAGAGTGGTTGTTTTCTTGCAGACATTTCATTACCCAAAGATCATCAGTGCTAGTGCTACCATTGTCCTTATTTACTGTTAATAGTTCAACCTCTTGACCACTAAGATTCATCAGGATATTCTCTCTGCCATTATGGATTTACCTTATTGATTTTAGGATAAATGAGATACATTCCATCCATCCACCCATTCAATTTCTATTGCTGCTCAATTCAACCAAGTGACTTTAGGTGGCTTCTAAGAAATGTATGAAAACTTGTATTAAAAAGTATAGGAGTGAGGGTATAGCACAGTGGAAGTAAAAAATGTCTGTGTTGCATTTCTCCCAATTCTGGTTTTAAAATACAGTAGTATTGCCTTCCATCCTGTCTGCAGGTGCCGCTTAACACCCTAGAATAAACCTTCATCATACCCGTTTCAAAGGGCCTCCCTCAGCCTTCTGTGCAAAGTCCTCAACCTTCTTCCTCTTGAAATGTAGGCAAAACTTTCAAGCTGTTCACTGAACTGAAGGATGTCGCTTTCAGAATAACAATTGAGATTTATTTTCAAATCAAGCATTTCCACCAGGATCAATGAAACTGTCAGAAAATGAACAACCATAGCTGTACAATTTCCATTGCAGGATTTAGAATCTTGCCTGATTCTAAAATTACATTAGTGTGCACAAAACCCCAGATACATGTATATCCCTTACCTTGTCCTCTTTTCCCCAAATGATCTGGGTGGGAGCTTTGATTTTCCTCATGTTGTCATGGAGGCTATACTTCGATTCAGTGCTGGTGAGGTCCAGAAAACCTTTCTCAATAAAAGGAAACAAAATCGGGGGTGTTTCTTTTCATTCTTAATAAGCAAGGACACTCGTCCTGGGTTTTCCCTGTGTCTGATCTTCAGTATTCTTATTCGTATGAATAATGGGAATTTATTTTATTTATTTAGCATATGGCTATGTTACAATTGCCAGGAAACTACAGTGATATGCAGAGGAGTAGTTTGGCTGTCTTGTTTACTACGCTCATGCATTTCCCAAGGTGGACCACAGGAGGGCGAGCTAACTTTGCACCAGAAAGAAAGACAAGTGGTTTTCCTGCAGCAGCATCTGAGACCCTCTACTTCTATCTAAGCCACTCAAAATGGGCATCCCAACTTGGACTGGTTCAGGACTGGTAGGATTCTAGCCATTCACATAATTCATCCTCGTCTTCGCCACCGAAATAGTATCTGACTACTTGCATAGAATATGCTTTTGAACTGTTTAGGTGGGCAGAAGCTGAGGCGAGTGACAGGAGCTCACCAACCACGCAATGCTAGAACTGTCTTGGAGCAAAGGCCTGTGTCACTGAGCCACCATACTTCATAATAATAACGGGAGGAGGAAATCTGATCAGGAACATTCAGCTGCAGGAGTAAATTTAACCCTTTGCTCCCTCATTTGCCTGATCCCAGCCCTGCAGCTTCTCCAATTCACATCTCTCTAAATGTAGCTGAGCAACAACCTCTTCACCCAATGGGGATTGTGTTGACTGGGAGTCCTGGGGGTTATATTCCTAACACCCTTGGAAGGCTTGTAAAATAGGAAAGGCTGTCTCGTGTTCATGATCCCGAAATGTGTGGCTGAGGACATTCATTGGCTCAGAACGTTAGCATCTCTTCCATTGTAATCTGCCTTCTTGTGATGTGATCCAGAACAGAGCTAATGTTAAACAATGAGAAGAATTTCAGAAGCCTTGCCTAACCTGCTTTCCCTAACTCATTACTGTGACATGTATAGTAAAATAAACCCACATTCGGATTATTTTCTCATTTTAGAAAGGAGAAATGTCCATATCTGAAACAAACCCAGTGAAAATGCCTTGAATGAAGGGCTGATTTTGGCTGCAGCTCCCTGGATGGATTCTCTTGATATTAAATGCACGTTGGCCCCTCTGAAATGGGTCCCCAACCCCTGGACCATGAGCCGTTTGAAACCGGGCTGAGGAAGCGGCAGGAAAGCGCACTGCATGTGTGCACAACCCCACTTCTACGAGGAGTGATCAAGTGTATGTTCACGCTCCATTTGCTCAAGCTGACATGCATTCACAGAACTTGTGCAAATAGAGCTGCATGTGCTTGCCGGCCATTCATTCCCTCTCCCTGCCCTCCCCCCACTGGTCCGTAAAGACAGAAAGGTTGGGGTACTCTGCTCTAAAATATAGATGAGTAGCGAAGCCTGGTCCACGCTGTGTCTTGTACCTACACAATGTAAAAAACATCTTACTTGGTTTCCGATCCTCAAGGTATCCCTTTAGGAGCTAAAGGTGGAAGGAGAAAAGTACAAATCAGCAGTGTTAAAATTTTCTCTGCCATTTTTTTTCAACAGTTTCTCTATTTTATTCTTAGATTAAGCGCATACCCTGTTTCCCTGAAAATAAGCCCTCCCCTGAAAATAAGCCCTCCTCAAAAACATTGCAACACAACAGCAGCCATGAGGTAACACTCTCCACCTCCTGCACTTCAAAAATAATAAGACCTTCCTGAAAATAAGGCCAAGCGCTTATTTCGGGGGTCAAAAGTAAATAAGACCCTGTTTTATTTTCAGGGAAACATGGTAGCTGCAGGAGGATACTAGCTGTAATCCTTGACTTATGAGGATTTTGAGCAATTGAGCTCAAAATTTCTGTTGCTAAGAAGATATTCGTTAAGTGAATTTTGCCCCATTTTAGAAGCTTTCTTGCCACGGTTGTTAAGTGAATCACTGCCATTGTTAAGTTAGTAACACGGTTGTTAAGTGAGTGGTGTCCCCACTGCTTGTCAGAAGGTCACAAAAAGGGATCATATGCACCCCACGATACCTTTCTTGAAAAAAAGCAGAGTAAATTGAAAAGGGAGGGAGGGAGGGAGGGAGGGAAAGAAGGAAGGAACGAAGGAAGGAAGGAAGAAAGGAAGGAAGGAAGGAAGGAGCAATGCATCTCCCGTTATTCTAGTATTTGGGAAATATTTATGCTGGCCTCCCTTCCACCTTAAATTTCAATCTTGTGCCCTTCCTGACTGTCTTGTAAAAGAACTTGAAGAGAAATGGGAGATGTTATTACAAGGGACACAGAGAGCAGCAATCTAGGAAAAGGCCAGATCTTCACCTGCATTTTTATAAAGCTGGGTTGGTATAGGCAAATTTTCATGAAGTTTTCGATTCGCTCCTTAGTAACCGAAACAAGAGCTGTCTCAGCAGGATCCTTTGATAAAACTAGGTGTTTTAACCACAAAAAGAGTTCACTTTGTTTTGGAATCTTCAGACCTAAAAAAAGAGTGAGAATATGGAATATATATTTAAAAATTACTACCACTCTAAAAATAAATGAGCAAGAATCTTAAAAATATAGACTAATATATATTAAAAATGTGTTAAAGTGAAGTAATTGCATTGATCAATATCTACAGCTGGTAATTAGCAATAGCACTTATACCTATATATTGCTTCACATAAATATTCAATAGCAATAGCATCTAGACGTATAAACTGCTTTACAGCAGGGATCCCCAACCTCTCAGCAATGGCCTAGTACTGAGCCATGAACTGATCAAAACTGAGCCCCCCAAAGTGGATGAGCACAAGCATCCATGCACTTTCCACTTGCGCAAGCTCTGGGCACATATGCCCGCTGCTTGCACAAATGGAGCTGTGTGTACATACACCCTTGCCCACTATTCGCACAAAACCATCCCCTCCCCCCCACACCGGTCCACAATCCAGAAAGGTTGGGAAACTCTGGTTTACAGCGCTCTCTAAGCAGTTTGCAAAGTCAGCATATTGCCCCCAACCATCTCATTTTACCGACCTCGGAAGGATGGAAGACTGAGTCAACCTTCAGCCGGTCAGGATTGAATTCCTGGCATTCAGCAGAATTAGCAATAACAATAGAACTTATATACCGCTTCACAGTCCTCTCTAAGTGGTTTACAGAGTCAGCCTATTGTCCCCAACAATCTGGGTTCTCATTTTACTGATCTTGGAAGGATGGAAGACTTTGAGCTTGGTGAGATTCGAAGTGGCAAATTACAAGCAGCCGGCAGTCAGCAGAAATAGCCTGCAGTACTGCATTCTAACCACTGTGCCACCGTGGCTCTAGTACTGCATTCTAAACACCATGGCTCTGGTAAAAGAGGAATGACCAAAAAAAATGAATGATTAAAAGTTTGGAGGAGAGTCAGCTGGATGTATTGGTTGACAGTCCCAGTCTACAAACCAGGAGAATGTGAGTTCTTCTCCCCACTTACTGTAGGCATAAGGCCAACTGGGTAGCCTTGAGCCAGTCCCTATCTCCCAGCCGCAAGAAGAACACAAGAGCAATCACTTTTGAAATCTCATCAAGAAAACTGACTGTGGTTAGGGGCCAATACTGACTTGAAGGCACAAAAATAAAATAAAAGTTTGGTGAGGAAAAAAGATGGCAACCGAGTCCACAGATAGACCCTTTTTAAAAACGAAGGCATGGAAACAGCTGTACATCCTAACAGGCAGACAGAAACATTTGTTAAAAATCTTTGAAAGTTCCCCGAAAATCAAACAAGAAAGCTATTTTAAGGTAGGTTGAAATGCAACATTAAATAGAAATTAACCCCCATGTTTTAAACAGCCGACTTTGTGAGCATTTTTCAAGGAGGCAGTCAAAGATTTGCAGTATTCTGGTCTGGGTTTGATGTTTCCTGGCAACCTAATGCCCTCAAAAGTGATAGTCTGAATCAATGGTGAAATTCATTTTTTTTTTACTACCGGTTCTGTGGGTGGGGCATGGTGGGCATGGTGTAGCTTGATGGGCGTGGCTTGGTGGGCATGGCAGGGGAAGGATATTGCAAAATCTCCATTCCCACCCAGTATTTGCCGGTTCTCCGAGCTACTCAAAATTTCCGCTGTCAGAACCTGCTGGATTTACCCCTGGTTTGAATTATTATTATTACTATCAAGGTAGAGACTATATCATGTACCATCTTAATGTAACCCAGAGGATTGCAGTAAAATTGGGGAATGAGCAATTAGTAGGAATTTTCATGTGATGTAAGGGGGAAAAATTGGGTGCTAGGAATCTGGGCACCCAGGGTTTGTAGTGAATAGAGATAGGAAGGAGGACTTAGATATGAAGGTGATTAGGAGGATAAGGTAATTGGATCAACGAATGGAATAAAGGACTCCCTAGGAGCCTGTGAGAATATTGGAATTGGGGACTTTCCAAAGGAGGAAATCAGAGGAGATCAGAAGAAACCAAACTTAAGAGATTGAAAAAGATGTAAAGTACATGGAATTGTAGCTGCAAAAGACATACAGACTTATGGCAAGAGGTGAATTAAAGACAAGTAAATGGAGACAGAAAGATTGTGGAGAGTCAGGCAACATAAGACGATAAAAAGAAAGGAAGAGACAAAATATTTCAGTTGGCAAGTGAGTGGCAGAAATTCTACCTTGAGTAAGAGGCATACGGAGAATGAAGACTTTCCTCCTGGCCCTGTTATCTTGCCTTCCTGAAGCTTAGGTTTGAGGTAGGTGGGTCAGGTAGCAAGATTTAGCCTTAAAGGAATAATCTAATGCAATGTTCCTCAACCATAGTAACTTGAATATCATGGAATCAGAAGTGATATGTCTCGTAAGGCAACTTAGCTGAGGTTCAGAGGTGGGTTGCTACTAGTTCGCACCGGTTCAGGCGAACCGTGAAACGCACGCAAAGCGAACCCGTAGCAACCCACCCCTGCTGAGGATCCACATGAAAAGTGTGATTGTGTTGTGTATGTTGATGTGGTTAAGGTATATTGCTTCCCACCTCCATATCTGGTGAGAGGGGAAGTGATGCCATGATTCCAACCCACTGAGTTCAGTAGTTATTATGTATTATTATGTTCAAGTTCTGGTATAAATAGATAGGGTGGAAATCCGTTATTTTTAATGGGTATTGTGGGATTTGGAGGTGAACTCTAGAAGTAACTATGCAGAAATGCACAAAGGCGTTTTTGATGAGAGAAGGCATCTCCAAACAGCCCATCCACTTCTCCTTTTATAATTTAGAGTTTGGGCCAAGCGTTCTGGCTTTCTCCTTCACACTTCACTTACTTGATGTAAATACTTACCAGCTGGACAGAGGAGCGCTAAAGAGGAGACGTGGGCTGGATAGAGAGCAGCATAAACCCCAGCAACCATGCCTCCCATGGACATGCCAACCAGGTGGAAAGGCTTGTGGTTCAAGCCAGCACACTGGACAAACTGAAACAAACATTGGGAACAAAGAGATTGTGGTTGTTCTTTAATGAGATGTTCACCCATCCTAATCCCTTCTTTCTGGAACGAATTGCACAATATAATGAACACTAAATTAGTTACATAGGCTGAGTTCATACTGCCATGTAGACTGAAACATTGCTCAGGATTCAGTGATTCATGCAAATCACTGTTTATATGGCTGATACAGCAGCATCTAACACGACATAAGTAAGTAAGTAAGAATGTCATCAAGCAATAAGAACAAGATTGATTAAAGAAGGAACTATGGTAATAAAATGCATTTTGTAAATCCATTTGGTTATGCTGTATAAGCCTATAGACCAATGTTGATGTTTCCAAAATATGGGAAATTTATCTCACAGGGAAAATGACGAAATAAAAGTAATAATGGCAAAGTTGAGAACATCTGCTACAGCTCTTTATTAAGGTGCTCACAAGATAAGATGAATACTAACTACTTGAAAGCTTTCCCTCTACAGGAGAGTGCACAAGACTGACCAACTCTTGGACATGACAGTTGATGTCCCATTTGCAATCCCAGTTCAAAACATAGCAATAGCACTAGGCTTACATACCCCTTCACAGTGCTTTACAGCCCTCTCTAAGCGGTTTACAGAGACAGCATATTGTCCCGTCCCCACAACACTCTGGGTCCTCATTTTATTGACTTCAAAAGGATGGAAGGCTGAGTCAATCTTGAGCCGGTGAGAATCGGACTGCTGAACTGCTGGCAGTCGGCAATCGGCCGAAGTATCCTGCAGTACTGCATTCTAACCACTGCGCCATCATGGCTCAAACATGACAATATTGCACAAATCAACAAGTGTTGGGGGACCGTTTAATCCCAATAGGCCTGAGCATGTTTTTTCTAGGATTGTCATAACAATCACACAACATCAGACTGAAGTCATCCTAAGTAAACCCCAAGTAATTCAGATTCATCGAGATTAGTAAGTGCATAAGGAGCACACAATTGCGATGTCTTCCATGTTGAACTTAGCTGTGGAGATTTGGGTTTGCTTCTTTAGCTCTCTGATGTTCATTAAGTACCCATGGGCAGATCACAGCTAGATGCAATTTTTTCTTCAACTGTTTTGAGGTTAAAGCTGGACAATCTATATCCAAGTAGGAACTACTGAAGTGGAAGAAAATAATACTGTTTAAGTATCATACAATGCATAGCTACTTCACACATCTGTGAGACTTTGGAAGGGACTGATGATAAAGCATTGGGTTTCCTTTATGTGCTCGTTTAACAAAAAATATTCTTGCTAGATGGCAACATCTAACCAACCTTGGTTCATCTTGGAAAACTAAGCAGGGTTCAACGTGACTAACATTAGGAATGCCTGATCCAGAGTGAAAAAGTAAAAACAAAAAGATGGAGTCAGGGGCAAAATTCTGTTGTCTCCAATAAATTAAAGGGACAAGCCCATGAAGTCCTAGGCTGCATAAACAGAGGGATAGAATCAAGATCACGTGAAGTGTTAATACTACTTTATAATGCCTTGGTAAGACCACACTTGGAATACTGCATCCAGTTTTGGTCGCCACGATGTAGAAAAGATGTGGAGACTCTAGAAAGAGTGCAGAGAAGAGCAACAAAGATGATTAGGGGACTGGAGACTAAAACATATGAAGAACGGTTGCAGGAACTGGGTATGTCTAGTTTAATGAAAAGAAGGACTAGGGGACACATGATAGCAGTGTTCCAATATCTCAGGGGTTGCCACAAAGAAGAGGAAGTCAAGCTATTTGCCAAGGCACCTGAGGGTAGAACAAGAAGCAATGGGTGGAAACTAATGGAGAGAAGCAACTTAGAACTGAGGAGAAATTTCCTGACAGTTAGAACAATTAATCAGTGGGATAGCTTGCCTCCAGAAGTTGTGAATGCCCCAACACTGGAAGTTTTTAAGAAGATGTTGAATAGCCATTTGTCTGAAACAGTATAGGGTTTCCTGCCTAGGCAGGGGGTTGGACTAGAAGACCTCCAAGGTCCCTTTCAACTCTGCTATTGTATTGTATTGTATTGTATTGTATTGTATTGTATTGTATTGTATTGTATTGTATTGTATTGTATTGTATTGTATTGTAAGTCATGCTTGATTCAAAGGAAATTCCACATTTTTAATACAAAGAATAGACACGTTTTATATTTTTCATTGACAGCAAGTCTCACCTTGGTTTATATACAATAACTCATCCCTCCTCATTTTCCCCCTTTGCTGTCATTCACCAATTCAAAGAACAATGTATCCCATCACAGTTCAAGAGATACCCTACCTGGTGTATCCTTTTAGCTTGAGCAACTGCTGTGTAACTTTCTCCGAGTAAGCGAGAGGTTCCCCCGTGACCTGGCATATCAAGGCAGACCAAGTGGAGGTCCTTAGGAAAGACCTGTTGGGGAAATGGTTCTGCGTGTGAATCCAAGGAATGAAAACAAAAATAGGCTGGCTCTCCACACTGCCAAAAGCAGAGAAGAAATGCTATTCTTGGTCCCTGTCCAGATCCAGTTCCCTTCTACAACACCCACACCCATACCCACCCTACCCCACCTTTTCCTTTTCTTCCACTCCTTTCATCAACTGCAACATTTTGGAAAGCAGTGAGCATGCTCAGACTTCACTGATATATTTGGGAAGATGCTTATCCTCCTTTAGGACCATGTGAAGTGTTAATACCACTTTATAATGCCTTGGTAAGGCCACACTTGGAATACTGCATCCAGTTTTGGTCGCTATGATGTAGAAAAGATGCGGAGACTCTAGAAAGAGTGCAGAGAAGAGCAACAAAGATGATTAGGGGACTGGAGGCTAAAACATACAAAGAACGGTTGCAGGAACTGAGTATATCTAGTTTAATGAAAAGAAGGACTAGGGGAGACATGATAGTAGTCTTCCAATATCTCAGGGGTTGCCACAAAGAAGAGGAAGTCAAACTATTCTCCAAGGTACCTGTAGGCAGAACAAGAAGCAATGGGTGGAAACTAATCAAGGAGAGAAGCAACTTAGAACTGAGGAGGAATTTCCTGGCAGTTAGAACAATTAATCAGTGGAACAGCTTGCCTCCAGAAGTTGTGAATGCTCCAACACTGGAAGCTTTTAAGACGATGTTGGATAACCATTTGTCTGAAGTGGTGTAGGGTTTCCTGCCTAGGCAAGGGGTTGGACTAGAAGACCTCCAAGGTCCCTTCCAACTCTATTATTCTATTTCTAAGGTTTCACTCTCTTGTTAGCTGCTAGCTGCTAGCTGCTCCATCAGTAACATGCTATTGATAGCCCAAAGCTCATAAGAGCAACAATTTGCACAGGATCTGAGTTTCCCAGCCTGCTTTATCCTAGTGGCAGATGGCTGGTTCTCAGTTACCCCCAAGAAGATAAAGAAGCAGAAGAATTGGGTAGAGCTTTAGATATGGACATGAGCCATTATAGCCAGGGACTCTGGAGAATAGTTTAGCTCCCTCTTCTTTGTGGCAGTTTCTGAGATATTGGAACACTGCAATCATGTGTCCCCTGCTCCTTCTTTTCATTAAGCTAGACATGCCCAGTTCCTGCAACCGTTCTTCATATCTTTCAGCCTCCAGTCCCTTAATCATCTTTGTTGCTCTTCTCTGCACTCTTTCTAGAGTCTCTGCCAAGGTGGCGCAGTGGTTAAATGCAGCACTGCAGGCTACTTCAGCTGATTGCAGTTCTGCAGTTTGGCTGTTCAAATCTCACCGGCTCAGGGTTGACTCAGCCTTCCATCCTTCCGAGGTGGGTAAAATGAGGACCCGGATTGTTGTTGGGGGCAATATGCTGACTCTGTAAACCGCTTAGAGAGGGCTGAAAGCCCTATGAAGCGGTATATAAGTCTAACTGCTATTGCTATTGCTATTGCTATTTTTTACATCGTGGTGATGGTTCTCCTACTTGAAGGAAGTGGGGCAGGCTTTACTTCAGAGACACGCACACCTTTATCTTTGGTCTTCCACCAGAGGTGGGTTCCTACCAGTTCGCACCAGTTCAGTAGAACCGGTTCATCAAATCTACCGAACCAGTTAGAAGAGGTTCCACCAGTGGACCCGGAAAGCAGGCCACACCTACAGAAGAGGTTCCAAATTTTTTTGAAACCCACCACTGTCTTCCACCCATCCCACTCTGCCCGATGGCAAGGAGGCTCAGGGACTGTAGGGAGATGGGACACAGGGAATGGTATTTCCTTTAAAAGAAAGAAAGCTTCAGCAAGCACACAGGAAGTTTCATCTATGACTTCTAGCACTCAAGGCCAAACTAGCATCATCCAAGCTAGAATAAAAAGAAGACCTACTTGAATGGTATCTAACCACATGTCTTTGTTGAGTGAGAATCCATGAAGCATCAGCACAGATGGTCGGGATCCAGGCTTCCCTCGAGTGAAGTATCTGAACCGGTATTCCTCACTGTCGAGGTACTTCACCTTCACACCCATACTCAGACGCTTAGTCCTGAAAGAATAGAGAACAGTATAGGACAGTGATGGTGAACCTTTTCAGCACCAAGTACTGAAAAGGGGGCGCCCTCTCTCGTCTGGACCGCAACCCAAAAGAGGAGCTGCCTAGGGGGCATGTGCACCCCGGAAAATGAACTTCTGATTTCTAGCATGCGCATGTGTGCCGGCCAGCTAGTCTTCCGGTTAGTGGCAAGCCTGAATGCACAACGATCAGCTGGTTGGCGCGAATGCTCACGCCGGAAAATGGAAGACCAGCTCTTCTAAGTGAGAAGAAGACTCTGAAAGTAGGTACCATTCCCACATGGCAAAATTGTAAGATTATTTACTAAGAGCTTCATAGCCTCAAGATATAAAAGATAAGGAAGCTGATCCTGATGGAAAGATGCAAGACCATTACCTAAGCAAAACATTTCTTAAGGCCTGAGAAACAAGATAACATTCAGGAATATTTCCTTGATTCATAGGGAGGTACAGTACAACTAGGCTTCTATCATTCTATTATCATAGGCATTCTCAATAAAAGGAGTGATAGACTTCCAGAGCAGTTGATTTCTTGATCCTGAATACCTAATGGGGCTGACACATTCTCTGTGCCTGGCAATGTTGGGAGCTGTGGCTGTTCAAGATCAGACTTCCTACTACTCACCTTTCTTTTAAAAATCTTTGGCTGCTGGTAGTTTAAAGGACCTTTCTTCATATGAGTCCAATAACAGCATAAATGTATCCTGGAATTCCCAACTCCATTTCATCATGATATTGATTTGATCCTGTGTTCAGTGCATAAGTTTTCCTTCCTTCCTTCCTTCCTTCCTTCCTTCCTTCCTTCCTTCCTTCCTTCCTTCCTGCCTCCCTCCCTGCCTCCCTGCCTCCCTGCCTCCCTCCCTCCCTCCCTCCCATCCTTCTCCTTAATTGGGGAATTTCCTGGCATTGCTTCCCCTTCCATCCAGTATTTGCAACTGGTGGGGAAAACCATCCCAGTTGCTCTCCTTGGAATCAGAGTAGCGTGAATGGGTAATTGAGATGGAGACCTAGGCTTCTTTCAAATTGCTCGTGTGACAGATGACAGGTGTAGAGATGTTTTAGGCCAGACTGAAAGTAGAGTCTACTTCTGGAAGTCTGGTAGACCCATTTCCCAAAAATAGCCCAGCTGACAGGTGAAGGAGGGGTAAGGGAGGAAGCTTTCCTTTCATTTTAAAACAGTTCCGTACCACTTCATCCCACCTTGTCACTTATATCACCAACATGTCATCTGGGCTATTTTTGGACAAGTCTTCAGAAAATGGGTACTGTAGATTAGTACACAATATGTGAACTATGATCAAACTGACCAAGTATGTCATGTATTTTATAAGAAATAGACTTACCAGATGATGAACCTGAATATCAGTGAAGGTAGCTGATTGTACTTTGAGATAAAGAAGTTAATTAAGATGTCTAAAACACTGTGTGCGATCATTTTGATCATGTTGCAATCCATGCCTGTAAGTTAAAGTGTTTCTTTGTTGCTTTTGTTGCCTAAACAAATGAGACATAAATATACATGGTTTTATGATTTTAGATCCTGTTAACCAATGACTCAGATGATAAAAGCAAGGATTTAATTATACTGTCTAGTTAATTACACCATAGTTTGGAGGATGGCCAATAACATGGACAACTTCATTATAAGGTTTGCACATTCATGAAGGATTACGATAAGCTATTTATTATTACTAATGTATACATGATCATTCATATAAGAAGGAATTTTATGAAGTACTAGGACCAGTGATGGGTTCCTACCGGTTTGGCCCAGTTCAGCTGAACCGGTAGTGGTTTCGCAGCCTGGGTCATTGGAACAGGCAGCGACCCAGGCCTGTCATGCCCCCAAACGGGTTCTCTAGGCAGTACCATCTTGTTTTTCGCTTCTGCGCATGCGCAGAAGCATTTTTATTGCACTGTGCATGTGCATGCAGCATGTGTTAAGCTGTGCATGCACATGCAGCGTGCCCACGAGCGAACCAGCAGTAGTGCCTGCCGGAACCCACCCCTGACGAGGGCCCCTTTAAATAACAAGAATGACTTCCTTGTAGAGTGAACAAATAATCTATGAAATTTGCAACCAAAAAATAAACAATTCAGAAAGTTTTCAAAATAAATCAGATATACTTATGGGGGATAAGGCTTTTAAAAGCTTTCTGGCTATAGAGGCTATGGATTACCTAAAATCTTAGGGCAGTATAGCTCTTGATAAGCATTTCTGGAAACAAGACCAATGTCTGGTCACCTCCGAAACAGAATGCTGAATTAGATAAGTCTTTAGATCAGGGGTGTCAAACTCAATTTCACTGAGGGCCGCATCATGGTTGTGTTTGACCTCAAGAGGCTGGGGTGGACATGGCCAGAGTGGGCATGGCCAGCTTGATGTCATTTGTTTCGAGGCCACCCATGATGGCCCAAGCGCTCTTCCAGATAAAACAGGCTCCCGAGCTCCATTTTCAGCTGGCCTCCTGCAACGCTCTGCCAATGAAAACAGAGCTCAGGAGGGCCACCCTTCCGCACTCCATTTTCGCTGGCAGAGGCATCGAGGGCCAGGCCTTCGCTGTTTCCAGGGTGGCCCCCCGTGCCAGATCTAAGCACTCTGTGGACCTTGAGTTTGAGATTCCTGTTTAAATAGATCCCACAAGCTGCTTCTTATGTTCTTATGACCAGAAAGTATATCATCCCCAAGTTACTTGGACAGAAATGAATTGTGTTAATTTTGGGAATATGAAAAGGAGGCAGGTGACAATAATTGTGAGGTCTACGGTCACGGTGTGATCTTCTTCAAGCATTTTTAAATTGGAAAGAACACATAAACATACACAAACCCATATAAAAATGTAAACATGATGGATTAATTTTTTCAGTATGGGGAAAATATAAATATCAGCCACTGTATACAATTCTGAAACAGCTTTTCAACAACGTAAAATTGCATTCATGACTCAGAGGAGCTACAGGCCACACCTATGAGTTCCTTGGCAATCTAGATCCTCCTCCTCAGATGAGTCAGGATGAGGGAGTTTATCTCAATGACTATTTACGACTTTGTTTATATTGGTCATTCTGAATAAATGCCCATGGAACAAATGCCCAGATACAAATCAAATTTCCAGACTGAAATTCTGGAAAACCTAATCCAAAGAGAAATTCTCTATGAAGCAAAGATTACAGGCTGCAATTGAATGATCCTTGTGATAAGAAATAAGATTCTTCCAGGATGGCGTATTTCTAATGGAGGAGGAGGAAGAGGAGGAGGCGCTGTGGTGGCGCAGTGATTCGAATGCAGTATTGCAGGTTAATTCTGCTTGACTTCCGGGGGTTCGATCCTCATCAGCTCAAGGTGGACTCAGCCTTCTATCCTTCCGAGGTCAGTAAAATGAGGACCCAAATTGTTTGGGGCAATATGCTGACTCTATAAATTGCTTAGAGAAGCACTGTGAAGCAGTATATAAGTCTAAGTGCTATTGCTATTGCTAGGTGCTGACAGGGGTGTGATACTCAAGGCCCGTGGGCCACATCCCACCTGCAACGTGCTTAGGGGCCACCTTGGAAACAGCAAAGTTTTGGCCCGCTGTGCCTCTGCCAGTGAAAATAACACTCGGGTGGGCTGCACACGCCCTCCCCCAAGCTCTATTTTTGCATGCAGAGGGCTATCAAGAAAAACTAAAAACAAAACAAAAGGAGAAATGTTTTCCCCTTTTGCATTTGAGCATGCAAGAAGGGACAGGAAAGGAAAAAGGGAAAGAGGAGAGACAAAGAAAAATAAGGAAAGATGGGAAGAGAGCAAGGAAGGAAAAATAAGGAAATAAGGGAAGGAAGAAGAAGGGAAGGAAGAAGAAAGAATGAAGAGGGAAAGAAAAAGAAGGGAAGGAAGGAAGGATATTATAATGAGAGGGAAGGAAGTCTGAGGGAAGTCCTGCTTTAGCCATCACAGGTGCCCCCGACGTGAGTGATGTCAATTTGGCCACTCCCACCCTGGCCACGTCCACTCCGTCCCCTGAGGTCAAACATGTGGCCCTCAATGAAATCGAGTTTGACACCTTTGTGCTAAGGAGAAGGAGTTTTGCAATTGTGGAAATGATCAGGAGAAGCTTTGCAACCAAGACTTTCTCAGATCTTCAGTCCTGTCCTTCACCTCCACCTCGGCCTCTGAGTCTGGGGAAGTTGGCAGATGATGCTACGTACTGGCCTCCAATAATTCACTCTACCATTTGTAACTGACTTTTTGAAAAATAGCATTTAAAGGTGAGGAACAGAAGCAAGCCTTTTTCACCCTTCCTTCTATCCCACCCTGGATTTCTTGCAACCTCTGAAAATCAGATGATACCAAAGACAGCGTCTATTTGCTCACTAACATTTTCTGTTCAAAGTGTTTCCTCTCCAGGGTCAAATTTATGGAAGTTAAGGGAAAACCACACTAGTTCGCTGTGCATAGTAGTATAGTTTGGTTTGCATCTGTTTTATCACCAATCCAGATGCACACAATTTATCTTCTAGTAATTTTAAGTGTTAAGTTTAGGTATTCTATATATAAAGGTAAAAGTAAAAGTTCCCCTCGCACATATGTGCTAGTTGTTCCTGACTCTAGGGGGTGGTGCTTGTCTCCGTTTCAAAGCCGAAGAGTCAGCATTGTCTGAAGATGTCTCCGTGGTCATGTGGCCGGCATGACTAAACGCCAAAGGCACACGGAACGCTGTTACCTTCCCACTAAAGGTGGTTCCTATTTTTCTGCTTGCATTTTTACGTGCTTTTGAATGGCGAGGTTGGCAGAAGCTGGGACAAGAAATGGAAGCGCACACAGTTATGTGGTGCTAGGGATTTGAACTGCCAAATTGCCAACCTTTCTGACATCTTAGCCACTGAGCCACCACGTCCCTTCAAATATATATACATATACATATACATATACATATACATATACATATACATATACATATACATATACATATACATATACATATACATATACATATACATATACATATACATATACATATATATATATATATATATATATATATGTTGTATTTGTGCTGATAAATAAATAAAGGGACAAATAGAACACAAATGTAACAAAGGCAACAGTAAAAATATTGGGTTTCTGTCTGGATGGTCTCTTGTAACGAGCCGATAGACAGAGAATGGAAGCAGTAAACTTCCTCCCATATTTGGGCATACCAGGGGTTGTGACTACACACACACACACACACACACACACATATGTTTTCTGAGGTTTTTGCGGGTGTTAGTATGTAGGTCTCTAGTTATTCGGGTTTTCTCCCGCGTAAAATTAGAGGTGTCTTGGTGACGTTTCGACGAAGTCTTATTCGTCATCTTCAGGCTTGGTGCTTCCAGGAGCAAGACACTTCCAATTTTACGCGGGAGAAAACCCGAATAACTAGACACACACACACACACACACATATATATGATTTTTACAACCCCTGGTAAGCCCCAATTATGGGAGGAAGCTAACTGCTTTATCAGCACAAATAAACACACACACACACACACACACACACACACACACACACACACACACACACACATATAATCTCCCCCCCTCTCTCTGTATCTATATATATATACACACACACAAACATATACACAGTAGAAACATATATGTTTAACATACTGTACCTGTTCCAACTCAGTTTTACAATTCTTCTTGTAAAAAATCTCTTTTTTGAACTAATATTCAAATACATTTCAAATGCTTTCTTTTTCCTTAAAAAAGATACAAAAAAACTCAAAAGCTTGCAGATAAAGTAAACTAATGAGAAAGAGCTGTCCATTGGGTTGATTCATGTTATTCATGCCCTGTAAATAACATTTACTTTGTCTTAACAGGTTATTTAGTCTTTCCTTTTTTGAATTCACAAACTGACAACATGTGGAAACCCTATAAGCTTCCACGATCCTTCCTTCCAGCAATATTTGTGTAGGATTGTAAACAATAGACAGAGAGAGACATTTGGAAACTAACTGGAAAACTCCCTGTTTTTTCCATAGAGCCTTACCTGAGATGGGTAAGTATGATGAGTGTCCATCCACTCTTTGTGCTTCTGTGCAATTGTTGGGTGATCTGCATTTTGAAGCAGGATGGAAGAGGCTTTAAGAGCTGCCTTGCTCATGTGGAGGTGTTAGGACAAACCAATTCTTCCTCCCACATCTGGAGTCTTTGGAAACTGCCTTTTGGAGCTTGGTTAGCTCTCCTTTTCATCACCCCGGCACTTTGGAAAAAAAATCAGAAGGTTTTTTTTTTAAATTTTTTATTAAAAGTTTTGAACAGAACAATAAAAGATAGCACAAATGAAAAAAGAGAAATAATGCAAGAAAGTAAAAAGATGTATACAAGTAGACCTTGACTTACAACCATTGTAAAAGTAAGTGACCATTCAAAGCCACTTTTCATACTTACGACCACCCCAGCATCTCCAGGGCCACGTGATCAAAAGTTAGGCTTTTGGCAACTGGTATGCAATTATAGTAATAGCACTGTAGCAAAAGCAGCTGAGTTCCAATGGCCGCTACCCAGCCTGCGTATACGACTGTTTGTAGCATCCTGCAATGATATGACTGTGATTTGCAATGTTTGTGCAGAAAAACAGAGTTTACTTTTGGTTTTCAGCCAAAATGCCCCATAAAAAACAATGGATTTACTTAATGACCGTGGTGCTTGCTTAATGTCTCTGGATTCACTTAACGACCATGGTGATTTTGCTTAATACCCACTGCAAAAAAAGATTGTAAAATCGTGTTGGTCATGTGATGACTTGCTTTGCAGCCGTCACCCCTTGCGACTGTAATGAGCAGACTGCATTATGATCATAAGTCAAAGACTTAACTGTACTCTGGAAAAAATATTTCTCCCTCAGCTTTCAGGACTTAATGAAATATTGTGAAACCACTAATGCAGCTCTTTTGCTCCATTTCCAATTGCCCTTTCTATTTAATGTTCTTGGTAACAGAACTTGTTATGTCCTTGGCCGTACTGCTCTTCTGGTAACATGGAATAGGGAACAAGGGCAGGCATTTAAAGAATGTTGATATTATTTCACTGAAATTTTATTTTATTTTATTTTATTTACAGATACATAAAAGCACACCCTAGAAAAAAGAGGGGAAATGAAATTGGGGAGAGAGGAAGAGAACAGAGATTTGTAATATGTGAAATTGAGGAAGAATTAACATAGTAACTTTCAATTAATAATGCAAGTAGTTATCTTATTGAAGTAAGGCTATCTATCTATCTATCTATCTATCTATCATCTATCTATCTATCTATCTATGTAGGTCTTTGGTTATTCGGGAAGTGTCTTTGCGACGTTTCGACAAAGTCTCATTCGTCATCTTCAGGCTGGCTTATTCGGTATCGTGCTTGAGAAAACCCGAATAACCAAAGACCTACATACAAACACCCGCAAAAAACCTCAGATATACATACATACATACATACATACATATATATATATATATATATACACACACACACACACACACACACACACACACACACCATCATGAATACAAATTTATTTTGGAGATCAATATTCTACAAAATGTCTTACAATCTATTCTGCTGTTCACTTAAAAAATGGAATTATAAGTGATTTCCATTAACTATGTAAACTTTCCTGGCAACTGCTACCATATAAATTCTGAATTCTGTGCCATCAACTTTTGTAATTTGAATATTCCACCTTGTTTTCATAATTCTTGGTAGAATATGCTACTTATTGAAACCAGTGAGATGGTTGTGATACTGAAGGGAGAAAGTTTTGAAAAGAGCTTATTTTTATTTTGTTAAAGAGTAAACCTTGCAATCTACATAAATTGTCTTCTACTGATCATTTTTAGCACATTCACCTTCCAGAATTTTTTTTAATATGGAAACAATCTAGTATGTTCAGATTTATTCTTCTTTTGTGTTTACTTTTAGTATGTACTTTATAATGAAGTATTCTCTTAGACGGTGTACGCTTCTATTATTTATATTATATAAAAACCTCCTGAGTATCCTGTGTTTCTTCCTTCATCTGAAGAAACCAGCTACTTGATAATACAACTCAGTTCATAATCCATGTTAAATAACAGGTTTGATAACATCACTTGAAATTTGGTATTGCCAGTCCACCTTGTTCTTCCATGTCTTGCAAAATCCTAAATTTAATCCTTGGTCTTTTGCTTGACCTGCATTGGCATCCATCAGTTTCAAAAGACTATGGTATTGTGTTCTGGAAAGAGGTCAAAGCTGGAGTATCCTCTCCAGAGCACGAGGCCTGGGTAGATTAATATGGAGGATAGACTGCAGTGGTGGGTTGCTGCCGGTCTACACCGATTCTCACGAACCGGTTCGTCACCAGACCCGGAAGTAAGTTCCGGAACGCCTGCCCCAGCCCTGTCTCCCCGTGCTCAGAAAAGGAAGCCCGGCTAAGTCCTTTGCTAGCAAGCAGGTTCTAGGATGCCTGCCGCCACCAAAGGACCTTCCCAGAGTTGCTTTTCTGAGCACAGGGAGAGGGACGGTATTTTGTGCCTTCTGTCTCCCCGTGCTTAGAAAAGTAAGCCTGGCTAAGTCCTTTGGTGGCTGCAGGCGTCCTAGAACCTGCCTGCTAGCAAAGGACTTAGCCGGGCTTCCTTTTTTGAGCAAGGGGAGATGGGCGGTAGTTTGTGCCAGCAAGTCCAGGCCTAATCTCATAAAGTAGTGAGGAAAGATAGAAGCCTAAACCGCCACCGAGGCCTGCCGCTCGAAGAAGCGGGCAGAGGAAGCAATCGCTCCTTGTTCCAGGTCAGTTTAGCTGCAGTGCTACCGTTTCCCGTCCGTTAGGTTTTCACCAGGCTCCTTTTGGGCAATAAATCCGCCCCCCTTCTCTTTCTGAAGCTGTGGAGTTGACTGGTTTCCACAGGGCTAACGCGGAGGGGGAAGTGGCTTGGGAGGATTTTCCCCACAGGGTTTGGGTGAAAATGTCACAGAACGGGGGTTTTGCAAAACGGGGAGTTTCCCATTAAGGCTCCACCGCGTTCCCACATTCTATATCTGGATGGGTTCGCCAGTTCGCTCCTTGCTTGATCGGGACCTGTAGTGTACACACAGTGGGCGAAAGGAGTGAAGGGGGGAGGGATACTGGACAGGAAAGACCATTGGAGTTGGTCGGCTAATAAATTCAAATAAGTAAATAATTAAAAAAGAAACTTTGGGGGCTACAGGACTTGGGATCCTGGGGTCAATCCACAGATTGCAAATCGTGTTTCAGGTACCCCAAATTGGGATTTATATTATTCAACCAGAATCCAATCAACCCTGTTGTGGTTTAGTGGGACATATGAAAACCAGGACTAATGCTAAGATTGTTTAGCTCTTGCGTGACTCATGCTCCTGCAAGAAATCGACATCTTTTGCAAATTCAAAATGTTAAAAGGGTGTTTATCAGAAGGAACCTATATGTACTTGCAAGTAAAGTAAAAGCCAGATTATATGCAAAGAAAACATCCACACTAAAGTTTCTTTTAAAAAAAAATATTCTTGAAAGGGTTTGTTTGTTTTGTTTGTTTTGTTTTATTAGTTTTGTATGCCGCCCACTCCCGAAGGACTTCGGGCGGCTCACAATAAAACAGGGAAAGGGGGATAAATAGGACAATACAACAATTTAAAAAATACACAACATTCACCATTGAAGCGGGGCTGGATACTTCAACAGCCCCCAGCCTGTCGGAACAGCCAGGACTTAGTAGCTTTACGGAAGGCCGGGAGGGTAGTAAAGGTCCGGATATCCACGGGGATCTCCACGTTCCAGAGGGCCCGAGCAGCAACAGAGAAAGCTCTCCCCCGGGGAATCGCCAGCCAACATTGGCTGGCAGATGGAATCCGGAGAAGGCCCAGCCTGTGCGATTGAATTGGTCTTTGGGAGGTAATTGGCAGGAGACGGTCTTTCAGGTACCCAGGTCCGATGCCATGCAGGGCTTTATAAGTAACGACTAGCACCTTGAAGCGTGTCCGGAGACCAATGGGCAGCCAGTGAGCTCGCGGAGGATAGGTGTAACGTGGGTGTACCTAGGTGCACCCACAATCGCTCGCACGGCTGCATTCTGGACTAGCTGAAGTCTTTGAACACTTTTCAAGGGCAGCCTCATGTAGAGCGCATTACAGTAATCCAGTCTTGAGGTGACGAGGGCGTGAGTGACTGTTTTAAGGCCCTCCCGGTTCAGGTAGGGTCGCAATTGGTGCACCAGGCGAACCTGGGCAAAGACCCCCCTGGTCACAGCCGACAAATGGTGATCTAAAGTCAGCTGTGGGTCCAGGAGGACTCCCAAATTGTGAACCCTCTCTGAGGGGCGTATAATTTCACCCCCAGACTGAGAGATGGAATAGTTAGCCAATCTTTGGGAGGGAACATCAATAGCCATTCAGTCTTGTCGGGTAAAGAGGAATGACTTGTGTGAGAATCACCAATTGTAATCCATCATTTAGAGACTTCCAGTTTGTTCTGCATATCCATAACTGAGTTTGTCTATTTATTAAATTTATATACCTCCCATCTCACTAGCTTAACTGATTCGGGATCGCTTACAATGCCATAAAAGCTAATAGACAAGCATTAAAATTAACAATTAAATGAAGGCTAAAAATCAATGAGGATGATCTTTTTATGTTTGTCTCTTAGGGACAGCACCACACCTCCATATTTTCTCTCAGCCCCTGCTTTGATTTATTTATTTGATCAAATTTTGAAATCAACCATCTCCCTCACAAAGGAACTCTGGGCAGTGTACAAATAAAACATTAAACCTAAAAAGGCATATAAAATTTGAAAGAGGCAAAGATAATTAAAATGTTAAAACTGAATTAAAATTAAAACTTTCAGTTTTCCCTTGAATCAAGGCTCTCCCACAGAAGAGACTCTTGATAGCTCCAGGTTGTAATGAGCGGTTCTGGGTACTCTCTGAGTTTGATGGTTTTCTTGCAGATGTTTCATTACCAAACTAGGTAACATCATCAGTGCTAGAAGGGAGTGGGGTTGGGGGGGGGGGAGGAGGAGAAAGATAGGACAAAAAGGAAAAAGATAAGGAGGGAGAGGACTGCCGGGTCCTTTGGTGTTCTCTGAACTTGGTGGTTTTTAATTATTTTTAGGGAAATTTTATTTATTTATTGTTTATAGAATGTTTGTAACAAGAAATGTTATTCCTTTTTGCAAATTTTATTTGTGATGCAATATGTTGCTTTTAAGTGTACAGGTTGGTGCATGGTTTATGTGTCTCAAGGTGGCTGCTTTTCTATGAGCAGGCCAGGTTGGTGCAAGGCAGCTTTGCCAGATTTTGTGTATTTCTGTGTGATACCTGGTTGTTTAGGTAATTGTGAGGTGGTTGCTGGTTCTGTGAGCTTCCTGGCACTGTCCTTTATAATTTCCCACAATGCCTTGATGGTTTTTATTCCAGTGGTTTTGTCTTTCCTGTTCTTAGGGTTAGGGAAAAAAACTGGTTTCATCTGCAGTCTTTTGGGGGGAAATTGTTATTTTTTGGTGTTTTCCTGGCACTGTCATAGTTTGTGTGTGGGTGTGTGTAATGTCCCACAGTTATCTACACATTAATAATGATCACGTACTAAAAATATTTCCTTATACATTTTAGTGACCTTTCCTTACATAATTAGTATTTTCTTTCATACTTTTAGATTTCTAATTGCTATTTCTCTTAGTTAGCAATTGATAAAACAAATCCCACGTGAAAAAGTATTCGAAGCCTTCTTGATTTTAATTATCAGTTTATTCATTCCTGCACATTCTAATGTTTATTCATTTTCATATCTTTGTTTTTTCCACTGTTGTGCAAACACAATTCCAACAGCTGTTAACATGTGTAAAATTAAATATGTATTTATTCCCTTTGAAATACAAGTAGTAAGTAGTAAGCTACTTACCTTCTGTTAGTAGCTCTTTTATTGTTTTGTGTACTTATTTTAATCTTATTTAAGTAGTAAGTGCACAAAATAATAAATTTCCTTTTTTATATCTTCTTTTTGTGGATCATCCATTGGGGCAAAGAATTCAGTGACATCATCTTGGCCATTGCCATCCGGTCACATGACTGCCAAGCCACTCCCACCTGATCACATGACCAGCAAGCCACTTCCACCTGGTCATATGGCTGGCAAGTTATTCCCACCCGGTCACATGGCTGGCAAGCCACTCCCACAAAGGAGACCACACCCAAAGAGTAGGTTCCAAATTTTTTTGAAACCCACCACTGAAAGACTGGTTCCCAAGCAGCAGATCCCCGCTCTCCACGTTGCTGAAATAGTCCAATGAAATGGCAGAGCTGATACGATTGGTTCCAGCTGCATCGCAGGAGTCACCAGAACGTGGTTGTACACAGTCACGAACTGCTTTCGGGACTCCGGCTCCGGATTTTGCCTTGAGGTTGATTCCTGAAGCCTTTTCCAGAAGTGGATATAGCCACAAGTCAGTGGAGGTTTGTAATCAGAGTTTTCCTTCTCCTAGAAGATGGTTCTGCCACTTTAAAGAGCCGAGGTGGCGCAGTGGTTAGGGTGCAGTACTGCAGCCACTTCAGCTGACTGCTAGTTCTGCAGCTCGGCGGTTCAAATCTCACCGGCTCAGGGTTAACTCAGCCTTTCATCCTTCCAAGGTATGTAAAATGAGGACCCAGATTGTGGGGGCAATATGCAGACTCTTTAAACCGCTTAGAGAGGGCTGAGAGCCCTATGAAGCGGTATATAAATCTAACTGCTATATAAGTCTAACTGCTAATTATCTGCAGTTGGAGTGTAGAGCCCTTTGCCGCCTTCAAAACTGAGGACTGTCTTCTCATGTAACCCTGGAAAGGAGCCCTTACAAGATGCTACCAGCCAGGCCAGTTGGACCAAGGTTTTTTTAAGGAGATGTTACTCCTCCATCACTCACCCTTTGTTCTGGCTTGTGACAGGCAGAGCCTGGCTTCCCAAACATTGGGCCCAGTATGGTGGGTTTTTTGCTTGACCAATGCAATTGATTCTTTGTCTCTGTCCCTCTAATGTATTTTCTCCAATTCTTTTTGGAAACATTTGAAATATATATATATATTTTGCGGGGGGATGATTTATACTGCTAATATTCTTCCTAACCAGCATGTTTAATGTTTTCCTTCTTAAATAGCTGCCATTGTGTTTTTTTTTAAACTAGTGAATAATTATTTTTGAATAAGTCTTTATCATGTTCGCCTAGGTAGATGAGATGGGGGGACACACACAATGGGTGTTTCCAGAGGATCATTCAACAAATGGAGTATAAGACATTGGGATAAGTAGTAGATGAGGCCAAAATTTATACCTGCATGCATTTGATGTGTGCCCTGAGCCAGTCAGATACATGCATGAACTTGCTTTCATTCTCTTGCTCTGCTAAACCTGCCATAGGAAGCTTTACATTTATATTTTCAACAAATTAAAGGATATGGAGGAGAATATTTGTGGAGATTCTCAGTCATCCAGTTCATGGTTGTCTCCCAAAGGTGCTTTTTTCAGGAGGGGGACTGGAAGGATTTATATTCCTTGCAGACAGCTGGTCAGTTGCACCCTTTTAGAGAGTCCTTGAGGTTTATCTGTATCATCAAGGTCCACATGGGTGTGGAGCCTTCTTGAAACTGCTGAAAGGACCGTGTTGTGGAGCTTTCTGCAGGATGTTTTCTGCCCTGTGTCCCTTTCACAACTGAACACAGGCTCAGGGGTGGGTTACAGCTGGCATTACTGCCGGTTCGCTCATGCACATGCTGCATGCACACTGCGCACACATGCACAATTCAATGGAAATTGTTCTGCGCCACAGATGTTCCTGGTTTGGACTGGTTCGGGCAAAACTTGTGAGACCGCCTGCTGCCAATTACCTTCAATAGACCGATTAGATCCCACAGATTAGGCCTCCTCCGAATTCCATCTGCCGGCCAATGCCGACTGGCGACCACCCAGAGGAGAGCCTCCTCTGTGGCTGCTCCGACACTCTGGAACAAGCTCGCCGTGGAGATTCGAACCCTCACCACCCTCCAGGCCTTCTGCAAAGCCCTTAAAACCTGGCTGTTCCAACAGGCCTGGGGCTAAGAGCTTTCGCCCCCACCCCTCGAATGGTATGATTGTTGTGTGCTTTTAAATTGTGTATTGTTCTGTTCGTCTTTTTTTATTCCTTATCTGTACCCCCTCCCTTGACTTGGATTGTGAGCCACCCTGAGTCCCTTAGGGGAAAAGGGCATCATAGAAATATAATAAATTCAATTCAATTCAATGGTAGTGGAAATTAGGCCTGGGTTGCCGAACCAGTAGTGATGGCTGGCTGGCCACACCCCTGAACCGGCCCACTCAGATGCTCACCCTGCCCCGCCTTTGCCACATGGCTCCACAGAACTGCCTCCTCCTGCCTACACACAGGTGTCATAGGAAACAAAGGCAGCAGCACAAGCAAAAAAATCTTACTTCAAGATCAGAGGTTTATTGTTTCTGATAATTTGGAACATTAGAAATGAATAGATATAAAAGATATAAAGATATGTCAGCAGTAATAATACACTGCATTAACATATTAATGCAGAGGGCCAAAGAGATATAACAAGTCCTACAAGGACTGCTATAAATCAAAGCGCTCCAATCTTGAACCCTATCTTTTTGTTGTGTCTGATGTGTCAATCAGGACTGTGGATGATTCCTATTGGCTGAGAAACGGGGAGTGTTCAGGCGGGAAAAGTTCGTGTTCTCATTGGTTGCCGGTTTGACAGGAGCTGTATAAATAGCTGTCAAACCAGAGAGTTCTGTTCTGTTCATTCTAGTTGGTTACGATTAAACAGTTGTTGATCTGAGCATTCGCCTCAGCCAGTTATTCCTTCCCGGGGAATACACAAAACTGGCTATGAAGGTGGGATACTGATTTCCTCAGCCACCGTAACTAGCTCCATCAGTCTCAGCCTTAATATGTTGGCTATACCTAGTTTTGCGCCATTCAGCACAGAGAGAGAATCCTGGGACGCATTTATTGAGCGATTTGAATGTTTCGTAATTGCTAGTGATCTTACTGAGGTAAATAGTGAAAGGAAGAAAGGATTTTTCCTTAGTGCTTGTGGCCCGGATACGTTTGGCAGAGTTAGGGCGCTCGCGGCTCCTATGTCAGTGAGTACAGTGTCCTGGGAGCTGCTGTTAACCAAATTAAAGAATCACTATGCCCTGACCCCTTTGAAGATCACGAGAAAGCATGCCTTTAGATAGTGTATCCAAAGAGAGGGGGAGTCGATCAGCCAGTATGTGGCCTCACTACATAAAGAAGCAATCAATTGCCAGTTCCCTGAATTAGATGACACACTAGTGGAACAATTTGTATGTGGCATTAGGGTCTTGATACTACAATGGAGGCTATTGGTTAAATCTGAACTCACCCTCCAAATTGCAGTAGATGAGGCAAGGGCCACTGAAATGGCTGAGAGATCTACAGCCCAGATCCAGCGTTACATGGCAGCCGCTACCTCAGGCCCCCAATCAGCTTCAGTCAACCAGCAAGACAGCCCTGAGGGGGAGTTATTAGATGACTACGAGGAGATTGCCTGCCTGAAAAACAGAGCAACTGGGAATGGATGGCCCACCACCTGGCCTGCCACGCCCCCGAACTGGTTTTCCGAGTGGCGTCATAGGCGTCGCCATCTTGTTTTTTGCTTCTGCGCATGCACAGAACTATTTTTATTACACTATGCATGCATGTGCAGTGTGCATTAAGCGCACTCACGTGTGAAGCACCCACGAGTGAATTGACAGTAGTGCCTTCCAGAACCCACTCCTAATATAGATCTCCTTAATTAACTATTTATTTATTAATTTAAAAATAAGAATAATCTACAATCATATATATAGGCTGTTTGCAAAACTGTAGAAAATAATTAGTCAAGTATAACTCAAAATACGGCATAGAAATCCAAGTTTAGACACACACAGAGAGATAATTTGGAGTGTTTAAAAATCCAGTTATTTAACATTTTTATCGTTATGTCTATAAAACCTGTTTTACAACCCATTTAACTTCTATTCCATTACTGTATAGCAATTTTAGGCAGCCCTTATAATTTTTAATTTACCAACTGAAGTTGTGGCATTAGCCTTAATTAGCACGTACATGAATTATATGTTTCTCAAAGTTTGATTAACTTCCCCATTTCCTTTCAGTCATATGTGCCATTAATGTATAAACGTGCATCTCCTCCGAATCTTGAGAATAGATTCATTCATTCATTCATTCATTCATTCATTCATTCATTCATTCATTCATTCAGCCAATAGATGATACTTCACTGATCATTCTATTGGTGGGACAGTCAGGTAATCTCTGGGGTGGCGGGGAGATTCACATTTCAGCCATTGAGGAATGATTCTTAATCTTTGTCTTCAAAGCGTATTTTGTTCTAGGCAGTTGCAGAATCCGATTGTTTTCAAACTGGCTTCTCCTTCTGTGGTGATCCCCGGTTTAGAAACCTTGTTGATCAGGGTTGTTAGCTTGCAGGTGTTTCATTACCTAACTAGGTAACATCATCAGGGCAGTGATCAATTCAATCCAGATGTACAGATATTCTCTTCTGTGGAGACCTGGATGAGCCTGAACAGGAGCTGCCCATTGGCAATAGTGGGCAGCTATACTTTGAAACGGGAGAAGGGTGTGGATGTGTTATAGTGTAATCTTCCCCATACCTGTTAGCTATTCTTCAAGCTGCCTTTGATATCAGCTGCTAACCAGGCTCTCTTTCAGCCCATCTGAAAAAAACATTTGTAGAAAACCAGAGTGAGTTTAGAAAGGTGACATTAACCCACTTGGCCAGGGGTGTCAAACTCACATCGTCATGTCACATATCGGGACTTTTCCCCCCTTCACTAAACTGGCCCAGAAGTGGTATTCAGCAGGTTCTCACCAGTTCTGGAGAACCGGTAGCGGAAATTTTGAGTAGTTCGGAGAACTGTTAAATACCACCTCTGACTGGCCCCGCCCCCATCTATTCTCTGCCTCCCAAGTCCCAGCTGACCGGGAGGAAATGGAGATTTTGCAGTAACGTTCCCCTGCCACACCAACTAAGCCACAACATGCCTACCAAGTCATGCCCACCAAGCAACACCCACAGAACTGGTAGTATTTTTTTTAATCCCATCACTGAACTGGACATGGGCGTGGCCAGCACATGACACATCTGGCTTGCAGGATGCAAGTTTAACAGCCCTGTGCTGTAAAACTATCCAATTATCCAAACTTATTGTTTCTGTTCAGAATTACAGAACAGCCGAATTGGAAGGGACCTTGGAGTTGTTCTAGTCCAGGGGTATCAAACTCAAGACCTGGGGGCCACATCTGGCCTGCAGGTTGCTTAGATCTGAATCAGTGAAGGACTGGTCCGCAGTGCTTCTGACACCGAAAACAGAGCTCGGAAGAGCCGCAGGCAGCCTCACAAGCTCAGGCCACCACAGGCGTCCCCAACACGAGTGATGTCTAGCTGGCCACGCCCACCCTGGCCATCCCCTCCCGAGGTCAAACACAACTCTGATGCTCAATGAAATTGTGTTTGACACCCCTGTTCTAGTTCAACCCCCTGCTCAAGCAAGAGACCATACCATTCCAGATAAACGGTTGTCCAATCTCTTCTTAAAAACCTTTAGTGAACCCTGTTCCAATCCCTCATTAAGGAAAGTTAAGTATGGATATTTTCTGGCTTGAAGACCTTGCCAGGTCAGGTGTCCTTCTGTGGGGTCTCACTTACTGTATATGGAGCATTAAGCTGAGGAGCAGCAACCTCTAGGGTTGTAAAGTAAGACCATGGAACATGGTTTTCACTTCATGGAAGGTTAGTGAAAGTCTTCCGAATCAGGAGGAAAAATCGTCCTAAAATGTACTGCCCAAATCTTTTCTTATCTACTTTATCCAATCAGAACAATGCTTCATTCAGAATACTTGACTGATCTTGATGCCATCTCTCGTTTGGATGAGACATGTTTCCGAAACTTTCTTTCCGATCTTATTCCTCCGTTAATATATATTTTGGTTCCAAGGATTATATTTTATAATTAAAATTATGTGAGGATATCTCAGGGGCTGCTGTTCCTTGATTTCATCTACTCATCTCTCTAGCTCAAACAAAATGGGTATATACAGGTCCATCATCTAGGGAAAAAAACACAGAATAACAGAGTTGGAAAGGACCTTGGAGGTCTTCTAGTCCAACCCCCTGCTTAGGCAGGAAAGCCTACACCACTTCAGACAAATGGTTGTCCAGTCTCCTCTTAAAAACTTCCAGTGTTCACGCATTCACAACTTCTGGAGGCAGGTTTTCTACTGATTAATTGTTCTAACTGTCAGGAATTTCTCCTGGCAGGGAGCTACACTTGATGAAACCTAGTGGTGGGCCTTTTCTGTTGTGGCCCCTACACTATGGAATGTTCTCCCCTCCCATGTGAAGATGATGTCACTGCTTGTAGGCTTCTGAAAGTCCTTAAGACCTGATTATGCCAGCAGATCTTGGGACACCAGCGGATGGGTGAACAGGTGAGGTGGCTCCATTAAGTTTATTGAGTTTTGAGTTTTATTAGAATTTGTAGGCCGCCCTTTTCCCTGAGGGGACTCAGGGCGGCTCACATAAAACTGGGAAGGGGGGAACACAAACATCAAGATAGAAGACATGTAATAAAATGGTAGGCAACATACATTCATCATTCGGGAGGGGTAACTATCCTTATCCCCAGGCCTGACGGGCGAGCCAGTTCTTCAAGGCTATGCGGAAGGCTTGGACGGTGGAGAGGGTACGAATCTCCACGGGGAGCTCGTTCCAAAGGGCCGGGGCTACTGCTGAGAAGGCCCTCCTCCTTGTGGTTGCCAGCCGACACTGGCTGGCCGATGGAATACGGAGGAGGCCTAGTCTATGGGATCTTATTGGTCGCAGGGAGGTAATTGGCAGAAGGCGGTCTCTCAAGTATCCAGATCCACTGCCATGTAGGGCTTTATGGATGATTAATAGCACCTTGAAGCGCATCCGGAGATCGACAGGCAGCCAGCGCAGCTCGCGGAGGATGGGTGTTATGCGGGTGAATCGAGGTGCACCCGCAATCACTCGCGCGGCTGCGTTCTGAACTAGCTGAAGCCGCCGGATGCTCTTCAAGGGCAGCCCCATGTAGAGCACATTACACATTACTATTCATGCCCCTTTGAGATATACAATGAGATATACAAAAAATTATCATCATATCTGTTAATACTTGGGTAAGCTTTAGCATGAATTATGGCCTTATAATGTCTTCCCATGGAGTGAAGCAAGTCTTTTAGTTCTGCAGCTGTTATAATGTGAAACCAAGATTGAATGATTGCTTCTATTAACTGGGTTTTTATTGCTGGCTATATTTGGCTATAACTTTTCATAGAACACAGATAATTGAACAGACCTTGTCGCATTACATTCTTGATTAAATTTTCTTTCTATTGATATATAATTCTATGGTACTGCTCAAAAAGAAAGTGGTGTTATTAGCTATCAAACCTCAAAAATACACTTTCCCCAAAAGGTTTCCACAATTTTGGCCACTACTGTAGCCTCCGTTGATCCTGGTTTCAAGGGTTGAACCCCAAAAGATCTCATTATCTCCACCATGTTCTCCTGCATCTTGCTGGTCTGTGGTTGTTGTTCAACTCAGTTTTCTTCTCTCGTTCTGTCTGACCCTGGTATTTCTTGTTTCTTGGATGAGGTCTCTAAACCACTTCTCCTAACAGAAGAACATCTTCACACCTCATTGACTTGGCTCTTAACTTCTCTGTCCCCAATTTTTCCTCACTAGTTCTTGTCCAATTGTCTTTATCTTGGGAAGGGGGCAGCTCTCTAATCATTCCAAACACTCTTGCTTTTCTTCTTCTGACTCTTCCCTTCTCTCTTCATTGCTCCTTTCTTGTTTCTTCTTGTCACACCCAGGTGGGGTCTTTTATGGGTTTCTGTCTCTTCCTAGATCCACCCCTATCTACGAATGTTAGAAGATCCCGTTCCTTCATCCTGCAGTCCAATTTCTGACTTTAACCTTTCCCAACTTCCCTGCAAGCCACAGGGAGATATTTCTTTTTGCCCTGATATTCTGACAGCAGTATGTTCCAAATTGTCTTCTATTTTCTCTCATTTGGGAATGGGATTGGTCAGTAAAAAGAAAGACAGAAAAAAAGAAAGAAAGAAAGAAAGACAGAAAGACAGAAAGACAGAAAGACAGGAAGAAAGACAAAAGGAAGATAGACAGAAAGAAAGAAAGAAAGAAAGAAAGGGAGGGAAAGAAAGATAAAGAAAGATAAAGAAAGAGGGAGGGAGAGAGAGGAAGGAAGGAAGGTAGGTTAAAATTCTGCATATATTAGCTTATTTTTAAAAAAAACATAACTGTCATTAATTTTCCCACTGTAAACTGTAAGGACTTTCCTTCAGAAGGTCCTTACAGAAAGTTACTGGCCTTAAATCAGTGCTTTCAATTGCTTGGAGGCATCTAATCCATAGAAATAGCAATAGCAATAGCAATAGCAGTTAGACTTATATACTGCTTCATAGGGCTTTCAGCCCTCTCTAAGCGGTTTACAGAGTCAGCATATCACCCCCACCCCCACAGTCTGGGTCCTCATTTCACCCACCTTGGAAGGATGGGAGGCTGAGTCAACCTTGAGTCGGTGAGATTTGAACCGCTGAACTGCAGATAACAGTCAGCTGAAGTGGCCTGCAGTACTGCACCCTAACCACTGCGCCACCTTGGCTCTTCATTCAAGTCATCATTCTTGTCAGAAGGATGAAGGAACATTGCAACATTGTCCTTTGATCTTGTGTGTGACATCATAACACATACAGAAAAGGGATGAGGTTATCTAGCAGCCTGACCTCCCTCCTTGCCCGGTTGCATACCTTGTTACCATAATTCTAGGTTGGTTCTCTCTTTGATTACCATATTTTTCAGAGTATAAGACCTCCCTCAAAAAAGAGGGTGAAAATCTGGGTGCGTCTTATACATTGAATACAGCATTTTTAGCTTCCCGAAACCCACCCCCCTTTTCAAAAATGGCCATGCATAGCCTTTAGGAGGCTTCCAGAGAGCTCCTGGGGGCTGGGGAGGGCAAAAATGAGCGAAAAACAGGGCTAGGGTTTTTTTTGCTCATTTTTGCCCCCCCAGCCCCCAGGAGCACTCTACAAGCTTCCTAAAGGCTATGCATACACTTTTTTTTAAACATAAAATGGGCCATTTTTGGGAGGTCTGCAGAGTGCAATTTTTTTTAAATTTGCCTCTTCAAAATCTTGGTACGTCTTATACTCTGAAAAATATGGTAGTATCTGTCCATTGCTTCGTGTCCTGCTTTCAGATGCTTTGGAGAATAGCTTGACTCCCTCTTCTTTGTGGCAACCCCTGAGATAGTGGAACACTGCTTATCATGTCACCCCCTGGTGCTTTTTAAAATTAAACTGGATATACCCAATTCCTGCAACTTTTCTTCAATGTTTCACCCTCAAATGCCCTAATCATCTTCGAAGATTGTACTCATTATTAGATTACAATAATCCAAACAATAAGGGGGAAATAATGTAACACATTGTCTAGAATTATTATTTGTAATTGTAATTTTTAATCTTTTAAAATTGTTTTAATCTGAATGTTGCCTAGAGTCATTGCTTTGAGATAAGCGAGTATATAAATTATTTAAACAAACATATAAACTATCACTGTCTTTTCTCTACCATGCCAAGATACACATTTTTCTGATTTCATATAGTATGCTATTTTCTTCTTCGGTCAAGTTAGAAGTCTACCCTCTGAGTCTGGCAATAGGGGGCAAATTACCTCAAACCGGAAAAAGTAGCAGATAAAAAAGGCTGTAGAACATAGAAGCAACAGAAACAGGTCAATTCCATTAGCCAGGTAAAAATGTAGCAAGAATTGGCAGCTTAAACTTTCTGCCCATTGACATCTCGTAACAAGATTGGTAAACATTCACATGGTATACAATGGATGCCCCTTAAGTCATTGATTATGTGTCACCAAGTTGGTGTCAACTCTTAGAGATTGTTCCCCCCCGCCTAAGACATTTGGTTCCCATCAGATCTTCTAATGGTGAACCCATCACCATTGCAACTGAGTTCATTCATGCTGTCCTCTTTTTTTTCTTTCCTTGCACGTTTTCCAGCATTGTGGCTTTCTTCAGAGAGCTAGGTTTCCACACAATGTGACTATATAATAATTATATAGAATCATAGGGCTGGAAGAGATGAGTGGTGCGGTGGTCTAGAGGTGGAGGCTGTGAGTTTGATCCTAGGTAAAGGCAGATATTTCTCTCTCCTGGCACTGAGAATATATCTGCTGAAAAAAACTCTTCATCGGTGACAGGAAGGGCATCTGGCCAATAAATACTCAATTCCATTCAGTTGCCTAGGCTCCAGTCCACAAGGGATTATGGGGTTATTAAAAGAGAATGATAGGGATGGAAGAGACCTTGGAGGTCTTCTACGCCAACCTTCTGACCAAGATAGGAGAATGTATCTCATTCTGGACAAATGGATGTCCAATATTTTCTTCAAAACCTTCAGTGATGGAGCACCCTCAAATTCAGAAGGCAAGCTGTTTCCTTAATTAATTGTTCTCACTTTCAGGAAATTTCTCCTTAGTTCCAGGTTGAATCTCTCTTTTAAAGAGTTTAACCATTGCTTCTTGTCCTGGCCTCAAGTGATTTGCAACTTTCTCTTCTCTGTGACAGCCCCTCAAGTACTGGAAAACAGTTATCATGTCACCCTAATTCTTCTCTTTGTTAGGTTAGACATACCTACCATATTTTTCAGAGAATAAGGCACACCTTTTTCCCTCAAAAAAGAGGCTGAAAATATGGGTGCGTCTTATACACTGAATACAGCATTTTTTGCCTCTCAAAACTCCGCCCCTTCACCAAAATGGCCGTTCATAGCCTTTAGAAGGCTTATAGAGTGCTCCTGGGGGCTGGGGAGGTGAGAAATCAGCAAAAAACCTGGCTGTTTTTTGCTCAATTTTGCGCCCCCCCCAGCCCTGAGCAGCGCTCTATAAGCCTCCCTAAAGGCTATGCATGCCCTTTTTTTTTTGACAAAAATGGCCCCGTTTTCACGAAAAACGGCCCATTTTTTGCTCCCCCCCCCAGGAGCACACTACAAGCCTCCTAAAGGTTATTCATGCCCTTTTTAAAAAAGGGCAGTTTTGGGGAGGTTTGCAGACTGCAAAAACTTTTTTTTTTAATTTGCCTCTTCAAAATCTTGGTTTGTCTTATACTCCAGTGCATCTTATAGTCTGAAAAATATGGTAGTTTCCTTAACCATTCATTGTACGATTTAGCATTTAGGTCCATCACCATCTTCGTTGTTCTTCTCTGCACTCTTTCTATGGTGTCAGCAATTTTTTTTGTATTGTGGTGACCAGAACTGGACACAGCATTCCAGATGTGGCCTCATTAGTGCTGCATAGAGTGGTACTATCATTTCTCATGATCTAGATCCTATCCTTCTTTTGAGGCAGCCTAGGGCAGTATTTGCTTGTTTTGCAACTGCCGCATACTGATAACTCATATTTAAGTGGTGGTCCACTTGGACATCTAGATCCTTCTCACAGTTATTAGCGTTGAGCCACATACTGCCTGTTCTACACCTGTCTAATTGTTTTTTCTTACCTAAGTGCAGGACCTTACTTTCCTCACCACAGAACTACATCTTGTTGGATCTTGTGGCCCAATGTTCAAGTCTGTCAAGATCCTTCTGAATCTTGAGTCTATCTTCCAAAGTGTTGGCAATCCTCCCTGCCAGTTTGGTGTCATCTACGGTACACGTTTGATGAATTCCCCTTCTATCCCCTCATCTTGATCATTAATGAAGATGTTGAAGAACACTGGGCCCAATACAGAATCTTGAGGTACCCCACTGCATGCCTCCCTCCCTGTAGATGTACTTCAACTGAGGACCACGTGCTGAGTGCAGTTGGTCAGCCAACTGTGAATCCATCTGATGATGGTACTGTCTATCCCACATTGTTCTATCTCATACAAAAAAATAGCCTTTGGTTATTTGTGCCTCAATTGAGAAGACAGTTATTTATATGTTTTAAAAAATGGATGTGTTTTTGTAGTTTTGTGTGTGTGTGTCTCTGTCTGGCTATTTTATCTAGTCATTTATCTATTCATTTGAATTGAGAGACCAGTGTATTGTAGCGCCATCTACCAGCCCTGGGCATCAAGGCAGTCCAAAAGATTTCTGCAAGGAAACATGAAGCTTGCAATCATCAGGTTAGGTTTCTATTAGGAGAAACTGGAAGCATCTCAGCGAGACCGGTTGGAAAAATAGCCGGCTCCGATCAGCTCCGTGACAATCCAGCCGGACAAACTGCTGCCAGGGGGAGGGGGTGTCTTCGGACCAGAACCACTCCATAGGGACTGGGAAGAAGGAGATAAGTCTCAGACAAGTTCCTCGTTAGGTCAGAAACAGTTCTTCAGACTTGAGGGGGTGGGGTAGCCATTTTCAAATGACCGCTATGAAGCTGTGGCAACCAGACTAAGTTTTTGAACAGCAGCAGTGTTGGAATGGAGTGTTGGAACCGGGTGAGTGATTGGCCAACTCACAGGTAAAAGACAACTTTGAATTTGGACTTAAAAAGTGTCCCGGAGCTTAAATTAGCAGCTAATTGGCATTTGGGAAATTCTATGGAGGAAGAAGGATAAAGCAGAGGGTAAAACACCAAAGCCCAAGAAGATTCTTGCTTTTACAGTTGGATTTGGAGAAACTAAAAATAATAAAAAGAAATAACCTGGGGAAAAAGGTTTTTTTATGTGTATTTAAAGTATTTTTGACAATTTTGCCAAATCAGCTGGTTTGAGTGTATTGTGGATCTGAGATCGCCATCTGCTGGTGGGAAGAGAGCATTGCAATACTTTGTGGAAGATAGAAGAGAAAGTGCAGCTGCGAAACCTGACCTAAACTACCAGAAAAGATAATCTGGAACTGTGAGAACTTCTAAGGAGTGTTTGTTTTTCTACATTGCTACATTTTCTACGGCCGTGGAAGATTATAAACCTTTGACTTGGGTTGGATTACCAGTGGTTCCCAAACTTGGCAACTTTAAGACTTGTGGACTTCAACTCCCAAAATTCTCCAGCCAGCAGAGCTGGCTAGAGAATTCTAGGAGTTGAAGTCCACAAGTCTTAAAGTTGCCAAGTTTGGGAACCACTGGATTAGACTAATATTAGAATTGGGCATTATAATCTGGAAATAAAAAAATGACTGTATGGACTTTAAGTTCTAAATGTGATATAATTTAAAAGTCTTAAAAATTTGTTAAACTTGTTAAATTGGCAACATGGAGCCTTGGATATATGATGAATTATTTGAGATGCTAAAAAATGCATGTGAAACTTTAAAAGGCAATAAAAAGTCAGAAATCCGGCTGGAGAATACAGATCAGGAAACAGGAGAGAAGGGGGGGGGGGGAAGAGAACATAAATGAAGAACAAGAAAATAATGTTGAAGAAAAAGGAACTGAAAGTAAAAAACAGTTAGATGATTTCACTGGGATTTACAGTCGCACAAAAAGAGTAGACGGGGGGGGGGAATGTCCCCCCAAAAAAGAATCAATCAAACAGCAAAGAGGGAAATAGTGGGAAGAAATTAGGAGAAGTCCGGGGGAAAGTGCGTGGACAATAAAATTAAAATTGAGAAAAAGGATTCACAACAAAAGATATAATAATTATAAAAAGAAAAAAAAAGACAAAGAAGTGAAGAGAATGGGATAAAAGAAGAAAATTAACAAGAAGTGGAAACTTTGAGAGATCAAGAGATAATAGTTAAAGAGGAGGAGGGAGATAAATAAGGTACATATTAGTAGATTAAAATGAATTGTATGAATATTATTAATGGTAGATAGTTAATGAAGATGTAAGGGAATTAAACCAACATTATTAATTGTGGATAAATAATTAAGTTAAATGTTTTTTTTTATGTAAAAATTGAATTTGATGATGTATGTTATTTACAGCAAAACAGACCAACAGAGGAAATGTGAAGTGGCAATTTGGTTTGACTTTGAAGACAATTTAAATTAAGAGAAGAAAATGAAATGTTAAAGAGTGGGATGGGGAATTTGAGAAACATATTTAGCGATAATGTTGATGCTATTATAAGATATTAGAAATTAAGGGCAATTAGTAATATTGTTTATGTGTTAAGAAGAAAATAAGTTTAAGATAAAAAAATATGGAAAGAAAATATATGGCTGAAATTGGAAACAGAGATATGATGTAAAATGGATTATGTATATGAGAGGAGTCACAAGAAAAGATTCAGGCAACATTTTGTTCATAAAATATGTACAGAAATGCAATAAAAAAAGAGAGAAAACCTTTTAAAAAGTTAGTTTTCTATTCAGAGTGGCCTTGTGGCCTCATTCTCTCAGCAAGGTCAAGAACGAAGGGCCAGAAAGAAGATGAAATTGTTACCAAAACAATACACAGCTCGGAGATTGGATGAAAATTCATTGAAACATAATGTATTATTAAGGTAGTAAATTAAAAGGGTGGGATTACAATGTCACAATAGAGAATTATGCAAATTAGAACAGGAGTGTCAAACTTGATTTCATTGAGGGCCACATCAGGGTTGTGTTTAACCTTGGGGAGCTGGGGGGGGGCACGGCCAGGTTGGGCATGGCCAGCTCAACATCACTCTTGCCTGTGGTGGCCTGAGTGCTCTGCCAGCAAAAACAGGCTCCCAAGTTCCGTTTTCAGCTGCGATGGCCTCCTGCAACCCTTGGCCAGCAAAAACAGAGTTTGGGAGGGCTGCGTACAACCCTCCTGAGCTCCCTTTGCTGTTTTCAGGGCGGCTCCACAGGCCACATCTAATACACCCCATGGTCCGTATCCAGTACCTGGAGCTTGACTTTGATACCCCTGAATTAGAATGACCGTGTGATTGGATATATCATCCAAAAATTTGAATATAGAAGCATATTATAGCAATAGCAGTTAGACTTATATACCGCTTCATAGGGCTTTCAGCCCTCTCTAAGCGGTTTACAGAGTCAGCATATCGCCCCCACAGTCTGGGTCCTCATTTCACCCACCTCGGAAGGATGGAAGGTTGAGTCAACCTTGAGCCGGTGAGATTAGAACCACTGAACTGCAGATAACAGTCAGCTGAAGTGGCCTGCAGTACTGCACCCTAATCACTCCGCCACCTCGGCTCTTTATGTATTTGGCCTGGTCAGTTGTGGGGTTCTATTAGCTCCTTGTAATTTTTTGCATCTTTATCAACATTCCTTGGCATTTTTAATGTATTATAGGAGGGAGGGAGGGAGGGAGGGAGGGAGAGAGAGAGAGAGGGAGAGAGAGAGAGAGAGAGAGAGAGAGAGAGAGAGAGAGAGAGAGAGAGATGAAGCCATGGGCATCACTTGAGATTATTGCTTTCCTCCTTTTGATATTCTCAAAATTAACATAATATGTAATTAATTTCTGTTCAAGTAACTTGAAGATGATGTACCTTCTGGTCATAAGAGCATACGAAGAACTGTATGGAATCTGTCCAAAGGCCTATCTAATTCAACATTCTGTTTCAAACCAACCAGATATGCAGCTTGTTTCTAGAAGCCTTTATTAGAAGGCACAGTGTCGTTAGGATTTTAAATAAGCCATTAGTTCTGTTGCCAGAGAAGTTTTTAACAGTCCTACCATGAGAGTGAGTGAGTGAGCTACCATATTTTTGGAGTATGAACTGCCCATCCTCTCCCCTAAAAGAGCGTGGAAATGTTGGTGCGTCTTATATACTGAATACAGCCGTTTTTGGCCTCCTGAAGCCCCGCAGCCGCATCCCAGTTTTGCAAAAAACAGGCTGGTTTTGGGTTTTTTTTGCAAAAACTGAGGCATTTTTGCCTCCCCCCAGCCCTGCTAAAGCCCACAGAGTTCTTCTGGGGGCTGGGGAGGACAAAAACTTTTTTTCTTACTTACCTCTTTGAAATCTTGGTGTGTCTTATACACTTATAGTCTGAAAAACATGGTAGTTGCCTTCAGCAATGCCATTTTTCTACTACATTGCAAAACCTTCTTTGCTAAGAACTGAGCTCTTTGAAAGGAAAAGCATGATTCAGAGGGTGTATTCTTTACCTGTGATGCTTCAACACTTAAAAAATTGCCTTTTGACTGTCATAGTCATACAATCAAAATTCAGGTGTTTGGCAATTAGCTTGTATTTACAACTTTGCAGCATGCTGGGATCAAGTAATTTGTGACTTTCCCAGCCAGTTTCCAATCAGCAAAGCTGGATTCACTTAATGACCACATGATCCACGTAACAACTGCACTCAACACCCATGGCAAAGAAAGGTTGTAACATTGGGCACAACTCACAAGTGCCTTGCTGGACAACAGAAATTCTGGTCCCAGTTGTGGTTTAAGGCGAGCAGAACCTACATCAGAGGTGGTATTCAGCAGTTTCTGGAAATTTTGAGTTCAGAGAACTGGTAAATACCATCTCTGACTGGCCCCACCCCCATCTATTCTCTGCCTTCTGAGTCCCAGCTGATCGGGAAGAAATGGGGATTTTGCAGTATCCTTCCCCTGGAGTGGGGAGGGAATGGAGATTTTATAGTATCTTTCTCCTGTCACGCCCACCAAGCCACACCATACCCACCGAGCCACACCCATAGAACCGGTAGTAAAAAAATTTGAATCCCATCACTGACCTACATGGCATAGTGTTGGCTTAGAATTGGAGACACCCAGATTCCAATCCTCCCTCAACCATGAAAGGTCACAGGATTATAATCTTGGGCCAATCAAAATGTGAAGGAAATGATGCTGGTTTGTGTTCTTCAAGGAAAGATGGGGTACAATTCTACCAAACAAACACATTGTTATGCTCAAGGCATCTCTCTCAACCACCTCAAATTTGAAAGCAGGACACAAGGACAATTAGCTACCTTGTAATAATGCTGCTCTGGAGTGTACCAAAGTGTTTCTATAGAGTGACATTCCACTCTACCTAATCACTATAAACAGACTGTTATACTTTAAGTTTTGTTATAAAAGATGGATCGAGTCTCAATTAGTCTTTCTGGAATGGTGGTGCAAAGCTTTGCTCTCTCTAGGTCCTCACCTCCTCTGCTCAGGCCTCAATTTCAGAGGAAAGACAATTGGAGTAAAGAAGAGGTAAACATGGAGTAACACAACAATGCTACACACACAGAAGTGCAAGTTCCATTAGAAAGTTGGATCAATTCTTGATCAGTCTTTATGGAATGGTAGTGCAAAGCTTTATTTTCTCTAGATCCTCAACTCCTCTGCTGCCTACCAAGTATCTTGAGTTGTAGCTCCCATTGTGTCAGCCAAAGAAGTCAACATGGGTCTGGAAGTGGGGCAGACCTTGCCTGTCTCCTGCCACCTGGCACTTCCTGAGCCTCAGGCCACCTTCTTCCGCTCGGCTGGGTCACAGACTGATTTGTAGAATTCCAAGAGGAGCCTTGCAGATGTCCTGGGCCTCTCGAGGGTTATGAAATGTCCACATTTTTCCAGCCAATGCACTTGGGAATTTGGAATGGCAGCCGCCAGAACTGCTGCACCTGAAGAATCAAAGACCTACACAACAAAGAAGCATTCAATTTTCCCCTTCTCTTGAAAGTCTTTTTAAAGTGCATAGAAAGGATCGTCTAGTTTGAAAAAGCTATTAACGAATGAAACTGTTGGACTGTATTGTGCATATTATTGTTTCTTCAAACACAGAGTCATTAAACTGAGAGAGCCGAGGTGGCGCAGTGGTTAGAGTACAGCACTGCAGGCTACTTCAGCTGACTGCAGTTCTGCAGTTCTGCAGTTCAGCTGTTCAAATCTCACCGGCTCAAGGTTGACTCAGCCTTCCATCCTTCCGAGGTGGGTAAAGTGAGGACCCGGATTGTTGGGGGCAATATGCTGACTCTGTAAACCGCTTAGAGAGGGCTAAAAGCCCTATGAAGCGGTATATAAGTCTAACTGCTATTGCTATTGCTATTAATAAAAAGATATCAGGATATCTGGTTTCTCTTGGCTTACTATATTTTTCAGAGTATAAGACGCACCAAAATATAACACACACGAAGGTTTTGAAGAGGCAAATTAAAAAAAAAGTTTTTGCACTCTGCAAACCTCCCAAAAATGGCCCATTTTTTGCGAAAACAGGCCCTTCCCCCCCAAAAGGGCATGGATAGCGTTTAGGAGGCTTATAAAGTGCTCCTGGGGGTTGGGAGGGGCAAAATTGAGCAAAAAATGCCCATTTTTTGCTCATTTCTGCCCTCTCCAGCCCCCAGGAGCTCTCTGAAAGCCTCCATAAGGCTCTGCACAGCCATTTTGTTGAAGGGGATGGGATTTTGGGAGGCAAAAAAAATGCCATATTCAGTGTATAAGACCCACCCAGATTTTCAGCCTCTTTTTTGAGGGAAAAAGGTGCATCTTATACTCCGAAAAATACGGTACACCTTTCTGTGTAAAGTCTTAGTTCTCTTTTCTTACAGCAAGAGTTATCTAAACTAGAAGAATTAAGAAGATGATCATACCGATCAAGTTACAAATCATCCATGTTTAACCAAAGTGAAAGAAACAGCTGATGTTCCTTTTTGGTGAAAATACCTTCCTCCTCCTCCTCCTCCTCTTCCTCTTCCTCTTCCTCCCCCCCTGAACTTTTATTTGTGGGGTCCTTGGTGTCCGCTGAACTTGTTTACTTGCAGACATTTCATTACCAAACTAGGTAATATAATCAGTGAAGGAGGTTTAATAGCAGGAGAGTGAGGCTTACTCTCATTTTACATACTCTTGGCTTGCTCTGTCAATGTAAGTGGGAGTGGATTTTTTTTGGAAAAAAATGTTTCTGTTTCTTTTGCCTAGCCAGCTTCTACATATCTCTAACAAGGTCATCCGTCTTACTCTCTACATTGGTTACAGGTGGTCCTCAACTTACAAACACAGTGGAGTCCAAAAAATTATATTGTTAATCGAAAAATTTCTTGAGTTTTGCACTATTTTACAATTTTTCTTGCCATATATGTTAAGGCAAGGGTGTCCAAACTTGGGAACTTTAAGACTTGTGGACTTCAACTCCCAGAATTCCCCAGCTGGGAGTTGAAGTCCACAAGTCTTAAAGTTCCCAAGTTTGGACACCCCTGTGTTAAGTGAATCACTGCAGTTGTTAAGTTAGTAACAACTTAGAAGGGGTATGCTTCCATCCCTTCTTTTATTGATGGACATCATGTTCCAATATAAATAAAGGCAGGCCCTGAGCCTTGAATTCAAGCCAAGTAAAATTCTCTAATAATGCAATAATTTCCATTGTTGTTAGGCTTTCCTTGCCTCATTGCAACATGCAGTGTGCACAAAACCCCAGGCAAATATAACATCTCTTACCTTGTCGTCCTTTCCCCAAATGATCTGGGTGGGAGCTCTGATTTTCCTCATGTTCTCATGGAGGCTGTACTTCGATTCCCCACTGGTGAGGTCCAGAAAACCTTTCTCAATAAAAGGAAACAGAATTGGTTTGGGGGTTTTTTTCTCCCCCATTCTTAATGAGCAGTGAAAACTGACAGGGGGTTTGCTGGATTCTCTTCATCAGTTTTCTTATAAATAAGAAGGGGATGAGTAAATTTGATTAAGGAACCCTTGGCTGGAGCAGTAACTTGAACCCAGGGGTGGGCTTCAAAAACTTCAATAACGGGTTCTCTGTCCAGTTGCTGGGTGGGCGTGGCCTAGTTGGACTCCTGCACCACGGCAGGGGGAGCATTTTTGCCCTCCCTGGACTCCAGAGACTTTCCTTGAGCCTCTGGGAGGGCAAACACGGCCTCCCCAGGCTCTGGAGTCCCACTGGAGGCTGGAAATGGGCCCATTTCCAGACTTCCAGTATTTCCAGTCAGCCCATTTTTCACTCTTCCCGAGCCACTCTTGCCCATACCCTGCACTTACCTGCATCCAAAATAGGCTGTGTGGGGACTCCTGGGAGAGGCGGAGTGGGCGAGGCCAGCCAGGAATGGGATTTGGGGGTTCTCCAAACTGCACAGAATGTTAGCTAGAGGTTCTCCCAAACCCCTGTGAAACCCCCAGAAGCCCACCACTGCTTGAACCCTTTGCTATCCCATTTGGCTGATTAAATGCCAGTCCAGCAGCTTTTCCAACTTTCACCTCTCTAGCATAGCTGGACAATAACCTCTGGATTCCACACCCAATTGAATTGACTGGGAATTATGGGAGTTATATTCCTAACACCCTTGGAAGGCTTGTAAATTGGGAAAAGGCTGATTTATGACGACTACAAAGGAGATCTGAACTGTGGTACCTCGGTGTGCAGAGTGGTACAGCTATAGCATACCGGATCAAGAGACAACTGATTTTCCCAAGTCTATTTAGGTTTAGGTTTATTAGATTTATATGCCACCCTTCTCCCAAGGACTCAGGGCGGCGTACAATATTAAAAGAAACACATAATACAAAAATTTAAAAAATAAATAAATAGAATATCCCAAACAAACCCAATTAGAATTGACAATAACATTTTTTTTAAAAAAAAAATCAAATTAACAATGATCAATAATTTATTTTGTTTGTTTTGTTCAGGCCAGGCTGGCTTGCTGGAAAAGCCAATTTTTTAGGGCACATCGGAAGGACAGGAGGTCAGGGATTATATGAAGCTCCGGGGGCAGCTCATTCCAGAGGGAAGGAGCTCCCACAGAGAAGGCTCTCCCCCTGGGTCGCTAGCTGACACTGTCTGGCCGACGAAAACCTGAGGAGGCCAACTCTGTGGGATCGCACTGGACGGTGGGAGGCTACTAGTAGCAGTAGGTGGTCTCGCAGGTACCCTGGGCCTAAGAGTACCATTTTAAAAATCAGGAATCAAGTCTCAAATCCAACACAGACACACAAAGAACTTTCCTAACATTGAGAACAATTAACCCATGGAATGGCTTGCCTTCAGAAGTTGGGGGTGCTCCATCACTGGAGGTTTTCAAGAAGACTTTGGACAGCCATTTGTCTGATATGGTATAGGGTCTCCTGTTGAGCAGGGGTTGGACCAGATGACCTCAAAGGTCCCTTCTAACTCTGTTATTCTGTTCTGTTCTGTCAAATATAACATGCAAATGCAATCAACATGTGCAGAGTGGGGAGTTGATGCTGGATTGATTATATTGGTGCTAAATGTAGGCTTATCTTTCTGAAATGTGGGCTGGTCCATACTATGCCTTGTACTTACATTTTACAAAAACTGACTTGTGTGATGTCCGATCCTCAAGATATCCCTTTAGAAGCTAAAAGTGGAGAAATCGAAGTGCAAGTCAGAAATTATTATTTTTATTCGTTTTATTTATTAAAGTTGTATGTTGCCCATATCTCCCATAGGGCAACTCTAGGAGACTTACATAATAAGTTATATTGTATTGAATTATGTTTGAATGGAATTTGCAATTTCTTAAAAGTTTTTGAAAAGTGTGAGCAGTCCAGCATAGATGTGCCTATTCCCAACTCTAGGGACACCAACCTGGTGAAATAAATGTTACGTTTATCTAAGGAAACTTTGCCCTTTCATATTTGAGTCATGACATAATATAAAGGTAAAGGTAAAGTTTCTCCTTGCACATATGTGCTAGTTCTTCCCAACTCTAGGGGGCGGTGCTCATCTCCGTTTCAAAGCCAAAGAGCCAGCACTGTCCAACGATATCTCCGTGATCATGTGGCCGGCATGACTAAACACTTAAGGTGCTGTTACCTTCCCACCAAAGGTGGTCCCTATTTTTCTACTTGCATTTTACATGCTTTCGAACTGCTAGGTTGGCAGAAGCTGGGACAAGTAACGGGAGCTCACTCCGTTACGCGGCGCTAGGGATTCGAACCGCCGAACTGCCGACCTTTCTGATTGACAAGCTCAGGGTCTTAGCCACTGAGCCACCGTGTCCCTATGACATTATATACAAGTACCTAAAAAGTGGTCCTTGAGACACTGTGTTGTACATTTTGTCATTTGCTCTGCACCAGAGCCACCTATGTCCAGCAAAGCTTGATATGCACAACCGCATCCCTGATTAGAGCCGAGGTGGCGCAGTGGTTAGGGTGCAGTACTGCAGGCCACTTCAGCTGACTGTTATTTGCAGTTCAGCGGTTCTAATCTCACCGGCTCAAGGTTGACTCAGCCTTCCATCCTTCCGAGGTGGGTGAAATGAGGACCCAGACTGTGGGGGCGATATGCTGACTCTGTAAACCGCTTAGAGAGGGCTGAAAGCCCTATGAAGCGGTATATAAGTCTAACTGCTATTGCTATTAGCAGTTCATTGCATTGGTGTGTTTAGTTCTTTTCACTGAAATCCTCTTATCCCGTAAAAGTCAGTTGGAAAACCAGTCTTCCCTTGCATATTTCACGGAGACAGAGACCCTTGATATTAGGCTGGATATTTTGATGAAGATAATTTACGGTGACAGATTCAAGCCCATTCTTGACACGTTAGTAAACAAGCAGGATTGATAAAGAAGACAAAGATAAAAGAGGAGGAAGGTGGTCTTGGCAAAAATGGTTAATTTTTTAAAAGTATCTATGGGTGGTTTCAGTCAAGCACAGCTGAGAAAAATTAAATCTGTAATCCTCAGGTTGCCTGTTTAATTTCTAGCCTTGTCATAGACACCAAAGGTGCTTTTTTCAAAGGCAACTGGATTTTGTTTTGAACCTGTCCCCACCTCTCTTTTCCAGTTTCTGTAGTTTTGAAATGTTCAGGAGCCGAGGTGGTGCAGTGGTTAAATGCAGCACTGCAGGCTACTTCAGCTGACTGCAGTTCGGCTGTTCAAATCTCACCGGCTCAAGGTTGACTCAGCCTTCCATCCTTCCGAGGTGGGTAAAATGAGGACCCGGATTGTTGTGGGCAATATGCTGACTCTATAAACCGCTTAGAGAGGGCTGAAAGCCCTATGAAGTGGTATATAAGTCTAACTGCTATTGCTATTGCTATTTTACCTTCTGGTTTGTGTGCTCCCCCTAGCTACCCCATTAAAATAAGAGAGTTAGGGAAGGAGAAAGAAGATGTTATCAGAAAAGACTGAGTAACAACATAGCAATCCATGAAAGATCAAATCTTCACCTGAATCTTTAAAAAAATGGGATGGTATAAGCACAGCTTTATGAAGTTTTCCATCTGCTCTTCTGTAACTGGGATAATAGCATTCTCCACAGAGCCTTTAGAGAAAATCAGCTCACGTAATTGGGCAAAAAATTCACTGTCAGTTAAATACCTCACACCTGTCAGTAGGAGAAAGTGCAAAATGTTAAAAGGTAATATAAGGCAAACAGAACATTGCTACCCCATTTGAACAAGAATTGCAGGCATAGATTTATTTAAAAGAAAACATACATCATTTTTTTCTCATAATTAGATTTCTATTATTATATCCACAGCTGGTACTAGTGGAATAACTGGTGGGTAAAAGATTAGATAGGAAAAATGGTGATAACCCAAACATAAGGCTTAACAATCATGGCAGGTAGACCTTGTATGAAGAGAACTACTACCATCAAAACATCCAGTTGATCATTACTTAACAGAGTAACAGTTGGCAGGGACCTTGCAGATCTTCTAGTTTAACCCCTGATCAAGCAGGTAATCCTATACCATTCTGTACAAATGGCTGTCCAATCCCTTCCTAAAAAATCTCCAGTGATGATGCACCCAGAACTTCTGAAGGCAATCCATTCCACTGATTAATTGCTCTTACTGTCAGGAAATTTCTTCTTAGTTCTAGGTTGGATCTCTCTTTCCATCCATTACTTTTTCTCTTGCCCTCAGTTGCTTTGGAGAAATAGATTGTCCCCCTTTTCTCTGTGACAACCCTTGTAATATTGGAAGACTGTTATTATGTCACTGTGGTCCTTCTCTTCGCTAAACTAGACATGCCAAGTTCCTGCAACCATTTATTACATGTTTTAACAGCCAGCCCTCTAATTATCTTGGTTGTTATTGTGTGCACTTTTTCTGGAGTCTCAATATATATATTTTATACTGCAGTGACCAAAATTGGATGCAGTATCCCAAGTGTGGTCTTATTAACTTACTTCTACTTATTCCACTGAAATGCATGAAGAAGTCTTAATATGATCTAGAATCCAGTTTTGGTCATCACATTATAAAAAAAGATGTTGAGACTCTAGAAAAAGTGCAGAGAAGAGCAACCGGGATGATTAGGAAACTGGGGGCTAAAACATACAGTACGATGAACAGTTGCAGGAACTGGGCATGGCTAGTCTAGTGAAGAGAAGGATTAGGGGAGACATGATAGCAATGTTCCAATATTTGAGGGGCTGCCACAGAGAGGAAAGGGACAAACTATTTTCCAAGGCACCTGAAGGCCAGACAAGGAATAATGGATGGCAGCTGATCAAGGAGAGATTCAACCTAAAAATAAGGAGACATTTTCTGACAATGAGAACAATCAACCAATGAAACAGCTTGCCTTTAGAAGTTGTAGGAGATTTATCACTGGAGGCTTTCAAGAAGAGACTGGACTGCCACTTGTCAGAAATTGTGTAGGGTCTCCTGCTTGGGCTGGGGTGTTGGTGTTGGACTAGATGACCTACAAGGTAACTTTCAACTCTGTTAATCTAATCTAATCTAGAATCTGATGAGAGAAACCATCTCCAAACAATCCATCAAGTTCTTATATTACAATATAGCTCAACTTTAAAACTTGTGTACTTCAATTCCAAGAATTCCTCAGCTAGCATGAGATAGAGTTTGAGCCAAGCATTCTGTCTTTTCTTTCACAGTTTATTTACTTGATATAGATACTTACCAGCTGGGCAGAGGAGTGCTAAAGAGTAGACATGGGCTGGATAGAGAGCGGCATAAACCCCAGCAACCATGCCTCCCATGGACATGCCAACCAGGTGGAAAGGCTTGTGGTTCAGGCCAGTACATTGGACAAACTGAAACAAACATTGGGAACAAAGAGATTGTGGTTGTTCTTTCATGAGATGCTCACCCATCCTAATCCCTTCTTTCTAGAACTACAGTAATTCCATTTTTTGGCTTTCCACAATGTTCCACGTGGCAACATCTAACTAACTAAGGGTTTGATACTATGAATATCTGACTGAATCTGAAATGGGGGCAAAAACAATAAAACAAAAACTTATAAAAGGAGGCAGTGGTAAAATATTTTCTTTTACCTCCAAGAAACCAAATAGGCATGTCCATGAAGGGACCAGAACTCATGCTTGACTGAAAGGAGATTCTACATTTTTAATACAAAGAATGGATGGCTTTATATATTTTTCATTGCACAGTAAAATCTCTCCTTGGTTTATATCTCATCCTTCCTCACTTTCCCCATTTGCTGTCACTCACCAGCCTTCAAAAAACAATGATCAAATCACTGCTCAAGAAAAGCCCTACCTGGTGTATCCTTTTAGCTTGAGCAACTGCTGTGTAACTTTCTCCGAGTAAGCGAGTGGTTCCCCCGTGACCTGGCAGATCAAGGCAGACCAAGTGGAGGTCCTTAGGAAAGACCTGTTGGGGAAATGGTTCTGCGTGTGAATCCAAGGAATGAAAACAAAAATAGCTGGCTCTGTTCACTACCAAGATTAGAGAAGAAATGCTGTTCGTGGTCCTGAAATTAGATTCAGTTCACTTTGGCTCTCCCTTCCCCATCCATCCCACACTATATTTTCCTCTTCTTCCACTGATATCACCAAATGGTGTGTTGTGGCAAACTGAGCATGTTCACAACTCACTGATTTATTCCAGAAGATGGTTCGTTCTCTCTCTCTCTCTCTCTCTCTCTCATTCTCTGTCCCTCCCTCCCTCCCTCCCTCCCTCCCTCGAAAGAGAGAGAGAGATAGCTGTCATCTATCTATCTATCATCGCTCTCATTTTTCATCTAGTTTATCATCTATCTATCTATCTATCTATCTATCTATCTATCTATCTATCTATCTATCTTCCTATCATCTCTCTCCCTAATCTTCCATCTAGTTCTATTTATCTATCTATCTATCTATCTATCTATCTATCTATCTATCTATCTATCTATCCATCCATCCATCCATCCATCTATCCATCTATCCTTCTATCCATCCATCCATCCATCTATCCATCTATCATCTATATATCTACCTATCATTTATTTATCATCTCTCTCATCTATCTATCTATCTATCTATCTATCTATCTATCTATCTATCTATCTATCTATCTATCATCTATCTATCTCTATCTATCTATCTATCTATCTATCTCTATCTCTATCATCTATCTATCTATCTATCTATCCATCCATCCATCCATCCATCTATCCATCTATCCATCCATCCATCATCTATATATCTACCTATCATTTACTTATCATCTCTCTCATCTATCTATCTATCTATCTATCTATCTATCTATCTATCTCTATCTATCTATCTATCTATCTATCTATCTATCTATCTATCTTGTATCATTTATCTATCATTTCTCTCTCATCTATCTATATCTGTCTGTCTGTCTGTCTGTCTGTCTGTCTATCTATCTATCTATCTATCTATCTATCTATCTATCTATCTATCTATCTATCTATCTATATATATATATATATATATATATATATATATATATATATATTTACTTCTTAACTACCCATCTACCTCAGCATTTGTATTTTGGTATTTACTCCCTTGCCAGCTGTTCCACCAAGGCATGTTAGGATACATGGCAGTGCCTAGTGGTTTTTAAAAAAAGGCATTAATTAGTAGCCCAAAGACCAGCAAATTTCACAAAAGGGCAATTTCATAAAATTTCAGGAAAAAAATGCATGCAACTACATGAGATTTCCACAACTGTCTTTTCAATATTACTTTATTAGGGAAAAATGCACAATGGTGCCCAAATATTTCATAAAATTGCCATCTCCTGTTGTGACGTCAGCCAATTCCTCTTTGCGGCAGTTTGTCAAGGCATAAGTGATCCTTAACATTAGGAGGGTCAAAACCACTTGTAGCCTAAGGACTGGGTTAAATTTCCTATTCTGCTTTATCCATAGTGGTAGATAGCTGGTTCTCATCTACCCCCAGGAAGATTAAAAGCAGAAAAATTGGACAGAACCTTAGATGTGGGCATTAGTAAAAGCCATACAAGCCAGGAACTGTGGAGAAGTTTCCTCTCTGACTAGTATCCAAGATCGGACCAGCATCACCCAAGCTAGAGTAAAAGGAAGACTTACTTCGATGGTATTTAACCACATGTCTTTGTTGAGTGAGAATCCATGAAGCATCAGCACAGATGGTCGGGATCCGGGTTCTCCTCGGGTGATGTAGCTGAATTGGTATTCCTCATTATTGAGGTAGTTCACCTTGACACCCATTTTCAGACGCTTAGTCCTGAACACAGGGAGAACAGAATGGGAGACTGAGGGGGATTTTGTGAAGGAGCCATATTGTGGAATGACTTCCATTCCAAGCTTAGTTCACAGTAGATGGAAGAGGCGATGAAAGGTGCTATAGGCTTCTAGAATGGTGTGAGATTGTGGATGAGGACTGAGGGTAGGTGGCAATGACAAAACCAACAAGGCAGTCCAACATAAGCAAAAGGAGTGGCCATGAGGAAGCTATTAGTGTAAGACAGATGTCAAACTCAAAGCCTGTGGGCCGTATCTGGCCCTTGTATCTGGCCCTTAGATCTGGCCTGCGGGGCCAGCCTGCAAAGAGCAAAGGATCGGCCTGCGGTGCCTTTGCCAGAAAAAAATGAAGCTGGAGAGGGCTGCATGTGCCCCACCAAGCTCCGTTTTTACTAGCAGAGGGCTGCAGGTGGCCATCGCAGGCAAAAGCCGTGTGTGTGTGTGTTTGTGTGTGTGTGCGCGCGCGGGTGCGTGCAGCTTTCCCAGGCTCCGTTTTTGCTGGCACAGGGCTATCAAAACAAACTAAAAACAAAACAAAAGGAGAAATGTTTCCCCTTTTGAGCATGCAAGAAAGGACAGGAAAGGAAAAAGGGAAAGGGGAAAGACAAAGAAAAAGAAGGGGAGATGGGAAGAAAGCAAGGAAAAATAAGGAAGGAGGGGAAGGAAGAGGAGAATGTAGAGGGAAGGAAAAAGAAAAGGAAGGAAGGAAAGAAAGAGATTATGATGAGAGTGAGGGTCTCAACAGTGGTGGGTTTCAAAAATTGTTCGAACCTACTCTGTGGGTATGGCCTCCTTTGTGGGAGTGGCTTGCCACCCATGTGACCGGATGGGAGTGGCTTGCCGCCCATGTGACCGGATATGAAGATGCCGACGACACTTGTCAGAACCACCTTAAATTACCTCACACACAGCACTGGCATGCATCAGAATATGATGTAAACTTGTTTTTTAAAAGGCATCTTTGGTTTGCGTTAAAACAACTTCAACACACGCAATGTTCTGATTGCACCACAAACGCAGTAGTCATCCTTACCTTTCACAGAGGCACTGAGTTTTATAAATATGAGCATGATAGTGTAGAATAATCATATTCAAGGACCAGTGGTGGGTTTCAAAAAATTTTGGAACCTCTTCTGTAGGTGTGACCTGCTTTCCGGGTTCACTGGTGGAACCTCTTCTAACCGTTTCGGTAGATTTGACGAACCGGTTCTACCTAATAGGTGCGAACTGGTAGGAACCCACCTCTGGTCTCAGAGAAGTCCTGCCTTAGTACTTGGGTCACCACAGGTACCCCTGACATGAGTCCCATGCCACTCTCACCATGACTACGCCCACCATGACCACACCCACCCACCATCCAGCCATGCCAATCTGGCCACGCCCACACCAATCCTCCAAGGTCAAACACAACCCTGATACGGCCCTCTATAAAATCGAGTTTGACACCCCTGCTGTAAGAAAATGGGGGAAATTCTACCATTTAGTCATTCTGATCTTATGCCAAGGTCAGCTTCCAGATTAAGAAGCTTCATGCAGATGTTTAAGTCAATAAGTAAATGGGGAAGACTGGCTATAGGGAGGAAACCTGCCATCAGTGGCCCTACATGATGAAACTTTTCTGAATCTTTTGAAGTATTGCTTCTTTTCTCCAGATGTTCATGGAGTTTCAGGACAAGATGCAACTACTTGCTTTAGTTTTATCTCTCCTTAAATGTTGACTTAAATGATGGGGCCAAAAACTAGACTTTATTTGCATTTGACTAAGCACCCCTGATTTATTAAAAAAATAACACTTTTCTTCTGGTATCTGAATACGTATTTTCTCTTTCTCATATATTTTACAAGAAATACACTTACCAGATCATAATCCTGAATAATAGTGAAGGTAACACACTGAACTTTGAGATGAAAAAAGATAAGAGAGCCATAGCCATGTGCATAATTGTCCCGATCATATTGTGGTCCATGCTTGCCAATTAAGGAAACTTTCCTGCTGCCTAAAATCAAAGGGTGAGATAATCTGAATAAACAATACCATTAAATTATATGTGGCCTCATAATTTTAATAGGACTGATTAATTAATGACTGGGGTAAATAACAGATTTCCTCATTATTCTGCTTAATGATGGCAGGAAGGCCATAATTTGGATTGCTTCACAGTTAATTATGGAAACTCATGAAAGGTTAGCTGGTAATCATGATGGTGATATGCTATCTTCAAGTCAGAAGCAATATGTCCCTTGATGCTGATTGCACAGGAGCAGGAGTAGAAGAATTCAATTGATTATGGGTTGAGAGAAGAAACAGTGATTTAAGAGAAAAAAATCCTGATTATAAACTCTTGCTTACTTGGTTACTGGGAACATAATGCTAGACTAGATACATAGCTTTGGGTTTGAACTACTAAATTCCCTTTGAGTAACAGAAATTGCTTCTTTGCAAAGAGACAAGTAACCTGTGGAATCTGCAACCACAAAACATACAACTTGGGTAGCTTTAGAAAAAAAAATCAAATATAGTTATGGGAAATATCCTGTTTCCCTGAAAATAAGACCTCCCTGGATAATAAGCCCAATCAGGCTTTTGAGCACATCTGCTGAAATAAGCCTTCCCCCCAAAATAAGCCCTCCCTGAAAATATTACAACACAGCAGCAGCCATGGGGTGACCTTGCTCACCACTTCCTGCATCTCTAAAAGAATAAGACCTCCCCAAAAATAAGGCCGAGTACTTATTTCAGGGATCAAAAGAAAATAAGACCCTGTCTTGTTTTCAGAGAAACATTGTTAGAAATATAATCTAACGGTTGGGTTGGCAATATATAAATCATGTAACAATGCTATACCTGTTTCTTTAAATCATATTGTAAAATGTGATTGGCTGCTGTTTTCCTCAATCGGCCATAAAAGGGAGCCAGAACGATTGTTAGTTCTCTGTTCGTTAGATGCTGGGCTGATCTGATCTGAGTGGTTTGGAAGCTGGCTGTTAGAAAGTGCCGTGAGCTATTGTAAGTTTTGCAACTGCTAGCAAACTTTGAGTACCGAACTGATTATATGAGACTGGACTATGTTATTTGGATTATTCCTTAACTGAAAGACATTGATAACTGACTGTCTTAGCTATGCATGACTTGGACTGTTCTATTTCCACGAAAGTAAAAGCCTATTTAAACCGCAGTGTCTCTATATGCTGGTTTGTGTGTTCTCCAACAACACTCTCACAACGCTTCTCTGAACGCACTCGCTCTCCCAACGGGAAGCTTACCTAACAAACATGGTAGGACTGTTAAAAACGTCTCTGACAACAGAACTAATGGCTTATTTAAAATCCTAGGGACACTGTGCCTTCTAATAAAGGCTTCTAGAAACAAGCTGCATACCTGGTTGGTTTGAAACAGAATGTTGAATTAGATAGGCCTTCGGACAGATTCCATACAATTCTTCTTATGCTCTTATGACCAGAAGGAGAATATCAAAAGGAGGAAAGCAATAATATTCTCAAGTGATGCCCATGGCCACTGTGTTAGCTTCATCTCTCTCTCTCTCTCTCTCTCTCTCTCTCTCTCTCTCTCTCTCTCTCTCTCTCTCTCTCTCTCTCTCTCTCTCTCTCTCCCTCCCTCCCTCCCTCCCTCCCTCCCTCCCTCTCCCTCCTTCCCCCCCTCTCTCCATGCATATATGAGCATGTGTGTGTTCTATATAGTTGGAAAATGATAGATTAAGGGGTGGGATTGAAAAACGTTAGCAACCGGTTCTCTGCCTGGTTGCTGGGTGGGCGAGACCATGATGGGCATGGCCTACTTGGCTTCCTGCACCACGGTGGGGAGGGACGTTTCCACCCTCCTCAGGCTCTGGAGGCTTTCTTCGAGCTTCCAAGAGGGTGAAAATGGCCTCTCCCTGGGCTCCAGAGACCGGAAATGGGCTCATTTCCACACTTCTGGAAGGCCCCTTTTTTGCCCTTTCAGAGCCTCTGCACAGGCCCTTACCTAGTATGATGAACGGGCCACATGGAGACTCTGGGGAGGGGAGGGATGGGGTGGGTGGGGCCAGCCAGTCCTTGCAACTACTGGTTCAGCGAACTAGATATAAAATTAACATCTGGTTCACCCAAACTGGTGTGAACCGGCTGAATCCCACCCCTGGATAGATTCTCTGTTTTCTTAACATTAGTAATAAAATTATCTTGTTTTAACTCTGTTGCCCCACACATGTATAATTTAATATAATGATAGTAAACATTTACTTAAATAGTTTAAGCAACTTTAAGTTATGTAACTATTGTAATAAAAGCTGATTAGATAGCAATCATCCAGATGTTCATATGGAAATAAGACCTATCCTACATAGTGGGAATTCCTGCTGAATAAATATGGATTGTATTATACAGTTGGAACAAGTATCTGTGTGTGCGTGAAAAACTAAATGACCTCATGTGACTATAACTAGGCAGGCCAGGCTGAGTTTGCTCAGCAGTCACAACAGGAAAATTGTGAGCAAAACAGGATTTGCAGCACTATTTAAATGATGGAATCTAAATTACTTCTATAAAGGAGAATATTTGTATTTCAGGGTTGACACGAGGAGTCCTTGGTGCTCTCTGAGCTTGGCTGTTTTCTTGTCGATGTTTCATTACCCAAAGTGTTAGCCAGGACTAGCAGTGATGATGTTACTAGCTTGGGTAATAAAACGTCTGCAAGAAAACAACCAAGCTCAGAGAGCACCGAGGCCTCCTTACTTCTGTTTCAATACTGCCCAGGGTTTTGAAAGGTTAACATTCTATATGTTAATACTTGCTATTAAGAAAGGAATTTCAGCTGGCGTAGATTGCACGAGCACCCAGATTATTACAGAAGTTTATCCAGAAAAGACATTTTTTTAGCACTATCTCATTTTTTAAGTAGAGAGGGAAATTAGGCACTCTACATAAGTTGGAACCATGAACAAGAGAGAAAAAAAATGAATATTGAACACTATATCTAAATCTGTGGCAGTTATGAATTTGCTGGTCCATGGAGGAAGCCGACATATATAAGCCAAAAGATTCACGTACCGCACTATAGTGTGGTATAGTATAACCCAGACCATCATCTAGCAATAGCAATAGTATTTAGACTTGTCTACCATTTTTACAGTGCTTTTACAGCCCTCTCTAAGCAGTTTACAGAGCCCCCAACAATCTGGGTCCTCATTTTACCCACCTCGGAAGGATGGAAGGCTGAGTCAACCTTAAGTCTGGTGAGATTTGATCTGCCAAATTTGTGGCAGCCTGCATTCTAACTACTGCGCCATCGCGGCTCTAAAGTTGGATGAGCAGGTGGAGTCAAAGGGAACCCGCCATCTTGAGGTGTTGTAATGTTGTTTACAAATTATCCAACCTCCCCATCCCCCCGCTTTCCCCTCCAATCTGATACAAAACAAATATTGACAGAAAGAAAAATCTAAGATATAATCAAATTCTAAAAGAGAGAACTCACTAACATTCAATTAAACTACAACCTTTGTGGAGGGGGGCAGAACTATTTTTAATAATTTTATATCTCTCCGAACCTGTGATTGGTAGCAAAGCTCTTTAACAGAAGAAGACCACAATAGTGCAATCCAGAAGTGGGTTCCTACTGGTTCGGACTGGTTCAGCAAAACTGCTACTGGTCTGCAGGCCTGGGTCGCTGGAACTGGCAGTGACCCAGGCCTGCCACGCCTCCGAACCGGTTCTCCGGATGGCATGGCATGGGTTTTATTTTCATTTTTTAATGCTTGGCACATGCACAGACCTATTTATGGGCAACTGTGCATGAGCACAGGGTCTGGCATGCACGTGTATGAAGCAAGAGCTTGCGCACAAAATTGCGTGCACACCAAACCAACAGTAATGCTGGCAGCAACTCACCCATGGTGCAATCAAACATACAAATAGACACAGAGATATTTTTCTCTCTCTACAAGGCATGTCTTCTTCTGGCGCAATCCCTTTGAAGGTGCCCTCATTTTCAGAGGGATGTTCTAATATAAGAAAATATTTGTAGCTCAGGGGTAGAACTGCGAGGCCCTTGATGCTCTCTGAGCTTGGTTGTTTTCTTGCAACTGTTTCATTACCCAACTGGGCAACATCATCAGTGCCAGGACAATGTTAGCACTGATGATGTTACCTTGTTGGGTAATGAAATGCCTGCAAGAAAAAAAACAAAACAAGCTCAGTCAAGCACAAAGGATCCCATGGAGGATGTTTCTTCAAATATGAGGACTTTAACAGGATAAAATGGAACCCTTCCCAAAACAAACTGGTGGCCAGCTGAGCATACTACTAGCTTTCATCTCTGTCTCTATTTTCTTCTCTGGTGAGAATTTATGAATATATTTCAGGGACAATGACTCTGTCCCTGACAATGAGCATAGCAGTTCCAGGAAGGTTCAAGGTTCAAGGTTCATTTTATTTATATGCCACCCTATTCCCGGCGGGACTCAGGGCGGCGCACAAACCCAAAGGAGGGGAAGGGAAACACAAGAACTACAACAAAAAGTACAGGGCATTTAAAACAACCAACAGCCACACGATTCGAGAGGGGAAGGGAACTCATCGACCCCAGGCCTGCCGACACAGCCAGGTTTTAACGGCTTTTCGGAAGGCCTGGAGAGAGGTGAGGGTCTGAATCTCTGCGGGGAGCTCGTTCCAAAGGGCCGGAGCCGCCACAGAGAAGGCCCTCCCCCGGGTAGTAGCCAGATGACATTGGCTGGTAGACGGAACCCGGAGGAGGCCTAATCTGTGTGATCTAATGGGTCTTTGGGAGGTAATTGGCAGCAGGCGGTCTCTGAACTGAGCTTCAGAATCATACTGTGATTTTCCCCAAAATAAGACAGTGTCTTATTTTATTTTGAACCCCGAAATAAGCACTTGGCCTTATTTTCAGGGAGATCTTATTATTTTTGAGGTGCAGGAGTGTGGTCACCTCATGGCTGCTGCTGTGTTGTTGCAATATTTTCGTGGAGGGCTTATTTTAGGGGGAGGGCTTATTTTAGTACATGCGCTCAAAAACCTGATTGGACTTATTATCTGGGGAGGTCTTGTTTTCGGGAAAACTGGGTAGTACAGAAGCAAAGTAACTGTTAATATGGATACAGCTTGCAGATAGACTCCATCGATAGCTGAAATTCCAAGCATTGTGCTTTAAAGTGGTTATCTGGAGTATATCATACTTAAAGAGTAAAAGGATCTCCTTAGTAATCCTCAATGCTATATTTTTGGCATTCATTTCACCCCTGGATCCCCCAAATCACTAGTAAAAAAAATGCTTTAAAAAGTTTTTTTTTAAAGTTCCAATGATCAGCTGTGTGGCAATCAGCTATGCTACTTGATCATTGGAACATTAAAAAAAAACTTTTTAAAGCATTTTTTTTACTACTGGTTCTCCCAAACCATAGTTAAAAACATGCTTTAAAAAGTCGGTAGTTCCAAAAGATTTGGGTAAGAAATGTAAAATTTACACAAGCCCCAAATCTGAGAGAAAACTTTTATAAGATGTTTTATAGATGGCATTTAGATCCTAAAAAACTGGCCTCTATGTATCCGAATTTACAACCTAAATGCTGGAGATGTGATTGTGCTGATGCTACTTACTTTCATATATGGTGGACTTGTAAAGAGGTTAAAGCATTTTGGATAAAAATATGGTGGATTATGCAAAATGTTCTTTAAAAAAGGATAAAGTTTACCCCTCAGTTATTTTTGTTAGGTATAATTACTGATTGTACAGTTATAGAGACTAACTTGATTTTGCATTTAATAACTGCAGCAAGACTGTTGGTGGTGCAATGCTGGAAGAAGGAAGATTTGCCTACTATTCAAGAATGGACATTAAAAGTAACAAACTTAGCAGAGATGGCTAAAATATCAGCATATCTCAAGGACCATTCTAATGAGAGATATAAATTGGAGTGGAGAAGATGGATTGACTATACTCAAAATAAATATGGGACTAAGAAATTCCAGATAGCTTATGACTGAGGCAACAAGGAATGACATAATCTGTTTAGAGTTAGCCTAGCAAAGAGGAGTTAAAGCTCAAATGATAGAGGATATCAATTTTTTTACTTTTAAGTTTACTTTAGATTATTTTTGTTAAAGATTTATACCCTGTATTGGTTCTGGGAAGTCGGGGGAGGGAAGGTTGGGAGGGGTGAGGTTTGGGTGGGGAGGGGAGGGGGAGGGAAGTAAACATTTGTAAAAGTTTTTTTTTAAAAAAAATTCAATAAAAAAATAGTCGGTAGGTCCTGTGCATGCGCGGAGGTGGCGTGCATACTCACATTGCTACCGAACCGGTAGCAAAGGTAAGTGGATTTCACCCCTGCCCCGATCCTCTGAAATGCAACTTTTTAAAATTGAGATTACTGCTCTTGGGTGTGCTGACAAATTTAAAGAAATTATGAACCTGGCGTTGACAATTGTTGATCTAAACTTTTGGAAGGTGTTACCAGATCTTAAGTGGAGACTAAAAGAGGCAATAATATTCAGCCACACAATTTTGGACAACTCCCTGGAAAATGTAAAATACTTTCATTGCATCACTATGTGCCGATGTTGTAACCCAACCTGCTTGGAGAAAGCTTTTCGGAAACAATTATTTATTTCATAATTGCCTATGATATAACATGCTTTGAAGGTTATGGTCCTGTAATTGCTTTCCTGGGAATAAGCCTGTTTGAACATCACAGGACACGCTTATTAGGAGAATTTATAAGACTGTACTATATAGATCCATGACCTTTCTCTTTTTAAGGAAAAATAAGTTTTATTTTTGAAGAGGTCATATTCTTTAAATTTTACCAGTCGTTAGCGAAATCTTTACATCCACTGATAACAGTATTTAAGCTGTACCCATTTGGTCCTTGGGACAGGATCCAGATACCATAGACCTGTGATGGCGAACCAATGGTACACGTGGCACAGCTGGCATGCAGAGCCATATTTGGTGGCACACCAGCTGTCAGCTCTGGCCCGCATGCATGCATTGGCCAGCTGTTTTTCGTCCTCCCCAGGCTTCAGGAAAGCCTCCAGAGGCTGGGGAGGGCAAAAAATTACCTCAATGGCTATCCAGAAGATGGCCCACTGAGACCATTTTTCACCCTCCCCAGCCTCTGGAGGATTTCCTGAAGCCTGGGAGGGCAAAAACGGCCTGCCCTGGCCCTGCAGAGACCTTCCAGAAGCTGGAAATAGATCACTTCCAAACTTCCGATTGGCCTGTTGGGGCTGTTTTTCACCCTCCCCAGGCTCTGGAGGTTTTCCTGTGGCCTGGGGAGAGCAAAAAATACCCCCAGTGGCCAACTGGAAGCTCGGAAATGATCCATTTCCAGATTCCAGAGGGCCTCTGGAGAAGGCTGTTTTTGCCCTCCCCAGGCTTCAGGAAAGCCTCTGGAGCCTGGAGAGGGCTTGTATGCGCATGCGCAGGTGGGTGGGGAGATTGAGTGGGCATGTGCGTGCACACAACAGCGCACCTCCGCACAATTTTGGCACACCGTAAGAAAAAGTTTCCCCATCACTGCCATAGACCAAATTAGATACTGTCTTCCAAATTTGCATGCCCTCTAAAATTGGATGTGGAAAGTCAGTATGGATTGTCCTCGACTTATAACTATTCATTTAGTGACCATTTGAAGTTGCAATGGCCCTGAAAAAAGTGTCTTATGACCATTTTTTACACTTATGACTGTTGCAGCATCCCCATGGTCACATGAAAAAATTCAGACATTTAGCAACTGGCATGTATTTTTGATGTTTGCAGGGTCTTGGGGGTCACTGATCCCCTTTTGAGATCATCTGACAAACAGAGTCAATGAGGAAGCCAGATTCACTTAACAACCACGTTACTAACTTAATAACTGAAGCAATTCCCTTAACAACTGTGGAAAGAAAGGTCGTAACAATGGGCAAAACTCAATTAACAACTGTCTTGCTTAGCAATGGAAATTTTGGGCTCAATTGTGGTTATAAGCGGAAGATGACCTGTAGCTCTTTGTGCCTTATCTTGGTGGAAACATCAGCCCTATGCTTCCTTCTCTTGGGTTCACTGCTAGAGTTGGAAGAAGAAAAAGGGAAGTTCAGACACTATGGAGCAGATTGGAGAAAGCTTTGGATCCAATTATTTCCAAGATCTCCACCTTAACCCCTCCCCCCCCCAAGTTAGGGAGATAGTAAACCATAGATTAGTTTCTAACATTTTCATTGTGCCATTTGTAGCAGGGAGGATGCAAATTTAATCTTCCTAATTTTAAGTGTTTTGCATTACTTTTTTTTTTAACTTTTTATTATTCTTTAAACCACTGGATGCAACAGTGAGATGGGTGGCGTACAAATTTAATAAATAAAATAAATTTCCCTCCACCCTAGCTTCCATGAGACAAGCGCGCTCATAAACTAATCAAAAAATTTTCAAAGTCTTACCTGAGAAGGGAAATGTCATCAGGACTCTGCTCTCGCTTTTTATTTCTCCTGCAAGTGTTGATATCTGCATTTTGAAGCAGGGTTGAGGTGTTTTTAAAAACCCAGTTGGGATGTGCGGAGGCGTAAAGGTAACTAATTCTTCCTCCCACTCCTACAAGTCTTTGGAAACTGAAGTGTTCTGGAGCCTGCTCGGCCTCATATTCCTGTGTCTTCCACCAAAAGATAAAAGATTCTGTGATGTAATCATCAGGGCCAAAGAGTATTGCATCCTTCGATCCATTCCTTGTCTGGGCATCCTCCAAGGCTAAATCAAATAAGCATCATGTTTCATTTCACTGAACACCTCCCATGTTTTGAAAGTACATGGGCTTTCAATAGATTGAGTGTCAATCTACCTCAAAATGAAGACAATCAAAAGAAAGATCTAAGGATACAGCAATGAGAAAAAATCTCCACCCTAAATGTAGATAGTAGTAATTTATTTGAAGAGCACCAACCCAACCAGTTAACAGGAATGTCTTCAGAGATAGTAATATTCTGATTAGAGGTTAGTATGAGATGAGCCACTGAAGAGGCAGATCAACTGATTAGAGTTATGATGTCAAGTCTGCCATGAAATGAAACCGTATGGGGCCTGATGAAGGTAAGGGTATACAAATGAAAGCTGGGCTTTGAAGAAATAGGATAGAGTGCTGATTCTTTTTAACTTTGTTGGCGACGACTCCTGAGAATACCATGGACAGGCAAAAAAGCAAACAAATGGATCACTGAACAAATCAACTCAGTGTTCTCATTCCACATAGTCATTACTTTTAAAGCCCTACATGGTATTGGACCTGGGTACTTGAGAGACCGCCTCCTGCCAATTATCTCCCAAAGACCTATTAGATCCCACAGACTAGGCCTCCTCCGAATTCCATCTGCCGGCCAGTGTCGACTGGCAACTCCCCGGGGGGAGGGCCTTCTCTGTGGCCGCTCCGGCCCTCTGGAACGATCTCCCTGTTGAGATCCGGACCCTTACCACCCTTACGGCTTTCCACAAAGCAACTAAGACCTGGCTGTTCCGGCAGGCCTGGGGCTGTTGAATTTTTCAGCCCCATCCGAGGTTATGACTGTTGCTTTTTTTTTAATTGTTTGTCTTTTTATTTTTTATTTTGTATCCCCTTCCCCTTCTGATTGTTAGCCACCCTGAGTCTCCTGGGAATAGGGCAACATACAAATTAAATAAATCTAATCTAATCTAATCCACACACAAATGACCAGGTTCATCCTATTTTGGACACATTTTATGAAAACCTTACTCTCTACCAAAGTTCTAGCATTGGGAAAAGTGAAAGAACAGAGAAGAGGACAATCAATAACCAGGTGGATGGGCCATGTTACAATGGTGAAAGATGCACTACTGGAAGATCTGAAATATTAGGTTGGAGAGAAAATATCGCGATGTGCGTCAGGTACAGGGAGCCAGTTGGACTCCATGACCAGGTCAAAGTAGCTGTTTATTGTTGCTCTCCTACTTATAAGAATCTCACCAGACTAACTTGGCCTGACATGATAGCAGTGTTCCAATATTTGAGGGGCTTCCACAAAGAAGAGGGAGGGTTTCAACCTATTTTCCAAAGCACCAGAGTGCAGGACAAGAAACAATGGATGGAAACTAATCAAGGAGAAAAGCAACCTGGAATTAAGGAGAAACTTCCTAACAGTGAGGACAATTAACCAGTGGAATAGCTTGCCTTCAGAAGTTATAGGGGCTTCATCACTGGAGGTTTTTAAGAAGAGACTGGACAATCACTTGTCTGAAATGGTATAGGCCCGTGATGGTGAACCTATGGCATGCGTGCCACAGGTGGCATATGGAGCCATATCTAATGGCATGCAAGGCTTTGCCCTATGTCAGCTCCAGTGTGCATGCGCGCTCTGGCCAGCTGATTTTCTGCCTTCTGGAGCGGGGGGGAGGCTGTTTTTGCCCTCCCCAGACTTCAGGAAAGGCTCCAGAATCTGTGGATGGCGAAAAACAGGCCCTTCTGAATGGAAAACCTCCTGAAAACAGCCCGGTTTTTGCCTCCAGAGGCTCTGGAGGCTTCAGTGAGGCCTGGGCACATGGCGGGGGGGGGGGGGGTTGTGCATGCATGCGTGGGGAGGAGGGCATTGCATTATGAGTGTGGGCGCCCTTTTGGCAACCAAGCAGAAAAACGTTCGCCATCACTGGTAGAGGCCCTAGGGTCTCCTTTTTGAGCAGGGGGTTGGACTAGAAGACCTCCAAGGTCCCTTCCAAGTCTGTTATTCTGTTAACCGCCTTCTCTTGGATACAGACAGATAAAGGCTTCAGTAGTCTAGCTAGATATTTCCTCTCACACAACAACTCTAAATAAGCCTCCATTTTTACTTTCCCTTCTACTACACTCTAGATTCCATCACAATGTGGATGCTAATGACTTGGCAGGACATAATCAATCCCTCTAGCAAGAGGATCCGGGGGGGAAATTGTAAGAATCTACTGGCTGAGATCGAAGACTGGGAATTCTGAAGATTGTTGTCCTGTAAGGCATACAATATTTCTTCAGACTTCACCATTTACATTTCTTTCCCCTTGCTTTGGGATACGGTGAATCACCTTCCCAACATTTGCTTTTATCTGCAACCCAATAAGTTGGAATGTTATCGGATTCCGCGGTGGGCGGAGCCTGTTGCCGAGGAGGGCTCAACCGAGCTCCTCTCAGAGATCTGGTCTGTATATCTAAATAAGATCATAGATATCACCCCTTTTTGGCTAAGAAAGGGGCAGGGAGTAGCTCTGTGTGTTAGGGTCTATTCGTAATCCACAGCCTTTCTCTTTTTTTTTGGCTGTGGACAGAGATTAGACCCAGCGTGAGCGGAGCTTTTATCTCCAGCCAGTTCTTCTCAGCTGCCTTTTTTGCAGCCCCAGACAGGCGAGCCCCCCCCCCCCCAGGACAAAGCAAAGTTGTTTGAAGCTAGGATTAATACGGGCGGGTCCCACTCCTGTGAGATTTATGCTTTTATTACTATCTTAAATACCAGCACCATTTGTCTTAGAGGCTTCTTTGTTTAAACGGACTTCAAAATGGCAATTTCTCTCCATTGGTGACTGATAGGGGATGTACTTAGCCGGTTTTACCTTCCTGCAGACCGCTCCTTAACAAAATAAATTATTTTTTTTTTGGAAACAGAGGGGAGCGAAAGCGCTGTTTATTTGTTTATTTATAATGGCACCCAGGTCAAAATCGAAGCGTCTCTCTACAAATGTGCCTAAAGAATCTAAAGAATCTATACTGGAATCGCAGCCCTTGTCTCCTACGCCCTCTACTGGAGAATTTTTAACACAGGAATTTTTCTTTCAAATGCTTAATGATTTTAAACAAGAAATTAAGGAATTTGTATTGGAGCTATATGATGATTTAAAGTCTAAAATTGACCAAATGAAGGCGAATACGTTTGCAGCCGTGTCTGCCCTGTCAGATTATTCTGCTGAAATAGAGAATAAATTGGAAAGCTTGGAGGAGGCTAATTTTAATTTGACTACTAATATTCAAATATTACAACAAAAAATTAGAGACACTCAAGAACAGCTCGTGATGATAAATTTTAATAAGAAGGCATTCGCAATAAGAGTCAGAGGATTCCGCGAAAAGGAGCGAGAGAATCTGAAACAGACCTTTGTTGAAGCCTTCAGCCATGCGGTGGGAAGCCCGGGACTTAACTTTGATTGGCAGATTCGGAAAATCTATCGCCAGAACTCGTTGGTAGCGGAACAGCGACAGCTCCCGAGGGACATAATTATATATTTTTCCACAAAAGAATCCAGAAACGCGATTATGCAAAAGTTTCATAATAACAGTCTGCGAGTTGACGACCAGGACTTGATTGTCTTCAAAGAAATACCTTTCCAGATGTTGAGAGCAAGAAGAGACTATGCTTTTTTAACTAAAGAGCTTAGAAATCAACAGATTCAATATAGATGGGAGGCCCCAGCCGGCATTACGGTCACATTTGAGAATCAAAGACTTCGTCTTAACTCTGTTTCGGAGGCTCGAGATTTCTATTACAAGACTTTGAAGGCGGGACTTCCTGATTCACTTGGAAAAGAGGAGAGACAAGCTGAAGGAGAAGGCAAGCAACAGACCACATGGCTGCAAGATGGAGGGGGTAGCCTTTCCTCCCTCGGAGAAGCAGAAAAGCGGAGATCGAGGATTTAGACATTTTAAAATATTTGCCAAAGTTGTGGACTGAATGGGGGTTTGCGACCTCTCTCCGGTAGAAAAAGCGGAACTTATTGGTGGGGTGATACTGATTGTATATATGTAAAATGAATGCGGAATGATTTATGTTGTTTAAATTCTGTTAGAAGGGATTACTTTAAAACAGAAGGTAAACTGATTCTTGTTGAAAGTATTATTTGAATATGTGGAATGATCCATGCTATTTAATTTTTATTAGAAGGGAAAGCTTGGTGAAATTATTTTGAGTTAGATTTTAAATTAATGTCTGCATAAATTTGATAGTGGTAAATATCAGAGAAGCAAGGGATGAGGGTAAAATGCATGCGGAATGATTTACGTATATTGGTGGGATGATATTGAATGTATATATATAAAAGGATGCAAAATGATTTATGTTGTTTAAATTCTGTTAGAAGGGAAAGCTGGACGAGATTATTTTTTAAAACAGAAGGTTAACTGATTCTTGTTGAAAGTATTATTTGAATATGTGGAATGATCCATGCTATTTAATTCTTATTAGAAGGGAAAGTTTGGTGAAATTATTTTGAGCTAGATCTTAAACTAATGTCTGCATAAATTTGATAGTGGTAAATATCAGACAAGCAAGGGATGAGGGTAAAATGCATGCGGAATGATTTACGTTGTTTAAATCCTATTAGAAGGGAAAGCCGGTCGGGATCATCTTAAGATAGAATGTAAACTGATTTTTGTGTAAAGTAATACTTGATCCACGCTGCTTAAATTTTACTAAGAAGGGAAAGTTTGGTTAGATTATTTTGAATTACTGTTTGAAAATAAGGTTAAGAAAGATTATTTACGCTGTTTAAATCCTATTAGAAGGGAAAGTTTGATTATTCTTCTGCAAAGTAATATTTGAATATGTGGAATGATCCACGCTGCTTAAATTTTACTGGAAGGGATTATTTTTGAGCTAGACTGTATATTGATGCCTATACAAATTTGTATAAATGTTTATCTGAATACAAGGTTAAGGAAGAGGAACGGGAGAGTCTACAGGAGGTTGGGGTAAATAACAAAGAAGTAAGAGACGAGAATAAAATATAGATAGAATGACTTACACTATTTAAGCATAGATAAAGATGGGGGGCTGAGCTTAACACAAAGAGTTCTTTTTCTTTTTTTTCCTTTTTCTTTTTTCTTTTTTCTTTTCTTTCTTTTTTCTTGTTTTTCTTTCCTTTAATATATTACTTTTATTTTTAATCCATACGAACACAAGATACTTTAGATAGAAGGCAGTGCCAGGTGTGGGCCCTGGGAAGTCGGGAGGATTAGGGATGGGGATTTATGGGGGGTGGGTGGGTGGGTGTTAACATAGTCTCAATAAGAACAAGAATGCACTTATATACGGTTGTTTTTTTTTTTCCTTTTTTTTCTCTTTTCTTTCTTTATATTTTTTTTCCTTGGTTTATTTTACTTTTTATCAGATTAAACAACACTTGAATAAAGGCATACACCAAGGAGGGAGGTAGAGGGAAAGAAGAGGGAGGAGTAAGGAAGGAGTAAGGGGAATGTAAGGAGGGCGTGTTGGGAGTAAGGGGAGAAGGAAGGTTTGAGGGGAAAGGGAAGTAGGAGGGGAGTGCTAGAGGGAGGAAAGGAAAGTTGGAGGGGGTAGATGGGGTGTATGGAGGATGGAAGTGTCAGGTGGGGTTGTGAATGATGAGTTGTGTTTTCTTTTTTATTTTGTTTTATTTTTTTTATCTTTTTTTTTCTTATAGCAAATACCCTGTATATAAGTGATTGTAAAATGGAATGTGAAAATGAATAAAATATATTTAAAAAAAAAAAAAAGTTGGAATGTTATCCCTGAAACTTGTAGCACAATAAAAAAAAATTTCAGGTGGCACAAGATACATAAGTGAGAGAGAGGTAAGATGCTTCCATAGATTTATTTTTTTTTAATTATGCTTATCCTGGAATTCAGATCGTAGTTTGGATTCGAGTCAGATGCACATTCCCACACTTTTATCTCACTTAATCTGTGGTAATTTACAGGGTAGGATCTATGAGTAATATGAAGTATTGCAGTATGAGATAGCTGATTTCTTAGATCAAAGATGTGTCAATTGGCAGAAACCTGTCTGGTTTTCGATCTACAATAGAATGGCACAATTCTCCTTCAGTTTCTTTTTTCTGGAAAAGAAAAGAACAGAAAAATAAGGAAAGGAGAATGGAATTCATTCAAAGTTTACTAACTGCCTACATTCCCAATATGGTGACATTTTGTATAATTTCTATCCAATTTACCTAAGAATTAATAACAGTCCCTTCTGCGCATGTGCAGTCCTCAAGCATTACGTCAGGGCGGGTGGGCGGAGCCTCCCGCAGCCACCGCTACTGGTTCACCCAAACCAGAGAGAACCGCTGAATACCACCTCTGGTGTGGATACAAAATAAATAAAGTCTCCCAGGGAAAAATCTGGCAAAATTCTCTCTCAGCATGGCTTGTTCATCTCTCTGACTTTCTTGCTTCTTGAAAAAAGCATCTTTGGGACATCCATGACCAGGATGACTAAGAATCTCCATAGACTCTCCAACTCCATCTCCATGGGAAAGAAGGCATGCGTTTGCTCTCCTGCCTAAAAAAAACCCTCAACTATATCTGCTGGAAAGGCAAGTTTGTATGCTTATTGGAGGTGAAGATAAAAGTATCCTAGGAAAAAGTTTTTATCCTGCAATACACCAGGGAAGACGCTTTTCAAAGAAAAATCAAATTCCCCAAAAGATGTAGAGAAGAGATATCAATGACAGCAAATATATGTCAGAAGGATTAAAACTAGTGGTGAACTTCAATTTTTTTTACTACCGGTTCTGTGGGTGTAGCTTGGTGGGCATGGTATGGCTTGGTGGCTTGGAGGGTGTGGCTTGGCGGGCATGGTGAGCATGGCAGGGGAAGGATACTGCAAAATCTCCATTCCTACCCCACTCTGAGGCCAGCCAGAAGTGGCATTTGCCGGTTCTCTGAGCTAATCAAAATTTCTGCTACTGGTTCTCCAGAATCTGCTGGATTTCATCCCTGATTAAAACACATTTCCCCCCCTTCTGTGGTTCATGCAAAGCTAGGAGCCCAATAAAACACACCAGGTGACCAGTGGAGAGTTAAAATAGGTTTCTTCTTCACCTATCAAGTTGTTTTTGAGTGGGCGGCCTAATCATAACTCAGTCATAAATTGAGAACTAGCTATACTTCAGCCAGTGATCCTGTAGGTGCTTCCACCTGGGCAGAATGTTTTTCTGAGTAAATGGAAGGACGGACACAACAAGGGTGACCTCTTTGAATATGTGTGAAGATCAAAATGGCAGGTGTAAGTGTTCAATCACTGTCCAAGCCATTTTGATTAGGATTGCTGTGAGGGACTTCTTTTGAGAAATGGTTCAGATCGCCAACAAAGAAAGATGCTTTATCTCAAGGGTGTCAAACTGGTGGCCCGTGTGCCAGATGCGTTGTGTGCAGGCCACCCCCACCCCCATCTTGGTGAATGGGAAAAACATTGTGAAATGTACCATGACGGTACTGTGATGCAGCGAGTTTGACACCTGTGCTTTACCTGCTGCTGGATGGCTGTATTGCCCCTGCTGGAGAGGTGTAGCTGCTGGGCTATGCTTTTCCTTTTAGTTTGTTTTGCTGTTGGTTTGATGAAGTCCAAGTCTGCCTCCCCTTCATTCAGTTGTTCCCCCTTCCTCCCCATTTAGTTGCTTCTTCTTCAAAAGACACTTAAATAGCCACTCTATGTTTTTTTCAACATGTTCCTCTTATCATTGGAAACCAATGAGCTCTTCAGGCTACCTTAAATCCCAAGAGACACCACAAAAGGAAGGGAAAGCCACTCCAAGGCTTCCTTCCCATAATGGCACACATGTAAAAAATAGATGGAGCTTCAATGATGCCTTCACAAGGACCTCTTCAACTTTTTAAAAAATCCCCTATTGAATTCCTTGGGCCCAAAGAAATAGAAAGAAACTTGAGATGCCTTTAGCATAAAAAAAAACAACCCTCAGAGTTTTAGGGGAAAATATTGGAAACAATAACAAGGATGGACTTAAAAGTACATTTAACAGAACCACAAAGGAGATCTCTACACCTTTAAAATATCTCCCCTTTTCAAAGTAAGTTTTGGAATAATGAATCATCTCAGGCAATAATAATAGATCTGTATGTCTTTTATGTTAAGATTGCCAGATGTGAGGGACAAACTAAAAAATAAATTTATTTTCCTAGTACTGTATATGTAAATAGGAAATGCATAGATTTAACCAACTAGATTTAGAATTTACAAGGCGTCTCATCCAAATAGATGTGTTATGGGAAATTGGGTCATGGCTCCTCCTGAAGCTCTTTCCAGAATCCACGTTTACATCAGGCATGAATCCTCTTACTTTTGCTACCGGTTTGGAACCGGGAGCACACGTGTGCGCTCACTCGCTTCACACACGCATGGCACTTCTGCACATGCGCAAAACCTTCTGCACATGTGCAAAGCATCCGTGATGACGGCTGGGCAGGTGGGCACAGCCTTCCGCCACCACCGCTACCAGTTCGCCTGAACCGGGGCAAACCGGCAGAATCCCACCTCTGGTTTACCTGGTTTCTCTTCTGTGTGGATCCTTCTTTGTCAAGTAAAGGAACTACTATGACTGTACATTTATATGGCTTTTCTGCGGTGTGCATTTTAGTAATTTATAACACAACTAATGAGAAAGAGAATTTAATACGTTTGAAAAGTAACCACACAATTGACATTTCATTAATTTTATTTAAATCCAATTTAGATTTTTCTTAACCCTTGTTACACCATAGAAAGGCAAAATATAAGTGCTCAGAAAAAAGTTTTTGCACATGCATTTTGTGAGCTTCCTGAGGCTCCTTTTGTGAGAGGACTTTTACATCCTTTTACATCCTGATTCAGTTGGACAAACAGAGGCATGATGAATCTAGTTCTAGGTTCCTGATCAGTGTTTCTCAACCTTGGCAACTTGAAGATGTCCGGACTTCAACTGCCAGAATTCCCCAGCCAGCATTCGCTGGCTGGGGAATTCTGGGAGTTGAAGTCCGGACATCTTCAAGTTGCCAAGGTTGAGAAACACTGTTCCTGATGCAATTTGAAGTGCAATAAGTAATGGATCAAATTTTCGACCTATGACTTATTACAAGTTTTATCAGGATTCTCCTTTTTTCGAGTTAATGCTATCAACATTACAAAGTTGTCTGTGTGTAATAAAGACTTTTCTACTTTCAGTTGATGAGGCATAAAAAGGATTATTAACATTGTTAATTATAAACATTTTGTTTATATATAAAAATTAAAGTGGAAGAGAGCCAGTATACAGCCGTGATGGACACCTTTTGTGGTTTAATGTTTTGTTAGGGAGATATTTCGGTTTATCCATATTTGCATTAAAGTATCTTCATCAATGTATATATACGTAATCTATATCAGTAGCTAGAAATATCTCCCATCATTTTCCTCTATGTTGTATCAAAAGCAAGTGATGAGTCAATAAATGCTAAAAATAGGCATTTTAAGGAAGCATTCATTGATCTGTGAATCAGAGTTGTAAACACTGATTTATCATATATATCATTTTCTGAAGCTTGCCTTCTGTTCTTCTACAATCTGCCTATCCAATCAGTCTGTTTAAATATTTTTGTTGTTGTTCAGTTGCTAAAATTGTGTCCGATTCTTTATGGCCCTGTGGACCATAGCATGCCAGTATCCCATTTTCCATTGTCTCCCGGAGTTTGCCAAAATTCATGTTCATTGTGTCAATGACACTATCTAACCATTTCATCCTCTGCCATTTCCTTTTCCTTTCAGTCTTTCTTATCATCAGCGTATTTACCAATGAGTCTTTTCATTAGGTGACCAAAGTATTTGAGCTTCAGCTTCCGTATCTATCCATCGTCAGAGTTGACATTCTTTAGGGTTGACTGATTTAATCTCCCCCAGTCCAAGGAACTCTTCCAACAGGTCTTCTCCAACAGCACAATTTAAAAATATCAATTCTTCAGCACTCAGTCTTCTTTATGATTCAACTCTCACAGCCATACATTACTACTGGAAAGTAGTAACATATCTTCTCCTGAGATTTTGCCAGCTATCTGTTGTGAAATTATTAACTTCTGGAGCAGTTACTGAGGTCCATTGTAAAGATTAATATATCTGTACCCATTAAATGTTCATATTCCAGTATCCTCAAATTTATTTTTAATAAGCAATCAATATTTCAGGTGAATATTGTGTTGAATACACAGTTGAATACTGTGCTTCAATTATTACTTTTATTTCTCTTTGGCTTTTGGAAACTAGCTTACAGAACTTATATTATTATTTTGTAAACATGACAATTGTCAACTTGTAAAGCATTTCCATGACTACTATCAAGTCAACATAGAAAAAGGGAGTAGAATTCCATGCATACCTTTGGCCAGAGTCAGGTTTCATATTCCTACAGCTGATGTGTGAAATGCATATGTACATAGTCTGGCATAGCATCTTGTTGGTGAATGTGATTTATGACACAGACAGAAGGGAGGGGATACTGGGGGTAAAGTTCAAACGCAATTAAGCGGAAATCATTTTCGGCTCCACAGGAAGACATGCCAAAATGTTGATCCTAATAAATGGATTTCTTTTAAACTTTGTCTCGAGGCTCGTAAATTAATTAGGCCATGCTTTGGAAACTTCACAACAGTCTTAATTCTTATCACTGCCTCTCAGAGTTTATTTGCTCCTCTTTATCAGTGCCTGATATTTTTGATCTTTAGCCCTCATTGTCACTATCCTATCAAATGATATGTCCTTCTTAATTTGTCTGACCAATTTGTCTAGCCAATTCCTTTCTTTCACATCATCTTCTCCTTGTACCATATCCATCATTAGACATTGGTGATCATGTTGGCAATCCTATTTTTATCAACAGCCACATGAAAAAGTGCTGTTGAGTTTTGTCTAAACCAGGCCCTTAGATTTTGAAGCCATGTTTTTCTTCCGCCTGGACCTCATTTGCCTTCAATCTTTCCTTGTAAATCCACATTTCAAATGCTTCTAGTCTCTTTAAGTGACTTTCTGTCAGAGACCAACTCTCCACTCTGTAGAGCAGGATAGAAAAGATGTAACATCTGACAAGCCTGATTTTCAATCTTAGGCTTATGTCGTAACTGCAGAAGACCTTTTTTCATTTTGAAGAGTGCTGTTCGAGCTTTCTCTATCCTTGTTTTTACTTCACTGGTCATGTTCCAGCTTTCATGTAAATTAGAACCAAGGTTTCCATATTTTCATGGTTTGCATTTGTGCAATGCAGCCAACAGATACTGTAGGGCAGTGATGGCAAACCTTTTCAGCAACAAGTGCACAAACCAGAATGTGCGTCCATGTGCATACTTGTGCGGCCCCCGGAGCACTGAAAACTCAAAGGCTGAAATTGATTGGTGCACATGTCTGGTTTTTGGTGGGTTTTTTTTGCCATTTTTGAGCTGTTTTCAGGCAGATGAAAAATGGCCTGAAAACACTCTCAAAAGCAGTCCCAAATATGGCCAAAAAAGGCCTGAAATCAGCTGCTTTTGGGGCATTTTTGGGGCCATTTTCAGGCCATTTTCCGGTGCCCTGGCACCCACGAAGACCAGCTGGTGATAATGCACGTACCCACAAAGAGGGCTCTGCATGCCACCTCTGGCACGCATGCCACAAGTTCGCCATCACGGCTGTAGGGTGTACATTGCTGTTGTGTAGAAAGAGCAGATTTCTATAAAGCAGTACACAGCACCTTAAATGACAGGCTATTTTTGTTATTAGCAGCCAAAAATCTATAAGATACATCAAAGGTGTACAGGATGCAAAATCTTTGTTGGCCAGTATTATTTTCTGGCATTTTCACATCTCACAGGCAATTCCCCTTCTCATTTCTGTAGGTTTAGTCAGGAGGAACTGAAGTAATTTTTCATAATTTCATATTATTTTCTTTTGATCCCCACTAGTTTCCAAAGATCTCTCTTCTTCCTTGGTGGTTTGCAATGTCAACACAGTGCAGTCACTTTCATCCTGATCCTCCGGAATATCCTTAACTAGATACAAAAAGAAAGAAAGAAAGAAAGAAAGAAAGAAAGAAAGAAAGAAAGGAAGGAAGGAAGGAAGGAAGGAAGGAAGGAAAGAAAAGAAAGAAAGAGGAAATCATGAAAAATTCAAAGTGCAATTTCTCTTAGTTGTGGTTTTTAATTTAATACCCCAGTTATTTAATTGAGCAATTCAATATCACGTTCCATCTCACTCTGTAAACTGCAATGGAGCTTGAATTCTCTTTCAATTATAATATTCATTCAAATCCAATGAATTTGCCATTTCCAAATTGTTGCGAGAACAGAGAAGTGTAAAAACCACTGAGAAATTGTTTATGCATTAAGGAATGAAAGAGGAAGGGAAAAACAACTGTTAAGACTAGGGAAAAGAATAAAAAATTAAACTATGAAAAGTTACTGTGAATCAGTTGAATTTTTATCTATATATTGGCTATAGCGGAACTAACACCAATAAACCTTGAAAAAAATGCATCAGAGAAATATAGCTCTGGGGGAAGCAGTGCTTATTAAACATCTGTTCGTATTTCTTCAAAAACCATGATCAAATGGGAAGAACAAACAGTTGGGAGCAAGCAGCTCACTTATAAAGACACAATAAAGACAACATCTTCATAAAATAACAGCTCAGCAACAGACATGCCTAAAATCACCAATTTCTTGAAATTGTCTGCCAACAGGAATCTGGAACAAACATAAATGTAACAAAAAAATTTTTTAATGTGCAATAGAATTTGTCACCTCCAGATGACAGTATTTTGAAAAATTCAGAGTTTATAATTAAAATAATTACTGATTTTCACCAGTAAATTCATCCCTCTAGGACTGCCAATTGTGAAGGTCAAATTCAAAAAACCCCTTCCCTACCTAGTATTTGTATGCATAAAAAGGAACTGAATAAATTTAACCAATTAAATCTAATTTTAACAAACATTCTCACCTAAACGTATCTCTTTTAGGTCATTGCTCCTCTTGTAGCTCTTTCCACATGCCCGAGATTTATATGGCTTCGACTCTGTGTGGATCCTTTTATGGGAAGTAAGATTACTGCGTTGGCTGAAACCCTTTCCACACTCCATGCATTTAAATGGCTTCTCTCCTGTATGGATCCTTTGATGAGAAGTAAGATGACTGCTATAAGTAAAGGTCTTTCCACATTCCATGCATTTAAATGGTTTCTCTCCTATGTGGATCCAGCTATGAGAAGTAAGGTGACTGCTATAAGTAAAGCCCTTTCCACATTCCATACATTTAAATGGCTTCTCCCCTGTGTGGATTCTTTTATGGGAAGTAAGACTACTATGTTGGCTGAAGCCCTTTCCGCACTCCATACATTTATATGGCTTCTCCCCAGTATGGATCCTTTTATGGGAACTAAGTTGAATGCTATGAGTAAAGGTTTTTCCACAGTCCATACATTTATATGGCTTCTCCCCAGTGTGGATTCTTTTATGGGGAATAAGTTGACTGCTATGAGTAAATGTCTTTCCACATTCCATGCATTTAAATGGTTTCTCCCCAGTGTGGATCCTTTTGTGGGAAGTAAGATTACCATGTTGGCTGAAGCCCTTTCCACACTCCATGCATTTATATGGTTTCTCTCCTGTGTGGATCCTTTTATGGGAAGTAAGCTGAATGTTATGAGTAAAGGTCTTTCCACATTCCATGCATTTATATGGCTTCTCCCCTGTGTGGATCCTTTTATGGGAAGTAAGATGACTGCTATAAATAAACATCTTCCCACACTCCAAGCATTTATATGGTTTCTCCCCTGTGTGGATCCTTTTATGGGAAGTAAGATTACTATGTTGGCTGAACCCCTTTCCACACTCCATACACTTATATGGTTTCTCTCCTGTGTGGATCCTTTTATGAACAGTAAGAGACCAGTTTTCACAGAAGCCTTTTCCACACTCCATACACTTATATGGCTTCTCCCCTGTGTGGATCCTTTTATGGGAAGTAAGTTGAATGTTACGACTAAAGGTCTTTCCACACTCCATGCATTTATATGGTTTCTCCCCTGTGTGGATCTTTTTATGGGAGGTAAGATGACCACTGTAAGTAAAGGTTTTTCCACACTCCATACATTTATATGGCTTCTCCCCTGTGTGGATTCTTTTATGAACAGTAAGACTACTGGGTTGACTGAAGCTCTTTCCACATTCTTTGCATTTATATGGTCTTTCCCCTGTGTGGATTGTTTTATGGCAAGTAAGCTGAACACTCTGAGTAAAGGTCTTTCCACATTCCATACATTTATATGGCTTCTCCCCTGTGTGGATCCTTTTATGGGAACTAAGGTTGCTCTGCTGGCTAAAACCCTTTCCACACACCATGCATTTAAATGGCTTCTCTCCCTTATGCATCCTTTTATGAGATGTAAGAGATCCATTTTCTCGAGAAAGAGTGAAAGTCCCATTGTAATGTTTTCCATTGTCTCTGCATATATAATCTTCTCCTTTAGATTGGGTTGGATAATGTTCATTTACATTGGATGTGTCTTTGAACAGTCTTACACCTTTCCCAATATGTTTTTTCTTGTGGTTTCCTTGTTGGGTAAGAAAGTCTTGAATCTGTGCATCAATGGAAGCTGAGCTTTCCTTATGCCAGTTTCTCTCACAATTCCCTACTTCTATTTGAACTGCATGTTTCTCAATTCCTTTTCCATGTCTAATCAATTGGAATGGTTCAATGAAATCTTTATTCTTCTGCCCATAGGTACCTTCAAAGGAAAAGATAAATGAAACTGGTAATGAGATTAGGAAAAAAGATGTCAGAAATCATGTGATTACCTTCTGAAATTTTGCCAAATTCTATTATCTTGCATTTTTATGTGCTTGCAGTAGCACAGAATAGAAACATTCATGAGCCATCAAACCTTTGAAAATATTGAAAGCATCCTTTTAAATTAGAATTATCCTTATAACAAGGAGACCTTAGGAGAAAATCTAACTTCTACTGGAGGGAGGCCAATTCCAACAGAGACCTGTAAGAACTAAATCAATTTTTCAATGTTTCTTTTCTTCTGTTAAGATATTTAAATTTAGTAGCTGGAACAGTGGGGCTGTACAATGAGCCAGAACACAATTATAGTTGATTGGTTGGAGAGTGTTGGCTCCTGCATGAGACAAGCTGCGTGTCAACTTCTAGAGCATTGCAATGACTATTATCAGGCTGGCATGGAAGAGGAAATTCCATGCATGCCTTGGGCCAGAGTCAGATCTCATGTCTACAGCCTAGTTGGAGAATATGAATTATGACGCAGGACAGAAGGGAGGGGATACAGGGGGTAAAGTTCAAACGCAATTAAGCGAAAGCAGTTATGGCTCCACAGGAGTCCATGCTAGAATGTCGATCCTAATAAATGATTGGATTTCTTTTGAACTTTGTCTCAGGGCTTGTAAATTAATTAGGTCATCTTCTGGGAACTTTACAGAGAGCCAAAACTGTTTTCGCTTAATTGCATACCACGTACCCTGGTCCGCCAAGTATTGGAGAAACCTCTGGCAGTCAACCTATATGTCAAGGTATCAAAATGCGAATTCCACTGTGCACAGTTAGATTACCTGGGTTACTGAGTGTCAAATGAGGGAATAGAGATGGACCCAGCGAAAGTGCAAGCCGTCCTAAGCTGGCATCCCCCTCGCACCCACAGACAGCTACAAAGCTTCCTAGGGTTCGCGAACTTCTACAGGCAATTCATCCCCTCCTCTGCGAAGATTGCCAAACCCCTGACAGACCTCCTGAAGACAAGGAGCCCAGGAACGAAACCTCATCCGGGACAACCCCTACCATGGGACCTAACCTGCCAAAAGGCGTTCGAGATAGTAAAAGAAATGTTTGCAAAGGAGCCAGTGCTGAAGCATCCTGACTTTGAGCAAACTTTCGTGATCCAGGCAGACGCCAGTGATGTGGCAGTGGGAGCGGTGCTATTCCAAAGAAACAATCAAGAAAACTTACAACCCTGTGCCTACACCTCCCGCAAGGTCACAGACACAGAGAAACGATGGGCCGCATGGGAAAAGGAGGTTTCACAGTGAGATGGGCACTGCTAACCTGGAGACACCTGTTGGAAGGGCGCCAGAAACCGTTCGAAGTCTGGACCGACCACAAAAATCTGGAGGCGCTTAGGATCCCATGGAAACTATCACCCAAACAAGACCAATCGGCTCAATACTTCTACCGTTTTGATTGTCTTAAAGCACATTCCAGGCGGGAGGAACTTTCTAGCTGACGCCCTCTCCCGCATGCTTCAGTACAAATGCGAACGGGAGCACGTAGCGGACGCCATCTGAATAAAGTTTTGACAATTCAAATTAATGTTGGAAGTGCGATTGACATAAAGGGTTATTTTATCATATTTTAGGGACTTGTAAAAAAGCTAGAAAAATTTGTATTCAAATAGACATGATACAGACAATTTTAAAGATCAAAATCCAACTGAAACAAGAATGCTCTCTGTTGGGAGTAATGGATAAGCAGCTAGAAGAGAGTCCTAGGAGGCTGTTTCTATGTATGATAACCACAGGGAAACTATTATGTACAAAAAGATGGAAGGACTCTAAAATACAGTAGAACCTCTGGTCATGAACGCTTCTGAAGACGACCAAATCGGGTTCCAACCAAAAAATTCACAATTCCCTCCTCCCCCCACCCCGCGGCCGATTTCCCATTCCATGCCATTTTTTTTTTGTTAGTGCCAAATTTCCAAAATTAGGTTCAGGTCATGACCAAATCGGTTTGCCACCAAAGTTATGGAACAAGTTATGGCTGTGCCCATAATTGTACTATATTGTACTATATCTACAATGAAGTAATGGTTGATGGAGATGGCTAAATTGATGTGTTTCATTAGATAATTGACAAGTATAAACACTTATTAGCCATTAGAAACCTCACTGACTTTTTGCTGAAAAAAGGGACCATGAACATGCGATCTATGGGTTTGAAGATTAGATGGAAAGAAGAAAACTATGATGCAGTCTTTGAGAGAGAGGCTAAAATGCACTTGCACTTGGAACTGCTGTGAAAAAGATCAGAAGCTACTTCTGTTACTTTTTCTTTCTTTCCTCTTTCTTTCTTTCTTCATAATTTTTCTTATTGAATTACTTGTTTACCGTGCTTTTTTATTTCCTATTCAAAACTTGGATGGTTGCTTCACTCTGGTAAAATTACTTTAATAAAATAACATCATCTGCCTAATGCAAGTCCTTGGAAAGGACATGATAGGTGAATTTTAAAAAAGCCAAATCCAGTCTAAAAATATGGATGACTGAGCAAAGAATCAAAATAAAAAGAAACAGTTGTGACATCTAATTATGAAATGTCTTCCTGAACTCTCTGATTGGAAAACAGGAAACACCCTTACCAAGAGAGTCCACGTTCTTATAATTTTCCATCATGACTTCCCAATACAGTGCTTTTCGGTTAGGATCCAACTCAGTCCATTCCTCCTTGGAGAAATACACAGCCACCTCCTCGAAGGAGACAAGGCCCTCCTGACAGTGAAAAAGAGTACACAAAAGGTCCAGGAGGAATTGTAAAAAAAAACACCAGTCTCATTGTTCAGAAATTCCCAAAACAAAGCTATGCACTAAGGTAAATGGCTGCACTTGGTAGGATTCTGTGGTTTAAGTGAGAAAATGGACAAAGCAAAAACTTTAGACTAAAGAAATATTTCAGGCAAGTTTCATCAATTTGACTGATACTACAGGACTTTCAGTGCTATTCAGTGAAAAGTAACCCCACTTGATCTACCTTTCTCTATCTGTCCATCAGTCCATCTATCCATCAATCAAAAGACTCTCAGTGCCTAGAAAGAATCAATTGGCAGGTAGGCTTTGGAAACCTCACCCGTAAATGACTCCAATCCTCCCTGTGGTTGCAGAAGGAGCCCCAGTGGTGCAGTGGTTAGAACACAGTACTTCAGACTACTTCTGCTCACTGCCTGCTGCCTGCAATTTGGCAGTTCGAATCTCACCAGGCTCAAAGTTGACTCAGCCTTCCATCCTTCGGAGTTCAATAAAATGAGGACCAAGATTGTTGGAGGCAAAATGCTGACTCTGTAAACTGCTTAGAGAGGATTGTAAAGCACCTTGAAGCAATATATAAGTCTACATGCTATTGCTAAGTGCTATACTCTGCCTTATTTTTTAACCTGATCTGCTTAATTGGTTCATACAATAATTATTAGTTATTGAAAACTAGAAAGAATAATCATTATAAAGAGATTCAATACTGGTCATTAACCAAAAATGTTTCCTAATAATCTTGAATCTTCTATATGCTCAGGATCACAAAAATGACTCATCCCCCTCCCCCCCAAAAAACCCAGAATAAAATATGAAACAATTCTATATATTTCACTTCATGAAAGAAAGACAGAATAAAAATCCAATAAGTTCCTCTTTTTTACCTGAGTTGGAGGTTCAATCATGGTTTCAGTTCCACCATAAGGAAGAGACAACTTCCTTCTATTCTTCCCTGTGAGAAAGGCAGACTTTTAAAACTGCATAATTTAAAAAGTAGGAAGAGGTTTTCTATAGAAGAGAAGACAAAGAGAAAATGAGAAAGCTAGGAGTGGAAGGACCTCTCTTTTACCTCCTGAGGTGTCCTGACAGATCTTCCTGAAAAACAGTTCTTGGGGGAGATTTGATGGATGCCTCTTTATCTCGGGATCTCTGATCTTCACCAGAAAGGACTTGAAATAATAGGCAGGAGAAAAGAATTAACAAACATCACACATCGTGAAGAGGATTCTTGTTCTATAGACACCAATTTAAAGCCCCCAATATCCATAAGTGTGGCTGGAAAGAAGGAAGAAACGACTGTCCCATGTCTTTCTTGGAGAATGAAATAATGTCCCAAATAATTAGTGAAATGTCTCCACATATTACGAATGCTACAGAATGCTGGAAGGGAAGGGTTAAGAATTCAAATATATTATCTATTTATTAAGTTTATATACTACCCCTCTCACCGAATAAGCGACATTACATTTACCATTTTCAGAGTATAAGACGCACCGGAGTATAAGATGCACCAAGGTTTTGAAGAGGCAATTTTTTTTTGAAAAAAGGTTTTGCACTCTGCAAACCTCTCAAAAACGGCCTGTTTTTTTGCAAAAACAGGCCCGTTTCCCTTCCCCCAAAAAAGGCATGAATAGCCTTTAGGAGGCTTGGATAGTGTTCCTGTAGGGTGATGGCCTCCCAAAAATGCTTGTTTTTCGTCAAAAGAATTGCATGCATAGCTTTTAGGAGGCCTATAGTGTACTCCTGGGGTATGGGGTGAGGGAAATTGAACAAAAAACGGCCCGTTTTTCACTCATTTCTGCCTTCCCCAGTTCCCAGTGCCCAGGAGCTCTCTGAAAGCCTCCTACAAGCTGTCTAGCCATTTTGTTGAAGGGGACAGGGCTTCGGGAGTCAAATAATGCTGTATTCAGTGTATAAGACGCACCCAGATTTTCAGCCTCTTTTTTGAGGAAAAAATGTGTGTCTTATACTCCGAAAAATACAGTAAACCTCTTCTAATTCCCCCATGATGGTCTCTCACCTGCAACTCAACCTGCTCCTTCTTCTCCTCTGCCTGGCTCAGGAGGAAGCCTTCCGCCAGGGCCACCGCCTGGCAGGTAGTCTCTGCTCCACAATCCCGCACCCAGCTCTCCATCTGCAGGGGCAGAAGGGCCAGGAACTGCTCCAGAACAACCAGGTCCAGCATCTGTGCTTTTGTGTGCTTTTCTGGTCTCAACCATTGACTACAAAAAGAATGGAGTCGGCTGCAAAGTCCTCGGGGACCCTCATCCTCCTGATATTGGATGCTCCTGAATTTCCAGGCCTGAATGTCTGAGAGGGTGGTTTTCTCCTCCTGAATCTTCTGCTTAGTTCTTGCCCAGATCTTCCCTTGGCTCCCAGGCCGAATACCAGAAGGGCCTTTTCCAGTTCCCTTACTTTCCATTTTTTTCTGCCCTGGAATGCAACTCCACATGGGTCCAGGGAATCTTGTGGATCTCCAAACACCTTTTCATTCACAGGACCATTCCTTTAACCATAGTAATGACCAGAACAAGTCATTCTGTTGTCTTTGTCCAAGAGACATTTTTGCCTCTACAAGAGGATGTACAGATGGCATCCAATGTGTGTATTTGGGATGAATTAGAAAGTAATGGATTTAATCCCTGAAGAACACTTATCCCAATGGAAGAAAGTATTTTTTCTAAGATAGTACAGGATTATAGTGGCAATGAGCAGTTAGTGCTTGTGCATTAATATCTAATATTTATTTATTTGTATCTCACTTTTATTAAAACCATTACAATGGCACCAAAAAAGTGACATGCCTGTTTTTCAAATTTATGACCCTTGTAATATTTGGACATTTGGCAACTGGGATGTACTCATGAAGGTTTCAGTGCCCTGAGACCATGTGATCAAGATAGGGCTTGCTTTATAAAAACCCATATCTGCATTTATCTACAAGCAGGGTTCACACAACATGGCAAATGCTTAAAGGGTTAATCAATCACAAAAGTTCAGTTCACATACAATGAAATGACCTGATTTACGATGTTCCATTGCCCTTTCTTCACGGTTTGCTTTTTAAGAGCCAAATCGTACAATTACATGCAGGCAACTTCACACAACACACTCTAAACACAAACACATTTCTATGGGTGGCCAGGAAAATTGAACCAACCAACCAACCAACAAATCAGATTAACCAACTGCAGGGGCTGAGCTCACACGAAACATTGATGATGGGGTTAATGATGTGCTGGTTCACTCACCCTCCTAAGACAAATTGAACTGCTGAGATTCCAACCCTATTTTAGTCTCCTCCAGCACATAAGGAGAAGGTGAGCACAATCTCCTGCGGTTCCTCCCTTGCAAAATTGTTGTTATTTCCTGCTCGAGATTTGCTATGGAAGCAATCTCCCCACCACTCAGGAACTTTATCGAGGATATAGGATGTGAAGGATTCCCCCAGGACACCCCCTCCTCTCCGAGGACCTGGATTTAATCCTGGGGCAACGCGGCTGGTCTGGAGCACGGTTTTCCCTCTCCCAGCTACGTTCCTGGAAGCGAGCGGCAGGGTAATCTAGGATCCGGGCTCTCCCTCTCCCGGGATTTAAAAGATTGAACCTGCGTGAGGACTCGGCATCTGATCTGTCCCTCCCTTCACTCTGCCTCTCTTTGCACGGGAAGAGACACTTACCCCGCCCACCTCTCGACCTCGTGCGCTTAAGACATTTCTGCAGCCTTTTAAAAGCCCTTGAGACGCTTAAGGGGTTAAAAGGAAAGAGCATGCAGCATCCTAGAGAGGCAAGACTCATGATGTCACTTCCTTCCCACTCTCCTATGGTAAACCACCTGTTATACCTCCAGTGGCCCAATGCTAAAGTGTATAGGGTTGTCTTCTGTTTGCAGAGAGAGACTTCTGGTGGATTGTGTGTGCAAGGCAGCTGCAAACGGGAGAAAGGATGCATTTTTCCATTGGGGTCCAGGAGAAAGGAGGGCGTTGTTTCTCCCATGATCAATAAAACTCTTCTTAATCTAATTACTTTTGACAGCGTTAGACCCATATGCACTATTCTGTCTTAAAGGAAGTTTCTGTAGAAAGCCACTGCTCTTCACAGAGGGAGTAAAGAAAGACAAATTCAGCTTTCTTCTTACTGGAGACATGCAAAATAATCCTCGCTTCATTCTGCATCCCATGAAAAAGATTAGCAGGCAGCTCTGATGGGTTTTCAACATTCTCTTACTATAACAAACAATAATATCATATCCCTCTAATAATAACTTTGCAATGTTCCATTCTTGGCCTGGCTTGCCTGAAAGGGTTGGTGCTCTGCAACTGCAGAGAGCTTTATATGATGCAAATTATTTGGCTGCCTGGCATTCTGTTTCTGACTGGAATACAACATGCCAATTTCATTGGTTGCCTTTATGGATGACCTCTGGGCTACGGGGCACAGAGGTTAGAGTGCAGTACTGCAGGCTACCTCTGTTGACTGCCGGCTGACTGCAATTTGGCAGTTCAAATCTCACCAGGATCAAGGTTGACTCTGCCTTCCATCCTTCCAAGGTGATGTTGGAAGAAATGGGTTCAGTTCGAAGCCAGGAGAAAGGCACTGGAGACAAAATGGAGGCTGGAGGCCGATTGATAAGAGGGTCCATTTATTAATGAACAGAACCATGTTTGTGGTTCAAGTGCAGCTGACCACTTGGAGTTAAGAGTGGGTGTCTTTTATACCTTCTTTGGGCTTTGCACTTGAACTTCCTGTTCCTGTGCAAGAACATGTATTCTACTGGCTGTTGTCAGACTCCCATGGGGCCATGTACAAATCCTAGGAGTTTGTTTGAGCTAAGTTTGGTTGAATTTTGAACTACTGGGAGTGGTGCATCTGAGATGATGCAATGAAGGGGCTTTGGGCAATTCCTATTGTGGCTGGGGGCTAATCCTACCTTTGTTGAATCTTGGGTGACGGTATTTGCTTATGAGTAGAGCTATCTATCTCTTTATATCTTAAGTGCTAACATCTGCTGTGGGCTCTTAGGAAAGGTGGGGGCTGCTTGCCAAGAGCATGTTTCTCCATTTCTCATTCAGGGATTTAATATTTCTCAAAATATTTCATTCTTCTAGGAGAGAGATGAGTGCTAACTTTCTACAGCGGGTAAAATGAGCACACAAATTGTTGGGGGTGTAAAGCAGTGTAAAGTGGTATGTTGCTGTTGCTGTGGAGATAGCAGGACTGGGGGAGTGCAAACCTCCTTGATCTTCTAGTGGCTTTCAGTACCACTGACCATGCTTTTCTTTTAATATCGCTGAGGGAATGCACTGTTTAAATAAGTCACACAACAGGGCAAAGAAAACATTTTTGAAAGCAAGAAAAAAAAAACACCCAAGCTTGCAGAAAACCTTTATTGTTTAAAATTTGGTTGGAACTGGAGTAAGTTTCCCAATCTAATTTCAGACTTCGAATGATTACATTTATTTGTTTTTCTTGAATTCAATTATAGCTCTTCCAAGAATTATCCTGAAATCTCCTTGATCAATCAGTCAGCCAGAACAAACAATTCATCCAGGGGTGGGCTGTTGGGGGTTCACAGGGGTCCAGGAGAACCTCTAGCTAAGATTCTATGCAGTTTGAAATGCCAGACCAGAAAAGACACTCAAACATGTCCTCCTTACTATGAAGAAACCAGCAAGCCTAGCTTTTATATCTGTCCCTCCCCTTGTGTCCATTAGAGAAGGGCTTCTTTCCTTTGAGCTGCCTTTTTAGAACACCTAGAATGGGAAGTGCTCCTCCTGGCCACTTCATCTGGTCACACTGAGTTTGAAGCATCCCCAAATCCCATTCCTGGCTGCGCCGTCCACCTCACCCCTCCCAGGAGTCCCCATGCAGTCCATTTTGGATGCAGGTAAGTGCAGGGCCCTCACAGAGGCTCGGGGAGGCAAAAAACATGCCTACCAGAAGTTTTGGGAGGCCAAAAACGGGGCCATTTTTGGCCTCCAGAGCCTGGGGAGACTGTTTTTGCTGTCCCAGAGGCTTGAAGAAAGTCTCCCGAGCCCGGGGAGGGCAAAAACACCCCCCGCCATGGTGCAGGAGGCCAACTAGGCCATGCCCACCATGGGCATTTCACCCAGCAACAGGGCAGAGAACCCCTTGCTAAATTGTTTGAATCCCACCCCTGAATTCATCCCTTTGCAGGTGTATCAGCTGCAGGATGCCCTTGCCTGCCCTGTATCAGCTTGACTTTATATTGCCAAAAATTTGAGGAAGTCTACTAAAACAGCTCAATGCCCAAAAGTCGTCCCCCCCCCCCCCGCCATGCTGACATAGTGAGCTGCCTTTTTGGCAACCAGTAAAGCCAAGGAATTATGGATTTAATTTCTCAACTGAAATCTGGAAAGTAGCAATAGCAATAGCAATAGCAATTAGACTTATATACCACTTCATAGGGCTTTCAGCCCTCTCTAAGCGGTTTACAGTCAGCATATTGCCCCCGACAATCCGGGTCCTCATTTTACCCACCTCGGAAGGATGGAAGGCTGAGTCAACCTTGACCCAGTGAGATTTGAACTGCCGAACTGCAGATAGCAGTCAGCTGAAGTGGCCTGCAGTACTGCACTCTACCCACTGCGCCACCTCGGCTCTACAGATGGTACCACCCCCGACTTAATTAAAAACAATGCAGCATAATGGTCAGCTATACTGGCATCATTCTTCACAGCAATTGACAAATCCTACTGTATTCCTTAAGATTGGCGATCATTATACAGTACATAAGAAAGGGAATGACTGACTGGCTCACCCTGTCAGTTATCGACCTATAAGTATTTTTAATATTATTAAGTTACTTTTTAAATTTATATTTAGCATACGGCACTGTTAGCCAGGGATCACTGAGGTGGCTGCCTGCCTCTGTGAAAGGAATTTCTTCGGGGGTGTTATCTTTACCCATGGGATGCCAGAAGGCAATTGGGGGGGCTAGCTTCTTTCTTATCCCTACAAGGTTTATTTGCTCACGGGAATCGAGCCGCTGACTTCAGTGGTGCGCAGGCCCAACATCTTACCACGTGAGCCACCACGGCCCCTTATAATTATAAGTAATAATGAGCACCAATTCAGTCTAGTGATTAAGGCCTCAGGCTAGAAACTGGGAGATGGTGAGTTCTAGTCCTGCCTTAGATATGAAAGTTGGCTGGATGACTTTGGGTCAGTCACTCTCTCTCAGACCAACTCAGCTGATAGATTTATTGTTGTGCGGAAAATAGGTGGAGAATGGGGTATAGTTGTCTGCGTCACCTTGTAAAAATAATAAAGGTAATATAACATAAAAAATAAAATAAGTAAACTTTATGCAAGACATTTTCAGTGGAAGTTAGAGACTAGATGGTACAGGAAAGACTATTGGTACATAAACAAGCTGTTTTTAGGAAAGTTCTTTCAATAATTGACTACAATGTTATATTTAAATATTGTTTTGAGAAATTATCAGTGTTTGTTGCAGAAAAATCAAATCCAGAAAGCACACACAATTAACAGATTCAGCTGGATTCATTAACTTCTTTATATACATAATAAAACAGATGAATAAATATACAATACCAATAGTAGATTCTTTCAATGTGGTAGAAGTTACAAGCAGAACACAAGCAGGACAGAACAGTAAGCTTCATTTCAGAGTTCAGAGCAGACAGAGTAGTTTCAGTTTTGATTCTCAGCACAGATCTGTTTAAGGTCTCATTGGCTGACTTATGCCTATTCATTGGCTGACCTTGTTACCATGTCTCTCCCAATCATGAATATTCTAACAGAAATACTGTACAACTCTTAGAATACTGCTTCACTTAATGCAGCCTTTCATAGATTCATAGGACTGGAAGGGACATTGGAGGTCTTCTAGTCCAACTTCCTGCCCAAGGCAAAAGACCTTATATGATTCCAGACAAATGGTTTTCCTGTTTGTTTTTAAACTTTGCTGATTTTAAGGCAATATTTGACTCTTGGACTAAGCTGTAAGGTACAGCTGTTAATCACCAACACTTGTTTCTTATTTGTGTACTTATTCATGTTCTGCATGAAGATAGCACTTGAGTAAGATACATCTCTCAAGGACATCTAACAGCATCCAATCCAACTACCAAGGGTATAATACAAGGCTGAATACTGATTTATTTTAAACCCCTGTTGGAATGTATTTTTCTTTTTGATGTATGTTGTTTTGTCCTTGGATAGTGAAAGAGCTTTCCACAAACTCTGAAGATTCCAATAGTTTGAAAATATTCCACTGAATGTGGAGATGACAATGCAAGAAGAAAAAAGAGATTTAATTACAATTAGTGAAAAAAGAATGTAGATAGAGAGGAAAAAAGGGAGTTAAAAATTGAGTTAAGTTCTCTGCTCTATTCAGTCTCTTTATTGTCCAGCTTGACACAGAACTATTACTGCCAAGTCATTGAATAACTTGAAAAAACCAACATGAACTTCTCAAATCCTGAAATATGCCACTCCAAACCCTTGCAAAAAATTTCACTACTAAATTAATTTCTCTAGGGCTGTCAGTTAGGAGGGTGAACTACAAAAAAACCTCACTTCTTTTCAGAGTTTAGTCTGTGTAAATCTGATATCCATAGATTGAGCCCACTAAATCAATAATTAGCATACATTCTCACCCAAATGTATCTTTGGTTTGGGGACTGGCTTCTCACATCTATGAATCATGCTATGGGAATTAAGAGTATGAGGTCTTCTGAAGCCCTTTCCACACTCCATGCATTTATATGGCTTCTCTCCTGTATGGATTGTTTGGTGGGAAACAAGATGACCATGTTGGGTAAAGTCCTTTCCACACTCCATGCATTTATAAGGCTTCTCCCCTGTGTGGATCCTTTGATGGCATGTAAGATAATTGTGTATGCGGAAGCCCTTTCCACACTCCATGCATTTATATGGCTTCTCCCCTGTGTGGATCCTACGATGGGATATAAGTTTACTATGTTGGCTGAAGCTCTTTCCACACTCCATGCATTTATATGGCTTCTCCCCTGTGTGGATCCTTTGATGGCATATAAGGTAATTGTGTATGCGAAAGCCCTTTCCACACTCCATGCATTTATATGGCTTCTCCCCTGTGTGGATCCTTTGATGGGATGTAAGATGATAATGTTGGGTGAAGCCCTTTCCACACTCCATGCATTTATACGGCTTCTCTCCTGTGTGGATCCATTGATGGGATGTAAGATGATAATGTTGGGTGAAGCCCTTTCCGCACTCCATGCATTTATACGGCTTCTCCCCTGTGTGGATCCTTTGATGAGATATAAGATGATAATGTTGGGTAAAGCCCTTTCCACACTCCATGCATTTATACGGCTTCTCTCCTGTGTGGCTCCTTTGATGGGATGTAAGATGACTATGTATATAGAAGCCCTTTCCACACTCCATGCATTTAAATGCCTTCTCACTTGTGCATATCCTTTTATTAAGAGTCTTGTTTCCATACTCAGTGCATTTATGTGGCCTCTCTCCTATGTGAATACTATTCTGTGATGTAAGAGACCAATCTTCTTGAGAAAGTGTGAAAGTCCAATTGTAATTTTTTCCTCTTTCTTTCCATATATAATCTTGTACTTTGGCTTGGGATGGATAGTGCACATTCACATCTAATGTGTCTTTGAATAGTCTTACACCTTTCCCGATATATTTTTTCTTTATTTTTCCTTGTTGATCAATAAAGTCCTGCATGTGAGCATCAGTGGAAGAAGATGAACTTTCCTTATTCCAACTGTTTGACGGGTTTCTCTCCTGCCTTTGGAATTCCATTTGATTTATAGGATTCTCTGTTATGTCTCTTTGTCTGAAGACGTTGACTGGTTCTCCAGAGACTTCATTGTCATTCTCATTGTCACCTTCAAAGGGAAAGAGAAATGAAAGTGGGAGAAAAGTTAGGGAAAAATATCACTCTGTTGGAAATCATATTAATTGCCTTCAGGTATTTTGTCAAATTCTAATATATTGTATCCTTATAATGGCATGCTATAGAAATGACAATATCTCTATTGATGAGGCATAAAACCTTGGAAAAGGCATTAAGTCAAAAAACCTGAATGGCAACTCTTGATAGGACTGATATGGAAACATATATGGGACAAAATAGTTGAAATCTTTGTGATGAAGTTTGGCATTACCTCAAACCAAGGAATTACTTTATCCCTAAAGTGTTTGTAGAAATACAAAACAAATGGATATGATACATCTAAGCAGAATGCCATAGACCTATTTCCTTCCTAGGAGCAGTAGAAAAACACAACTATTCCTACTCCCTCTGAAGATAAGGTATCTATTTAGAGATGTTTTCATAAGAATTAACTAATGGCATCTAACTACAAAATGTCTCCCTGAACTCTCTGAGGGAGAGTGGGAAACCCTTACCAAGAGAGGCCACATTCTTATAATTCTCCAGCATGACTTCCCAATGCAGAGCTTTTTGGTCAGGATCCAGCTGAGACCACTCCTCCTCGGAGAAATAAACAGCCACCTCCTCAAAGGACAGAAGAACCTCCTGAAAGGGAGAAAAAAGTACAGAACAGATGGAAGAGGGACTACAGGATCTTTTCTATTGTTTAGAAATTCCCAAAGCAAACATATACACTAAGGTAAGTGGCTATGTTTAGTAAGAATCCGTGGTTTAGATGACAAAATGGACAAACAAAGAGCATTTGACTAAAAAAAATATTTTAGGCAGGCTTTATCAACTTGAATGATTCTGTAGGACTTTCAGTGCCATTCAGGTTAAATAAGCCCCGTTTTCTCCTGGATCAATTGATCTACTAAACATCCATCTATCCATCATCAAAATACTCTTCCTTCTGGATCTCTTCATCCATGCACAATCAAAAGGCCCTCAGTGTCTTGAGAGAATCAACTGGCAGGTGGGCCTTGGAAAACCCACCAATAAGTGATACTAACCCTTCAGAAGTGTGTCTGTAGGCAAAGGGATTCTTTGTCGTGTTTTATGAAATGAAACTTGTGTTGTCCTAAGAAGGAACAATCGTGTTCATCCCCCAACACCTTCATGAAAGTGCTGGGAAAGCTCAACCAGGGATCTGTGTGGGTTGCCATCTATGTCCACAGACCCTGCCCCTCCTCAGATTGCAAGGAAGCTGCTGCTATTGTGAGCTATTGGCTGGCATGTAAATAAGAACATGGAGAACATTTTCTGAGGAAGAAATTTCTTAGCCTTTGCAAAGCTGGATTGGTTAGCCATCCAATTCCAGGAACAAACCAGGGGATTTAAATTTACTTTGCAAGCCAAATAGGGCCTTGGTTATATGCTCTTTCAGAACAATTTTTACTTGGGGACATTTCTATAGGGCAGTGATGGCGAACCGTTTTGTAAAGGCGTGCCAAAACTGTGTGCGTTCACGCTATCGCGCACACGTGTGTGCCCACACCCACAATTCAATGAGCCTCTCTCACCTGCACATGCGTGTACGACTTCTCCTTGCATGGGGGGGGGGAGTTTTTTCTCTCCCCAGGCTCCGGAGGCTTTCCTGAAGCATGGGGAGGGCTAAAACGGCCTCCCCCAGCCCACCAAAAGGCCGAAACTCAGCTGGCCAGCAGACACATGCATGCCGGAGCTGACAGCTCGCGTGCCAGAAAACTCTAGGGCCACTCTCATGGGATTACAAAAATCTTAGCTTTTAATCACATCCTTTTCTTATCAATGATTGTAAACATTCTTTAGAAAAATGGTAATTTGCTAGTTTGAATATTTAAATGTTTTTGAGGACCCATGCAGCACAAGCCAACTCAAAGAATTACAAAAAGAAGGGACACCATGAAGAATTATACAAAACAGTTTTTTACTGAAAAGCATGGAGAATAATCAGTGAAAAACTTTTGTTTTTAAAGTACAGGTCTTAAAAAAAATCCTAAAAAGAATCTCCAACGCAAAGCAGAGGGCAAACTGGCAGAAGACACTACAGGTAGTCCTCGACTTACAACAGTTTTTAGTGACTGTTCAAAGTTGCAATGCTAACGACTCTTGCAGCATCCGCATGGCCACATGATTGACATTTGGATGCTTGGCAACTGACTCATATTTATGACAGTTACAGGTCCCGGGATCATGTGATCACCTTTTGTGAACCTCTGACAAGCAAAGTCATTAGGGAAGCCAGATTCACTTAACAACCATTTATCTAACTTAGCAACTGCAGTGATTCACTTAACATCTGTGGCAGGAAAGGTCGTAAAATGGGGCAAAGTTCACTTAACAAATAGTTAAGTCAATAGTGGTCCTAAGTCAAAGTCTATGTACAACGGCTGATTTCCTGAGGGAAAGGAAAAATAGAAATCTAATAAATCAAAGTAATTCTCATACCTGAGTTGGAGATTCAATCACGGTTTCCGCTTCTCCTAAACAAAGAGTCGACTTCCTTCTATGATTCCCTGTGAGAGAGACAGAATTTCAAAAGGCATAATTAATAAAATGGGAGGTTTGCTATAAAGGAGAGGACACAGAGAAGATGAGAAAGTTAGGATTTATCAAAGGAGTGGAAGGACCTTATATTACCTCCTGAGGTGTCCTGAATTGGATCTTCCTGAGGGATCCCCCTGAAAGACAATTCTTGAGGGAGATTTGACAGATGCCTCTTTGTCTCAGGATCTCTGATCTCCATTGCAAAGGACTTGTAACAGAAGAAAAGAATTAATGGACATCAAACATCATGAAGTGGTATGTACCTCTATTTAATACATGATAAACTGCCAAAGATTTTTCAAATCTCAAAGGAATTTCAAATACATGTTTGAAATGTAAATGTAAAAAAGGAACTTTTTACCATCTCTGCTGGGCTTGTGACAAAGCATAGAAATACTGGGGTAAGATTTATATTTTACCGTAGAAGATTCTCAAACTTGGTATAAAAATCAAACAAGAGACTTATGTTTTAAATTCAATAGACAAAGAGACTGAAAAACAATCTTGAAGTTTGCTGTTATATCTGTTGAGAGCAGCAAGATAAATGGAAGGACACTTTAATTGCCACAATGGAGAAGTTGTTGGAAAAACTGATGGGAACTAGCAGAGATGGAAAAATTCACTGCTTTAGTTAAAGAAAAGGCCACACCCAACATTCTTTCTATCTGGAAACCATTCCTGGATTTTATTCTTGAGATGGGAAAAAAAAGGAAACTGACTGAGCTGAAACAGCTGAAATGAAACACTCGTCTTTCGCAGTACTCTTCAAATTTGGATACTGTCCTATTTGTAAACAAATTACTAGTCTATATAGACAGATTACCTAAGTGGAGTCTCTGATCCAGGGGTGTCAAACTTGATTACACTGAATGAGGGCCAGGGGGGGCGTGGCCTGGCGACGTGGCCACGGTGGGCAGAGTGCGGCTGGAGGCCAAGAACGGGCCACATGGGGCCTCTGCACAGCCATCTTTGGCTGGCAGAGGGCTGTTGGAGTCCGGGGGAAGCCAAAAATGGGCCATTTTGGCTCTAAGAGTGGTTTTTTTGCCAGCAGAGGTGAGGGATCAGATGATGGAATCTATGTACAAATGAAGCCTTTGGAATCAGAGGAGATAGGACCCAGGTATGAATGGAATGGACTGCACATTAACACATGTGGCTGCACATTAACAGCGAGACAGAAGTTAGCACCTTAAAACCACTAGCCAGGATATTAGGAACAAGAATAGCTTGTTTATTAAAAAAAAAAAAACCCAAACCCACGTAGCTGGAAAATTTGCAAGATACCCGTGATCTGGGACGCAAAAACAGATGATGTGACTCTTAGCTATTTAACATAAGAAGCGGGGGAAGGGCAAAGGGTTGAATGCAACCACCCCTTGACTATAAAAACTGCAGTAAGAGTCTAATCTTGGCCCTTGGTTAGCTTTTCACACCTTATATCTTGGTACCAAAATAAAAATATAATTATTTATCACACCTTGTGTCCAGTGACTTATTGGCTTCGATACCAAGCAAGAGCCCAGGTTTGGGGACAACAGAGGCATCATGGGCCAGTCCTTTGAAATTTGCAGGCCAGGCCCACGGGCCAGATTTAAGCACCCCGTGGGCTGGATCCGGGTCACGGGCCTTGAGTTTGTCACCCCTGCCTTAATCTGTGCTGTCCAAGCAGAAATTAGGCATCCAATTCAGCCATTCTACTCTATTGAGCTACCGTGCTATCAGCCCCTTCTACCACAAAGATCCTGCAGGAGAAGGGCAGTATGGATAACCGTGGGATCCAGCACAGTGAGAGCTGCAAACCATAAAGCTTTCGCTGTGTCCAGCATAACAGATACAGTGCCCTTGCTAACTTCAACAGGGCCACTAAATTGATAGGTCAAGGTAGTTGTGATGCGTGACCCGACAAAAGCGCGAACGTCATAAGCGCGCTGACAAAACCGCGGCGCTAAAACCGCGATGTCAAAACCGTGTCGACAACAGCGCGCCGACAACCGCGCCGACAGAAGCGCGATTTAAGTTAAGGTAAGGTTTAGGTTTAGGGTTAGGTTTAGGGTTAGGTTTAGGGTTAGGGTTAGGTTACAGCATGCTTCTGTCGGCGCGCTGTTGTAGGCGCGCTTCCGGGCTCATTCGTCGCTCATTCGTCGCGCGCTTTTGTCAGCGCGGTTTTGTCACCGCAGTTTAGTCAGGCGCGCTTTTGTCGTTTGCGCATTTGTGGTGGAACCGTTGTGATGATGATAACTCAAAAAAGCAGGGGATCGTGGTCCCGAGATGAAGAATTTACTTTGGATAGGGGAAAGTGTGAATCAAATATTATCCATCAGTCACACAAGAAGAACAAGGTATCCAAAAAGAGAAGCCACCTTCTGGTTGGTGATTTAATTGTAAAGGATGTAAAGTGAGGAAAGGATACGAAGTTTTGAAAGAGGTCAGGTGTTTGCCAGGTGCTTCTGCCAGCAGAAACAAGAGGGGTATTTTTAAGATAGTCAAGAATACCAGGAAGGACTGTGATGTTGATGCTATTATGCATCTTGGCACAAATGATCTGCCCCCAAAAGATGTACTTTCTGTGCAGAATGATTTCCAGAGCTTGGGGTATGATCTTAATAGTATAGGCTGTAGGCTTATCATTTCAGGGGTTCTACCAGTATGTAAGAAAAAAAAGAGAAAGGCCAACATGTAGCAGAGTTTAATGTGTGGCTAAAGGAGTGGTGTAAAAGGGGAGGCTTTGGTTATATTAGTCATAATGTCTGCAGCTGGTTCAATGAAAAACTATGCAAAAGAATGGTTTACACCCATCAAAGAAAGGGACTGAGTTACTTGGCATTAAATTCACAGATTTTCTGGATAAAAATGTAAACTAAACAGCGGGGTCAGAGAATTAATTGATACAGAACATTTCTGTCCCCGGCAATCTAAAATTAATAGAGTTATCCGTGCATGCAATAAAGATGCTTGTGCGGGTAAGATTGTCAACCTTTGCTGTCAAGCAAAATCAAGCATTTAATAATGAGTGTCATACAATCTGCAATCAGATGGTATGAAAGTAGGGGAAGTCAGACACAACACAGGTTATGTAGACAGTAATCACAGGGTCAGTCAAAATGGATGCAAATGTCAATCACCAATCCACAGAGTATGAGGAATAAACACGGTGAATTAGAAATTAAAGTAAATGTGGGCAGATATAATATTGTTGCCATTACAGAAATTTAGTAGGAGGAAATCCACAAATGGAACATACAGCTAGAGAGATTTAAATTATTTAAAAGAAATAGACCAAATAAAAGAAGAGGTGGAATTACACTATATAGAGTATAAGAAATAACTACATCTTTACAGAAATAGAACACAACAATTATGAAAACTGTCTTGAATGCAATTGGGTCAACATAAAAAGGGGGGAAATGACATTGCTATAGGTGTATACTATAGGCCACCCAACCCAACAGAGGAAATAGATGAACTTTTTGCTAGTCAGTTAACTAAGGTTTATAGGAAGTATATCACAATAGTAATGGGGGATTTTAACTATCCTGACATCAACTGGGAGATGAACTCTGCACCAAGCGGACGATCAAACAGGTTTCTGACAAACCTAGCAGATACCTGTGGGAAGTTATCATCCAGCCCTCTCCCAGAAAAATGAAATATCCTAGGAAATATTGAAAAGGCAGAATATTTCTCTGGCTGTGAAGAGAAGGAAACATGTTTTAAAAGAAAGAATAATTGCCTGTAGCTTCCATCCCCACTGTTAATGGGCCAGGGTAGTCCACTTTACATAATAAAGACTTCTCCACTGCAGCCCCGGGGGGGGGAGGGGAGTAAAGGCATGATAATGTTGGAACTTTACTCAACTGGCCTCATGGCATCTGAGAAGTCATCCATATCTGGATTCGAAACAGCCTAGAGAGTAGCCCCTGCATGGCCCCATGGGAGTCCGACAAATAATCAGAATACATTTCTTACACAGGAACAGGAAACAGAGAGGTGGAACTAAACAGGGTATAAAGCCTAGCAAGCCCCTCCTTCAGCCCTTCTCTTCTCCACCAACATTGAAGCATGTGATCACCTTTTCTGTTCAGGGCTCAAGCCATGTGGCCCTGTCCAACAATAAACCATCTTTCCAAGCAGCCTCCATGTCTCCAGTGTCTTTATCCCCACTTGGAGCTGAAGCCAGAAGGATATTTCTTTCAACATACCTTTGTTTCCCAAAAAAGTAGAAAAGGTAACAAAGGGATCAGCCATATTGGACTTAATTCTCACTAACAGAAATGAAATGATAGAAGGTGTTGAAGCTACAGGAACCTTGGAGGGGGGGAGTGATCATGCAATATTGGAATTCAAGATTATGCAAGCACAAGCAAGAGAACAAAGTCAAACTAGAGTCTTGAACTTTAAAAGAGCTAATTTCAATAAATTTAGAGAGAGCTTGGGAAGGATTCCATGGATGAGAATCCTCAAGGGGAAACAAACTCAAGAAGCTTGGGAAATTTTGAAAAGTGAGATTATAAAAGCCCAGTCTATCACAATACCAATGAAGAAGATAAATAACAGCTCTCAAAAGAAACCAGCATGGCTGCATAAAGAACTCTCTGTTAAATTGAAAGACAGAAAGGACTATAAAAAGTGGAAAGGAGGGCACATGACTAAGGCAGAATATCAGCAAATAGCTGAAGCCTGCAAAGATGAAGTGAAGAAAGCTAAGGCTCATAATGAACAAAGGTTTGCGACAATAGTAAAAAAAAACACCAAAAAAACCTTCTTCCAACATGTTAAAAACAAGAAAAAAAATCAAGGAAACAATTGGTTCCTTACTGGGAGAACGTGGCAAGAGGGTGACAAGCAACAGAGAGAAAGCAGAACTACTTAACTTGTTTTTTGCATCTGTCTTTACACAAACAGAAAAAGCAGTCCAACCTATCAAAAACAGCACCACAAAAAACAGATTAATAACACAAATTAAAATAGAGAAGGAAATTGTAAGTGACCACCTGTCTACACTAGACGAGTTCAAATCACCAGGACCAGATGGATTACACCCCAAGGTTTTGAAGGAATTGGCAGGCAAAATCACAGAATCACTGAACTATATCTTTCAATGATGCTGGAGCACCAGAGAACTGCCAGAGAACTGGAAAAGACCTGATGTAGTTCCCATCTTCAAAAAAGGTAAAAAAAGAAAATAGATCCAGGAAACCACAGATCTATCAGCCTGACCTCAATACCAGCGAAGATTCTGGAAAAGATAATCAAGCAATGAATCAGCGAACACCTAGAAGCCAACAAAGTAATGACCAAAATCCAACATGGGTTTGTCAAAAACACATCATACCAGACTAATCTTATTGCATTCTTTGACAAAGTGACAAAATTAGTGGGCCTGAGGAATGATGTTGATATAATTTACTTGACTTCAATAACGCATTTGATAAAGTAGACCAGTGGTTCCCAACATGCCGTCCTGCTCCCACAGAGGGGCATTTTGATTTTTAATGGAAGAAATTTGAACCTTGTTTAAACCAAGTTAATGGCCTTTTAGGCTTCCTCCGCCTGAGTAGAGTTCACTTTTTGAGTAAACTAATAATTATTTGTCACAGGGAGGGGGGGGGGCATCAGGATTTTAGAGAAGCTTAGGTGGGGCATGGCCAAAAAAGGCCATGAAGTAGACAATAACCTACTACTTGATAAGATAGAAAAATTTGGGTTAGACAGCATCACCACCAGATGTATTCGTAACTGGCTGACCAACTACACTCAACATGCCATCCTCAAAGGAACTGCATCTACATGGAGGGAAGTACACAGTGGGGTACCCCAAGGCTTAGTTTTAGGTCCAGGACTCTTCAAGATCTTCATCTTTGATTTGGACTAGAGGATAGATGGGGAATCAAATATGCAGATGACACCAAGCTAGAAATAGCCAACACTCCAGAAGACAGGCTTAAGATACAGAAGGATCTTGACAGACTTGAACATTGGACGCAAACTAACAAAATGAAATTCAATGGTGAAAAATGTAAGGTTCTATATTTAGGCAAGAAAAACGAAATGCACAGGTACAGTATATGTGGTACCTTGCTCAATAGTAATAACTGTGAGAGGGATCTTGGAGTCCTAGTGGACAACCATTTAAATATGAGCCAGCAGTGTGCAGCAATTGCCAAAAAAGGCAAAACAGTTCTAGGCTACATAAACAGAGGGATAGAATCAAGTTCACATGAAGTGTTAAGACAACTTTATAATGCCCTGGTAAGGCCACACTTGGCATACGGCAACCAGCGTTGGTCACCACAATATAAAAAAGATGAGCCTCTAGAAAAAGTGCAGAGAAGAGCAACAAAGATGATTAGGGGACTGGAGGCCAAAAGATATAAAGAATGGTTGCTGGAACTGGATATGTCTAGTTTGATGAAAAGAAGGACTAGGGGTGACATGATACCAGCCTTCCAATATCTCAGGGACTGCCACAAAAAAAGAGGGAGACAAGCTTTTCTGCAAAGCGCCTGAGGGTAGGACAAGAAGAAATGGGTAAAAACTAATCAAGGAGAGAAGCAACCTAGAACTAAGGAGAAAGTTCCTGACAGAGCAATTAATCCGTGGGACAATTTGCCTCCAGAAGTTGTGGATGCTCCAACACTGGAGATTGGATAACAATTTGTTTGAAATGATATAGGGTTCCTGCCTAAGCAGGAGGTTGGACTAGAAGACCTCCAAGGCCCCTTTCAACTCTCTCATTCCATCCCAGTTTTGCTGATTACATAAGTTTGTAGAATTCGTTAGTATATGTTAAGTATGTAAAAGTAAAACATTGAACCGGTAATGTTACCATTTTATTTGAGTGTGCTAAAAAGATTCAGATTTTCAATGATTTTCTTCCCACCCCACTTTATCCTAAACCTCTTTCTCTTCTCTTTCCCCCAGTTCCTACTTATTTACATTTTTGTATTTTAGATCTTAATAAACTTAATTAACCCATTAAAAGGACACAAAAATCTGAACATATTGTTTATTATATTCAGGCCCAAGAAGAAGTCCTCTCACCTGCAACTCAACCTGCTCCTTCTTCTCCTCCGCCTGGCTCAGGAGGAAGCCTTCCGCCAGGGCCACCGCCTGGGAGCTGGTCTCTGCTCCACACTCCCGCACCCAGCTCTCCATCTGCAGGGGCAGAAGGGCCAGGAACTGCTCCAGAACCACCAGGTCCAGCATCTGCGCTTTTGTGTGCTTTTCTGGTCTCAACCACCGACTACAAAAGAAGTGGAGCCGGCTACAAAGTCCTCGGGGACCCTCATCCTCCTGATATTGGACGCTCCTGAAGTTCCAGGCCTGAACGTGTGAAACGATGGTTCCTTCTTCCAGCATCTTCTGCCCAGTTCTTGGCCAATACAGGTTAAGAAAGCATGAACGTGATGCTGGTTTACCACCTTCCTAAGACAAATTGAATTGCAGGAGATTCAAACCTAGTTTAGTGTCATCCAGCACACAGTGAGAATGAAGGCATCATCTTCTGCCTCTCTTCCTTGCAAATATATTTCTTATTTCCTGCTTGAGATTTGCCATGCAAGCTCTCCCCCTACACAGGAGATTTCACCGGGAAATGGGGTGGGAAGGACTCTCCAGGTTTCCACACACACACACTTTCCTTTCTGAGGATCTGGTTTTGTTCCCCAGGGCAGCATGCATGGCCTCTGCTTTCTCCCCCATGCCCGTTACAATCATGGAAAAGGGCGGTTGGATGGGAGGAAAATATAAGATCTGGGGGAGTTTCTTCCACTCCTGATATTAAAAAAAACTGAATCTGGATTAGAAATAGGTATGTGTCTTTTCCCCTTTTTTAGATTGCGAACCCTCTGTCTCCCTTTGTATGGGAAGGACCCCTTGCCCAACACACACACACACACACACACACACACAGAAACACAGACACACCCTACCTTTTCCACCTCTGTCTGGATGAATAAGATTTCCTTTCAGCTTTTCTAAACTCCTGCAGAGCTCAAAGGGTTAAAGACGGAGAGCCCAGTCTCCTAGAAAGGCAAAAACGGAATGATCTCAATGCCTTCCCAACTTGTAACAGGGGCCCAAAGCTGAAGTGCCCCCCCTGGTGGATTTTCTGTGCACGGAAGTTGCTCATGGAAAGAGGAGAGAAATGGTGCATTTCCCATGGAGGGAGGGCAGGAGGAAGCTCCTTGATCAGGAAGCCTTCTCAATCCATCTGCTTTTGGCAATGTTATACTTTGATAAAGAGCATTGTATTTACAGTCATTAGGAAACAAAACATTCCTTAATAAGAATCTCACTTAAATTTGTTTCTCAGGAAGAAAGGAATAAGTCAACTGAAGCAAGAAGGAAGAATGAAAGGTGACTGTACTATGTACACCAGCTTGGCTTTCTGAAGGAATGAGAGAATACAAATCTAATAAAATTCCTGTGTTGGGATTTGAACCACTATTTCAGTTCTACCATAAGGAAAAAAATAAGTTATTTCTATTCTTCCCTGTGAGAGAGACTTAGCAACAAAAAAATTGGGTTCAATTCTGGTCATAAGTCAAGGACTACCTAAAATATGAACATCATGTGATTTCTTGAGGGAAAGAGAAAATCCAAATCTATGAAATGAATGTTTGTCTCTTACCTGAGTTGGCGGTTCAGTCATAGTTCCCGCTCCCCAAAAAGAAAGAGTCAACCTCCTCCTATTCTTCTATGTGCGGGAGACACAATTTCAGAAAGCATAATGAATAAAATGGGAGGAGTTACGCTATAGATGAGAAACATAGAGAAGATGAGGAAGCTAGGCTCTATCAGAGGAGTGGAAGGACCTTATACTGTTTTAAATTTTCTGTATTGTCTTATTTATTCCTCTTTCCCTATTTCATTGTGAGCCGCCCGGAGTCCTTCGGGAGTGGGCGGCATACAAAACTAATAAACAACTTCAAACAACAATACTACTACTTTATGTGTCATGATTTGGAGCTTAGTGAGGGATCCTCCTGAAAAGAAGTTCTTGAGAGAGATTTGATGGATGCTTCTTCCCCAAAGACAAAAGATGACAATCTTTTGAGGTCACGTCTGTTGAGGAGAAACTCTAGTTAGAAATGATGGAGCAGGGACTAGTTAAAGATGACACGAACAGCTGGGGTGCCCCTTTTCAGAACACATATGAGATTCCTACCTAGCAGTAGAGAACAGGTGCCGAAGCACTTCTCTTCCTTTAAATGTAATTTCCAAATAAAGCCAGAAATGAGAGGCCACTTTTTTTTCTTTCATGGAGAAAGTCTTTGGGAATGGTCATGCAGAAATACCAACTCCCCCTCTCAAAGACTACAAGGAATGTTGGTACCTACTACTACTCTAAAAACCCAGGTCAGATTAGGGTAGTATTTGAATCTAGTGCCAATTGTGAAGGTGTTTCTTTAAACGATGCTTTCCTTTTGGGTCCAGACTTCAACAACTCATTTCTAGAACTCTCTTGTGATTTCACAGAGATTCTTTTGCTTTCGTAGCCAACATGCAACAGATGTTCCATTGCTTCTTCGTCAGAGAGGAACACAGAAATGTCTTAAGATTTCTTTGGTTCAGGGACAACGATCCCTCCAAAGACATCACAGAGTGCTGTATGAAGGTACACATCTTTGGCAACAGCCTTTCCCCTGCAGTCGCTATCTATCCCCACCGCCTGGGCCCAGGCCCACACCAGCCCAGTTGGGCAACCCCCCTGGGTGCATGTAGAGGAGGGGGTGACCGTGCAGAAACTGGCAGTGCCCAGCAACAGCTGCAGCTTGTTGACCTGCTGTGGCAGCCAACTGGATGTGAGCCCTGATGTCCAATAAGCTGCCCTTGGCCCTGATCCACCTGCACCACACTTGTGTACCTTGGGGCCCCACACCCTTGCCACCTGCCTTGCCTTGCAACATGATGGTGGCATTGGAAGCAGCAGATCCTGTCCAGCAGGAGCCCTGCCTCCCCTCCTTCCTGGGAAGCCCATGAGCCAGGAGGAACAGCCTGGTGGGCAAAGCAGACACCTCAAAGCGGCACCCAGGAGCCTGGCCCTCCTGTACTGATGAAAGAAATGTCCTTCTCCTTCTGGTGGAGAAGAAGGGAAGGGCTAAGGGAGGGGCTTGCTGGGCTTTTTATAATCTGTTCAGCCCCACCTCTCTGTTTCCTGTTCCTGTGTAAGAAATGTATTCTGATTGGTTGTCAGACTCCCATGGGGCCATGCAGGGACAACTCTCTAGGCTGTGTTTTGAATCCAGGTTTGGTTGAGTTCTCAGATGCCATGTGGTCAGTTGAGTAAAGGGCCAATATTATCATGCTTTTAATCCCATCCCCCTGGAGCTGCAGTGGAGAAATCCTTATTATGTAAAGTGGACTAGCTTATTCTTCTTAATGACCCATTGACAAAGTGGGGATGGGCAGGAAGCTACAGGCAGCTATTCTGTCTTTTAAAACGGTTCTTTCTTTTCACATCCAGAGAAATATTCTGCCTTTTCAATATTTCCTAGGCTATTTCATTTTTCTGGGAGAGGGCTGGTTGATAACTTCCTACAGTACCCACCATGAGCAACCTGGCCAAGGAGAGTGAGCACAGTAGCAGGAGACTCGAAGAGGAGGTAAACGCGGCTGGGTGCCCCCTTGGGTAAGCAGCGCTGGACTGAGGTGTGGTGTTCTGATGCCTCAGGAGCTTGAGGACTGGCCACTTGGCCTCCGGTTCCAGGAGCTTGGGGAAGCCCGCACCACCATCCAGGGGGTTACTGTGCATGGCCTGAGAGGGATGGCAAGGCTCTTCTGGTGGACAAGGTTTTGGCGCTCACCCTGGTCTCACCTTCCTCCACTGGAGACCTCCAGATCCTCCCTCTCAGCCTTGCCTGGCCCCTCCCATGTCCCCATTTTTGCCTTTTTCCTACAACCACCCAGGGGACATGGAGAGGTAGAAGTGGCCAATATAGAGGCTGCACCTTGCCCTCTAGAAGTGTCTCCACTGCAGATCTCTGGAGAGGAGGAGGGGTGGAGGGGGAGCTGCATGAAGGAAGGCTGCCCCAACAAGCCACCATCCTTACCAAACAATATTGGAAACAGGGATTCCCTTTCAAGAAGGGCCAGACTCTCTCGTGCAGGACCAGGAAGAGCTGCTCCTCTGCCTCCTCCTCTTGCTCTCTAGAGATCTGTCAAGGCAGAAGTTGGACACCGCACCTCCACCAGCAGCTTCGTCCTCTGCCTCCTGCTTTGCCTCCCCCATGTACACCATAAACCTTTATATACTGTTGTTGTTCGCTAGCACCATCTAGTGGCCAGAGGGACAAACATGCCCCAACATAGGATCATTGCAATGTACGGCTGTGAAACTTGGACCATAAGGAAGGCTGAGTGCGAAAGAATTGAAGCCTTTGAACTTTGATGCTGGAGAAGACTCCTGTGAGTCCCTTGGACTGCAAGGCCATCCAACTGGTCAGCCCTAGAGGAGATCAACCCTGACTGCTCTTTAGAAGGCCAGATCCTGAAGAGGAAACTCAAATACTTTGGCCACCTAAGGAGAAGGAAGGGCTCCCTGGAGAAAAACCTAATGCTGGGAAAGATTGAGGGCAAAAGAAGAAGGGGACAGAGAATGAGGTGGCTGGATGGAGTCACTGAAGCAGTAAGTGTGAACTTAAATGGACTCCAGAGGATGGTAGAGGACAGGAAGGCCTGGAGGAACATTGTCCGTGGGGGTGAGATGGGTCAGACACGATTTCAACCAACGTTGTTGCCCTCTAGGCCCATCTAGTGGCTGGAGACACAAACATGCCCCAAGTACAGGGCGGGGCATAACCTTTTCCTAGGGGGTCACAGCAAGATCGACAGCAGTTTACAACTTCCGCGACACCTCATTTTAAAGCCCATAAAAAACTGAATTGAATGAGCTATTAAATGTTAAATTTGCTTTAAGAATGGCTGGAAAATTCGATTCGGAAGAACAAAGGATCATTGACAGAATAAAATGCATTGCCTTTCGAGAGGCTCGCGATGCTGGAGCGACGTTTATCAATCGAAAATGGATTGCAAACAAATTGAAACGTCATCCGGATTGGGTTACTGATAATTGGAACAAAACAGCCCAAGAATGTTTCACAAAATTTGGAGAAGGGCGTCCTCTGCAACTGTCCCAAGAAAGCAAAGCCATCATTGCAACTGGCAGTCGCAAACAACGAAAAGGAAACCGAAAAGTGGCCCAAGAAATCCTTCAAATTCGTGGAAAACGAGTTGATCAAAGGACAATCGGCCGATATCGAGAACGAGAAGGTTTGAAGCCATTCCACGTCATTTGCAAACCATTGAAAACTCAAACACACGTTCAAGATCGGCTTTGGTTGTGCGATTGGTTGTCTGAATGGACCGAGGAAGATTTTCTTCATTTGGCGCCATCTGACGAATTCTTCGTTTATGCCATTCGAAAACCGAATTTCCAGAACGATCGAATTTGGGCTAAAGACGTCGACGACATCGCCAAACATGAACGATATCGACAAATCGTTCGCAATCCGACTTGCATCGGGATTTTCGTCATTTTCACAGCCAAGAAACTGCATTGGGTTTTGAAGGATAAAGGGGAATCCTGGGATGGCAGTTATTTCCGTGAGAAAATTTTATTGGAGAATGTCATTCCATTTCTCAGTGATCCAGACAATGTCTTGGTGGTTGGTGAGGCTGTCTTTCTTCATGACAAAGCTCCTTGCATGCGTGCAAATGCGACTCAGCAATTGTTAAAGGAAAACAATGTCGAATTTTGGGGCAATGACGTCTGGCCGGGAAATTCGCCAGATCTCAATCCGGCAGAGAATATTGGGGCCATAATTAAGGATGAAGTGGAAGCTCTGATGATTCAGGAGCAAGGTCAAAATCGATATTCGGTTGAAACTTTGAGAATGAATTTGGAAACTGTGTTGAAAAATCTGGAAAATCGAACGGAACTGTTTGAAGATTTGTTGTGTTCTTATCCACCTCGTTTGAATGCTGTTCGAAGGGCTAATGGTGGTCATACTGACTATTAAATCGTGTCAATAAACTCAGTTTTTGATGGGCTTTCGAATGGTGTATGAATTATTTGTGTTGTTATTACAAGTGTTGCTGTGACCCCCTAGGAAAAGGTTATGCCCCACCTTGTACGTTGTTTGAAGCTGATCCAACCCTTCTATCCATCAGCCCACACTCTCAAACCAAGTGCACGCTGGGAAGCCAGACTCCATTTCCTCCAGCATTTGGAGAAGGCAGAAGCATACATCTCAATCTGTGGCACATGGCCACCCAAGGACAAACCCACATCCCACACACGGAACATTGTTGGTGAGATTTAAATTGCTTGTATTTATTCATTGTTATGTTCAGTAGTAAGTTAATACTGTCTATCTTGTATTTGGTTCTCAATGTATGTATCCTTGTTTTCCCTAGTTTTACCATATCCTGTTCTTTCAATAAAGCATTCAGATCAAGTGGATTTTTTTAAAACTGCAAATGGAGAGCTCTGTGAGGCTGATTGGAGGCAATTTAGTTCCTCCTTCAGCTGCACCGGAATCAGCTGATCGGTGGCAGGAAGTCAGATCTTCATTTAACAAGCCATTTGATTCAATTAATGAATTTGATTTTAAGAATTTGTAAAATTGAATCTGATTCATTTGACACATTTTTTGAGGGCAGGCTCCCTTAGGTTCGTATCTCGTGGAATACTTGTATTTCAATTTTTCCAGTTTCACCCATTCTGTACCCTTAATAAAGTCTCCAGATCTGCTCACATGGTCTCTTTTATTGGGGGATAGCTGGATTTAGCTGCATGTCAAGCTGCACACAGAGTAAAATGTAATGAGGACAGAACAGACCTTATGATTCTAGGAAACTTTCATCTTTGAGATTTCTCCTACGCTCACTGGGTTGTCGTACTGACCACTTTTTAGCTAATGGCGACGTGGTTCTTATCAGAACTTAGGCTGCATAAAGGTGAAGAGGAAATCCATCAGAAGCGACTCCTCTTGTGTTCAGGGAGGGAGGTCAAACAAGCCTGGGAGAGACATAAAACTACACAGCAGGACAAAAGAACACTGGGGAAAAAGAACAAGATGCAGAAGAGTTTTTAAACCTTAGTTTAAGACATTACATGTCTTTGGTTATTATATAATTAAATTAAAGTTCTCCCACGGACTAGCTTGTAATCTCCTTGACTTAACCTCTCTGCTCTTTTCAGTCTCCTTATTGTCCAGCTTGACCCAGAACTATTACTGACAACTGAGCTTCGAACCAACATGAGCCTCTCAAATCCTGAAATATGCTCCCTCCAAAATCCTTCCACAAAATTTGTGTTAATACATTTTTAAATCAAGTAAAGAGTTTAATACGTAAGTATAATACATGACCAGAACAAAACCACACAATTGATTTTTAATTGATTTTATTTAAATCAAATTTGGACTTTTTAGCCTTCACCATACTACAGAAGAGCAAAATATGGCCATTATGCTTGGAAAAAAAATTACACAAGCACTTGGGGTACTTCTGGCTCCTTTTGTGAGAGAGGAATTGTTCATCCTTTCAGCTCTTCCCACACGCTCTACATTGATCTGCATGTGACAACTCCCTCATATCATGAGGCCTTTGACTGAAAAATGTTCAATGTTTCTTCATAGATACCGGCTGATTCAGGTCTCAGTTCTATACTTCTTCCTTTTTTCATTACTAAACCCAACACTCTATGGCTGTCAGGAGGGTGAATGGCAGAAAAATCATTTTCAGAGTTCAGTCTGTCAATTGGAAATCCATATATAGAACCCATTAAATCAATAATTAGTATACATTCTCATTGAAATGTAACCTTGTTTTGGGGATTCTCCCTTTGCACACTCCATGTGGCTTCTCCCCGATGTGGATCCTTTGATGGAATGTAGGTTGACCGCTTATTCTGAAGTCCTTTCCACACTCCATGCCTTTATATGGCTTCTCCCCTGTGTGGATCCTTTGATTGGATGTAACATAACTGCTTATTCTGAAGCTCTTTCCACACTCCATGCATTATATGGCTTCTCCCCTGTGTGGATCCTTTGATGTGATGTAAGTGTACTTCTTGTTCTGAAACTCTTTCCACACTCCATGCATTTATATGGCTTCTCCCCTGTGTGGATCCTTTGATGGCATGTGAGATGACTGCTTATTCTGAAGCTCTTTCCACACTCCATGCATTTATATGGCTTCTCCCCTGTGTGGATCCTTTGATGGGATGTAAGATAACTGCTTATTCTGAAGCTCTTTCCACACTCCATGCATGTATATGGCTTCTCCCCTGTGTGGGTCCTTTGATGGCATGTAAGTTCACTGCTTGTTTTAAAGCCCTTTCCACACTCCATGCATTTATATGGCTTCTCCCCTGTGTGGATACTTTGATGGGATGTATGTTCATTGCTTGTTTTAAAGCCCTTTCCACACTCCATGCATTTATATGGCTTCTCCACTTTGTGGATCTTTTGATGGGTAATAAGGTTACCCTTTTGGCTAAAGCCCTTTCCACACTCCATGCATTTATATGGCTTATCCTTTTTGTGGATAATTTCATGGGTAATAAGGGTACTCTTTCGGCTAAAGCCCTTTCCACACTCCATGCATTTATATGGCTTATCCTTTTTGTGGACAATTTCATGGGTAATAAGGGTACTCTTTCGGCTAAAGCACTTTCCACACTCCATGCATTTATATGACTTCTCCCTTGTGTGAATCCTTTGATGGCATGTGAGATGACTGCTTATTCTGAAGCTCCTTCCACACTCCATGCATTTATATGGCTTCTCCCCTGTATGGCTCCTTTGATGGGATGTAACGTTACAGCTTGTTCTGAAGCTGTTTCCACACACCATGCATTTATATGGCTTCTCCCCTGTGTGGATCCTTTGATGGCATGCAAGTCTATGGCTTGTTCTGAAGCTCTTTCCACATTCCATGCATTTATATGGCTTCTCCCCTGTGTGGATACTTTGATGGGATGTAAGTTTACTGCTTGTTCTGAAGCTCTTTCCACATTCCATGCATTTATATGGCTTCTCCCCTGTGTGGATCCTTTGATGGCATGCAAGTCTATAGCTTGTTCTGAAGCTCTTTCCACATTCCATGCATTTATATGGCTTCTCCCCTGTGTGGATCCTTTGATGGCATGTAAGTTTACTGCTTGTTCTGAAGCTCTTTCCACATTCCATGCATTTATATGGCTTCTCCCCTGTGTGGATCCTTTGATGGGATATAAGTTTACTGCTTATTCTGAAGCTGTTTCCACACACCATGCATTTATAAGGCTTCTCCCCTGTGTGGATCCTTTGATGGCATGTAAGTTCATTGCTTGTCCTGAAGTCCTTTCCACACTCCATGCATTTATATGGCTTCTCCCCTGTGTGGATCCTTTGATGGCATGTAAGTTCATTGCTTGTCCTGAAGTCCTTTCCACACTCCATGCATTTATAAGACTTCTCCCCTGTGTGGATCCTTTGATGGCGTGTAAGTTCATTGCTTGTTCTGAAGCTCCTTCCACACTCCATGCATTTATAAGGCTTCTCCCCTGTGTGGCTCCTTTGATGGCGTGTAAGTTCATTGCTTGTTCTGAAGCTCCTTCCACACCCCGTGCATTTATATGGCTTCTCCCTTGTGGATGTCCTTTTATTAACAACCTTGTTTCCATGTTCTTTGAATTTATTTGACTTCTCTCCTATGAGAAAACTTTTCTGTGACTCAAGAGAACCATTTTCTTGAGAAAGTGTGAATATCCAACTGTAATTTTTCTCTGTGTCTTTGCATATATTTGTTTGTCTTTTGGCTTGTGATGGACAGGGTCCATTTACATCTAAAGTTGAGCTTTCCTTATTCCAGTTATTTGACTGGTTTCTCTCCTGCCTTTGCAATTCTGTTTGAATTGCAGGTTTCTTCATTACGTCTCCTTGTCTGAGCACTTTGACTAGTTCTCCAGAGACTTCATTGTCATTCTCACTATCACCTTCAAAGGGAAAGAGAAATGAAAGTGAGAGAAAGGTTAGGTGGAAAGATAACTCCGTCAGAAGTCATATTGATCGCCTTCAGGCATTGTGCCAAATTCTAATATATATTGCATGTTTGTATCCTTATATTTGGATGGTTTTAAAATGATAATATCTCTATTGATAAGTCATTAAACCTTGAAAAGACATTAAATCAAAATATTTGAATGATATGGAAGTATATGGACCAAAATAGCTGAAATCTGTGTGATGGAGTTTGGTATTACCTCATACTAAGTAATTAATTTGTCACTAAAGTGTTTAAATAGAAATACAAAAACAAATTCAATAGGACACATCTAACAGAATGCTATAGACCCGGGATGGCGAACCTATGGCACGCGGAGCCATTTGTCAGGGTACGCGAGGCGTTGCCCTGTCTGTTGGCCAGCGTGCATGCGCACTGCTGGCCAGCTGAATTCAGCCATTTTTAAAGCCATTTTTCATCCTCCCCAGGATCCAGAGACTTTATAGGAGCCTGGGGAGGGCGAAAAGAGAATCTCCCACCCCCTCCGGAGCCTCTCCGGAGGCTTCAGGAGCTTCCCTGAAGCCTCCGGAGCGCAAAAAACCGGCCCTATGGGCAAACAGGAAGTTCGGGAATGGACTTCCAGTTTGGTCAGAGGGTCGGTTTAAGCCCTCTGGAGGCTTAAGGGAAGCCTCCTGCAGGTCCCCGAAGCCTCCAGAAGGCTTCGGGGGGGGGGGCAGGGAGGAGGTTTTTGCCCACTCCAGGCTCCCATAAAGCCTCTGGAGCCTGGGGAGCCTGCGGAGGGCGAAAAAAGCATGGAAAAATGGGGGGGAACGCCTCTCATCCGTGCATGCGCTCCCCCCTCATGGCACGCGAGCCAAAAAAGTTTTGCCATCGGTGCCATAGACCTATTTCCTTCAAAAAATCCCATAAAATTAGAGAAAAACTTTTTTATTGAACTGAATAAGATTATATTAAAATTCATATGGCAAGGGAAGAAAGATAAAATAAAACTGAAAGCATTACAGGATGATAGAAGAAGATGCGGTATGGGACTCCCTGACCTGGAGGTTTATTCTGAAACAACAGCGTCAACATTGATTAGGAAGAGGATTAATTTAAAAAAAATAAAAGAGTATTAACACTAGAAGGCCACAATTTGCAAATGGGATGGCATCTTTTCTTATGGGAAGAGGGAAAAAAGAAACAAAAATATTTTCATAGATACTATATTAGAGATGCGCTGATGCAGGTCTGGAACAAAATTAGAGAAAAAACACTATATGAAAATACCAACATGGTTTCCCACTATGGAAGCCATGACACATCCCAATGCACTAGATCTATCTAAAATGGTACAGAGAAATCTTAAGATATTCAGGGGAATCTGAAAACAAACCAGGGATTAAAGGAGCAAAGTAGAAATATAGATTGGTGGCCTTATATTCAATTACAATCGTGGTACAAAAAAGATATAAAAGTATATGGAATCTACACAGAATTAAAACAAATAGATAAAATTTTAACAGGCCTGGAAGATAAATTCATAGCAAAAATGTATAAATATTTATTAGAAGGGACATTGGAAGAAGTAGTAGTTAAGGGTTGCATGATAGCGTGGGCCAAAAATTTTGGACACAATATAGATCTAGGGGATTGGGAAAGAATTTGGAACACAAATTATAAATTAACAAGATCAGTAGCGTACAAGAAAACATGTACAAAATGTTTTAGCTTTGGCATGTACCACCAATGAGATTGGCCATAATGTATCCTAACATAAATCCGACCTACTGGAAGTATAAAAAAAAACACAAAGGACTTTCTATCATATATGGCGGACCTGTCTGGGAACTCAAAAGTATTGGATTAAAATTTGAAAATGGATACAACAAATTACAGAGGAACAAATAGAATATAAACCAGAACGTTTTCTACTGGGAATAACCAAGGGGAAATATAGAAAGAAAATTAAATAGATACTAATACATGTGTTGAACTTTTTCCCAATGTTGGAAACAGAATAATATTCCCCAAGATGAATTAGTGATTCAGAAAATTCTAGAGTGCCTAGAAATGGACAAGTTAACATTAAGATTAAAGGATAAAGAAGAGTTTGAATACTATGCAATTTGGGATAATTGGTATAAATGGTTGCACAACAGAAATAAAGTTAATCTAGCCAAGAAACAAAAGAGAAATGTATAGAACTGCAAACAAATGTATATAAATATAGAAGTGATATAAGATTGATATATACAGGTATGATGACACAAGAATATTAATGTAATGACTGTAAGTTGTTATATATGGAAAAAACAATAAAAATTGATCAAAAAAGACAAAAGAAAAAGAGAATTTTCCCTTCTCCCTCTGAAGAAAAGATATCTATTTAGAGATGTTTTCATAAGAATTAGCTAATGGCATCTAACTACAAAATGTCTTCCTGAACTCTCTGACTGGAGAGTAGGAAACCCTTACCAAGAGAGGCCACATTCTTATAATTCTCCAGCATGACTTCCCAATGCAGAGCTTTTTGGTCAGGATCCAGCTGAGACCACTCCTCCTTGGAGAAATAAACAGCCACCTCCTCAAAGGGCAGAAGAACCTCCTGAAGGGGGAAAAATACAGAACAGGCCAAGGAAGAACTGCAGGATCTTTCCTATTTAGAAATTTCCAAAGCAATGCACTAAGGTAAATGGCTATGCTTAGTAAGATCCGCGGTTTAGATGAAGAAACCGAAAGAATAAGAAGCATTTGACTAAAAAAAATATTTTAAGCGGGTTTTATGAACTTGAATGATTCTGTAGGACTTTCAGTGCCATTCAGGTTAAATAAGCCCCGTTTCCTCCTGGATCAATTGATCTACTAAACATCCATCCATCCATCATCAAAATACTCTTCCTTCTAGATCTCTTCATCCAATCAAAAGGCCCTCAGTGTCTTGAGAGAATCAACAGGCAGGTGGGCCTTGGAAAAGCCACCAATAAGTGATACTAACCCTTCAGAAGTGTGTCTGTAGGCAAAGGGATTCTTTGTCGTGTTTTATGAAATGAAACTTATGTTGTCCTAAGAAGGAGAAATCATGTTCATCCCCAACACCTTCGTCAAAGTGCTAGGAGAGCTCAACCAGGGATCTGTGTGGTTTGCCATTTATGTCCAGAGACTCTGCCCCTCCTCAAGGAAGCTGCTGCTATCGAAAGCCATTGGCTGGCATGAAAATAAGAAAATGAAGACCATTTTCTGAGGATAACATTTCTTAGCCTTTGCAAAGCTGGATTGTTCGGCCTCCAAATCCACATACAAATGAGGGGATTAATATTTACTGTCAGCCTCTACTTTGCTTGCTTGCCATCGGCTGCCAAAGTAACGGGGAGGGTGGGGAAGGTGGGGGCTCATGGTATTTGGGGGGGAATTGTAGGTGCTGGAGGAATTATCATGAAGGGAGTTTTGTTCTCACCATCTTCTGTGCATGCTGATGGCTCGTGTTTAGGCTTGGTCGAGGTCTCTGCATATCAACTGAATGAGGCCACTTGAAGATGCACCCCACATGACACCTTTGGGAGTTGCAGATTGGACATTGGGTTGGGGTAACTGGGGGGAGGGTCCTGGGTAAACATTTGATATGTACACGTTCGTACCTTTTTGCCTCAGACCTTGCTTTTCTTTAGCTCTTTTCATTCCGGGTCTAGTAAAAGTACCTTTATCTCTATTCAAATGGAGTTGGTTTTTTTTTTTCTTGGATACTGAATGAGGCACACCTGGCATTAAGCAAGATCTCTCTTCGCACCCATCCCGGAGTTGAAAGCTACTGTGAGGGGAGCATCGACATGTCTAATCCCTGCAGCGACCAGGAGGACATGGGAGCTGCTGGATTCTCCTTTCCCTTGGAAACAGAACGGATGGCTGAACAGAATCTGGAAGAAAAATCTGTCCGGCCCAGATAATCGCTGGGAGTGGACAGATGAATTATCCTGAGGAGACGCTAGCAAGGGCTATAACCACCTATACCAGTGATGGTGAACCTTTTTTGGATCCTGTGCCAAAAGCAGGGGGGAGCGCAGAGGGTTTGTGCACGGGTGTGCCACACTCATAATGCCATGTGTGCCACCACCCGCTTTTGGCATTGTTTTTTCACCCTCCACAGGTTCCAGAGGCTTTCTAGGAGCCTGGGGAGTACGAAAACAGCCTCCCCGCCCCCCAGAGCCCTCAGAAGCTTTCCTGAAGCCTCCAGAGGGCGCTTTGTCCGTAGGGCCGATTTTCGCCCTCTGGAGACTTCAGGGACCTTCAGGAGGCTTCCCTGAAGACTCTGGAGGGCAAAAAACAGCACTATGAGCAAACCGGAAGTCTGTTACTGAACTTCCAGTTTGTCCATTGGGCTGGTTTTTCACGTTTTTTTTTGCAAAAAATGGCTTCAAAGGAAGACCGAAGTCAGCAGGCAACGCCTCACGTTCCCTAACAAATGGCTCCGGGTGCCACCTGTGGCATGCATGCCATAGGTTCGCCATCACTGAGCTATACTATCTATATCCTCTGATTTCCTGATGTAAATGGAAATACAAATCTAGTAAGTGAATGTTCTTCTCTTACCTGAGTTGGAGGTTCAATCCTAGTTTCTGCTCCCCCAAAACCAAGAGTCGACTTCCTTCTATTCTTCCCTGTGAGGGAGACAGAATTTCAAAAGGGATAATTAATAAAATGGGAGGAGGTATGCTATAGAGGAGAGGACACAGAGAAGATGAGAAAGTTAGGATTTATCAAAGGAGTGGAAGGACCTTATATTACCTCCTGAGGTGTCCTGAATTGGATCTTCCTGAAGGATCCCCCTGAAAGACAGTTCTTGAGGGAGATTTAACAAATGCCTCTTTGTCTCAGGATATCTGCTCTCCATTGCGAAGGACTTGTAATAGAAGAAAAGAATTAATGACATCGCAAATCATGAAGTGGTTTCTTTCCCAGTGAACACCACTGCAAATCAATCGGTGTTGATCAATTAGGCTGGGAAGTAAGAAAGAAATGCAAAATCTTTCTTCTAGGATAAGGGAACTATACAAAGATTAGTGAAGCATCTCCACATAGTATGAATGCCAGGAAAGTCTGGTAAGAAGACATTAAAATTTGTATACATTAATCAAAAGGCAAAGATTTTGTGCATAATATAATGCCTGAACAAGGAAAAGACGTAGCTGAAGAGTTTAAAAGTATAATTATAATTTAAAATAAATCTTTCATAAAATGATGTATCCTTCTACTTAACACTGATAAACTACCAAAGATATATAAAGGAATTTCAATTACATGTTTGAAATGTAAATGTAAAAAAGGAACTTTTTACCAACTCTGCTGGACTTGTGACAAAGGAAAGAAATACCGGGGTAAGATGCATATTTCACCTGCAACTCAACCTGCTCCTTCTTCTCCTCCGCCTGGCTCAGGAGGAAGCCTTCCACCAGGGCCACCGCCTGGGAGCTGGTCTCTGCTCCACACTCCCGCACCCAGCTCTCCATCTGCAGGGGCAGAAGGGCCAGGAACTGCTCCAGAACCACCAGGTCCAGCATCTGTGCTTTTGTGTGCTTTTCTGGTCTCAACCATCGACTGCAAAAGAAGTGTAGACGACTACAAAGTCTTCGGGGACCCTCATCCTCCTGATATTGGATGCTCCTGAAGTTCCAGGCCTGAACTTGTGAATCGATGGTTCCTTCTTCCAGCATCTTCTGCCCAGTTCTTGCCCAGATCTCCCCACGGATTCCAGACTGAGCACTGAAAGGGCCTTTTCCACTTCCCTCACTTGCTAAAGGAAGGCCAGCCATTCTCTCTCTGCCCTGTAACACAATTCTGAATTAGTCCAAGGATGGTTGTGTATCTCCAAATGCTTTTTTCATTTCTTGGAAGAAATATCCATCTGGTTCAGTTCCAATACAGGAGGAAGGCGCTGGGAATAAAATGAAGGCTGGAGGCTGATTGGAAAGAAAGCAGAACCACCAACCACATGTCATTCTGGGATGGCTGACAAAATGGAGTTCAGAGTGGGGTGATTCCTATGGGGTCATGGCTGGCACTCTATAGGCAAGAGGGGAAATGCAAATTTTACCATTTTATCTAACACCCACGAGTACAAGTTCTGGGAACAGATTCTCTATCCATTCACATACAATGTAATTTACTTTTTAAGATCTGAGCAGGACTGGAGCATTACAGAAGGCACTTGTGTTGCTGTCAGATGACCATGCATGATGGAAATTTCTAAGTTGGAGAACCTTTATAAAAAGTCTCCCATCTTTGTGATCTGGATTCCTACCATCCTGTATGTTTTCTTCCTTCCTTTGGAGACTTCTGTAAAATCTCCAGATTGCTATACGTTATGAAACGTTATGAAAAACCAGGGCAAAGAGAGGACCTTGTCAAGATTGAGACCACTGCTCTAAAAACACGAAACCACAACCTGTGTTATGCCATTCATATATCAAGGCAAAGCCCAACTTTGTCAACCTTTGGCTTAATTGTGTTACTTATCTAAAGTTTCTGCCTGATCCAGTCTTTCTGAATGGATTACCAAATCTACATTTCTAAAAGTTGCCCCCCTCAGTTTCCCCTTGGGGCAGGGAGACTGAGGCTGGCTTCTGCCTCCCTTAAGAGCATGTTTCTCCATTACTCCCTTAGGGGGAATATAATATTCTGCTTCTTTTTAATATTTCCCCAAAAAGTTATTCTTGGAGGGGGGGAGGTTTCCCACATATTCATAGCAATGTTCACCTAGCCTTGGGAATACCTAAAGTCCTCTTAGCCAAAGAAATAACATTGTCTCTAAAGAAGATGAACAAAAGACCTCCGTTTTGTGATTCCCTTACAGAAAAGGGAATATATTCAAACAGCCAGAAGGTTATGGATTGGACCATTCATCAACACTCATCCCCACATATTGAGAAGTATTTTCTGAACTGGTAAAGTGATGACTTCCATCAATAAGATTGAGTGTATTTGGCATTTTGGATCCTTTCAATTTCTTTTTACTCACAAGGAGAGACTTTCTTTTTTAAAGTGTAGATCAAAGCATGAAAGTTCAGTTCACATCAAATGAAATGCCAGTTAATTGATCCTGTCTTGGGATGCTGGTTTACTGCTTTCCTAAGACAAATTAGAAAGGGGATCCAAACCTAGTTTAGTGTCATCCAGCACACAGTGAGAATGAAGGCATCATCTTCTGCCTCTCTTCCTTGCAAATATATTTCTTATTTCCTGCTTGAGATTTGCCATGCAAGCTCTCCCCCTACACAGGAGATTTCACCGGGAAATGGGGTGGGAAGGACTCTCCGGGATCCCCTCCCACTTTTATTATGAGGCTCTGGATATATTCCGGAGGGCAGCATGCATGGCCTCTGCTTCCCCCCCCCCCATGCCTGTTACAATCATGGAAAAGGGCGGTTGGATGGGAGGAAAATATAAGATCGGGGGGGGGGGAGTTAGGTTTAGGGTGATATTAAAAAAAGTGAACCTGGATTAGAAATAGGTATGTGTCTCTTCCCCTTTTTTAGATTGCGAACCCTCCTTCTCCCTTTGTATGGGAAGGACCCCTTGCCCAACATACACAAACACAGAGAGAGAGAGAGAGAGAGAGAGAGAGAGAGGGAGGGAGGGAGGGAGAGAGAGAGACAGACAGACAGACAGACAGACAGACACACCCTACCTTTTCCACCTCTGTCTGGATGAATAATATTTCCTTTCAGCTTTTCTAAACTCCTGCAGAGCTCAAAGGGTTAAAGACGGAGAGCCCAGTCTCCTAGAAAGGCAAAACCGGAATGATCTCAATGCCTTCCCAACTTGTAACAGGGGCCGAAAGCTGAAGTGCCCCCCCTGGTGGATTTTCTGTGCACGGAAGTTGCTCATGGAAAGAGGAGAGAAATGGTGCATTTCCCACGGAGGGAGGGCAGGAGGGGGCTCCTTGATCAGGAAGCCTTCTCAATCCATTTGCTTTTGGCAATGTTATACTTTGATAAAGAGCATTGTATTTACATGTCACGATGTTTTTTTTTGTTTTGCCAGCTGTGCTTATATTCTAAGACATACAGTAGGCTGACTCTTCTCTGTAAGCCTACTACGCATGTCCGTTTCCTTTCTTTTTTCTCTTTCTCTTTTGCCGCCCCCGAGGAAGTAGGCTAGGAACTTTACCAGAATGTAGTTATTCGCTAGTAAATTTGTTTGTTATTTATTTTACAATAAAAATGTGTTTTCTTAGAATATACCTATGCTTTGGGATTTGAACCACTATTTCAGTTCTACCATAAGGGGGAAAAAAATTAAGTTCTTTCTATTCTTCCCTGTGATAGAGACTTAGCAACAAAAAATTTGGGTTCAATTCTGGTTATAAGTCAAGGACTACCTAAAATATGAACATCAGGTGATTTCTTGAGGGAAAGAGAAAATCCAAATCTATGAAATGAATGTTTGTCTCTTACCTGAGTTGGCGGTTCAGTCACAGTTCCCACTCCCCAAAAAGAAAGAGTCAACCTCCTCCTATTCTTCTATGTGCGGGAGACACAATTTCAGAAAGCATAATGAATAAAATGGGAGGAGGCGTGCTACAGATGAGAAACAGAGAAGATGAGGAAGCTAGGCTCTATCAGAGGGGTGGAAGGACCTTATACTACTACTTTATGTGTCATGATTTGGAGCTTAGTGAGGGATCCTCCTGAAAAAAAGTTCTTGAGAGAGATTTGATGGATGCTTCTTCCCCAAAGACAAAAGATGACAATCTTTTGAGGTCATGTCTTTTGAGGAGAAACTCTAGTTAGAAATGATGGAGCAGGGACTAGTTAAAGGTGACACAAACAGCTGGGGTGCCCCTTTTCAGAACACATATGAGATTCCTACCTAGCAGTAGAGAACAGGTGCTGAAGCACTTCTCTTCTCTTAAATGTAATTTCCAAATAAAGCCAGAAATGAGAGGCCACTTTTTCCTTTCATGGAGAAAGTCTTTGGGAATGGTCATGCAGAAATACCAACTCCCCCTCTCAAAGACTACAAGGAATGCTGGTACCTACTACTACTCTAAAAACCCAGGTCAGATTAGGGTAGTATTTGACTCTAGTGCCAATTGTGAAGGTGTTTCTTTAAACGATGCTTTCCTATTGGGTCCAGACTTCAATAACTCATTTCTAGAACTCTCTTGTGATTTCACAGAGATTCTATTGCTTTCGTAGCCAACATCCAACAGATGTTCCATTGCTTCTTCGTCAGAGAGGAACACAGAAATGTCTTAAGATTTCTTTGGTTCAGGGACAACGATCCCTCCAAAGACATCACAGAGTGTTGTATGAAGGTACACATCTTTGGCAACAGCCTTTCCCCTGCAGCCGCTATCTATCCCCACCGCCTGGGCCCAGGCCTACACCAGCCCAGCTGGGCAACCCCCCTGGGTGCATGTACAGGAGGGGGTGACCGTGCAGAAACTGGCAGTGGCCAGCAACAGCTGCAGCTTGTTGACCTGCAGTGGCAGCCAACTGGATGTGAGCCCTGATGTCCAATAAGCTGCCCTTGGCCCTGATCCACCTGCACTACACTTGCGTACCTTGGGGCCCCACACCCTGGCCACTGGCCTTGCCTTGCAACATGATGGTGGCATTGGAAGCAGCAGGTCCTGTCCAGCAGGAGCCCTGCCTCCCCTCTCCTCCTGCCTGGGAAGCCCATGAGCCAGGAGGAAACGCCTGGTGGGCAAAGCAGACACCTCAAAGCAGCACCCATGAGCCTGGCCCTCCTGTACTGATGAAAGAAATGTCCTTCTGGGTTCGGCTCCAAGTGAGGAAAAAGACACTGGAGACATGGAGGCTGCTTGGAAAGATGGTTTATTGGTGGACAGGACCACATGGCTTGAACCCTGAACAGAAAAGGTGATCACATGCTTCAACGTTGGTGGAGAAGAAGAGAAGGGCTAAGGGAGGGGCTTGCTGGGCTTTTTATAATCTGTTCAGCCCCACCTCTCTGTTTCCTGTTCCTGTGTAAGAAATGTATTCTGATTGGTTGTCAGACTCCCATGGGGCCATGCAGGGACAACTCTCTAGGCTGTGTTTTGAATCCAGGTTTGGTTGAGTTCTCAGATGCCATGTGGTCAGTTGAGTAAAGGGCCAATATTATCATGCTTTTAATCCCATCCCCCTGGAGCTGCAGTGGAGAAATCCTTATTATGTAAAGTGGACTAGCTTAGCCTTCTTAATGACCCATTGACAAAGTGGGGATGGGCAGGAAGCTACAGGCAGCTATTCTGTCTTTTAAAACGTTTCTTTCTTTTCACATCCAGAGAAATATTCAGCCTTTTCAATATTTCTAGGATATTTCATTTTTCTGAGAGAGGGCTGGGTGATAACTTCCTACAGTACCCACCACGAGCAACCTGGCCAAGGAGAGTGAGCACAGTAGCAGGAGACTCGAAGAGGAGGTAAACGCGGCTGGGCGCCCCCTTGAGAAAACAGGGCTGGGCTGAGTTGTGGTGTTCTGATGCCTTGGGAGCTTGAGGACTGGCCACTTGCCCTCCGCTTCAGGTGCTTGGGGAAGCCCGCACCACCATCCAGGGGGGTACTGTGCATGGCCTGAGAGGGATGGCAAGGCTCTTCTGGTGGACAAGGCTTTGGCGCTCACCCTGGTCTCACCTTCCTCCACTGGAGACCTCCAGATCCTCCCTCTCAGCCTTGCCTGGCCCCTCCCACGTCCCCATTTTTGGCTTTTTCCTCCCACCACCCGGGGGACTTGGAGAGGTAGAAGTGGTGAATATAGAGGCTGCACCTTGCCCTCTAGAAGTGTCTCCACTGCAGATCTCTGGAGAGGAGGAGGGGTGGAGGGGGAGCTGCATGAAGGAAGGCTGCCCCAACAAGCCACCATCCTTACCAAACAATATTGGAAACAGGGATTCCCTTTCAAGAAGGGCCAGACTCTCTTGTGCAGGACCAGGAAGAGCTGCTCCTCTGCCTCCTCCTCTTTCTCTCTAGAGATCTGTCAAGGCAGAAGTTGGACACCGCACCTCCACCGGCAGCTTTGTCCTCTGCCTCCTGCTTTGCCTAGCCAGCCTCCCCCATGTAGCTTGTCATGCCACACCATATACCTTTTTTTAAAAAAAAATTTTATTTTCAAAACAAACATACAAATCCTCCTTCTTTACATACTGTAGAAAGTGTATCAGCTGCTTACAAAAGGCTTTTGTGCATCTCTTCCACGGTCATCAAATATAATTCATATTAATTCAAATATCTTAACTCAAATATTTATTATATTACCATCATCATGCCTCCACCTTTAATTGACTATAGTTCTTTAAACGTCCTTCATCCTAAAATATACCAAGATTTTATATATAACCACATGCTGGCATTTCATTTACTTATTTACAAAATCCGCCATTAACATTAAATCCTCATATCCTGTTTTAGCTAAACATCCATAATATTTAATACCAAAATTTTCTAACCCTCCATGTATATAATTTATTATCATTTACTTTCTTTATTTAACTATATCCTATATCATAACATTTTCCCTCTATTAGTTAAAACTTAACTGTCTAATTTTGTTTTTTTATTATTATTGTTATTAATAATCTTTATATATAGTCCAAGAATATTTCTAACCTTCCCTTCTCATATCCAATTATTACTTATCATAACAGCTCAACATTGTATACATTACTATCATTATCAATTTTTATTTAACTATACCTATTATCACTGGATTTAACTAAGTTTAGCTAATTTTGAATTATACTCTTCCATCTATCAACCTGTATCTCTCCAATAGCAAAACAATCTTATATCTACTGCCATTTGTGGATCCAATTCTCCAAACATCTTTTTAAACAAGTCTGTACGGAGTCCTCTTTGCACCTTCTTGTTTGTAGTATCTCTCATATAATGTTGACGCCCTCCTTCTGTTTCCTTTGTCAGCTTATCTTTAATTCTCAGCAGTGTTATCAAATATTTTGCAAATAGTATTTCATAGTTCATAAGTTCTTTAATGCTTTCTTCTCCTTCTATGTCCTGTTCTTTGAAATAAGTTTTCTCTCCATTTAATTCATCTTCGAATATTCCATTCTTTCCTCCCTCAGAAATAAACCAATTGCCATGAATATCAACAGGCTCAAACTCTTCCATTTCAATTTTTTGAATTTCCATCTTCTTATTCTGTATTTGATGAACATCCTCAGTTTTTCATCACATTTTGTTGCCAAACGCACCAAATAGTCCAATTTTCTCTCAATTCTTTCCTCTGTATCAAACACCCTCTTCAAAGCTAAAAGTACCACTTGGAGAGACGTTTGAAGAGACGCCATGTTTATACACAGTTGTATTTTTTCTTAGAAGCTCAGCAAGATTGAAACTCACTCGCAAGCAAAAAATAAACTACAGAGGAACAGCTGTACAATCTTATAGGATCTTAAGCCAGAACAGCCAAGCAATAAAAGTGTTGAGATGTAAACAGCCAATTTGTAGCTTACAGAGAGTCAGAAGAAATGTTAGGGTAATCCATCCATTTGAAAAGGTTTACTTAGAATCAATCCATGTAAATAACATTTAGAAAGTAAGATAACCACTGTCCAGAACCATTACAAAAATCAAATTCTCCGCTAAGTTCTTCTATTCTTTAAGTTAGTTTTTAAATTTTATAGGCAGTCCGTTTTTTAAAAAACAATAAAAGTTTCTCACCAGCTTAACACTTCATTTATATGTCTTCTTCCCTGTGTGCATCCTTTGATGGGTAATAAGATTACTGTTTTGGCTAAAGGCCTTTCCACACTCCATGCATTCATATGGCTTCTCCCCTGTGTGGATCCTTTGATGGCATGTAAGTTCAAAGCTTGTTTTAAAGCCCTTTCCACACTCCATGCATTTATATGGCTTCTCCCCTGTGTGGATCATTTGATGGGTAATAAGGTTACTCTTTTGGCTAAAGCCCTTTCCACACTCCATGCATTTATATGGGTTCTCCCCTGTGTGGATCCTTTGATGGCATGTAAGTTCATTGCTTGTTTCAAAGCCCTTTCCACACACCATGCATTTATATGGCTTCTTCCCTGTGTGCATCCTTTGATGGTTAATAAGGTTACTGTTTTGGCTAAAGGCCTTTCCACACTCCACGCATTCATATGGCTTCTCCCCTGTGTGGATTCTTTGATGGCATGTAAGTTCATTGCTTGTTTTAAAGGCCTTTCCACACTCCATGCATTCATATGGCTTCTCCCGTGTGTGGATCCTTTGATGGCATATAAGTTCATTGCTTGTTCCGAACTCCTTTCCACAATTCATGCATTTATATGATTTCTCCCCTGTGTGGATCCTTTGATGGGATGTAAGATTACTGCTTATTCTGAAGTCCTTTCCACACTCCATGCATTTATAAGGCTTCTCCCCTGTGTGGATAGTTTGATGGCATGTAAGTTCTTTGCTTGTTCTGAAGTCCTTTCCACACTCCATGCATTTATAAGGCTTCTCCCCTGTGTTGATCCTTTGATGGCGTGTAAGTTGATTGCTTGTTCGGAAGCTCTTTCCACACTCCATGCATTTATATGGCTTCACCCCTGTGTGCATCCTTTGATGGGTAATAAGGTTACTGTTTTGGCTAAAGCCCTTTCCACACTCCATGCATTCATATGGCTTCTCCCCTGTGTGCATCCTTTGATGGCATGTACGTTCAATGCTCGTTTTAAAGCCCTTTCCACACTCCATGCATTTATATGGCTTCTCCCCTGTGTGGATCCTTTGATGGCATGTAAGTTCATTGCTTGTTTTAAAGCCCTTTCCACACTCCATGCATTTATATGGCTTCTCCCCTGTGTGGATCATTTGATGGGTAATAAGGTTACTCTTTTGGCAAAAGCCCTTTCCACACTCCATGCATTTATATGGCTTCTCCCCTGTGTGGATCATTTGATGGGTAATAAGGTTACCCTTTTGGCTAAAGCCCTTTCCACACTCCATGCATTTATAAGGCTTCTGCCCTGTGTGGATTCTTTGATGGGATGTAAGTAAACTGCTTGTTCTGAAACTCTTTCCACACTCCATACATTTATATGGGTTGTGCCCTATGTGGATCCTTTGATGGCATGTAAGTTCATTGCTTGTTTCAAAGCCCTTTCCACACTCCACGCATTTATATGGCCTCTCCCCTGTGTGGATCCTTTGATGGTATGTAAGATTACTGCTTATTCTGAAATCCTTTCCACACTCCATGCATTTATAAGGCTTTTCCCCTGTGTGGATCCTTTGATGGTGTGTACGTTCATTGCTTGTTGTAAAGCTCTTTCCACACTCCGTGCATTTATATGGCTTCTGCCTTGTGGATGTCCTTTTATTAACAACCTTGTTTCCATGTTCTTTGAATTTATTTGACTCCTCCCCGGTGAGAAAACTTTTCTGTGACTCAAGAGAACTATTTTCTTGAGAAAGTGTGAATATCCAACTGTAATTTTTCCCTGTGTCTTTGCATATATTTGTTTGTCTTTTGGCTTGTGATGGACAGGGTCCATTTACATCTAAAGTTGAGCTTTCCTTATTCCAGTTATTTGACTGGTTTCTCTCCTGCCTTTGCAATTCTGTTTGAATTGCAGGTTTCTTCATTACGTCTCCTTGTTTGAGCACTTTGACTAGTTCTCCAGAGACTTCATTGTCATTCTCACTATCACCTTCAAAGGGAAAGAGAAATGAAAGTGAGAGAAAGGTTAGGGGGAAAGATAACTCCATCAGAAGTCATATTCATTGCCTTCAGGCATTGTGCCAAATTCCAATATACATTGCATGTTTGTATCCTTATATTTGGATGGTTTTAAAATGATAATATCTCTATTGATAAGTCATTAAACTTTGAAAAAGACATTAAATCAAAATATTTGAATGATATGGAAGTATATCGACCAAAATAGCTGAAATCTGTGTGATGGAGTTTGGTATTACCTCATACTAAGGAATTAATTTGTCACTAAAGTGTTTAAATAGAAATACAAAAACAAATTCAATAGGACACATCTAACAGAATGCTATAGTCCCAGGATGGCGAACCTATGGCACGCAGAGCCATTCGTCAGGGCACGCAAGATGCTGCCCTGTGAGCTGGCCAGTGCGCATGCGCACTGCTGGCCAGCTGAGTTCAGCCTTTTTTATAGCCATTTTTCATCCTACCCAGGATCCAGAGGCTTTATAGGAGCCTGGGGGGGCGGCGAAAAGAGCATCCCCTATCCGCTCTGGAGGCTCTCTGGAGGCTTTAGGAGCTTCCCTGAAGCCTCCGGAGCACAAAAAAAATATGGCCCTATGGACAAACTGGAAGTTCGGGAATGGACTTCCGGTTTGGTCAGATGGTTGGTTTAAGCCCCCTGGAGGCTTACGGGAAGCCTCCTGCAAGTCCCCGAAGCCTCCAGAGGGCTTAAACCGACCCTCCAAGCAAAAGGGAAGTGAATTCCAATTTGCTCAGAAGGTCGTTTTTTGCCCTTTGGAAGCTTCAGGGAAGCCTCCTCAAGGTCCCTGAAGCCTCCGGAAGGCCTGAGGGGGGGACGTTTTCGCCCTCCCCATGCTCCTATAAAGCCTCTGGAGCCTGGGGAGGACGAAAAAACCATGGGAAAATGGGGGGGGGAGCGCCTCTCATCCGTGCATGCACACTGAGGGGTCGCCCATTGCTTTATGGGTGCAGCACGTCCGCCCATGACCCCCCTGCACTCCCCCCTATGGCACGCGAGCCAAAAAAGGTTCGCCATTGCTGCCATAGACCTATTTCCTTAAAAAAATCCCCATAAAATTAGAGAAAAACTTTTTTATTGAACTGAATAAGATTATATTAAAATTCATATGGCAAGGGAAGAAAGATAAAATAAAACTGAAAGCGTTACAGGATGATAGAAGAAAATGTGGTATGGGACTCCCTGACCTGGAGGTTTATTCTAAAACAGCAGCGTCAACATTGATTAGGAAGAGGATTAATTTTAAAAAAATAAAAGAGTATTAACACTAGAAGGCCACAATTTGCAAATGGGATGGCATCTTATGGGAAGAGGGAATAAAGAAACAAAAATATTTTCATAGATACTATATTAGAGACACGCTGATACAGGTCTGGAACAAAATTAGAGAAAAACACTACATGAAAATACCAACATGGTTTTCCACTATGGAAGCCATGACCCATCCCAATGCAATAGATCAATCTAAAATGGTTACTATGCAATTTGGGATAATTGGTATAAATGGTTGCATAACAGAAATAAAGTTAATCTAGCCAAGAAACAATAGAGAAATGTACAGAACTGTAAACAAATGTATATAAATATAGAAGCGATATAAGATTGATATATACAGGTATGATGACACAAGAATATTAATGTGATGACTGTAAGTTGTTATAGATGGAAAAAACAATAAAAATTGATCAAAAAAGACAAAAGAAAAACAGAATTTTCCCTTCTCCCTCTGAAGAAAAGGTATCTATTTAGAGATGTTTTCATAAGAATTAGCTAATGGCATCTAACTATAAAAGGTCTTCCTGAACTCTCTGAGGGAGACTAGGAAACCCTTACCAAGAGAGGCCACATTCTTATAATTCTCCAGCATGACTTCCCAATGCAGAGCTTTTTGGTCAGGATCCAGCTGAGACCATTCCTCCTCGGAGAAATAAACAGCCACTTCCTCAAAGGGCAGAAGATCCTCCTGAAAGGGAGAAAAAAATACAGAACAGACCAAGGAAGAACTGCAGGATCTTTCCTATTTAGAAATTTCCAAAGCAATGCACTAAGGTAAATGGCTATGCTTAGTAAGATCCGCGGTTAAGATGAAGAAACCGAAAGAATAAGAAGCATTTGACTAAAAAAAATATTTTAAGCGGGTTTTATGAACTTGAATGATTCTGTAGGACTTTCAGTGCCATTCAGGTTAAATAAGCCCCGTTTCCTCCTGGATCAATTGATCTACTAAACATCCATCCATCCATCATCAAAATACTCTTCCTTCTAGATCTCTTCACCCATGCACAATCAAAAGGCCCTCGGTGTCTTGAGAGAATCAACTGGCAGTTGGGCGTTGGAAAACTTGATGGATAACTTTGAATTTTTATATAAATTACTGATGATTTATTTTCCAGGGTGAAGAGGGCGGAGATTGCGGTGAGGGTTCTCTTGGATCGCGGCCCAGTTTGGATGGAGTTGGGAGGTGTGGTGTAGACGGGAGGGTAGTGGAGGTCGAAGGGGAGCTTATTTTGAGACGGAAAGCATATCAATGATTGTAAAAATTGTTATCTGAATACACTGTTTGGAACATGAATAAGGATATATCCAGGGAGTTTGTAGGAGATCTAGGCGGGGCATATATGAGAGGAGTACTGATGAATATAAAATATATGTATGTGTATGTATATGTGTATATATATGTATATATATGTATGTGTGTGTGTGTATGTATGTATGTATGTATGTATGTATGTATATATGTATATATATGTATGTATGTGTATATATATATATATATATATATATATATATATATATATATATATATATATATATATATATATATATATATATATATATATATATATATACTTAAAGTCACAACCCCTGGTATGCCCAAGTATGGGAGGAAGGTCACACTTCCACTCTCTGTCATTAGGCTCGTCACAAGAGACCATCCAGACAGAAACCCAATATTTTTTACTGTTGCCTTTTTGTTACATTTGTTATATTTATGCTGATAAATAAATAAAGGGAGACTAGTATAGATCTATTTCAAGCTATTTAGCTCTCATCAGCTAGCCATACCCAAGTTTTTGGGAATCGAAATATATCCATATATATATGGAAAAATCCATATATATATGGATACAGAAAGAGGCAGGGACGAGAAGAGTTGGAAGAGGAAACCGAGAGAAGAATTTGAGATGTGTCTAAATTGTGTTATAGAGGAAGGAGACATAAAGGGGACAAATTAAGGGTTTGGAAACAGATAGATATTTAGATAAAGAGATAAGGCCCCTAGCTAGAGAAGAATTCTACTTGGCTAACTTACTTGGTTTTAATATATTTTGAAATCCTGCAGGTAATTAATTAATTAAGATTAGGAACCATGTAAACTGCTTAAGTTTGTGTAATAAGAAGCTGAGTTCAATGCAGAGAGTTTACTGACTTTTTCTTTCTTATTCTTTTTTTCTTTTCCCTGTTTTTTTTTTTTATTATTACCTCTTTTTTCTTTTAACTTACTTGGTTTTAATACATTCTAGACTGTGTTTGATAAAAAGCTATACCGGGCACGGGCTCTGGGAAGTCGGAAGGGGGGAAGGGAGGTGGGATCATAGGGGGGAAGGGGGGAGGGGGGGAATATAGTTTGTGCCAGGTTTTTAAAGCAACATGAATGCACTTGTATACTGTTGCCTTTTTTTTTTTTTTTTTAGTATAAACTAAGAAGCTGAATATATCGATGAATAGTAGAAATACACCGAAGCGAGGAGTAGAGGGAAAGGAGAGAGAGAGGGGTGGAGAGGGAGCGAGAGGGGAATGGAAGGAGGGTGAGATGGAAGGGAGGGGGAGAAAGGAGCATTAGAGGGGGAGGGGAAGTAGAAGAGGGGAATGTTGGAGGGGAGAAAGGAAAGTTGGAGGGGGGAGAAAGAAAGGGTGTATGGAGGGTTGAAGCGCTATGTTGGTTTTGTATTTTGGGGAATACAAGGAGAGTTGTGTTTATTGCTCAATGTTATATGGCACCTTTGGGAGTTGCAGATTGGAGATTGGTTTGGGGTAACTGGGGGGAGGGTCCTGGGTAAACATTTGATATGTACACGTTCGTACCTTTTTGCCTCAGATCTTGCTTTTCTTTAGCTCTTTTCATTCCGGGTCTAGTAAAAGTACCTTTATCCCTATTCAAATGGAGTTGGGGGTTTTCTCTCTTGGATACTGAATGAGGCACACCTGGCATTAAGCAAGATCTCTCTTCGCACCCATCCCGGAGTTGAAAGCTACTGTGAGGGGAGCATCGACATGTCTAATCCCTGCAGTGACCAAGAGGAGCTGCTGGATCCTCCTTTCCCTTGGAAAGAGAACGGATGGCTGAACTGAATCTGGAAGGAAAATCAGTCCAGCCCAGATGATCGCTGGGAGTGGACAGATGAATTATCCTGAGGAGACGCTAGCAGGGGTTATAACCACCTATACCAGTGATGGTGAACCTTTTTTGGCTCCTGTGCCAAAAGCAGGGGGGGTGCAGAGGGTTTGTGCACGGGTGTGCCACACTCATAATGCCATGTGTGCCACCACCCGCTTTTGGCATTGTTTTTTCACCCTCCACAGGTTCCAGAGACTTTCTAGGAGCCTGGGGAGTACGAAAACAGCCTCCCCCCCCCGGAGGCCTCAAAAGCTTTCCTGAAGCCTCCAGAGGGCGCTTTGTCCGTAGGGCCGATTTTTGCCCTCTGGAGCACTATGAGCAAACCGGAAGTCTGTTACTGAACTTCCAGTTTGCCCATTGGGCTGGTTTTTCACTTTTTTTTTTTTTTTTTTGCGAAAAATGGCTTCAAAGGAAGACCGAAGTCAGCAGGCAACGCCTCACGTTCCCTAACAAATGGCTCCGAGTGCCACCTGTGGCATGCATGCCATAGGTTTGCCATCACTGAGCTATACTATCTATATCCTCTGATTTCCTGATGGAAATAAAAATCTAGTAAGTGAATGTTCTTCTCTTACCTGAGTTGGAGGTTCAATCCTAGTTTCCACTCCCCCAAAACCAAGAGTCAACTTCCTTCTATTCTTCCCTGTGAGGGAGACAGAATTTCAAAAGGGATAATTAATAAAATGGGAGGAGGTATGCTATAGAGGAGAGGACACAGAGAAGATGAGAAAGTTAGGATTTATCAAAGGAGTGGAAGGACCTTATATTACCTCCTGAGGTGTCCTGAACTGGATCTTCCTGAGGGATCCCCCTGAAAGACAATTCTTGAGGGAGATTTGACAAATGCCTCTTTGTCTCAGGATCTCTGATCTCCATTGCAAAGGACTTTAAAAACAGAAGAAAAGAATTAATGACATCGCAAATCATGAAGTGGTTTCTTTCCCAGTGAACACCACTGCAAATCAATCGGTGTTGATCAATTAGGCTGGGAAGTAAGAAAGAAATGCAAAATCTTTCTTCTAGGATAAGGGAACTATACAAAGATTAGTGAAGCATCTCCACATAGTATGAATGCCAGGAGTGTCTGGTAAGAAGACGTTAAAATTTGTATATATTAATCAAAAGGGAAAGATTTTGTGCATAATATAATGCCTGAACAAGGAAATGACGTAGCTGAAGAGTTTAAAATTATAATTATAATTTAAAATAAATCTTTCATAAAATGATGTATCCTTCTACTTAACACTGATAAACTACCAAAGATATATAAAGGAATTTCAATTACATGTTTGAAATGTAAATGTAAAAAAGGAACTTTTTACCAACTCTGCTGGATTTGTGACAAAGGAAAGAAATACCGGGGTAAGATGTATATTTCACCTGCAACTCAACCTGCTCCTTCTTCTCCTCCGCCTGGCTCAGGAGGAAGCCTTCCACCAGGGCCACCGCCTGGGAGCTGGTCTCTGCTCCACACTCCCGCACCCACCTCTCCATCTGCAGGGGCAGAAGGGCCAGGAACTGCTCCAGAACCACCAGGTCCAGCATCTGTGCTTTTGTGTGCTTTTCTGGTCTCAACCATCGACTGCAAAAGAAGTGGAGTCGGCTACAAAGTCCTCGGGGACCCTCATTCTCCTGATATTGGATGCTCCTGAAGTTCCAGGCCTGAACTTGTGAAACGATGGTTCCTTCTTCCAGCATCTTCTGCCCAGTTCTTGCCCAGATCTCCACATGGATTCCAGACTGAACACTGGAAGGGCCTTTTCCACTTCCCTCATTTGCTAAAGGAAGGCCAGCCATTCTCTCTCTGCCCTGTAACACAATTCAGAATTAGTCCAAGGAAGGTTGTGTATCTCCAAATGCTTTTTTCATTTCTTGGAAGAAATACCCATCTGGTTCAGTTCCAATACAGGAGGAAGGCGCTGGGAATAAAATGAAGGCTGGAGGCTGATTGGAAAGAAAGCAGAACCACCAACCACATGTCATTCTGGGACAGCTGACAAAATGGAGTTCAGAGTGGGGTGATTCCTATGGGGTCATGGCTGGCACTCTATAGGCTAAAGGGGAAATGCAAATTCTACAATTTTATCTAACACCCACAAGTTCTGGGAACAGATTCTCTATCCATTCACATACATTATAATTTACTTTTTAAGATCTGAGCAGGACTGGAGCATTACAGAAGGCATTTGTGTAAACAGGCAGGGAGACTGAGGCTGGCTTCTTCCTCCCTTAAGAGCATGTTTCTCCATTACTCCCTTAGGGGGAATATAATATTCTGCTTCTTTTTAATATTTCCCCAAAAAGTTATTCTTTGAGGGGGGGAGGTTTCCCACATATTGATAGCAATGTTCACCTAGCCTTGGGAATACCTAAAGTCCTCTTAGCCAAAGAAATAACATTGTCTCTAAAGAAGATGAACAAAAGACCTCCATTTTGTGATTCCCTTACAGAAAAGGGAATATATTCAAACAGCCAGAAAGTTATGGATTGGACCATTCATCAACACTCATCCCCACATATTGAGAAGTATTTTCTGAACTGGTAAAGTGATGACTTCCATCAAGAAGATTGCGTGTATTTGGCATTTTGGATCCTTTCAATTTCTTTTTACTCACAAGGAGAGACTTTCTTTTTTAAAGTGTAGATCAAAGCATGAAAGTTCAGTTCACATCAAATGAAATGCCAGTCAATTGATCCCGTCTTGGGATGCTGGTTTACTGCTTTCCTAAGACAAATTAGAAAGGGGATCCAAACCTAGTTTAGTGTCATCCAGCACACAGTGAGAATGAAGGCATCATCTTCTGCCTCTCTTCCTTGCAAATATATTTCTTATTTCCTGCTTGAGATTTGCCATGCAAGCTCTCCCCCTACACAGGAGATTACACCAGGAAATGGGGTGGGAAGGACTCTCCGGGATCCCCTCCCACTTTTATTATGAGGCTCTGGATATATTCCGGAGGGCAGCATGCATGGCCTCTGCTTCCCCCATGCCTGTTACAATCATGGAAAAGGGCGGTTGGATGGGAGGAAAATATAAGGCTGGGGGTGGGGGAGTTTCTCCCACTCCTGATATTAAAAAAACTGAACCTGGATTAGAAATAGGTATGTGTCTCTTCCCCTTTTTTAGATTGCGAACCCTCCTTCTCCCTTTGTATGGGAAGGACCCCTTGCCCAACATACACAAACACACACACACACACAGAGAGAGACAGACAAACCCTACCTTTTCCACCTCTGTCTGGATGAATAAGATTTCCTTTCAGCTTTTCTAAACTCCTGCAGAGCTCAAAGGGTTAAAGACGGAGAGCCCAGTCTCCTAGAAAGGCAAAACCGGAATGATCTCAATGCCTTCCCAACTTGTAACAGGGGCCGAAAGCTGAAGTGCCCCCCCTGGTGGATTTTCTGTGCACGGAAGTTGCTCATGGAAAGAGGAGATAAATGGTGCATTTCCCACGGAGGGAGGGCAGGAGGAAGCTCCTTGATCAGGAAGCCTTCTCAATCCATTTGCTTTTGGCAATGTTATACTTTGATAAAGAGCATTGTATTTACATGTCACGATGTTTTTTGTTTTGTTTTGCCAGCTGTGCTTATATTCTAAGACATACAGTAGGCTGACTCTTCTCTGTAAGCCTACTACGCATGTCCGTTTCCTTTCTTTTTTCTCTTTCTGTTTTGCCTCCCCCGAGGAAGTAGGCTAGGAACTTTACCAGAATGTAGTTATTCGCTAGTAAATTTGTTTGTTATTTATTTTACAATAAAAATGTGTTTTCTTAGAATATACCTATGCTTTGGGATTTGAACCACTATTTCAGTTCTACCATAAGGGGAAAAAAAATTAAGTTCTTTCTATTCTTCCCTGTGATAGAGACTTAGCAACAAAAAATTTGGGTTCAATTCTGGTCATAAGTCAAGGACTACCTAAAATATGAACATCAGGTGATTTCTTGACGGAAAGAAAAAAATCCAAATCTATGAAATGAATGTTTGTCTTTTACCTGAGTTGGCGGTTCAGTCACAGTTCCCGCTCCCCCAAAAGAAAGAGTCAACCTCCTCCTATTCTTCTATGCGTGGGAGACACAATTTCAGAAAGCATAATGAATAAAATGGGAGGAGGCGTGCTACAGATGAGAAACAGAGAAGATGAGGAAGCTAGGCTCTATCAGAGGGGTGGAAGGACCTTATACTACTACTTTATGTGTCATGATTTGGAGCTTAGTGAGGGATCCTCCTGAAAAAAAGTTCTTGAGAGAGATTTGATGGATGCTTCTTCCCCAAAGACAAAAGATGACAATCTTTTGAGGTCATGTCTTTTGAGGAGAAACTCTAGTTAGAAATGATGGAGCAGGAACTAGTTAAAGGTGACACAAACAGCTGGGTTGCCCCTTTTCAGAACACAGATGGGATTCCTACCTAGCAGTAGAGAACAGGTGCTGAAGCACTTCTCTTCTCTTAAATGTAATTTCCAAATAAAGCCAGAAATGAGAGGCCACTTTTTTTTTCTTTCATGGAGAAAGTCTTTGGGAATGGTCATGCAGAAATACCAACTCCCCCTCTCAAAGACTACAAGGAATGCTGGTACCTACTACTACTCTAAAAACCCAGGCCAGATTAGGGTAGTATTTGACTCTAGTGCCAATTGTGAAGGTGTTTCTTTAAACGATGCTTTCCTATTGGGTCCAGACTTCAGTAACTCATTTCTAGAACTCTCTTGTGATTTCACAGAGATTCTATTGCTTTCGTAGCCAACATGCAACAGATGTTCCATTGCTTCTTCGTCAGAGAGGAACACAGAAATGTCTTAAGATTTCTTTGGTTCAGGGACAACGATCCCTCCAAAGACATCACAGAGTGCTGTATGAAGGTACACATCTTTGGCAACAGCCTTTCCCCTGCAGTCGCTATCTATCCCCATCGCCTGGGCCCAGGCCCACACCAGCCCAGCTGGGCAACCCCCCTGGGTGCATGTACAGGAGGGGGTGACCGTGCAGAAACTGGCAGTGCCCAGCAACAGCTGCAGTTTGTTGACCTGCAGTGGCAGCCAACTGGATGTGAGCCCTGATGTCCAATAAGCTGCCCTTGGCCCCGAGCCACCTGCACCACACTTGTGTACCTTGGGGCCCCACACCCTTGCCACCTGCCTTGCCTTGCAACATGATGGTGGCATTGGAAGCAGCAGGTCCTGTCCAGCAGGAGCCCTGCCTCCCCTCTCCTCCTTCCTGGGAAGCCCATGAGCCAGGAGGAACAGCCTGGTGGGCAAAGCAGACACCTCATAGCAGCACCCAGGAGCCTGGCCCTCCTGTACTGATGAAAGAAATGTCCTTCTGGGTTCAGCTGTAAGTGAGGAAAAAGACACTGGAGACATGGAGGCCGCTTGGAAAGATGGTTTATTGGTGGACAGGGCCACATGGCTTGAGCCCTGAACAGAAAAGGTGATCACATGCTTCAAGGTTGGTGGAGAAAAAGAGAAGGGCTGAGGGAGGGGCTTGCTAGGCTTTTTATAATCTGTTCAGCCCCACCTCTCTGTTTCCTGTTCCTGTGTAAGAAATGTATTCTGATTGGTTGTCAGACTCCCATGGGGCTATGCAGGGACAACTCTCTAGGCTGGCCAAGGAGAGTGAGCACAATAGCAGGAGACTCGAAGAGGAGGTAAACGCGGCTGGGTGCCCCCTTGGGAAAGCAGTGGTGGGCTGAGTTCTGGTGTTCTGATGCCTCGGGAGCTTGAGGACTGGCCACTTGCCCTCCGCTTCCAGGAGCTTGGGGAAGCCCGCACCACCATCCAGGGGGGTACTGTGCATGGCCTGAGAGGGATGGCAAGGCTCTTCTGGTGGACAAGGTTTTGGCGCTCACCCTGGTCTCACCTTCCTCCACTGGAGACCTCCAGATCCTCCCTCTCAGCCTTGCCTGGCCCCTCCCATGTCCCCATTTTTGCCTTTTTCCTACAACCACCCAGGGGACTTGGAGAGGTAGAAGTGGCCAATATAGAGGCTGCACCTTGCCCTCTAGAAGTGTCTCCACAGCAGATCTCTGGAGAGGAGGAGGGGTGGCGGGGGAGCTGCATGAAGGAAGGCTGCCCCAACAAGCCACCATCCTTACCAAACAATATTGGAAACAGGGATTCCCTTTCAAGAAGGGCCAGACTCTCTCGTGCAGGACCAGGAAGAGCTGCTCCTCTGCCTCTTTTGAGGTTCGAGGCAGGAACGACGCAGATGCCAAGGTTGCAACGAGAACAGTTTATTATAACAACGGAACGAAGTGACAGCGATTCAAAAGGGAGCCGATCGCGCCAAGATATTTATATTAACTATTTAACCAATCAGTGGCCGGGGACTGGGCAGCAACCGCTGACGTCAGTACCCCGGCCAATCAAGTAGTATCTGAGGCCAGCAACAGCCTCTGCTGCGTCCCAACCAATCAGGCAGCAGCAGGGCTGTTGCTAGCTTCTATGGAAGCATTTATTTCCCAACTAATGCATATGTAACATTTACCAACTACTGAATATGTAACACCCCTTCCCCCCAGATCTGCGCATGCTCCCTAGTGGAGCATGCGTAGTCGCTTAAATAGGCGGGGCGGCACCGGACCCGCCCAGATCTCCTCAGTTCTACAGCAGTCGTTGGCGGAGGTGGACCTGCTCGTAGTAGCTCCTCCCCAAAGGGAGTGCAGCTCCGAGGGACGCCATCTTGGTACAGCCCAGAAGGCGGGCTCAACAACGCAGGTAGGCCTGGCCGGGGTGGCGCGTCCCCAGCTGTAGAATAGTTCATTGGACGAGAGTCTCGGGGGATAGGAGTGTAAGGCGGTGACTCTGCGATGGCAGCTTGAGCAGTCTGTTGCGCTCCTCGATAGGAGGCGCTTGGGTAGGCCGGGCCTGGTGAAGAGAAGGCCCGTTGTCGCAACTCATCGGATTGAGCATTGTTACTGTCTAACGGTGGATAGGCGAGGCCTGGATGTGTGAAGGCCTCTGCTTGCAACCTCGGTTGTGCGGTGTTGTGTTGTCCTGAGGAGTCCGGGTTGCCGAGCTCTGTAGGGAGGCGCCTCCTCAATTGATCCAAGTGGCACCTCCACTCGGATCCATTGGCCAGTCCGACCCTGAAAGAACAGGGGCCGGTCAGGGCGGTTACAACAGTTGGGACCCACCTGGGCTCCCCAGAGAAAGACCGGCCCCACACCAAATCCCCCTGTCTAAAGGAACGGGACGGGAGGACCCCCAGGTTGCATGGCTGGTCCCCCGAATAGAGAGGATGGAGTCTATCCAGGGGGGTCCGCAGGCACTGGCCCATCAAGAGCTCCGCGGGGCTTTTGTTGGTCGTTGGGCAGGGGGTGGAATGTTGGCTTAGCAAGTAAGCCGCCACCCTTGACTGCCAGTTGCCCCGGTCCATGCGGCCCAGTGCCTCCTTGGCTGAGCGGACCGCCCGCTCTGCCCAGCCATTACTGGCCGGGTGATACGGGGCTGTGGGCGCATGCCGGATTCCTTGCTCGGCCAGAAATTCCTGAAACGTGGTGGTTTGTTTGTTTGTTTTGTTTGTAGTTTATTTATAGGCCGCCCTTTTCCCTGAGGGGACTCAGGGCGGCTTACAATCAAAAAAGGAAGGGGAGTGTAGGACAATACAAAAAAAGAAATGTGCACAAAGTAAATTAGACAATAAAACTCAACATTCACTCAGCATTCGGGAGGGGCGAAATAAGATTATCCCCAGGCCTGACGGGTTAGCCAGTTCTTGAGGGCTGTATGGAAGGCCTGGACGGTGGTGAGGGTACGAATCTCCACGGGGAGATTGTTCCATAGTGTCGGAGCCGCAACAGAGAAGGCTCTCCTCTGAGTAGTCGCCAGTCGGCACTGACTGGCGGATGGAATACGGAGGAGGCCAACTCTATGCGATCTGATGGGGCGCAGGGAGGTAATTGGCAGAAGGCGGTCTCTCAAATAGCCAGATCCACTACCATGGAGCGCTTTATAGGTGGTGAGTAAGACCTTGAAGTGCACCCGGGGACCAACAGGTAGCCAGTGCAGCTCACGGAGGATCGGTGTTATGTGGGCGAACCGTGGTGCGCCCACGATCACTCGCGCGGCCGCATTCTGGACTAGCTGAAGTCTTCGGATGCTCTTCAAGGGCAGCCCCATGTAGAGCACATTACAGTATTCCAGCCTAGAGATCACAAGGGCTCGAGTGACTGTTGTGAGGGCCTCCCGATTCAGGTAGGGCCGCAACTGGCACACCAGGCGAACCTGGGCAAATGCCCCCCTGGTCACAGCTGAGAGATGGTGGTCAAAAGTTAGCTGTGAATCCAGGAGGACTCCCAAGTTGCGGGCCCTTTCTGAGGGGTTTAAATTTTGTCCCCCCAGCCTGAGTGATGGTATGGTGGTCAAATTTTTGGGAGGGAAACACAACAGCCACTCGGTCTTGTCTGGGTTGAGTATCAGCTTGTTCGCTCTCATCCAGTCTTTAACGGCTTCCAGTCCCCGGTTCATCACGTCCACCGCTTCATTGAGTTGGCACGGGGCGGACAGATACAACTGTGTATCGTCCGCATATTGGTGATATTTTATCCCGTGCCTTCGGATGATCTCGCCCAGCGGTTTCATGTAAATGTTAAATAGTAGGGGGGATAGGACCGACCCCTGCGGCACCCCATAGGTTAGGGGCCTCAGGGACGATCTCTGCCCCCCCACTAACACCGACTGCGACCTGTCCGAGAGATAGGAGGAGAACCACTGCAAGACAGTGCCGCCCACCCCTATCTCCCGCAGTCGTCGCAGAAGGATACCATGGTCGATGGTATCGAAAGCCGCTGAGAGGTCCAGGAGAACTAGGATGGAAGCATGGCCTCCATCCCTAGCTCTCCAGAGATCATCAGTCAATGCGACCAAAGCGGTTTCTGTGCTGTAACCGGGTCTGAAGCCAGACTGGAAGGGGTCAAGATAGTTAGCTTCCTCCAAGGTACGCTGAAGCTGGAGAGCCACCACCTTCTCAACAACCTTCCCTACAAAGGGAAGGTTGGAGACTGGACGATAGTTATTAAGAATAGCTGGATCCAGAGACGGCTTCTTCAGGAGGGGTCTCACCACCGCTGTCTTAAGCGCGGTGGGAAAGTACCCCTCCCGAAGAGAAGCGGTAACAACCGCCTGGATCCAGCCTCGTGTCACCTCACTGCTGTTGGCAACCAGCCAGGAGGGACACGGGTCCAGTATGCAGGTGGAGGCACTCACAGCTCCTTACAGGTGGCTGTAAACTGCGGCCCATTATCCGAAATGACTATGTCCGGCAACCCGTGGGTTGCGAATAATTTACATAGGGCCCGGACCGTACTCTCCGCCGTGGTGGAGGTCATTAGCACCAGTTCCACCCACTTAGAGTAGGCGTCCACCACAATTAGGAAATTCTGGCCGTGGAAGGGACCAGCGAAGTCTACGTGGAGGCGCGACCATGGGCCTCTCGGAGCCTCCCACTCACGAGCAGGCCCGGCTGGGGGGTTAGGCCTAGAGAGTTGGCAGGTGGAGCAACGGCCTACGTAGGCCGCTATCTCTGTGTCCAGCAATGGCCACCAGACATAGCTGCGGGCTAAAGCCTTCATCCGCGCTATGCCTGGATGATCCTTGTGGAGCAGAGGCAGAACTTGAGGCCGAAGTGCAGCAGGGATCACGACCCGATCCCCCAAACGAGACACCCCTCATGGAGGGAGAGCTCCGCTTGCCTAGCTTTGAAGGGCCGGAAGCCCTCCGCCACCTTGTCTGCGGGCCATCCCCTCAAGACCCAGGAGCAGACCTGGGCAAGAATTGGATCGGCCTTAGTGTAGGCCGCGACATCCGCGGCTGAAATAGGTAGGCCGGAAGACGCTATGGAAAGAACAGAGAGGGCTGGGACGGGGGCGGTGTCAGTCTCCGGCAGGGGGCAGTGGCTAAGGGCATCTGCATGCCCTAGCTGCTTGCCCGGACGGTATTGCAGCGTATAGGAATACGCCGCAAGGAATTCCGTCCAACGTGTCATGCGGGGGGAGAGAATGGGAGGGGTCGGCTTGTCGCCTGCCAAAAGCCCAAGGAGAGGCTTATGGTCAGTGACAAGGGTAAAATGCCGACCGTAGAGGTAGTCGTGGAACCTCTTAATCCCGGACACTGCAGCCAGAGCCTCCTTGTCTATCTGGCTGTAGTTGCGCTCCGCCGAGGAGAGTGTCCGAGAGTAAAAGGCCACAGGGGCCTCCGAGCCATTTGGGAGGACATGGCTCAGGACCGCCCCTAGACTGTAGGGGGAGGCGTCACACGCTAACGTCAGAGGCATCCTGTCATTATATTGAATCAGGACGGCCGATGACGTCAGCGTCTCTTTGACAGCTGCGAACGCATGCGCTTCGCGGCTCTCCCAGCGCCAGGCCGCGGATCGGTCGAGCAACCGATGCAGCAGCTCGACTAGTGATGCCTTATGCGGAATGAATGGCGCATAGAAGTTTAGTAGCCCTAGGAATGCCTGCAGCTCCGCCTTGGAGGTGGGTGCAGGGGCGTTCCTAATGGCTGCGACCTTAGAAGGCGTGGGGTGGATGCCTTGGGCGTCAATCAGGAAGCCCAAGAATTCCACCTTAGGAACAGCAAACGAACATTTGCTGCACTTAAGTTTTAAACCCACGCCCCTGAAACGTTGGAGGACCTTCCGTAGTATCTCGATGAGTTCTGAGCGGCTGGAAGCAGCGATCAGAACATCATCGAAATACGGAACAACACCAGGAAGCCCGTGGAGCAAGCGCTCCATGAGGCTTTGGAAGATCCCCGGGGCCACGGAAACGCCGAATTGCAGGCGGCAGCAACAAAAAGCCCCACGATGGGTGACGATGGTTTGGGCAGCCGCCGCATCGTCATCCACCGGGAGCTGTTGGTAGGCCTGCGCCATATCCAGTTTGGCGAATGTGCAACCCTGCCCCAGGGAATGGAGCAGGTGTTGCACTACAGGGACTGGATAGGGGTTTGCCTGAAGGGCCAGGTTGATCGTCGACTTGTAGTCGGCGCAGATCCTCACCGACCCGTCCGGCTTGACTGGGAGGACGATGGGAGTCTCCCAGCGAGAGTGGTCTACGGGCTCGATGACTCCCTGCGCCAGGAACTTGTCAAGCTCGGCGTCAACCTTGGCCCTTAAGACAAAAGGCACCCTGCGGGCCTTAAGCCGAATTGGCGCAACCTGGGGATCGAGGCTAAGGGAGATGGGGGTGCCTTTATAACAGCCAAGCTGGCCGTCAAAAACGTCGGCGAATTCGGCTAGGACGTCCTCCAGGGAGGAGGAGACCACCCGGTGAACACCCCCTATAGACAACCCCAGGGGAGGGAACCAATCTAGACCCAAGAGGGCTGGAAGGGAGTTTTTGACAACTAGAATAGGCAGTTTTCCCCTAAAAGAGCCGTACTTTACAGAAATAAGGAAGGACCCCAGGGTTGGAATTAGGTTCCCTTGGTAGTCCCGCAGGGTCGTTTTGGCAGGCAATAGCTGGGCAGGGGAGACTTTGGGGCAGAGACGGGAGAACACGGCCCAGGAGAGTAAAGAGCGGGATGAGCCAGAGTCCACCTCCATCTTGCAGGGCTGACCTTCGAGCTGGACCGAGGCCGCGACCTTCTGGGCGCCGGCGGAGGCTTGGCTGACAGTGCCCTCGGATGTTGGCAGCAGGCAGATAGTGTAGCAGTCGTCCGCCCGCCGAGCGGGCCACGGTGGTTGGCGGCGCAGCTGCGCCTGGGGCTGGACAGCGGCTTGCAGGAAGGATGGGGCAGGCAGAGAGGCCCGGCACACTCGAGCGAGGTGACCCTGCTTGCCGCAACGGCGGCAGGTCGTGTTGCGGAAAGGGCAAGCTGTGCGGGCATGGCGCCCGCCACAGCCGAGGCATGTAGTGCTGGCAGCAGGCGGTGCAGCAGGCTGTGGTTGAGGTTTGCGTTTTGGCTGTGCCCTTAGCTGCCCCACGATTTCATCAGAAGGGTCCTCTGGGGGCGGCATCTCATCTGCCAGGCTCGTTTGCGAAGGCTGGCCGGTAGACGTCTGGTCAGGAGAAGCGAGTTGTAAGCGCTCGATATCGGCCGTGGACTGCTCAGAGAGCTCAGCTGCTCTGGCAGTCTTCACGGCCTGGAGCAAGGTGATGTCTTGATGGCGGAACATTCAGCTTCGCAGGTTGACATCCCGCACTCCACAGACAAACTGCTCCACCAAGTTTTCTTCCAAATTGGTGAAATCGCACTGAGCAGCCGTAGTTCGAAGCGATTCTAGGAATTGGCTTATAGATTCGTAAGGCTTCTGCACACGGCGGCGGAAGGCGAAGTGACGCGCGATTTTTGATGGGGTTGGGGCGTAATGGCCTTTTAGTTTCGCCATCAGGTTGTCCCACCCCAGCTTGTAGGCTGGCCTCGGGGCGGCCAGGGCTCTGGCTGAGGCAAACATCGCGGGCCCGCAGCAGGACAGGAAAAAGCTACATTTTTCCTCTTGGGGTTGGCCGTGGTTCTTGGACGCAATGAGGTAACACTCAAAGCGTTCCATAAAGCCTTCCCAAGTCTCTCCAGCTGAGCCAAAAGGAGCGAAAGGTGGTAGTGCTGACGTCATGGTGGCAGTAGTTAGCACGGAGCGGGGAAAAACGTAGAATTTTCTCCAAAGCTTCACCAGCGCTTGTGTGCCTGCGGAACTCGCGGCTAGGCAGCTGGCTTAGTGTCTTCTTGTGTTTCACCTAGGCACTACGGGAATCGCTGGATCCCACCTTCGTCGCCAGTTTTGAGGTTCGAGGCAGGAACGACGCAGATGCCAAGGTTGCAACGAGAACAGTTTATTATAACAACGGAACGAAGTGACAGCGATTCAAAAGGGAGCCGATCGCGCCAAGGTATTTATATTAACTATTTAACCAATCAGTGACCATCAGTACCCCGGCCAATCAAGTAGTATCTGAGGCCAGCAACAGCCTCTGCTGCGTCCCAACCAATCAGGGAGCAGCAGGGCTGTTGCTAGCTTCTATGGAAGCATTCATTTCCCAACTAATGCATATGTAACATTTACCAACTACTGAATATGTAACACCCTCCTCCTCTTGCTCTCTAGAGATCTGTCAAGGCAGAAGTTGGACACCGCACCTCCACCAGCAGCTTCGTCCTCTGCCTCCTGCTTTGCCTGGCCAGCCTCCCCCATGTACACCTTAAACCTTTATATACTGTTGTTGTTCTCTAGCACCATCTAGTGGCCAGAGGGACAAACATGCCCCAACATAGGATCATTGCAATGTATGTCTGTGAAACTTGGACCATAAGGAAGGCTGAGTTCCAAAGATTTGAGACCTTTGAACTTTGATGCTGGAGAAGACTCCTGCAAGTCCCTTGGACTGCAAGGCCATCCAACTGGTCAGTCCTAGAGGAGATCAACCCTGACTGCTCTTTAGAAAGCCAGATCCTGAAGAGGAAACTCAAATACTTTGGCCACCTAAGGAGAAGGAAGGACTCATTGGAGAAGAGCCTAATGCTGGGACAGATTGAGGGCAAAAGAAGGGGACAGAGAATGAGGTGGCTGGATGGAGTCAATGAAGCGGTAAGCATGAGCTTAAATGGACTCCAGAGGATGGTAGAGGACAGGAAGGCCTGGAGGAACATTGTCCATGGGGTTGAGATGGGTCAGACACGATTTCAACCAACGTTGCTGCCCTCTAGGCCCATCTAGTGGCTGGAGACACAAACATGCCCCAAGTACGTTGTTTGAAGCTGATCCAACCCTTCTATCCATCAGCCCACACTCTCAAACCAAGTGCACGCTGGGAAGCCAGACTCCATTTCCTTCAGCATTTGGAGAAGGCAGAAGCATACATCTCAATCTGTGGCACATGGCCGCCCATGGACAAACCCACATCCCACACACGGAACATTGTTGGTGAGATTTAAATTGCTTGTATTTATTCATTGTTATGTTCAGTAGTAAGTTAATACTGTCTATCTTGTATTTGGGTCTCAATGTATGTATCCTTATTTTCCCCAGTTTTACCATATCCTGTTCTTTCAATAAAGCATTCAGATCAAGTGGATTTTTTAAAAACTGCAAATGGAGAGCTCTGTGAGGCTGATTGGAGGCAATTTAGTTCCTCCTTCAGCTGCACCGGAATCAGCTGATCGGTGGCAGGAAGTCAGATCTTCATTCATTTAACAAGCCATTTGATTCAATTAATGAATTTGATTTTAAGAATTTGTAAAATTGAATCTGATTCATTTGACACATTTTTTGAGGGCAGGCTCCCTTAGGTTCGTATCTCGTGGAATACTTGTATTTCAATTTTTCCAGTTTCACCCATTCTGTACCCTTAATAAAGCCTCCAGATCTGCTCACATGGTCTCCTTTATTGGGGGATAGCTGGATTTAGCTGCATGTCAAGCTGCACACAGAGTAAAATGTAATGAGGACAGAACAGACCTTATGATTCTAGGAAACTTTCATCTTTGAGATTTCTCCTACACTCACTGGGTGGTCGTGCTGACCACTTTTTAGCTAATGGCGACGTGGTTCTTATCAGAACTTAGGCTGCATAAAGGTGAAGAGGAAATCCATCAGAAGCGACTCCTCTTGTGTTCAGGGAGGGAGGTCAAACAAGCCTGGGAGAGACATAAAACTACACAGCAGGACAAAAGAAAACTGGGGAAAAAGAACAAGATGCAGAAGAGTTTTTAAACCTTAGTTTAAGACATTACATGTCTTTGGTTATTATATAATTAAATTAAAGTTCTCCCACGGACTAGCTTGTAATCTCCTTGACTTAACCTCTCTGCTCTTTTCAGTCTCCTTATTGTCCAGCTTGACCCAGAAGTATTACTGACAATTGAGCTTCGAACCAACATGAGCCTCTCAAATCCTGAAATATGCTCCCTCCAAAACCCTTCCACAAAATTTGTGTTAATTCATTTTTAAATCAAGTAAAGAGTTTAATACGTAAGTATAATACATGACTAGAACAAAACCACACAATTGATTTTTAATTGATTTTATTTAAATCAAATTTGGACTTTTTAGCCTTCATCATACTACAGAAGAGCAAAATATGGCCATTATGCTTGGGAAAAAAATTACACAAGCACTTGGGGCACTTCTGGCTCCTTTTGTGAGAGAGGAATTGTTCATCCTTTCAGCTCTTCCCACAGGCTCCACATTGATCTGCATGTGACAACTCCCTCATATCATGAGGCCTTTGACTGAATAATGTTCAATGTTTCTTCATAGATACCGGCTGATTCAGGTCTCAGTTCTATACTTCTTCCTTTTTTCATTACTAAACCCAACACTCTATGGCTGTCAGGAGGGTGAATGGCAGAAAAATCCTTTTCAGAGTTCAGTCTGTCAATTGGAAATCCATATATAGAACCCATTAAATCAATAATTAGCATACATTCTCATCGAAATGTATCCTTGTTTTGGGGATTCTCCCTTTGCACACTCCATGTGGCTTCTCCCCGATGTGGATCCTTTGATGGAATGTAGGTTGACCGCTTATTCTGAAGTCCTTTCCACACTCCATGCCTTTATATGGCTTCTCCCATGTGGATTGATTGGTGGGGAAAAAGATGACCATGTTGGGTAAAGCCCTTTCCACACTCCATGCATTTATATGGCTTCTCCCTTGTGTGAATCCTTTGATGGCATGTGAGATGACTGCTTATTCTGAAGCTCTTTCCACACTCCATGCATTTATATGGCTTCTCCCTTGTGTGAATCCTTTGATGGCGTGTGAGATGACTGCTTATTCTGAAGCTCTTTCCACACTCCATGCATTTATATGGCTTCTCCCCTGTGTGGGTCCTTTGATGGCATGTAAGTTCACTGCTTCTTTTAAAGGCCTTTCCACACTCCATGCATTTATATGGCTTCTCCGCTTTGTGGATCTTTTGATGGGTAATAAGGTTACTCTTTTGGCTAAAGCCCTTTCCACACTCCATGCATTTATATGGCTTATCCTTTTTGTGGATAATTTCATGGGTAATAAGGGTACTCTTTCGGCTAAAGCCCTTTCCACACTCAATGCATTTATATGGCTTCTCCCCTGTGTGGCTCCTTTGATGGCGTGTAAGTTCATTGCTTGTTCTGAAGGTCCTTCCACACCCCGTGCATTTATATGGATTCTCCCTTGTGGATGTCCTTTTATTAACAACCTTGTTTCCATGTTCTTTGAATTTATTTGACTTCTCTCCTATGAGAAAACTTTTCTGTGACTCAAGAGAACCATTTTCTTGAGAAAGTGTGAATATCCAACTGTAATTTTTCCCTGTGTCTTTGCATATATTTGTTTGTCTTTTGGCTTGTGATGGACAGGGTCCATTTACATCTAAAGTTGAGCTTTCCTTATTCCAGTTATTTGACTGGTTTCTCTCCTGCCTTTGCAATTCTGTTTGAATTGCAGGTTTCTTCATTACATCTCCTTGTCTGAGCACTTTGACTAGTTCTCCAGAGACTTCATGGTCATTCTCACTATCACCTTCAAAGGGAAAGAGAAATGAAAGTGAGAGAAAGGTTAGGGGGAAAGATAACTCCGTCAGAAGTCATATTGATTGCATTCAGGCATTGTGCCAAATTCCAATATATATTGCATGCTTGTATCCTTATATTTGGATGGTTTTAAAATGATAATATCTCTATTGATAAGTCATTAAACCTTGAAAAGACATTAAATCAAAATATTTGAATGATATGGAAGTATATGGACCAAAATAGCTGAAATCTGTGTGATGGAGTTTGGTATTACCTCATACTAAGTAATTAATTTGTCACTAAAGTGTTTAAATAGAAATACAAATACAAATTCAATAGTTCACATCTAACAGAATGCTATAGACCCGGGATGGCGAATCTATGGCACGCGTTGCCGTGTCTGCTGGCCAGCGTGCATGCGTATAGATACTATATTAGAGACGCGCTGATACAGGTCTGGAACAAAATTAGGGAAAAACACTATATGAAAATACCAACATGGTTTCCCACTATGGAAGCCATGACACATCCCAATGCAATAGATCAATCTAAAATGGTACAGAGAAATCTTAAGATATTCAGGGGGATCTGAAAACAAACCAGGGATTAAAGGAGCAAAATAGAAATATAGATTGGTGGCCTTATATTCAATTACAATTGTGGTGCAAAAAAGAAAGAAAATTAAATATATACTAATATATGTGTTGATTACAGCTAGAATAACTTTTTTCCCAATGTTGGAAACAGAATAATATTCCCCAAGATGAATTAGTGAGTCAGAAAATTTTAGAGTGCCTAGAAATGGACAAGTTAACATTAAGATTAAAGGATAAAGAAGAGTCTGAATACTATGCAATTTGGGATAATTGGTATAAATGGTTGCACAACAGAAATAAAGTTAATCTAGCCAAGAAACAAAAGAGAAATGTATAGAACTGCAAACAAATGTATATAAATATAGAAGTGATATAAGATTGATATATACAGGTATGATGACACAAGAATATTAATGTGATGACTATAAGTTGTTATAGATGGAGAAAACAATAAAAAATGATCAAAAAAGAAAAGAAAAACAGAATTTTCCCTTCTCCCTCTGAAGAAAAGATATCTATTTAGAGATGTTTTCATAAGAATTAACTAATGGCATCTAACTACAAAATGTCTTCCTGAATTCTCTGAGGGAGAGTGGGAAACCCTTACCAAGAGAGGCCACATTCTTATAATTCTCCAGCATGACTTCCCAATGCAGAGCTTTTTGGTCAGGATCCAGCTGAGACCACTCCTCCTCGGAGAAATAAACAGCCACCTCCTCAAAGGGCAGAAGAACCTCCTGAAAGGGGAAAACAATACAGAACAGACCAAGGAAGAACTGCAGGATCTTTCCTATTTAGAAATTTCCAAAGCAATGCACTAAGGTAAATGGCTATGCTTAGTAAGATCCGCGGTTTAGATGAAGAAACCGAAAGAATAAGAAGCATTTGACTAAAAAAAATATTTTAAGCGGGTTTCATGAACTTGAATGATTCTGTAGGACTTTCAGTGCCATTCAGGTTAAATAAGCCCCGTTTCCTCCTGGATCAATTGATCTACTAAACATCCAGCCATCCATCATCAAAATACTCTTCCTTCTAGATCTCTTCATCCATGCACAATAAAAACGCCCTCAGTGACTTGAGAGAATCAACAGGCAGGTGGGCCTTGGAAAAGCCACCAATAAGTGATACTAACCCTTCAGAAGTGTGTCTGTAGGCAAAGGGATTCTTTGTCGTGTTTTATGAAATGAAACTTATGTTGTCCTAAGAAGGAGCAATCGTGTTCATCCCCAACACCTTCGTCAAAGTGCTGGGAGAACTCAACCAGGGATCTGTGTGGTTTGCCATCTATGTCCAGAGACTCTGCCCCTCCTCAGATTGCAAGGAAGCTGCTGCTATCGAAAGCCATTGGCTGGCATGTAAATAAGAAAATGAAGACCATTTTCTGAGGATAACATTTCTTAGCCTTTGCAAAGCTGGATTGTTCGGCCTCCAAATCCAGACACAAATGAGGGGATTAATAATTACTGTCAGCCTCTACCCTGCTTGCTTGCTATCGGCTGCCAAAGTAACGGGGAGGGTGGGGAAGGTGGCGGCTCGTGGTATTTGGGGGAGAATTGCTAGGTGCTGTAGGAATTATCATGAAGGGAGTTTTGTTCTCACCATCTTCTGTGCATGCTGATGGCTCGTGTTTAGGCTTGGTCGAGGTCTCTGCATACCAACTGAATGAGGCCACTTGAAGATGCACTCTACATGACACCTTTGGGAGTTGCAGATTGGACATTGGGTTGGGGTGACTGTGGGGAGGGACCTGGGTAAACATTTGATATGTACACGTTCGTAACTTTTTGCCTCAGATCTTGCTTTTCTTTAGCTGTTTTCATTCCGGGTCTAGTAAAAGTACCTTTATCTCTATTCAAATGGAGTTGGGGGTTTTCTTTCTTGGATACTGAATGAGGCACACCTGGCATTAAGCAAGATCTCTCTTCGCACCCATCCCGGAGTTAAAAGCTACTGTGAGGCAGATGACAACTAAGTTTTTAACGTGGAACGTCAACAGATTAAACTCTCCACAGAAAAGAAAGAAAATATATCATTATCTGAAACAGTTCAAGAATGATATAATTTGTTTCCAAGAAACTCATATTAGATCAATTGATCAAAAATATCTGATTAATACAAGATTTGGACAACACTTTATAGCTTCTGCTACGGGAGAAGAAAAATGGTATAGTTACATACTTAAGAAAGGACATGAAAGCTGAATTAATCGAAGCAGATCCCCACGGAAGATATATTGCAATAGACTTGGTATTAGAAGGGAAAAGGACATTGCTACTGGGAATATATGCTCCCAATCAACAAGATCGATTTTATAGAAAACTTCATGCCAAATTAGTATACTGGGATTATAGGTTTTGCATACTACTGGGTGACTGGAACGGTGTTATGGACACTAAGAAAGATAAGAAGGTTTCTCGTCCAAATTCTCAAATGCAAGTGAAACTACCAAAGTCCTTTTTCGATATGATGGATGATTTCGAACTGAGAGATATCTGGCGAGAAAGAAATGCAGAAGAATATGATTTTACTTTCTTTTCTGATAGACATCAATCCCTTTCCAGAATTGATTTCATACTAATTACCAATGACTTGCTTTCTAGGGTGAAGAAGACAAAGATTTGTGCCAGAGTCTTATCAGATTATAATCCAGTTTGGATGGAGTTGGGAGGGGTGACACAAGCAAGAAGGTCCTGGAGATTGAATGAAAATTTATTCAGATATGAGAAATATATTAATGAATGTAAAAAATTGTTAACAGAATACTTTGTTTTTAATATGAATAAGGGCACATCTATGGAAATTGTATGGGATGCAAGTAAAGCGTATATGAGAGGAGCTTTGATAAACCTAAATAGATTACATAGACGTAAACAAGGGGGAAAGCGAACAGAACTGGAAGATGAAATTAGGAAGAAAGAGCAAGAGTTAACTTTAAAACCAGGAGATATAAAGATTAAAGAAGCAATTACCTTATTAAAAGACCAATTTAATATGTTGATCTCAGACCAGGTAGCCACTAGTCTGTTATATGCAAAACATAATACTTTTTGTAATGCAAATAAATCTGGCAGATGGTTAGCATATCAGATTAGGAAAAAACAAAAATCTCGTAACATAGCTAAATTGCACTATAGAGGGAAGTTCCAGGCCTGAACTTGTGAAACGATGGTTCCTTCTTCCAGCATCTTCTTCCCAGTTCTTGCCCAGATCGCCACATGGATTCCAGACTGAGCACTGGAAGGGCCTTTTCCACTTCCCTCACTTGCTAAAGGAAGGCCAGCCATTCTCTCTCTGCCCTGTAACAAAATTCAGAATTAGTGCAAGGAAGGTTGTGTATCTCCAAATGCTTTTTCATTTCTTGGAAGAAATATCCATCTGGTTCAGTTCCAATACAGGAGGAAGACGCTGGGAATAAAATGAAGGCTGGAGGCTCATTGGAAAGAAAGCAGAACCACCAACCACATGTCATTCTGGGACGGCTGACAAAATGGAGTTCAGAGTGGGGGGATTCCTATGGGGTCATGGCTGGCACTCTTTAGGCAAGAGGGGAAATGCAAATTTTACCATTTTATCTAACACCCACGAGTACAAGTTCTGGGAACAGATTCTCTATCCATTCACATACATTGTAATTTACTTTTTAAGATCTGAGCAGGACTGGAGCATTACAGAAGGCATTAGTGTTGCTGTGAGATGACCATGCATGGTGGAAATTTCTAAGTTGGAGAACCTTTATAAAAAGTCTCCCATCTTTGTGATCTGGATTCCTACCATCCTGTATGTTTTCTTCCTTCCTTTGGGGACTTCTGCAGAATCTCCAGATCGCTGTACGTGATGAAATGTTATGAAAAACAGGGGCAAAGAGAGGACCTTGTCAAGATTGAGACCACTGCTCTAAAAACACGAAACCACAACCTGTGTTATGCCATTCATACATCAAGGCAAAGCTCAACTTTGTCAACCTTTGGCTTAATTGTGTTGTCCTCTTAGCCAAAGAAATAACATTGTCTCTAAAGAAGATGAACAAAAGACCTCCATTTTGTGATTCCCTTACAGAAAAGGGAAAATGTTCAAACAGCCAGAAAGTTATGGATTGGACCATTCATCAACACTCATCCCCACATATTGAGAAGTATTTACTCAGCTGGTAAAGTGATGACTTCCATCAAGAAGATTGAGTGTATTTGGCATTTTGGATCCTTCCAATTTCTTTTTACTCACAAGGAGAGACATTCTTTTTTAAAGTGTAGATCAAAGCATGAAAGTTCAGTTCACATCAAATGAAATGCCAGTCAATTGACCCTGGCTTGGGATGCTGGTTTAGGCATCATCTTCTGCCTCTCTTCCTTACAAATATATTTCTTATTTCCTGCTTGAGATTTGCCATGCAAGCTCTCCCCCTACACAGGAGATTTCACCGGGAAATAGGGTGGGAAGGACTCTCCAGGTCCCCCCCCCCACACACACTTTCCTTTCTGAGGATCCGGTTTTGTTCCCGATGGCAGCATGCATGGCCTCTGCTCCCCCCCCCCCCAATTGCCTGTTACAATCATGGAAAAGGGCGGTTAGGAGGGAGGGAAACATAGGTTGGGGAGAGAGAGTTTCTCCCACTCCTAAAACTCAAAAAACTGAACCTGGATGAGGACTAGACATGTCTCTCTTCCCCTTTTCTTAGAGGGACAACCCTCCGTCTCCCTTTCTGTGAGAAGACACACACACTTACCTTTTCCACCTCTGAATCTTTCAGATTTTCTCTCCGTCTTTCTAAACTCGTCTTTCTAAACTCCTCTACAGCACATGTGGTTAAAGAGAGAATCTAGTAGTATCCCAGAAAGGCAAAACCAAATGACGTCACTGCCTTCCCAACTTGTAACAGGGTCCCAAAGCTGAAGTGCCCCCCCCGGTGGATTTTCTGTGCATGGAAGGTGCTCATACAAGAGTGGAGAAATAGGAGAGAAGGTGAATAGGAGAACAAGCCCTTAAGCCCTCAACCACACTCATCCCCCTAGAAATAGTTTTCTGAGAAGGTAAATGGATGACTTCCATCTAGGATATTCAGTGTATTTGGCATTTAACAAAGGATGAAAATTCAGTCCACATCAAATGAAATGCCAGTCAACTGACCCTAGTTTAGGATCCCCCATTTCTCTTTCTTCCTACACTCAGCCATGCAAGTTCCCACAAGATACCCTCAACACAAACAGGTCAACCAAATTGAGGGGCTCATGAAACACAAAGGCTTAAAAGCACACAGCTGAACATGATGATCTGGTTCACTACCCTCCTATGGCAAATTGAACTGCAGAGGCAGCAAACCAAGTTTAGTGTCATCCAGCACATAATGGGAATGCAGGCATAATCTTTTGCATCTCTTCCTTGCTAACCTTTTCTGATTTCCTGCTTGAGATTTCCCATGCAAGCTCACCCACTCCCCCTATCCAGGAGCTTTTTCCGAAGAAATGGGGCAGAAAAGACTATCCAGTTCACCCTTTTTCTTTCCTGGGCCCTGAATTTATTCCTGGTCTGGACATCTGCTTCCCCCTCTGCCTGTTAGAATCATCGAAAAGATTGGTAGGGAAACATGGGATCTGGGGGTCTCCCAGTCCCAGGACTCAAATGATTGTATCTGAATTAGACACAGGGTGCAGTTCTGGGGCAACTGCCCTGTCACGATGTTCTTTTGTTTTGCCAGCTGTGCTTATATTCTAAGACATACGGTAGGCTGACTCTTCTCTGTAAGCCTAGTGTGCATGTCCCTTTCTTTTTCTCTTTCTGTTTTGCCTGCCATGAGGAGGTATGCTAGGAACTTTACCAGAATGTAGTTATTAGCCAGTAAGTTTGTTTGTTATTTATTTTATTTTCCTCCAAACGCTGTGGTGAAAATCCTGACAAGCCGCTTCCCCCTCCGCGTTATCAACTACGCAGCCTCGAAAAAAGAAGGGGCGGATTTATTGTGAAAAAGGACCCTGGTGAATGCCTAACGGGTGAGAAATGGTGTAAGCCAAACTGACCTGAAACAAGGAGCGATTGCTTCCTCCGCCCGATTCTTCGAGCGGCAGGCCTCAGTGATGGTTAAGGCGCCTATCTTTAAACGCAGATCTTTCCTCGCCACTTTATGAGTTTGGGCCCGGACTTGCTTTCTGAGCACAGGCGATGGGTGGTAATTTGCGCAGTGCGGCCGGCACGTAGACCGGCCGCGCCGCATAAGCTCCCTTCCACGCCCACGCCCGTGCTTTTTGGCGGCCTGGCATCTTGGGCAAGTCCAGGGACCTTGCAAAGGCCTTGAGAGGTCCCCAAACTTGTCAAAGACACCGGCTGTGCCGCGTAAGCTCCTGACCCCACCCCCACCCTCACGCCCATGCTTTTGGGTGGCCTGGCATCTTGGGCAAGTCCGGGGACCTTTCAAAGGCCTTGCGAGGTCCCCGAACCTGTCAAAGACGCCGGCTGCACCACGTAAGGCCATGCCGCCGCGCCCCCCATGCCCATGCTTTCTGGCGGCCCTACGGCCCTGCACTATAAGTGAGCCCAGGATCCTTGCAAGGCCGCAAAAGGTCACTGGACTCGCTTATAGTTCAGGGCTGTGGCAGGCCACTCCAGATGGCCTGCCGCTGCCCCCCCTGCCCCGTGCTTAGTTGTAACTTACTTACCTCCTCGGAGTGGACAGGCAGCAACAGAGAGCCAAGCAGGAAAAAAGGTAAGTAGGTTTAGATAGGGTTCTTAGAGGCGGGTGGGGTGATTGGTGAGCCAACCAATCAGTGAGCAGTGGGTGGGGCAAGGATAGTGCAGACGGGCAGGGGGAGCGAGCAATGGAGCGGCTTCTAGATGGGCAGGGGCAAGCGAGCGAGTAAGTTACACGGCCGGTGCAGGTGCTCCGGAACTTACCTCCGGGTCCGGTGACAAACTGGTTCGCCAGAACCGGTGCGGACTGGCAGCAACCCACCACTGCTTTCATTGTACAACATATATTCAATTATGATTAATATTTCTTTCTTTTCAATAAGCCTAATTCCCTTACATTCTTGATTGTCTATTTAATAACAATATACCTTTATATAATATTTTATCCCATCCTAAATATATTATAGCATAATTTTTTTTACCAACTGTTTATATTTCTATATCATTATTTTCAATTATGTATAATCCTACCAATCATCCATCGAGTATGCTTATGTTCATTATTGTCCTTGTACATCTTACATTCAAACAAAAATGTTATTTCTTCATTTTTCAACAAGGTATTCTAAATAATCACTTAATATATATTCCAATTTTTGATTACTTCCCTATTAAAATTATTTATCAACAACAGGATAACTTTATAATATATACTTAGGGTTATACATTATATCACCAATCCTCTATCAAGTATACATGGATTCATTATTATCCTTATCCATTTTAAAACAAAAAGTTCTAAATTATTCCATTCATACACACACACACACACACACACACACACACACACACACACACACATATATCAGTCTTTCATTGTATCGTTATTAATTTATTTAACAACATAATTGTATTATCACTTATCTCCTTCAATTAAAACATAAGTAAAACATTTTTCATTTCTAGGGTTTTTTTTTTCAGCCACTGATAAATCAAATCCCATATCTTGTAAAATTGCTCATCTTCTTGTTCTCTAATTTCAAATGTCAATTTGTTCATTTCAGTGCACTCCATTATTTTTCGAATAACTTCTTCCTGTTTTGGTATTGTTTTATTTTTCCAGTTTTTTGCATAGCTGCTGTTAAAATGTTTACAATCAAATATTTTAAGTCTTTGTTATACAAGCTACAAGTGTTTGCAGATGATTTGGTTTTTATTCTTCATTCCTTTTATTTCTTCTCTTCTCTAATCTTTCTATTTAAAACTTCTAATGTTAAGACAAAAAGTAACGGTGATAATGGGCAACCTTGTCTCGTACCTCTCTTTATTTCAATAGAATCTGTCAATTCTCCATTTACCATTATCTTTGCTGTTTGTTTATGATATACCATTTATATGCTTTGGATAAATTTCTTACCAAAATTCATCTGTTCCAATTGTAAAAACATAAATTGCCAATTCACGTTGTCAAAAGCCTTCTGTGCATCAAGAAACATCATTTGTTTTTCGTGATGAGCCTCATAGTATTCCAAAGTATTCAAAATCATTCTCATATTGTCTTTAATTTGTCTCTGGTAAAAAAAAAACATTTTCATCGAAGTGGATAAAGCTATTTAAGTATTTTTTGAGTCTGTCTGCTAATATAGATGAAAATAGCTTATAATCTGAATTTAATAAAGAGATTGATCTACAGTTCTTGGTTTGTGTTAAATCAGTCTCCTCTTTAGATAGCAATGCAATGTATGCTTCTGACCATGATTTAGGTATTCTCCTCTCAGTTATCACTTCATTTATAACTTCTAAGAGTGGGAGAGACAAGGTTTCTTCAAATGCTTTCGAAATCCTTGTTCAGGATGATAGATGAAATAAATTTAAAAGATATATGGAGAGAAAGAAATACTATAAAAGAACAATATACTTTGTATTCAAATAGACATTCATCATTTTCCAGAATTGATATGATATGGGCCTCAACATAATTGATTTGCAATGTACAAGAAATTGAGATTGAAACAAACATTTGGGCGGACCATAATCCAATTACAATTAAATGGAAAGGCCAAAGGACAAGACCTAGATGGACACTAAACAATATCATATTGAAAGAAAAAGACTCTGTACAGAAAATGGAAAAAGAATTGGCCTTTTTCTTTAAAGAAAATAGAAAAGAAGATACATCAATGCAGAATCTTTGGGATACAATGAAGGCTGTTATTAGAGGTCTGATAATAGACTACACAAGGAAGAGAAATTCAAATAAAAGACAAATGCATAAAGCTCTAGACAATGACTATAAAATACTTGAAAAAGAGTTACAGTGATCATCACAAAAAAAGATGTTAAAATAAAAATGGATACAATCAAACAAAAAATGGATCTACTGAAAAAGGAAGAACTGGCACAAGAAATTAGAGGCACTAAACAGAATTATTTTGAAAATGCAAATAAACCAGGCAGATGGTTGGCATATAAACTGAAAAAAGAGAGAGAAGCAAAGAAAATATTCCAATTAAGAGATGAGCGAGGACAAATTCAGTATGGAAACGGTGAGAAAAAAATATATACAAGACTACTATGCTAAGCTGTATGAACAAGGGAAAGTGGAAGAGGGAGGAGTTAAAAAGTATTTACAGGGTGTTAATCTTCCCCAGATAGCAGACGAAACTAGAACAATGTTGGAAAGTAAAATAACAATGATGGAGCTAACGGAAGCACTTAAAAAACAAAATAATGGAAAAGCCCCAGGTCCGGATGGACTACCATGTGTTAATACATTTTAAAGCAGCTAATTTAATACATGAGTATAATACATGACTAGAACATAACCACACCATTGATATTTACTTAATTTTATTTAAATCCAATTTAGACTTCTTAAGAAGAAGAGAGACAAATATGCCCAAATTTATTGCTTAAAGCTGATTTTACCCATTTAAACATCATCCCACATTCTCAAACCAAGTGCATGCTGGGAAGTCAGACTCCATTTCATTTAGAATTTGGAGAAGGCAGAAGCAGCCACCTTAACCTGTGAAACATGGTCATCCAAGGACAAACCTACATCCCCCACACACAGCATCGATGTTGAGATTTAAATTGTTGAGAGCCGAGGTGGCGCAGTGGTTAAATGCAGCACTGCAGGCTACTGCTAGATCAGCAGTTCAGCGGTTCAAATCTCACCGGCTCAGGGTTGACTGAGCCTTCCATCCTTCCGAGGTGGGTAAAATGAGGACCCGGATTGTTGGGGGCAATATGCTGACTCTCTGTAAACCGCTTAGAGAGGGCTGAAAGCCCTATGAAGCGGTATATAAGTCTACTGCTATTGCTATACTATTGCTATTAAATTGCTTGTATTGATTCATTGTTATGTTCAGCAGTAACTTAATACTATCTATCTTGTATTTGATTCTCATTGTATGTATCCCTATTTTCCCCAGTTTCACCATATCCTGTTCTTTCTATAAAGCATTCAGATCTATACACACAGTCTGCTTTATTGGAGGATAGTGGGCTTAACTGCCTGTCGAGCTACACACCGACTAAGGTGTAGTGGGGACAGAGCTCCCCCGTCATTCCCGCTTCCTCTCCAGAGATCTGTCAAGGCAGAAGTTGGACTTGGAGGAAATTGCTTCCTGCAAACTTTCTCCTTCGTGCTTCTACATGCAGCAATGTCATCCACCGCCTCCTGCTTTGTCAAGAGAAGGAACCAGGGAAGGAAATGCCAACGATGTCTGAGATTGGGAGAAGAACATCTCCATTGACATGATGCGCACGCGCCCGCACACACACTCACACACCATTCCAAGATTGGAGTCTTTTATCCACATCTGAACTTGGAAACTGCTAATCATGCCTGGGCTTGGGGAGAAGGCCCTTTCCTTCCTCCGTGGTTCAAAGTACCCAAATTTGGAATGCAATGTGTCTCTCTGGGTGTCTCTCTGTGTGAGTGCACACATATGCATGCACACGCTTGGCTGCCAGCAGTTTAGGGAGGCAAGGACCTTGTGGGGCACCAAGGTGTCCCCATGTTGAGTTATCCAGTATGACATGTTCCATCCTGACCCGGCTGTCCCAAGTCAGCTGTTCCCAATGAGCAGCGTCAAGCAGGCCATGTCGAGCCACCCATACTCACCTAGTTCCAGCGATCCGACTGCGACTACCCAGCCATGCCCGTGTGGCACTGTCTTACATGGAACTGGTCTTTTGAGAACAACCATAAAGTTGATGCGGCCCTCAATAAGTTGAGCTCTATATCCCTGCTTTACAAGAGATACAAACCCAAAAACTCTGTATATTTTCTGATGCTTCTATCACAGCATTAGCTGCTGTTGCCTACTTAAAACCAATAAATACCAAAGCACAATGTTACATTGGATTTGTTATGGGCAAAACAAAACTTGCTCATATCCTGAGCTGTATCTAGCAGTGGTGGGTTCCTAACCGGTTTATTACTGGTTCGCTGAGTGTGTGCTTCTTCAATCTGAGAGTTCTGTAAATTACCTTCACATCCCCTCTGGGCAGCTGTCTGAAGAGGCTTGAGCTGATGTGCAGCAAGTGGATTTTTTTAAACTGCAAATGGAGAGCTCTGTGAGGCTGATTGGAGGCAATTTAGTTCCTCCTTAAGCTGCATAGGAATCAGCTGATCGGTGGCAGGAAGTCAGATCTTCATTCATTTAACAAGCCATTTGATTCAATTAATGAATTTGATTTTAAGAATTTGTAAAATTGAATCGGATTCATTTGACACATTTTTTGAGGGCAGGCTCCATTAGGTTCGTAGCTCAAGGAATACTTGTATTTCAATTTTTTCAGTTTCACCCATCCTGTTCCTTTAATAAAGCCTCCAGATCTACTCACATGGTCTCTTTTATTGGGGGATAGTTGAATTTAGCTGCATGTCAAGCTGCACAGTAGTAAAATGTAATGAGGACAGGACAGACCTTATGATTCTAGGAAAATTTCATCTTTGAGAGGGATATATGCATGATTCAGAATTTAGGGTTTCTCCTACACTCACTGGGTGGTCTTGCTCACCACTTTTTAGCTAATGGCAATGTGGTTCTTATCAGAACTTAGGCTGCATAAAGGTGAAGAGGAAATCCGTCAGAAGCTACCATAATGAAATAAAATCTGATGCTTTTTAATTTTTATTTGGTGTGTCTCGGAAGAGGGGTAGTCTTATACAGTGAGTATAGCCCAAACCCTATATTTTAACAGGAAAAGTAGGGGTCGTCTTAAACACCCAGTCCTCTTATACGCCAGAAAATACGGTAATTGCAACGTGGTTCTTATCAGAGCTCAGGCTGCATAAAGGTGAAGAGGAAATCCATCAGAAGTGACTCCTCTGTATTCAGGGAGGGAGGTTAAATAAACCTGGGAGACATAAAACTACACAGCAGGACAAAAGAAATCTGGCGAAGAAGAACAAGGGGCCGAAAAGTTTTTACACCTTGGTTGAAACTCGAGTAAATTTCTCAATATAACTGCAACTTTCAACTATTAAATTTATTTGGTTATTGTATAATTAAATTATAGTCCTCCCATGGATTATCTTGTTTCTCCTTGTTTCTCTTATCCACTTTCTATCTTGTCTTCCCTTGCATCTCCTTCATTCATCCATGCTACACATAATCCTTTTCTTCTTATTGTAGGTGATCGTTACGGCTTGTGACAGGTCTTATTCCTTCTGGATTACCTCTACGACCCACAAATGCCTTTGAGAGGCATGAAAGAACCTGGACCAGCCTGAGCAATGATACCGGGATCAATCCACAGATCGCAAATAAAGAGACAAAACCTTCCAAACACAAGACCTGAAGATTTTCCGATGGCTTGAAAAGATTCTTCTGGATATGGAGGTGAGGGGAAAAAAGAGATCTAGCTACAATTGCAAGAAAGAATGTACATGGAAACAAAAAAAGGGGTTAAAAAAGAATTGAATTAACCTCTCTGTGTCAGGCCTGCAGTTATATATCTTTTAGGATCTTTGGCCTGCCACACTCTCTTTTATTTCACTGTGCTGCTTCATTAGTGTAGTAGTTGGGAGGGGGGAATAGAAAGGAGAATTGTGCAATGTGTTGTTGTCATTCTTTTCTAGAAGCCCAAGGTCATCTTTTGTCTCCGCACCTCTGCATCTGACCAGAATTAGATGGGTGGAAATGCCAGTGTGGCTGAAGAAGATTGGACCGTGTGATGGATTTATGGGTGAGGGGATAAGATCATGAACTTTCAACTGGGTGAAATCCCAGGAAGTTTTCAGATTTGGGATTTTCCACAGAAGTGCCAACATGTCTGTCTTATTAAGTTGGAATTTTGAGGAAAGTTTTGCCTTGGACTCTAATTTAATTCTGCATGATATTTGGAATGCTGACATTATCCCAAATCTCTCTTTAAAATAAATCACCAGCACCCCCGCAAGGGGACTGGTGAGAGGGGTGCTGATTTCCCAACGCTGACTGACCCGGTCAGCGTAAAATATCAGTGAAGAAAATGAGCTGGACAAGATGCTTCTCTGCAAAACTTTAAAACTGCAAAGGGATTTCTGTTTGAAGCTTCTTTGCAAAGCCTTGGAGTGCGAAGGAATTTCTGTTTGAAGATTTATAGCATCTGGAGGAATGCAGTGGGGGAAAGATTCTACACACAGCTGGAAGCAACAAGGTGTTCGGAATCCCAGATCATCTTCTTCAGCCAAACGTGAGTCAATCTTTCCCCCCTTTACTAGTAAAAGCTGCAAGGGACTGGAGGACTGGAGTGGAGATAATTACTCCTTCCAAACAGCGATAAATGAAATGACCCATTACCCTGCAACTGAGTTGAAGACAGATTCCCTATCAAAATGGAAAATTCAACCCAGCCAGCAAGAAGGGATTTGACCAGCATTTTTCACTAGCCAACCACCGGAAATTGGGCTTCAGCTTGTGAATTAAGCACCTCCAAATTGGGCTTTCTTCCCAGAGTTTGGATGGAAAAGATGCCAGTGGGCATCTGCTTGGCCATCAACATGGGAAAATCCTCCAAGCCAGCAGAGGGGCCTTGGCACATAACCCCTCCTAGCCAGTCATCGTTGGTTGAACTGCAACCTGTGAATCAGGCACCCCCAGGATGGGTCTTAAACCCCGGTCATGGATGGAAGGGATGCCAGTGGGCACCTGCCCTCCCTCAGCAGATGGCACCATGGCAGATAACTGGGCAGTGGCCAACCCAGAGATTGACACCCGCCCCCCCCCACAGAGTCCAGTCTCAACTGCAATGCCACAACAGGTTCTTACCCCACCTTCCAACAGAGAAGAGTTCTCGACAATAGAAGAATGGATGAATGAGGGGGAAACTGCAGGATGGATAGCAGAACAATGTGATGAGGTGGTTCCTAAGTTTAGAGATGTAACTAGGTTCCTTCCCTCGTGGGGCCCAATAAAATGCCACCGTTACTGTCAACTTAGCCACAGAGCATCAGAGTGCTTAGCTCCAGCCCCAATGCCACAAACGTGCATACCAACTGCCACGGTGGTAAAGAGAAGGCCCCAGATGCCACCAGAAAATAGTCATCTGGGGCAACAATCTCTGGAAGAGGATCCCCAACCTAAGGTGACGAAGAGTCCTACCAATGGGGAGGCCTCGGAGGAGGAAAAGGGCAAGCAACCTCTGGAAGAGGATCCCTAACCTAAGGTGATGAAGAGTCCTACCAATGGGGAGGCCTCAGAGGAGGAAAATGCCAAAGATGACCCAATGGTGAGTGCACCCATCCTCAAAACTACCCAACTGATATTTAATTGATTTCATTTAAATCGAATTTGGACTCACCACACTACAAAAGAGCAAAACATGGCGATAATGCTTGAAAAGAAAATTGCACATGCACTTGGGGCACTTCTGGCTCCTTTTGTGAGAGAGGAATTGTTCATCCTTTCAGCTCTTCCCACATGCTCTACATTGATCTGCATGTGACAACTCCCTCATATCATGAGGCCTTTGACTGAATAATGTTCAATGCTTCTGCATAGATACTGGCTGATTCAGGTCTCAGTTCTACACTAGGGATGCAAATTTAACTATTGTGGAGGATCCCAGTTCTCTACCATGGGTGTAATTTGATTATTATTATTTTTTGAAATTTTCCTTTTGGGCTTAGGGAAGCAGCATCTGTTAAATGTCTTCGCATCGCTCTGAGAGCTATGACTAACTGGGAGACTGCTGGCAGTTGGAAAACAGGAAACTCATTTCTAAAAAATAAAATAAAATGAACATATATACCACGGATTTCAAACTCCATGTGTCACGTGGCCATCATGTGACATATTGCAACAGTTTCCCTATTCGCGGAGCTGGGGTAGGCGTGTCCTTCACGTAACACAACCAGCCTGTGAGCCGCTAATTTGACATTTCTATATACTGTATATATAGATACATTCAAAAATATATAAATCATAATTATAATGACCCATGCCTATTGTTTCTTTTTTCATTACTAAAAACCTTTTTCAGAGTTCAGTCTGTAAATTTGAAATCCATTCAGAGAATCCATTAAATCAATAATTAGCATACATTCTCATCCAAATGTATCTTTGTTTGGGGGATTCTCCAGTCTATGAATCATGTTATGGGAAATAAGACTATGGGGTGTGCTGAAGCCCTTTCTACACTTCATGCATTTATATGGCTTCTCCCCTGCGTGCATCCTTTGATGACATGTAAGTTCATGGCTTGTTCTGAAGCCCTTTCCACACTCCATTCATTTATATGGCTTCTCCCCTGTGTGCATCCTTTGATGGACTGTAAGATTACTGCGTGTTCCGAAGTCCTTTCCACACTCCATGCATTTATAGGGCTTCTCTCCTGTGTGGATCCTTTGATGGGGTGTAAGATTACTGCGTGTTCCGAAGTCCTTTCCACACTCAATGCATTTATAGGGCTTCTCCCCTGTGTGGATCCTTTGATGGGTAATAAGGTGATTGTTTTGGGTGAAGCCCTTTCCACACTCCATGCATTTATATGGCTTCTCCCCTGTGTGGATCCTTTGATGGCGTGTAAGTTCACTGCTTCTTCTGAAGACCTTTCCACACTCCATGCATTTATAGGGCTTCTCCCCTGTGTGCATCCTTTGATGGCTAATAAGGCTAGTGTTTCGGATAAAGCCCTTTCCACACTCCATGCATTTATAGGGCTTCTCTCCTGTGTGGATCCTTTGATGGATTGTAAGATTACTGCGTCTTCCAAAGTCCATTCCACACTCCATGCATTTATAGGGCTTCTCCCCTGTGTGGATCCTTTGATGGGTAATAAGGTGATTGTTTTGGATGAAGCCCTTTCCACACTCCATGCATTTATATGGCTTCTCTCCTGTGTGGATCCTTTGATGGAGTGTAAGCTTACTGCGTGTTCCGAAGTCCTTTCCACACTCCATGCATTTATATGGCTTCTCCATTGTGGATGTCTTTTTATTAACAGTCTTTTTTCCATGTTCATTGCATTTATTTGTCTTCTCTCCCATGTGAAAACTTTTCTGTGACTCAAGAGACCCATTTTCTTGAGAATGTGTGAACTTCCATCTGTATTTCTTTCCTTTGTCTTTGCCCATATTGGCTCCTCCTTTGGCTTGTGATGGACATGGTCCATTTACATTTAATGTCTCTTTGAAGATTCTTACACCTTTCTCAATATATTTCTTCTTTAGTTTTTCTTGTTGATCAATAAAGTCCTGCATCTGAGAAACAATTGAAGGAGATAACCTTTCCTTATTCCAGTTATTCAACAGGTTTCTCTCCTGATTTTGGAATTCTGTTTGAATTGCAGGTTTCTCCATTACATCTCCTTGTCTGAATACTTGGAATGGTTCTCCAGAATCATTATTCTCATTCTCACCTTCAAAGTGAAAGAGAAATGAAAATGGGAGAAAGGTTAGGGAAAAAGCTCACTCTGTCAGAAGTCATATTGATTGCCTTCAGATATTGTGCCAAATTCCAATATATACTGCATATTTGCATCTTAATAATGGCATGGTATAGAAATGATAACATCTCTATTGATGAGGCATAAAACCTTGCAAAAGACATTAAGTCAAAAAACCTGAATGGCAACTCTTGATAGGACTGATGTGGAAGCATCTGGGCCAAAATAGTTGAAAATCTGTGTGATGAAGTTTGGCATTACCTCAAACCAAGAAATTACTTTGTCATAAAATGTTTAAATATAAATATAAATTAGATAAGATATATCTAAGCAAAATGCCATTGACCTATTTCCTTCCTAGGAGCACTAGAAAAACAGAACTTTCCCTTCTCCCTCTGAAGATATCAATTTATAAATGTTTTCATAAGAACTAGCTAATGGCATCTAACTACAAAATGTCTTCCTGAACTCTCTGAGGGAGAGTAGGAAACCCTTACCAAGAGAGGCCACATTCTTATAATTCTCCAGCATGACTTCCCAATGCAGAGCTTTTTGGTCAGGATCCAGTTGAGACCATTCCTCCTTTGAGAAATAAACAGCCACCTCCTCAAAGGGCAGAAGACCCTCCTGAAAGGGAGAAAAAAAATACAGAACAGACCAAGGAAGAACTGCAGGATCTTTCCTATTATTAAGAATTTTATATAGCAAACTCTGCTCCTCCTCAGATTGCAAGGAAGCTGCTAGTAGTCTGAGCCATTGGCTGGACAGTAAATAACAAAATGAAGGATGTTTTCCATTGAAGACAATTCGTAGCCTATGCAAAGTTGGATTGTTTGGCCTCCAAATCCAGGCACAAGTCAGAAGATTAAATTTTACTTTCTAAGCTAATGGGGCCTTGGCTAATTGTTCTTTCAGAACACTTTTTACTTGGAGACGTTTCTATATTTCGACTGTCCTGGGATTTTAATAATCTTAACTGTTAACCGTGTATTTTTCTTATTAATGATTGTAAATGAGGCATTGGAAAAAGGGAAGCTTGCTAGTTTGAATATTTAAATATTTTTGAGGTTCCTAGCACAAATTCAACTCAAATAATTACAAAAATGGGGCACCATGTAGGATAGTGTAGGGCAGGGCAGGGTAGGGTAGGGTAGGATAGAATAATTTAGCTAGAAGGGACCTTGGAGGTCTTCTACTCCAACCTCCTGCTTAGGCAGGAAACTCCATACCATTTCAGACAAATGGTTATCCAAGTTTCCACCCATTTGCTTTGGAGAACAGCTTGACTCCCTCTTCTTTATGGCAGCCGCTGAGATATTGAAACATTGCTGTCATGTCACCCCTAGTCCTTCTTTTCATTAAACTAAACACACCCAATTCCAGCAACCATTCTTTATATGCTTTAGCCTCCAGTCCCCTAATCAGCTTTCTTGGTCTTCTCATCTAGGGTGGACAGGTGCTCACTTACCGATTTTAACTTGTGTTCCTAATCTGTTTTTATGGTTTTGTTTTTGTGGTGCTGTTTTTGCAGACATGCTGATTTCTTTTGAGAGCTGTTATTTTTCTTCTTCATTGGTTTTGTGCTAGACTGGGCTTTTATAATCTCACTTTTCAAAATTTCCCAAGCTTCTTGAGTTGTTTTCCCCTTGAGGATTCTCATCCATGGAATCATTCCCAAGGTCTCTCTGTTCAAGTTTGTCTTTTAAAGCCCAAGACTCTAGTTTGACTTAGTTCTATTGCTTGTGCTTGCATAATGTGGAATTCCGGTATTGCATGATCATTCCCCCATAAGATTCCTATAGCTTCAACGCCTTCTATCATATAATCTCTCTTAGTGAGAATTAAGACCAATCTGGTTGATTCCCTTGTTCCCCTTCTCTACTTTTTAGGAAACAAAGTTGTATGCTAGGTTTATCAGGAACCTGTATGATCTTCCACTTGGTGCAGCGTTTGTCTCCCAGTTGATGTCAAGGCAGTTATCAGCATTGTTGTGCTCTATTTCTGTAGAGGTGTAGTTATTTCTTATATATAGTGCAACTCTACAACCTATTTCATTTGGTCTATTTAAAAAAAATAAAAATAGCTGTATTACCCTATAGTTGTATGTTTCATTTGTAGGTTTCAACCCACCAAGTTTCCGTCATGGCAACAATATCGTATCTGCCCTCATTTACTTAAATTTCTAATTCACCCTGTTTATTCCTCATACTCATTGGTGTATTCCTCATTGGTGTATACACATTTGCATCCATTTTGACTGACCATGTGTTTACTGTCTACATAACCTGTGTTGTGTCTGACTTCCCCTACTTTCGTTCCACCTGTTTGATTGCAGATTGTATGGCACTCACTATTAAATGCTTGATTTTGCTTGACAGCAAAATTGACATTCTTACCCACACAAACATCTATGTTATATGCACTGTTAACCCTATTAATTTTAGAATGCTGGGGACAGAAATGTTCTGTATCAATTAATTCTCTGTCCGCACTGTTTAGTTGAAATGTTTATCCAGAGCATCTGTGAATTTAATGCCAAGCAATCCATTTGTTTGATGGACGCAAACCATCTCTTTTGTACAGTTTTTCATAGGACAAGCTGCAGACATCATAACTAACATAAAGAATTCTGTAAAACATTATTTATTGAAAAGTTGGGAGAATAATTAGCGAAAACAGTTTTGTTTTTAAAGTACTAATCTAAAAAAAAAATTCTAAAAAGAATCTCCAACCAAAAGAAAAGGGGAAGATGGTAGAAGACAGTACAGGTAGTCCTCAACATACAAGACCCGGTTACAGCACAGAAACCGCTTTGGTCGCATTGACCGATGATCTCTGGAGGGCCAGAGACCGAGGCCATGCCTCCATCCTGGTTCTCCTCGACCTCTCGGCGGCTTTCGATACCATCGACCATGGTATCCTTCTGCGACGACTGCGGGAGGTGGGGGTGGGAGGCACTGTTTTGCAGTGGTTCTCCTCCTACCTCTTGGACAGGTCGCAGTCGGTGTTAGTGGGGGGGCAGAGATCGACCCCTAGGCCCCTAACATATGGGGTGCCGCAGGGTTCGGTCTTATCCCCCCTACTATTTAACATCTACATGAAACCGCTGGGTGAGATCATTCGGAGGCACGGGTTAAAATACCATCAATATGCGGACGATACTCAGTTGTATCAGTCCGCCCCGTGCCAACTCAATGACGGTGGACGTGATGAGCCGGGGTCTTGAGGCCGTTATGGACTGGATGAGGGCTAACAAGCTTGTACTCAACCGGAGAAGACCGAGTGGCTGTTGTGTGTCTCTCCCAAAAATTCGACCAGTGTTCCATCGCTCAGGCTGGGGGGTCAAATTTTATACCCCTCAGAGAGGGTTCGCAACTTGGGAGTCCTCCTGGATCCTCAGCTGACTTTCGACCACCATCTGACGGCTGTGACCAGGGGGGCATTTGCCCAGGTTTGCCTGGTACGCCAGTTGCGACCCTACCTGAATCGGGAGGCCCTCACAACAGTCACTCGGGCCCTTGTGACCTCTAGGCTGGAATACTGCAATGTGCTCTACATGGGGCTGCCCTTGAAGAGCATCCGGCGACTTCAGCTAGTCCAGAACGCGGCCGCGCGAGTGATTGTGGGTGCACCTCGTTTCTCCCACATAACACCTATCCTCCGCGAGCTGCGCTGGCTACCTGTTGATCTCCGGGTGCGCTTCAAGGTGCTACTTGTCACGCATAAAGCCCTCCATGGTAGTGGATCTGCGTACTTGAGAGACCGCCTCCTGCCAATTACCTCCCTGCGACCAATTAGATCGCACAGATTAGGCCTCCTCCGAGTACCATCTGCCAGTCAGTGTCGACTGGCAACCACACGGAGGAGAGCCTTTTCAGTAGCAGCTCCGACCCTTTGGAACGATCTCCCCGTGGAGATTCGTACCCTCACCACCGTCCAGACCTTCCGCACAGCCCTTAAGACCTGGCTAGCCCGTCAGGCCTGGGGATAAATAGCAATAGCAATAGCAGTAGACTTATATACCGCTTCATAGGCCTTTCAGGCCTCTCTAAGCGGTTTACAGAGAGTCAGCATATTGCCCCCAACAATCTGGGTCCTCATTTTACCCACCTCGGAAGGATGGAAGGCTGAGTCAACCCTGAGCCGGTGAGATTTGAACCGCTGAACTGCTGATCTAGCAGTAGCCTGCAGTGCTGCATTTAACCACTGCGCCACCTTGGCTCTTATAAAGATAATCTGCCCCCACCCGAATGATGAATGAATGTTGTTTACTATTTTTACTTTTATGTACTGTCTTGTGTCTATTGTCTGTACCCTCCTTCCCCATTTTATGTAAGCCGCCCTGAGTCCCCTCAGGGAAAAGGGCGGCCTATAAATACTAATAAATACCAAATACCAAATACAACAGTTTTTAGGGATTTACAACGACAGTGACAAAAATGACTTATGCCCGTTTTTCATACCTAAGACTGTTCCAGCATCCCCATGGCCGCATGATCAAATTTGACTTATATTTATGACAGTTGCAGGGTCCCAGGGTCATGTGATCACCTTTTGTGAACCTCTGACAAGCAAAGTCATTAGGGAAGCCACTTAACAACAACCATACTTCTAACTTCAGCGATTCACTTAACACCTGTGGCAAGAAAGGTCGTAAAATGGGGCAAAGTTCACTTAACAAATGTGTCACTCAACAACAAAAAATTTAGGCTCAATTGTGGTCCTAAGTCAAAGACTACCTATAATATGTACAACAGCTGATTTCCTGAGGGAAAAAATAAAAATCTAGTAAATCAAAATTATTCTCATACCTGAGTTGGAGGTTCAGTCATGGTTTCCGCTCCCCCCAAACAAAGAGTCGACTTCCTTCTATTCTTCCCTGTGAGGGAGACAGAATTTCAAAAGGGATAATTAATAAAATGGGAGGAGAGGACACAGAGAAGATGAGAAAGTTAGGATTTATCAAAGGAGTGGAAGGACCTTATATTACCTCCTGAGGTGTCCTGAACTGGATCTCCCTGAGGGATCCCCCTGAAAGGCAGTTCTTGAGGGAGATTTGACAAATGCCTCTTTGTCTCAGGATCTCTGATCTCCATTGCGAAGGACTTGAAATAGGATCCAGGAAAAAAAAGAATTAATGGACATTTTACATCATGAAGTGGTGCCTACCTCTGCTTAACATCTGATAAACTGCCAAAGATTTTTCAAATCTCAAAGGAATTTCAAATATACGTTTGAAATGTAAATATAAAATGGAACTTTTTACCAACTCTACTGGACTTGTGACAAAGGAAAGAAATACCGTGGTAAGATTTATATTTCACCTGCAACTCAACCTGCTCCTTCTTCTCCTCCGCCTGGCTCAGGAGGAAGCCTTCCGCCAGGGCCACCGCCTGGGAGCTGGTTTCTGCTCCACACTCCCGCACCCAGCTCTACATCTGCAGGGGCAGAAGGGCCAGGAACTGCTCCAGAACCACCAGGTCCAGCATCTGCGCTTTTGTGTGCTTTTCTGGTCTCAACCACCGACTACAAAAGAAGTGGAGTCGGCTACAAAGTCCTCGGGGACCCTCATCCTCCTGATATTGGACGCTCCTGAAGTTCCAGGCCTGAACTTGTGAAACGATGGTTCCTTCTTCCAGCATCTTCTGCCCAGTTCTTGCCCAGATCTCCCCACGGATTCCAGACTGAGCACTGGAAGGGCCTTTTCCACTTCCCTCACTTGCTAAAGGAAGGCCAGCCATTCTCTCTCTGCCCTGTAACACAATTCAGAATTAGTCCAAGGAAGGTTGTGTATCTCCAAATGCTTTTTTCATTTCTTGGAAGAAATATCCATCTGGTTCAGTTCCAATACAGGAGGAAGGGCTGGGAATAAAATGGAGGCTGGAGGCTGATTGGAAAGAAAGCAGAACCACCAACCACATGTCATTCTGGGACGGCTGACAAAATGGAGTTCAGAGTGGGGGGATTCCTATGGGGTCATGGCTGGCACTCTATAGGCAAAAGGGGAAATGCAAATTCTACAATTTTATCTAACACCCAAGAGGACAAGTTCTGGGATCAGATTCTCTATCCATTCACATACATTGTAATTTTCTTTTTAAGATCTGAGTGGGACTGGAGGATTACAGAAGGCACTTGTGTTGCTGTCAGATGACCATGCATGGTGGAAATTTCTAAGTTGGAGAACCTTTATAAAAAGTCTCCCATCTTTGTGATCTGGATTCCTACCATCCTGTATGTTTTCTTCCTTCCTTTGGGGACTTCTGCAGAATCTCCAGATCGCTGTACGTGATGAAATGTTATGAAAAACAGGGGCAAAGAGAGGACCTTGTCAAGATTGAGACCACTGCTCTAAAAACACGAAACCACAACCTGTGTTATGCCATTCATATATCAGGGCAAAGCTCAACTTTGTCAACCTTTGGCTTAATTGTGTTGCTTATCTAAAGTTTCTGCCTGATTCAATCTTTCTGAATGGATTACCAAATCTGCATTTCTAAAAACTGCCCCCCTCAGTTTCCCCTTGGGGCAGGGAGACTGAAGCTGGCTTCTGCTTCCCTTAAGAGCACGATTCTCCATTTCTCCCTTAGGGGGAATATAATATTCTGCTTCTTTTTAATATTTCCCCAAAATGTTATTCTTGGAGGGGGGGGAGGTTTCCCACACATTCATAGCAATGTTCACCTAGCCATGGGAATACCTAAAGTCTTCTTAGCCAAAGAAATAACATTGTCTGTAAAGAAGATGAACAAAAGACCTCCATTTTGTGATTCCTTTACAGAAAAGGGAATATATTCAAACAGCCAGAAAGTTATGGATTGGACCATTCATCAACACTCATCCCCACATATTGAAAAGTATTTTCTGAACTGGTAAAGTGATGACTTCCATCAAGAAGATTGAGTGTATTTGGCATTTTGGATCCTTTCAATTTCTTTTTGCTCACAAGGAGAGACTTTCTTTTTTAAAGTGTAGATCAAAGCATGAAAGTTCAGTTCACATCAAATGAAATGCCAGTCAATTGATCCTGTCTTGGGATGCTGGTTTACTGCTTTCCTAAGACAAATTAGAAAGGGGATCCAAACCTAGTTTAGTGTCATCCAGCACACAGTGAGAATGAAGGCATCATCTTCTGCCTCTCTTCCTTGCAAATATATTTCTTATTTCCTGCTTGAGATTTGCCATGCAAGCTCTCCCCCTACACAGGAGCTTTCACCGGGAAATGGGATGGGAAGGACTCTACAGGTTTTCCCACACACACACTTTCCTTTCTGAGGATCTGGTTTTGTTCCCCAGGGCAGCATGCATGGACTCTGCTCCCCCCACCCCATGCCTGTTACAATCATGGAAAAGGGCGGTTAGGAGGGAGGGAAACATAGGTTGGGGAGAGTTTCTCCCACTCCTAAAACTCAAAAAACTGAACCTGGATGAGGACTAGGCATGTCTCTCTTCCCCTTTTCTTAGAGGGCCAATCCTCCGTCTCCCTTTCTGTGAGAAGAAGACACACACACACACACACACAAACATACACACAGACACACACTTACCTTTTCCACCTCTGGATCTTTCAGATTTTCTCTCCGCCTTTCTAAACTCCTCCACAGCACATGTGGTTAAAGAGAGAATCTAGTAGTATCCTAGAAAGGCAAAACCAAATGACGTCACTGCCTTCCCAACTTGTAACAGGGTCCCAAAGCTGAAGTGCCCCCCCTGGTGGATTTTCTGTGCACGGAAGGTGCTCATACAAGAGTGGAGAAATAGGAGAGAAGGCGAATAGGAGAACAAGCCCTTAAGCCCTCAACCACACTCATCCCCCTAGAAATAGTTTTCTGAGATGGTAAATGGATGACTTCCACCTAGGATATTCAGTGTATTAGGCATTTAACAAAGGATGAAAATTCAGTCCACATCAAATGAAATGCCAGTCAACTGACCCTGGTTTAGGAAGCTCCATTTCTCTTTCTTCCTACACTCAGCCATGCAAGTTCCCACAAGATGCCCTTAACACAAACAGGTCAACCAAATCGAGGGGCTCAGTTCACATGAAACACAAAGGCTTAAAAGCACACAGGTGAACATTGTGGGAAGTTATCATCCAGCCCTCTCCCAGAAAAATTAAACATCCTAGGAAATATTGAAAAGGCAGAATATTTCTCTGGATGTGAAAAGAAAGAAACATGCTTTAAAAGACAGAATAGTTGTCTGTAGCGTCCTGCCCATTCACACTTTGTCAATAGGCCATTGAGAAGGCCAGGCTAGCCCACTTTACATAATAAAGACTCCTCCACTGCAGCTGCAGGGCGAAGGGATATTACTCCACTCTCCACATGGCATCTGAGAACCCATCTATGGATTGAAAACAGCCTAGAGAGTAGCCCCCTGCATGGCCCCATGGGAGTCTGACAACCAATCAGAATACATTTCTTACACAGGAACAGGAAACAGAGAGGTGGGACTAAACAGGGTATAAAAAGCCCAGCAAGCCCCTTCCTCAGCCCTTCTCTCTTCTCCATCAACATTGAAACATGTGATCACCTTTTCTGTTCAGGGCTCAAGCCATGTGGCCCTGTCCAACAATAAACCACCTTTCCAAGCAGCCTCCATGTCTCCAGTGTCTTCTTCCCCACTTGGAACTGAAACCAGAAGGACATTTCTTTCAACAACATGATGATCTGGTTCACTACCCTCCTATGACCAATTGAACTGCAGAGGCAGCAAACCAAGTTTAGTGTCATCCAGCACATAATGGGAATGCAGGCATAATCTTTTGCATCGCTTCCTTGCTAACCTTTTCTGATTTCCTGCTCGAGATTTCCCATGCAAGCTCACCCACTTCCCCTATCCAGGAGCTTTTTCCGAAGAAATGGGGCAGAAAAGACTATCCAGTTCACCCCTTTTCTTTCTTGGGACCTGAATTTATTCCTGGTCTGGACATCTGCTTCCCCCTCTGCCTGTTAGAATCATCGAAAAGATTGGTAGGGAAACATGGGATCTGGGGGTCTCCCAGTCCCAGGACTCAAATGATTGTATCTGAATTAGACACAGGGTGCAGTTCTGGGGCAACTGCCCTGTCAGGATGTTCTTTTGTTTTGCCAGCTGTGCTTATATTGTAAGACATACGGTAGGCGGACACTTCTCTGTAAGCCTAGTGTGCATGTCCCTTTCTCTTTCTGTTTTGCCTGCCATGAGGAGGTGTGCTAGGAACTTTACCACAATGTAGTTATTAGCCAGTAAGTTTGTTTGTTATTTATTTTATAATAAAAATATGTTTCTTAGAATCTACCTCAGGTTTATTTTACTTAATCATAAAGTAGGCTCCAAGGAAAAACCACGATTCACCCCTCATCAAACACAGGGCTGAATTTACAACTCTCACATGCCCATCCAACTGGGTGAGTGGAAGGTTTCTTCTATGGTTCTGTAACTTTTGAAGTTTGGGATTTGTGCACTATGGGCTTTGTGCTCTGAAAGGGGGTTGGGTAATTCTTATTGTGGCTGATATCTATGTCTTGTGTGAGGGGCTGCTTGCTCTAATCCTATCATTCTGCTTTTGTTAGCTGTCAAAATTGCCGGAAGGAGTTTCGAAATATCCTGCGATGAGTAGATTTCTGCAGGCAGTATTTGCTTTGCTTGTGAATGGAGCCATCTAGATAGCTGGATTCCTGTTGGATTCCTGTTTCAATAAGCTCCTTATCTTCAGTGCTGCATCCCTTTGCAGTTAGTTTCTTATTACAATGTTTTCTTTAGGCATCTGGCTGGAATGTGGAATGGGCTTCAGGCGGTTTTTATTAGCATCTTGGTCTTTTGACTTTTCTGAGGCTTTTCCTTATGGATAATATTTTTTTGATGGTTAATATTTTATTTGGGATAATGGGGGGGTTGATTTCTTCTTACATATGGGAAGAACACCCCCCTGCACACACGAGCCCTTTCCACCTCTGGCTCTCTTTCCTTTAAGATGTTCTGTCAGGGCTGCAGCCACAATCCTTTTGGATCTTTGGCCTGCGACACTTTCTATTATTCTACTATGCCTTTTCTATTGTGGGAGAATGGGAGGGGGGATTGTATGGACTTAGATGCTATGCAGCCAAAACAAAATCCCATTCTAGAAAGGCAAAGTCATCCTTTGTACCTGACCGGAACTGGATATGTGGAACTGCCAGCATGGCAGTGGAAGATTGGACCATGTGATGGACTTGTGGGTGTGGGGGCAAGATCGTGAAATTTCAACTGGGTGGGGAAAACCAGGAAGCTTTCAGATTCAGGTTTTCCCAGATGTGCCAACATGGCTCTCTTAATATATTGGAAGTTTGAGCAATACTTTGCCTTGGACTCTGATTTAATTTTGGAGGCTATTTGGAACCCAGACAGATTCTTTTTAACTGCCTGCGAAGCTCAAAGGGTTAAAGAGAGGGAGTCTAGCATCCTGGGAGGCAAGTCTTATGATCTCACTACTTGGCGAACCTGCAACAGTGGCCCAATGCCCAAGTACATGGTGTTCCCTTTTTGTTTGTAGAGTCAACACCCTGGTGGATTTTCTATGGGCCATAGGTGCTGATGCCAAAAGTGGAGAATGGTGCATTTCCCATGGGAAACCAGGAGAGGGCACTCATCCTGCCCTTGATCAGAAAGCCTTCCCAATCCATCTGCTTTTGGCAGTGTTATGCTGCAGTAAAGAATATTGTATTTAAAAGTACTAGTTTTAAAAAATAACATTTCCTAATAAGAATCTCTCTTAAATTTTTGTTGCTCAGAAATAACCATTTTCCTGACAGTTAGAAAAATAGATCAGTGGAAAAACTTCCCTTTAGAAGTTCCAACACTTTTTCAAAGAAGAGATTGGAAAACCATTTGTCTGAAACGGAAAAAAGTCCCGATTTTTGTAGAAAGGGTGCTCCGCCCCTTTTTTGGCTCCACCACGTGGCTTCCTCTTGCAAACATTTTCACTCATTTTTCCAGGTCTATCTTGTCTATCGATGGATTAGTGGCTGTGCGCCGGGAGGACAGCCTGCGGGGCTGGAGGCTGCGTGGTGGCTGCGTGCTGCCAAGCACTAGTAGGAGTCGCAGGGCGGGCTGACCGTGCGGCCTTGCACGCAGCTCGCCTCACCGCCCGATGGAGGCTGCCCGGCTGCTTTCCCTCCACCCTCACCTTTTTCCTCCCCTTCCTCCTCCTCCTCCTCCTCGCTGAGATCTGGATACCCGACGTGCTTTCCTTTCCTCCGCATTTGGCCCTTTCGTGCAGAGCCGCAAGATTATGAGCAATGCAGGGTTGCTACGGTAAGGGTGCCCGGTCCCAACTGGGAACTGCTGCTGCTGCTGCCGCAGGGACCCAGCAGCACTCGATCCCTGCAGCAGTGGTTGGCTCTGCTCCCGGCCGCAGTCCCCTGCCCTGTTGCGTCCAGTGCGTCTTCAACAGCAAGCGGGTTGCCCGCCTGACTCGCTGCCGCTGCCCCTCCATGGCCGGGTCATCCCAAACGTGCTTCCTGCGCCTAGCTGCGTGGCATACACACGCGGGCATTCAAGGAATCCGGCATTTTTTTAAAAAAACAACAACGCCGCATTCCTTGAATGCCCGCACGTGTGTGCAACGCAGCTAGGCGGGGGGAGCTCCGCTTGGGATGACCTGGTTATGGAGGGGCAGCGGCAGCAAGCCGGGCAGGCAACCTGCTTGCTGATGAAGACGCGCTGGACGCAGCAGGGGCCTGCTGCTGGGAGCAGAGCCAGCCGAGAGGGACTGCAGAGGGTCTAGGGCAGCGAGTCATTCAATGGGAAAGTTGCCTCTTGGAAGAAATGACCCGGCTTGGCTCCCGCTTCGTCTCTCCTGTCTCTTCGCTTCTCCATTCGGTCGGCAGATTCAATCCAGCCAGCAAGAAGGGATTTGACCAGCATTTTTCACTAGCCAACCACCGGAAATTGGGCTTCAGCTTGTGAATTAAGCACCTCCAAATTGGGCTTTCTTCCCAGAGTTTGGATGGAAAAGATGCCAGTGGGCATCTGCTTGGCCATCAACATGGGAAAATCCTCCAAGCCAGCAGAGGGGGCCTTGGCACATATCCCCTCCTAGCCAGTCATCGTTGGTTGAACTGCAACCTGTGAATCAGGCACCCCCAGGATGGGTCTTAAACCCCGGTCATGGATGGAAGTGATGCCAGTGGGCACCTGCCCTCCCTCAGCAGATGGCACCATGGCAGATAACTGGGCAGTGGCCAACCCAGAGATTGACCCCCCCCCCCACAGAGTCCAGTCTCAACTGCAATGCCACAACAGGTTCTTACCCCACCTTCCTACAGAGAAGTGTTCTTGATAATGGAAGGAGGGATGAACGAGGGGAAGACTGCAGGATGGATGGTGGAACAATGTGCACCTGCAATGCCCCAACAGATTCTTACCCCACCTTCCAACAGAGAAGAGTTCTCGACAATAGAAGAATGGATGAATAAGGGGGAAACTGCAGGATGTATAGCAGAACAATTTGAGTATTTGAGTATTTATTAATACTTATAGGCCGCCCTTTTCCCTGAGGGGACTCAGGGCGGCTTACATAAAATGAGGGGGGGGTATACAGACAATAGACACCAACAATACAGAGTTCTCGACAATAGAATGGATGAATGAGGGGGAAACTGCAGGATGGATAGCAGAACAATGTGATGAGGCGGTTCCTAAGTTTAGAGATGTAACTAGGTTCCTTCCCTCGTGGGGCCCAATAAAATGCCACCGTTACTGTCAACTTAGCCACAGAGCATCAGAGTGCTTAGCTCCAGCCCCAATGCCACAAACGTGCATACCAACTGCCACGGTGGTAAAGAGAAGGCCCCAGATGCCACCAGAAAATAGTCATCTGGGGCAACAATCTCTGGAAGAGGATCCCCACCTAAGGTGACGAAGAGTCCTACCAATGGGGAGGCCTCAGAGGAGGAAAATGCCAAAGATGACCCAATGGTGAGTGCACCCATCCTCAAAACTACCCAACTGATATTTAATTGATTTCATTTAAATCGAATTTGGACTCACCACACTACAAAAGAGCAAAACATGGCGATAATGCTTGAAAAGAAAATTGCACATGCACTTGGGGCACTTCTGGCTCCTTTTGTGAGAGAGGAATTGTTCATCCTTTCAGCTCTTCCCACACGCTCTACATTGATCTGCATGTGACAACTCCCTCATATCATGAGGCCTTTGACTGAATAATGTTCAATGCTTCTGCATAGATACTGGCTGATTCAGGTCTCAGTTCTACACTAGGGATGCAAATTTAACTATTGTGGAGGATCCCAGTTCTCTACCATGGGTGTAATTTGATTATTATTATTTTTTGAAATTTTCCTTTTGGGCTTAGGGAAGCAGCATCTGTTAAATGTCTTCGCATCGCTCTGAGAGCTATGACTAACTGGGAGACTGGTGGCAGTTGGAAAACAGGAAACTCATTTCTAAAAAATAAACTAAAATGAACATATATACCACGGATTTCAAACTCCATGTGTCACGTGGCCATCATGTGACATATTGCAACAGTTTCCCTATTCGCGGAGCTGGGGTAGGCGTGTCCTTCACGTAACACAACCAGCCTGTGAGCCGCTAATTTGACATTTCTATATACTGTATATATAGATACATTCAAAAATATATAAATCATAATTATAATGACCCATGCCTATTGTTTCTTTTTTCATTACTAAAAACCTTTTTCAGAGTTCAGTCTGTAAATTTGAAATCCATTCAGAGAACCCATTAAATCAATAATTAGCATACATTCTCATCCAAATGTATCTTTGCTTGGGTGATTCTCCAGTCTATGAATCATGTTATGGGAAATAAGACTATGGGGTGTGCTGAAGCCCTTTCCACACTCCATTCATTTATATGGCTTCTCCCCTGCGTGGATCCTTTGATGGCTAGTAAGGTTACTGTTTTGGATGAAGCCCTTTCCACACTTCATGCATTTATATGGCTTCTCCCCTGTGTGGATCCTTTGATGGGTAATAAGGTGATTGGTTTGGATGAAGCCCTTTCCACACTCCATGCATTTATAGGGCTTCTCCCCTGTGTGGATCCTTTGATGACGTGTAAGATTACTGCTTCCCCTGAAGCCCTTTCCACACTCCATGCATTTATATGGCTTCTCCCCTGTGTGCATCCTTTGATGGAGTGTAAGTTCACTGCTTCTTCTGAATCCCTTTCCACACTCCATGCATTTATAGGGCTTCTCCCCTGTGTGCATCCTTTGATGGGAAATAAGGCTACTGTTTCGGATAAAGCCCTTTCCACACTCCATGCATTTATAGGGCTTCTCTCCTGTGTGGATCCTTTGATGGACTGTAAGATTACTGCGTCTTCCAAAGTCCATTCCACACTCCATGCATTTATATGGCTTCTCTCCTGTGTGGATCCTTTGATGGAGTGTAAGCTTACTGCGTCTTCCAAAGTCCTTTCCACACTCCATGCATTTATATGGCTTCTCCATTGTGGATGTCTTTTTATTAACAGTCTTTTTTCCATGTTCATTGCATTTATTTGTCTTCTCTCCCATGTGAAAACTTTTCTGAGATTCAAGAGACCTATTTTCTTGTGAAGGTGTGAACTTCCAACTGTATTTCTTTCCTTTGTCTTTGCCCATATTGGCTCCTCCTTTGGCTTGTGATGGACACGGTCCATTTACATTTAATGTCTCTTTGAAGATTCTAACATCTTTCTCAATATATTTCTTCTTTAGTTTTTCTTGTTGATCAGAAAAGTCCTGCATCTGAGAAACAATCGAAGGAGATGACCTTTCCTTATTCCAGTTATTCAACAGGTTTCCCTCCTGATTTTGGAATTCTGTTTGAATTGCAGGTTTCTCCATTACATCTCCTTTTCTGAATACTTGGAATGGTTCTCCAGAGTCTTTATTCTCATTCTCACCTTCAAAGTGAAAGAGAAATGAAAATGGGAGAAAGGTTAGGGAAAAAGCTCACTCTGTCAGAAGTCATATTGATTGCCTTCAGATATTGTGCCAAATTCCAATATATACTGCATATTTGCATCTTAATAATGGCATGGTATAGAAATGATAACATCTCTATTGATGAGGCATAAAACCTTGCAAAAGACATTAAGTCAAAAAACCTGAATGGCAACTCTTGATAGGACTGATGTGGAAGCATCTGGGCCAAAATAGTTGAAAATCTGTGTGATGAAGTTTGGCATTACCTCAAACCAAGAAATTACTTTGTCATAAAATGTTTAAATATAAATATAAATTAGATAAGATATATCTAAGCAAAATGCCATTGACCTATTTCCTTCCTAGGAGCACTAGAAAAACAGAACTTTCCCTTCTCCCTCTGAAGATATTAATTTATAAATGTTTTCATAAGAACTAGTTAATGGCATTTAACTACAAAATGTTTTCCTGAACTCTCTGAGGGAGAGTAGGAAACCCTTACCAAGAGAGGCCACATTCTTATAATTCTCCAGCATGACTTCCCAATGCAGAGCTTTTTGGTCAGGATCCAGTTGAGACCACTCCTCCTTGGAGAAATAAACAGCCACCTCCTCAAAGGGCAGAAAACCCTCCTGAAAGGGGAAAAAAGTACAGAACAGATGGAAGAGGGACTGCAGGATCTTTCCTATTATTAAGAATTTTATATAGCAAACATAAACATTAAGATAAATGTCTATGCTTAGTAAGGATCTGTGGTTTAGATGACAAAATTGACAGAACCAAAAGCATTTGACTAAAGAAATATTTTAGGAAGGTTTTATGATCTTGAATGATTCTCTAGGACTTTCAGTGCCATTCAGGTTAAATAAGCCCTTTTTTCTTCTGGATCAATTGATCTATCAAACGGCCAACAAACCCTAATCAGAATACTCTTCATTCTGGATCTATGAATCCATCCATCCACAATCAAAAGGTCCTCAGTGACTTGAGAGAATCAACTGGCAGATGGGCCTCGGAAAACCCACCAATCAGTGACACTAACCCTTCCTTGGATAGTGTTCCTGATTGGTGGGTTTTCCAAGGCCCACCTGCCAGTTGATTCTCTGAAGACACTGAAGGCCTTTAAACGCTTCCTGCCTTTAAAGAAGGAAATGTGTCTGTAGGGGAAGGGATTCTTTGTAGTATTTTATGAAATGCCTTATGTTGTCCTAAGAAGGAGCAATCCTGTTCATCCTCAACACCTTCCTGAAAGTGCTGGGAGAACTCAACCAGGGTTCTGTCTGGTGTGCCATCAATACCCAGAGACTCTGCTCCTCCTCAGATTGCAAGGAAGCTGCTAGTAGTCTGAGCCATTGGCTGGACAGTAAATAAGGAAATGGAGAATGTTTTCCATTGAAGACAATTCTTAGCCTATGCAAAGTTGGATTGTTTGGCCTCCAAATCCAGGCACAAGTCAGAAGATTAAATTTTACTTTCTAAGCTAATGGGGCCTTGGCTAATTGTTCTTTCAGAACACTTTTTACTTGGAGACGTTTCTATATTTTGACTGTCCTGGGATTTTAATAATCTTAACTGTTAACCGTGTATTTTTCTTATTAATGATTGTAATGGTTGATTCCCTTGTCCCCCTTCTCTACTTTTTAGGAAACAAAGTTGTATGCTAGGTTTATCAGGAACCTATATGATCTTCCACTTGGTGCAGCGTTTGTCTCCCAGTTGATGTCAAGGCAGTTATCAGCATTGTTGTGCTCTATTTCTGTAGAGATGTAGTTATTTCTTATATATAGTGCAACTCTACAACCTATTTCATTTGGTCTATTTAAAAAAAATAAAAATAGCTGTATTACCCTATAGTTGTATGTTTCATTTGTAGGTTTCAACCCACCAAGTTTCCGTCATGGCAACAATATCGTATCTGGTCTCATTTACTTAAATTTCTAATTCACCCTGTTTATTCCTCATACTCTGTGCATTGGTGTATACACATTTGCGTCCATTTTGACTGACCATGTGTTTACTGTCTACATAACCTGTGTTGTGTCTGACTTCCCCTACTTTCGTACCACCTGTTTGATTGCAGATTGTATGGCACTCACTATTAAATGCTTGATTTTGCTTGACAGCAAAATTGACATTCTTACCCACACAAACATCTATGTTATATGCACTGTTAACCCTATTAATTTTAGAATGCTGGGGACAGAAATGTTCTGTATCAATTAATTCTCTGTCCGCACTGTTTAGTTGAAATGTTTACCCAGAGAATCTGTGAATTTAATGCCAAGAAATCCATTTGTTTGATGGACGCAAACCATCTCTTTTGTACAGTTTTTCATAGGACAAGCTGCAGACATCATGACTAACATAAAGAATTCTGTAAAACATTATTTATTGAAAAGTTGGGAGAATAATTAGCGAAAACAGTTTTGTTTTTAAAGTACTAATCTAAAAAAAAAATCCTAAAAAGAATCTCCAACCAAAAGAAAAGGGGAAGATGGTAGAAGACAGTACAGGTAGTCCTCAACATACAACAGTTTTTAGGGATTTACAACGACAGTGACAAAAATGACTTATGCCCGTTTTTCATACCTACGACTGTTCCAGCATCCCCATGGACACATGATCAAATTTGACTTATATTTATGACAGTTGCAGGGTCCCAGGGTCATGTGATCACCTTTTGTGAACCTCTGACAAGCAAAGTCATTAGGGAAGCCACTTAACAACAACCATACTTCTAACTTCAGCGATTCACTTAACACCTGTGGCAAGAAAGGTCGTAAAATGGGGCAAAGTTCACTTAACAAATGTGTCACTCAACAACAAAAAATTTAGGCTCAATTGTGGTCCTAAGTCAAAGACTACCTATAATATGTACAACAGCTGATTTCCTGAGGGAAAAAATAAAAATCTAGTAAATCAAAATTATTCTCATACCTGAGTTGGAGGTTCAGTCATGGTTTCCGCTCCCCCCAAACAAAGAGTCGACTTCCTTCTATTCTTCCCTGTGAGGGAGACAGAATTTCAAAAGGGATAATTAATAAAATGGGTGGAGAGGACACAGAGAAGATGAGAAAGTTAGGATTTATCAAAGGAGTGGAAGGACCTTATATTACCTCCTGAGGTGTCTTGAACTGGATCTCCCTGAGGGATCCCCCTGAAAGGCAGGTCTTGAGGGAGATTTGACAAATGCCTCTTTCTCTCAGGATCTCTGAGCTCCATTGCAAAGGACTTGAAATAGGATCCAGGAAAAAAAGAATTAATGGACATTACACATCATGAAGTGGTGCCTTCCTCTGCTTAACATCTGATAAACTGCCAAAGATTTTTCAAATCTCAAAGGAATTTCAAATACACGTTTGAAATGTAAATATAAAATGGAACTTTTTACCAACTCTACTGGACTTGTGACAAAGGAAAGAAATACCGGGGTAAGATTTATATTTCACCTGCAACTCAACCTGCTCCTTCTTCTCCTCCGCCTGGCTCAGGAGGAAGCCTTCCACGAGGGCCACTGCCTGGGAGCTGGTCTCTGCTCCACACTCCCGCACCCAGCTCTCCATCTGCAGAGGAAGAAGGGCCAGGAACTGCTCCAGAACCACCAGGTCCAGCATCTGCGCTTTTGTGTGCTTTTCTGGTCTCAACCACCGATTACAAAAGAAGTGGAGTCGGCTACAAAGTCCTCGGGGACCCTCATCCTCCTGATATTGGACGCTCCTGAAGTTCCAGGCCTGAACTTGTGAAACGATGGTTCCTTCTTCCAGCATCTTCTGCCCAGTTCTTGCCCAGATCTCCCCACAGATTCCAGACTGAGCACTGGAAGGGCCTTTTCCACTTCCCTCATTTGCTAAAGGAAGGCCAGCCATTCTCTCTCTGCCCTGTAACACAATTCAGAATTAGTGCAAGGAAGGTTGTGTATCTCCAAATGCTTTTTCATTTCTTGGAAGAAATATCCATCTGGTTCAGTTCCAATACAGGAGGAAGGCGCTGGGAATAAAATGAAGACTGGAAGCTGATTGGAAAGAAAGCAGAACCACCAACCACATGTCATTCTGGGACGGCTGACAAAATGGAGTTCAGAGTGGGGGGATTCCTATGGGGTTATGGCTGGCACTCTATAGGCTAAAGGGGAAATGCAAATTCTACAATTTTATCTAACACCCAAGAGGACAAGTTCTGGGATTAGATTCTCTATCCATTCACATACATTGTAATTTTCTTTTTAAGATCTGAGTGGGACTGGAGGATTACAGAAGGCACTTGTGTTGCTGTCATATGACCATGCATGGTGGAAATTTCTAAGTTGGAGAACCTTTATAAAAAGTCTCCCATCTTTGTGATCTGGATTCCTACCATCCTGTATGTTTTCTTCCTTCCTTTGGGGACTTCTGCAGAATCTCCAGATCGCTGTACGTGATGAAATGTTATGAAAAACAGGGGCAAAGAGAGGACCTTGTCAAGATTGAGACCACTGCTCTAAAAACACGAAACCACAACCTGTGTTATGCCATTCATATATCAGGGCAAAGCTCAACTTTGTCAACCTTTGGCTTAATTGTGTTGCTTATCTAAAGTTTCTGCCTGATTCAATCTTTCTGAATGGATTACCAAATCTGCATTTCTAAAAACTGCCCCCCTCAGTTTCCCCTTGGGGCAGGGAGACTGAAGCTGGCTTCTGCTTCCCTTAAGAGCAGGATTCTCCATTTCTCCCTTAGGGGGAATATAATATTCTGCTTCTTTTTAATATTTCCCCAAAATGGTATTCTTGGAGGGGGGGGGGAGGTTTCCCACACATTCATAGCAATGTTCACCTAGCCATGGGAATACCTAAAGTCTTCTTAGCCAAAGAAATAACACTGTCTGTAAAGAAGATGAACAAAAGACCTCCATTTTGTGATTCCCTTACAGAAAAGGGAATATATTCAAACAGCCAGAAAGTTATGGATTGGACCATTCATCAACACTCATCCCCACATATTGAAAAGTATTTTCTGAACTGGTAAAGTGATGACTTCCATCAAGAAGATTGAGTGTATTTGGCATTTTGGATCCTTTCAATTTCTTTTTGCTCACAAGGAGAGACTTTCTTTTTTAAAGTGTAGATCAAAGCATGAAAGTTCAGTTCACATCAAATGAAATGCCAGTCAATTGATCCTGTCTTGGGATGCTGGTTTACTGCTTTCCTAAGACAAATTAGAAAGGGGATCCAAACCTAGTTTAGTGTCATCCAGCACACAGTGAGAATGAAGGCATCATCTTCTGCCTCTCTTCCTTGCAAATATATTTCTTATTTCCTGCTTGAGATTTGCCATGCAAGCTCTCCCCCTACACAGGAGATTACACCAGGAAATGGGGTGGGAAGGACTCTACAGGTTTTCCCCCCCACACACTTTCCTTTCTGAGGATCTGGTTTTGTTCCCCAGGGCAGCATGCATGGACTCTGCTCCCCCCACCCCATGCCTGTTACAATCATGGAAAAGGGCGGTTAGGAGGGAGGGAAACATAGGTTCGGGGAGAGTTTCTCCAACTCCTAAAACTCAAAAAACTGAACCTGGATGAGGAGTAGGCATGTCTCTCTTCCCCTTTTCTTAGAGGGCCAATCCTCCGTCTCCCTTTCTGTGAGAAGAAGACACACAAACACACACACACACACACACACACACACACACACAAACATACACACACACACTTACCTTTTCCACCTCTGGATCTTTCAGATTTTCTCTCCGCCTTTCTAAACTCCTCCACAGCACATGTGGTTAAAGAGAGAATCTAGTAGTATCCCAGAAAGGCAAAACCAAATGACGTCACTGCCTTCCCAACTTGTAACAGGGGCCCAAAGCTGAAGTGCCCCCCCTGGTGGATTTTCTGTGCACGGAAGGTGCTCATACAAGAGTGGAGAAATAGGAGAGAAGGTGAATAGGAGAACAAGCCCTTAAGCCCTCAACCACACTCATCCCCCTAGAAATAGTTTTCTGAGATGGTAAATGGATGACTTCCACCTAGGATATTCAGTGTATTAGGCATTTAACAAAGGATGAAAATTCAGTCCACATCAAATGAAATGCCAGTCAACTGACCCTGGTTTAGGAAGCTCCATTTCTCTTTCTTCCTACACTCAGCCATGCAAGTTCCCACAAGATGCCTGAACACAAACAGGTCAACCAAATTGAGGGGCTCAGTTCACATGAAACACAAAGGCTTAAAAGCACACAGGTGAACATTGTGGGAAGTTATCATCCAGCCCTCTCCCAGAAAAATTAAATATCCTAGGAAATATTGAAAAGGCAGAATATTTCTCTGGATGTGAAAAGAAAGAAACATGCTTTAAAAGACAGAATAGTTGTCTGTAGCGTCCTGCCCATTCACACTTTGTCAATAGGCCATTGAGAAGGCCAGGCCAGCCCACTTTACATAATAAAGACTCCTCCACTGCAGCTGCAGGGCGAAGGGATATTACTCCACTCTCCACATGGCATCTGAGAACCCATCTATGGATTGAAAACAGCCTAGAAAGTAGCCCCCTGCATGGCCCCATGGGAGTCTGACAACCAATCAGAATACATTTCTTACACAGGAACAGGAAACAGAGAGGTGGGACTAAACAGGGTATAAAAAGCCTAGCAAGCCCCTTCCTCAGCCCTTCTCTCTTCTCCATCAACATTGAAACATGTGATCACCTTTTCTGTTCAGGGCTCAAGCCATGTGGCCCTGTCCAACAATAAACCACCTTTCCAAGCAGCCTCCATGTCTCCAGTGTCTTCTTCCCCACTTGGAGCTGAACCCAGAAGGACATTTCTTTCAACAACATGACCAATTGAACTGCAGAGGCAGCAAACCAAGTTTAGTGTCATCCAGCACATAATGGGAATGCAGGCATAATCTTTTGCATCTCTTCCTTGCTAACCTTTTCTGATTTCCTGCTCGAGATTTCCCATGCAAGCTCACCCACTTCCCCTATCCAGGAGCTTTTTCCGAAGAAATGGGGCAGAAAAGACTATCCAGTTCAACCCTTTTCTTTCCTGGGACCTGAATTTATTCCTGGTCTGGACATCTGCTTCCCCCTCTGCCTGTTAGAATCATCGAAAAGATTGGTAGGGAAACATGGGATCTGGGGGTCTCCCAGTCCCAAGACTCAAATGATTGTATCTGAATTAGACACAGGGTGCAGTTTTGGGGCAACTGCCCTGTCACGATGTTCTTTTGTTTTGCCAGCTGTGCTTATATTCTAAGACATACGGTAGGCGGACACTTCTCTGTAAGCCTAGTGTGCATGTCCCTTTCTTTTTCTGTTTTGCCTGCCATGAGGAGGTGTGCTAGGAACTTTACCACAATGTAGTTATTAGCCAGTAAGTTTGTTTGTTATTTATTTTATAATAAAAATATGTTTCTTAGAATCTACCTCAGGTTTATTTTACTTAATCATAAAGTAGGCTCCAAGGAAAAACCACGATTCACCCCTCATCAAACACAGGGCTGAATTTACAACTCACATGCCCATCCAACTGGGTGAGTGGAAGGTTTCTTCTATGGTTCTGTAACTTTTGAAGTTTGGGATTTGTGCACTATGGGCTTTGTGCTCTGAAAGGGGGTTGGGTAATTCTTATTGTGGCTGATATCTATGTCTTGTGTGAGGGGCTGCTTGCTCTAATCCTATCATTCTGCTTTTGTTAGCTGTCAAAATTGCTGGAAGGGGTTTTGAAATATCCTGCGATGAGTGGATTTCTGCAGGCAGTATTTGCTTTGCTTATGAATGGCGCCATCTAGATAGCTGGATTCCTGTTGGATTCCTGTTTCAATAAGCTCCTTATCTTCAGTGCTGCATCCCTTTGCAGTTAGTTTCTTATTACAATGTTTTCTTTAGGCATCTGGCTGGAATGTGGAATGGGCTTCAGGCGGTTTTTATTAGCATCTTGGTCTTTTGACTTTTCTGAGGCTTTTCCTTATGGATAATATTTTTTTGATGGTTAATATTTTATTTGGGATAATGGGGGGGGGGTTGATTTCTTCTTATATATGGGAAGAATCCCCCCCCACCTGCACACACGAGCCCTTTCCACCTCTGGCTCTCTTTCCTTTAAGATGTTCTGTCAGGGCTGCAGCCACAATCCTTTTGGATCTTTGGCCTGCGACACTTTCTATTATTCTACTATGCCTTTTCTATTGTGGGAGAATGGGAGGGGGGATTGTATGGACTTAGATGCTATGCAGCCAAAACAAAATCCCATTCTAGAAAGGCAAAGTCATCCTTTGTACCTGACCGGAACTGGATATGTGGAACTGCCAGCATGGCAGTGGAAGATTGGACCATGTGATGGACTTGTGGGTGTGGGGGCAAGATCGTGAAATTTCAACTGGGTGGGGAAAACCAGGAAGCTTTCAGATTCAGGTTTTCCCAGATGTGCTAACATGGCTCTCTTAATATATTGGAAGTTTGAGCAATACTTTGCCTTGGACTCTGATTTAATTTTGGAGGCTATTTGGAACCCAGACAGATTCTTTTTAACTGCCTGCGAAGCTCAAAGGGTTAAAGAGAGGGAGTCTAGCATCCTGGGAGGCAAGTCTTACGATCTCACTACTTTGCGAACCTGCAACAGTGGCCCAATGCCCAAGTACATGGTGTTCCCTTTTTGTTTGTAGAGTCAACACCCTGGTGGATTTTCTATGGGCCGTAGGTGCTGATGCCAAAAGTGGAGAATGGTGCATTTCCCATGGGAAACCAGGAGAGGGCACTCATCCTGCCCTTGATCAGAAAGCCTTCCCAATCCATCTGTTTTGGCAGTGTTATGCTGCAGTAAAGAATGCGGAGGAAAGGAAGGCGCGTCGGGCATCCAGATCGCAGCGAGGAGGAGGAGGAGGAGGGGGAGGAAAAAGGTGAGGGTGGAGGGAAGCAGGCAGAAGCAGCCGCAGCAGCAACAACCATGCTGCCCGGGGTGGGCGTGTTCGGCACCAGCCTGACTGCCCGGGTCATCATCCCGCTTCTAAAGGATGAGGTCTTCGCGGTCCAGGCGCTCTGGGGCCGCACTCAGGAAGAGGCGGAAGAACTGGCCAAGGAGATGAGGGTCCCCTTCTACACCAGCCGGATAGACGAGGTCCTGCTGCACCAGGAAGTGGATTTGGTCTGCATCAACCTGCCGCCTCCCCTCACCAGGCAAATTGTGGTGAAAACTCTGGGTGAGTCTCCGCGGAGAGCTTGGCGGGCAGCTGGCTGGACTTCTAAGAGGTGAGGGGGGAGGAGGCCGTGGAAGAAGCCGCAGCGCCTTGAAATGGAAAAAGGCCTGCTTCCCCCCCCCCCCAATGAGACGCCTTCCACAATAATAGGAGAGGAGAGCCAGCCTGGATACAGCAGTCACAAGGCAGAAAGTAGCTGAGAGAAGGGGTGCGGGGATTGGGAGAAGGCATGGGACGGGCTCCCAGCAGCAGCTGCTCGGATTTGCCATTTGAGAGAGAGAGAGGGAGGGAGGGAGGGAGGGAGAGGGAGAACGCGAGTGTGTGTATCCCTCCTTCCTTCAGCCCAACACTCTCGCTGGCATTCTGGCCAGACGAGAGGGACTGCAGAGGGTCTAGGGCAGCGAGTCATTCAATGGGAAAGTTGCCTCTTGGAAGAAATGACCTGGCTTGGCTCCCGCTTCGTCTCTCCTGTCTCTTCGCGTCTCCATTCGGTCGGCAGATTCAATCTAGCCAGCAAGAAGGGATTTGACCAGCATTTTTCACTAGCCAACCACCGGAAATTGGGCTTCAGCTTGTGAATTAAGCACCTCCAAATTGGGCTTTCTTCCCAGAGTTTGGATGGAAAAGATGCCAGTGGGCATCTGCTTGGCCATCAACATGGGAAAATCCTCCAAGCCAGCAGAGGGGGCCTTGGCATATATCCCCTCCTAGCCAGTCATCGTTGGTTGAACTGAAACCTGTGAATCAGGCACCCCCAGGATGGGTCTTAAACCCCGGTCATGGATGGAAGTAATGCCAGTGGGCACCTGCCCTCCCTCAGCAGATGGCACCATGGCAGATAACTGGGCAGTGGCCAACCCAGAGATTGACCCCCCCCACAGAGTCCAGTCTCAACTGCAATGCCACAACAGGTTCTTACCCCACCTTCCTACAGAGAAGTGTTCTTGATAATGGAAGGAGGGATGAACGAGGGGAAGGCTGCAGGATGGATGGTAGAACAATGTGCACCTGCAATGCCCCAACAGATTCTTACCCCACCTTCCAACAGAGAAGAGTTCTCGACAATAGAAGAATGGATGAATGAGGGGGAAACTGCAGGATGGATAGCAGAACAATGTGATGAGGCGGTTCCTAAGTTTAGAGATGTAACTAGGTTCCTTCCCTCGTGGGGCCTATAAAATGCCACTGTTGCTGTCAACTTGGCCACAGAGCATCAGAGTGCTTGGCTCCAGCCCCAATGCCACAAACGTGCACACCAACTGCCATGGCGGTAAAGAGAAGGCCCCAGATGCCACCAGAAAATAGTCATCTGGGGCAACAATCTCTGGAAGAGGATCCCCAACCTAAGGTGACAAAAGGTCCTATGAAGGGGGAGGCCTCGGAGGAGGAAAAGGGCAAACAACTTCTGGAAGAGGATCCCCAACCTAAGGTGACAAAAGGTCCTACCAATGGGGAGGCCTCAAAGGAAGAAAATGCCAAAGATGACCCAATGGTGAGTGCACCCATCCGCCCCTTCGCCTTCCAAGCCAACCTCCAAGTACCCGAGACGGGGGTGGAAGGGGAAGTTGAAGCAGTTGTGGACACTGGTTGCACTCAATGCTTTATCAGCATATCGATTGTAAAGCAACTGGGTATACGCAAAAGACCTCTAGCCTGTCCCAATCGGGTTGAGCAGGTAGATGGAATGCTAATTGGAGGGGGCCCAGCCACGCTAATAAATGAACTGGTAAAGTTACAAGTGGGCTGCCACTATGAGCTTCTCAGATTTATTGTGGCTCCAGAGATGCCAGAAAATACTATCTTGGGTCTTGCATTACTTGACAAGTGGAAGTCTATGATAAAGTGGGAAGACGGCGGTAGGAAATTGATGATTGCATTTGGGCTGCTACCACCAGGGGAGGAATAGGGCCACTCAGGGACGATTGAACCCAAGAGCCCAGAACCTTCAGCACAAAAACCCAAGGGATCCAACAAGTACCAAAAACCTTGTTGGGGGATGTTTTGTCAAGAAAACCATAGTATGATAGTAAGAAGTTGTTCACCCCATCATTTCTTCCTCCCACCAAAAGACAGCCCAAGTCACAAATCGAAGTCAGGATAAGCTGATGACAGCTATGAAATTGGCGCTCCCTTACAGACCAGTGGTTCAACAATAACCAGGATATCCTAATGATGGAAAATGGATTAGCCTGGAAGGGGTCCAAACTGTACATCCCCGCAGGGTTGAGGCTGGAAGTTCTACAGCGAAGCCATGAGGCGGAACTAGGAGGTCACTTTGGAGTCCTAAAAACGCTTCACCTTGCCAGGCGTCAATTTTGATGGGCAAAGATGGAATCGGAGGTGGAAGATTACGTAAAAAGCTGTGCTACTTCCACAACAATGAAACCACTGCCGGAAAAGTCCTCTGAACTACTACAACGAGTGGCCAGCCCTAACCGACCATGGGAAGAGGTCGCAATGGACTTCATCGTGGAACTCCCAGACATCAGTGGGAACACAGTAATCTGGACAGTTATTGATTTGGTTTCCAAGCAGGCACACTTCATCGCTTGCTCAGAGTTGCTGTCCTCAAAGAAATTAGCAAAAATGTTTGTGAAACACATTTGTCAATTGCATGGATTGCCCAAGAGGATCATTTCAGACCGCGGAGTCCAGTTCACAGCCAAGTTCTGAGAGAGGTTCTGAGGTCCCTTGGGTCCACACAAGAACTGCGCTCAGAGGTTCATCCCAGCATGAACTGTGCAGCAGAAAGAGATGGAACAATACATCCGATATTATGTGCACTATCAGCAAGACAACTGGTCGGACTTGCTACCCTTCGCCGAAGTGGCGTACAACGATGTGGTCCACAGCAGCACGGGATTAACGGCTCTCCAGACTACCAGTGGCATGGAATTTGTTGCCATGCCTGAGCTGCCTAGAGAACCTCCCTCCTTCATGTCTTTGAATGAATGGATGGACTCACTAACGAAAGGTTGGGAGAATACGAACAAGGCTCTAGCAGATGTCGCAGAAACCTACAAGAAGCAAACTAATAACACCGCTCGCTCCAAAACCCCTTCCGTGTGGGGGACAAAGTTTTTGTGTCTACCAAATACATAAGTTTAAGAATGCTTAGCAAGGAATTTGGTCCAAAATTTCTAGGTCTATTCTCAATAGTGAAGATAGTTAACTCAGTTATAGTTCGACCCAGTCTACCCAGAAGTCTAGGGAAAATTGGCCCAGAATTTAATTGTAGCTTGTTGAAGCCAGTAATTGGATCCAGTATAAGACCGTCCACCCAAGCTTTATCTCCTCCTATAGTGATAGAAGGGGAAACACAATCTCAGGTGGGAAAAATCGTAGCCTCCAGGCTGAATAGGGGTCGCTTACAGTATTTAGTGCATTGGAAGGGTTACCCTTTGTCTGAAGCTACTTGGGTGAAAAGTTGGAACCTAAAAGTGGAGAAGTTAGTAGAACAATTCCTTGAGAAGTCTCCCAATAAGCCAAAGGGTCTCCCTGAGGGGGGAAAAGTTGGTTAATTGTATTATGTTAACTTTTAAGTTATTCTCTTTTCAGAAAACATGTTTTTTTCTGAGGAGAGGCCGCCTGTCAGGCCTGCAGTTATATACCTTTTAGGATCTTTGGCCTGCCACACTCTCTTTTATTTCACTGTGCTGTTTCATTAGTGTGATAGTTGGGAAGGGGAATGGAAAGGAGTAGAATTGTGGAATATGTTGTTGTCATTCTTTTCTAGAAGCCCAAGGCCATCTTTTGTCTCCGCACTTCTGCATCTGATCGGAACTAGATGGGTGGAAATGCCAGCGTGGCTGAAGAAGATTGGACCATGTGATGGATTTATGGGTGTGGGGATAAGATCATGAACTTTCAACTGGGTGAAATCCCAGGAAGTTTTCAGATTTGGGATTTTCCACAGATGTGCCAACATGTCTGACTTATTAAATTGGAATTTTGAGGAAAGTTTTGCCTTGGACTCAAATTTAATTCTGCATGATATTTGGAACGATGACACTCTGCTCTTTTCAGTCTCTTTATTGTCCAGCTTTACCCAGAACTATTACTGACAACTGAGCTTCAAACCAACATGACCCTCTCAAATCCTGAAATATGTTCCCTCCAAATCCTTCCACAAATCTTGTGTTAATACATTTTTAAATCAACTAAAGAGTTTAATACGTAAGTATAATACATAACTAGAACAAAACTACCCAACTGATATTTAATTGATTTTATTTAAATCGAATTTGGACTCACCACACTACAAAAGAGCAAAACATGGCGATAATGCTTGAAAAGAAAATTGCACATGCACTTGGGGCGCTTCTGGCTCCTTTTGTGAGAGAGGAATTGTTCATCCTTTCAGCTCTTCCCACACGCTCTACATTGATCTGCACGTGACAACCCCCTCATATCATGAGGACTTTGACTGAATAATGTTCAATGCTTCTGCATAGATACTGGCTGATTCAGGTCTCAGTTCTACACTAGGGATGCAAATTTAACTATTGTGGAGGATCCCAGTTCTCTACCATGGGTAGAATTTGATTATATTTTTTTTTTGAAATTTTCCTTTTGGGCTTAGGGAAGCAGCATCTGTTAAATGTCTTCGCATCGCTCTGAGAGATATGACTAACTGGGAGACTGCTGGCAGTTGGAAAAAAGGAAACTCATTTCTAAAAAATAAAACAAAACAAACATATATACCACGGATTTCAAACTCTATGTGTCACGTGGCCATCATGTGACATATTGCAACAGTTTCCCTATTCGCGGAGCTGGGGTAGGCATGTCCTTCACGTAACAAAACCAGCCTGTGAGCCGCTAGTTAGACATTTCTATATACTGTATATATAGATACATTCAAAAATATATAAATCATAATTATAATGACTCATGCCTATTGTTTCTTTTTTCATTACTAAAAACCTTTTTCAGAGTTCAGTCTGTAAATTTGAAATCCATTCATAGAACCCATTAAATCAATAATTAGCATACATTCTCATCCAAATGTATCTTTGTTTTGGGGATTCTCCAGTCTATGAATCATGTTATGGGAAATAAGATTATGGGTGTGCTGAAGCCCTTTCCACACTCCATTCATTTATATGGCTTCTCCCCTGCGTGGATCCTTTGATGGCGTGTAAGATTACTGCTTTTTTTAAAGCTCTTTCCACACTCCATGCATTCATACGGCTTCTCCCCTGTGTGCATCCTTTGATGGCATTTAAGTTCACTGCTTGTTCTGAAGCCTTTTCCACACTCCAAGCATTTATATGGCTTCTCTCCTGTGTGGATCCTTTGATGGCGTTTGAATTCACTGCTTGTTCTGAAGCCCTTTCCACATTCCATGCATTTATATGGCTTCCCCCCTGTGTGGATCCTTTGATGGAGTGTAAGCTTACTGCGTGTTCCGAAGTCCTTTCCACACTCCATGCATTTATATGGCTTCTCTCCTGTGTGGATCCTTTGATGGTATGTAAGTTCACTGCTTGTTCTGAAGCCCTTTCCACACTCCATGCATTTATATGGCTTCTCTCCTGTGTGGATCCTTTGATGGCGTGTAAGATTACTGCTTTTTCTAAAGCTCTTTCCACACTCCATGCATTCATATGGCTTCTCTCCTGTGTGGATCCTTTGATGGAGTGTAAGCTTACTGCGTGTTCCGAAGTCCTTTCCACACTCCATGCATTTATATGGCTTCTCCCCTGCGTGGATCGTTTGATGGCGTGTAAGATTACTGCTTTTTCTAAAGCTCTTTCCACACTCCATGCATTTATATGGCTTCTCCCCTGTGTGCATCCTTTGATGGCATTTAAGTTCACTGCTTGTTCTGAAGCCTTTTCCACACTCCAAGCATTTATATGGCTTCTCTCCTGTGTGGATCCTTTGATGGCATTTAAGTTCACTGCTTGTTCTGAAGCCCTTTCTACATTCCATGCATTTATATGGCTTCTCCCCTGTGTGGATCCTTTGATGGCATTTAAGTTCACTGCTTGTTCTGAAGCCCTTTCCACATTCCATGCATTTATATGGCTTCTCTCCTGTGTGGATCCTTTGATGGGATGTAAGTTCACAGTTTCTTCTGAAACCATTTCCACACTCCATGCATTTATATGGCTTCTCTCCTGTGTGGATCTTTTGATGGTATGTAAGTTCACTGCTTGTTCTGAAGCCCTTTCCACACTCCATGAATTTATATGGCTTCTCTCCTGTGTGGATCCTTTGATGGCGTGTAAGCTTACTGCGTGTTCCGAAGTCCTTTCCACACTCCATGCATTTATATGGCTTCTCTCCTGTGTGGATCCTTTGATGGCGTGCAAGTTTACTGCTTGATCTGAAGACCTTTCCACACTCCATGCATTTATATGGCTTCTCTCCTGTGTGGATCCTTTGATGGCATGTAAGTTTACTGCGTGTTCCGAAGTCCTTTCCACACTCCATGCATTTATAGGGCTTCTCCATTGTGGATGTCTTTTTATTAATAGTCTTGTTTCCATGTTCATTGCATTTATTTGTCTTCTCTCCCATGTGAAAACTTTTCTGTGACTCAAGAAACCCATTTTCTTGAGAAGATGTGAACTTCCAACTGTATTTCTTTCCTTTGTCTTTGCCCATATTGGCTCCTCCTTTGGCTTGTGATGCACAGGGTCCATTTATATCTAATGTCTCTTTGAAGATTCTTACACCTTTCTCAATATATTTCTTCTTTAGTTTTTCTTGTTGATCAATAAAGTCCTGCATCTGAGAAACAATCGAAGGAGATGACCTTTCCTTATTCCAGTTATTCAACAGGTTTCCCTCCTGATTTTGGAATTCTGTTTGAATTGCAGGTTTCCCCATTACATCTCCTTTTCTGAATACTTGGAATGGTTCTCCAGAGTCTTTATTCTCATTCTCACCTTCAAAGTGAAAGAGAAATGAAAATGGGAGAAAGGTTAGGGAAAAAGCTCACTCTGTCAGAAGTCATATTGATTGCCTTCAGATATTGTGCCAAATTCCAATATATACTGCATATTTGCATCTTAATAATGGCATGGTATAGAAATGATAACATCTCTATTGATGAGGCATAAAACCTTGCAAAAGACATTAAGTCAAAAAACCTGAATGGCAATTCTTGATAGGACTGATGTGGAAGCATCTGGGCCAGTTGAAATCTGTGTGATGAAGTTTGGCATTACCTCAAACCAAGAAATTACTTTGTCATAAAATGTTTAAATAGACATATAAATTAGATAAGATATATCTAAGCAAAATGCCATTGACCTATTTCCTTCCTAGGAGCACTAGAAAAACAGAATTTTCCCTTCTCCCTCTGAAGATATCAATTTACAAATGTTTTCATAAGAACTAGTTAATGGCATCTAACTACAAAAGGTCTTTCTGAACTCTCTGACTGGAGAGTGGGAAACCCTTACCAAGAGAGGCCACATTCTTATAATTCTCCAGCATGACTTCCCAATGCAGAGCTTTTTGGTCAGGATCCAGCTGAGACCATTCCTCCTTGGAGAAATAAACAGCCACCTCCTCAAAGGGCAGAAGAACCTCCTGAAAGGGAGAAAAAAAATACAGAACAGACCAAGGAAGAACTGCAGGATCTTTCCTATTATTAAGAATTTTATATAGCAAACATAAACCTTAAGATAAATGTCTATGCTTAGTAAGGATCTGTGGTTTAGATGAGAAAATTTACAGAACCAAAAGCATTTGACTAAAGAAATATTTTAGGAAAGTTTTATGAACTTGAATGATTCTGTAGGACTTTCAGTGCCATTCAGGTTAAATAAGCCCTTTTTTCTTCTGGATCAATTGATCTACCAAAGAGCCAACAAACCCGAATTAGAATACTCTTCATTCTGGATTTATGAATCCATCCATCCACAATCAAAAGGTCCTCAGTGACTTGAATGACTTCTGGAATGGTGGGAATATTTACAGGTTAGAAACAGGTTTAAAAGCGATAAGGTATGGTTTGGGATCTACCCAAACCCTCAGGGGCTAGATAAGATTTTGTTTGGCGGAGACAAGAAAATGTTATCGAAGATTTATCAATTTTTGACCTGCCAAGATGCTAATGGAGAGATGGATAAAAGCCTTCTAATAGCATGGGAGAGAAACTTTGGCTATGAGATTGAAATGGGCAAATGGTGGGATCTATGGAGTAAGACCATTAAACTTACAATATCTACAGTATTCAAAGAAAACATATACAAGATGGTTTATAGGTGGTACTTCCCCCCCAACGAGGTTAGCCAAAATGTTTCCTGGGTTATCTCCACTGTGTTGGAAATGTGGAAGAAAGGATGGCACATTCTACCATATTTGGTGGTCCTGTACTGAGGCCACGAAATACTGGAGAAGGATTAAAAAATGGCTAAAAGAGGTTACCGGGGCAAGCATGGAATGGAGACCCGAGAACCTTCTACTAAGCATTAAACCAGAAAACATGAGCAATTCAATATGGCATGTGAGCCTACATATAATTGTGGCTGCAAGAATAACTTATGCACAATTTTGGAAATCCACTACCATACCGTCGGAAGATGCTATAATTAAAAAGATCTATGAATGTGCAGAAATGGACAGAATGACAGGTTGGCTGAGGGACAAAGGAGAAACGGAACATTACCTTAACTGGAACTTATGGTATATGTGGGCGACAAGGAGAACAGCAGGGACTTAAAATGGGGAAAGTTAAAAGTTAACATGGGTATTGTAATAGATCCCTGAATTTTGTAATGAGAAGATGTGGCTTAGAGACCTAACAACGAGGAAGGAAAAAAAAAGTTGGGCTGTGAATGACTGTCACCGCGGGGGGGAGGGGGGGTTGTATGTTTGTATTTGTATTTGTATGTTTTACTCTTAAAAAAATGTATAACTAATAAAGATTACTTTAAAAAAAACAAAAAACAAAAAAGAGGTCTGTAAGGGGGCGTGCATACGCGCACCAGGGTGCCTACTGTCCCTGTCCTACTGTCCCCATTTATTTGTATTCATTTCTTGTGCTCATGTCCATGTTAATAGTTATACCTGTTATCTTGTACATGTTTGACAAACTAAATAAATAAAATAAACAATTAAAAAAAAAGGCCAAGAACCAAGAAAAAAAAAGAATTTTATATAGCAAACATAAACATTAAGATAAATGGCTCTATGCTTAGTAAGGATCTGTGGTTTAGATGACAAAATTGACAGAACCAAAAGCATTTGACTAAAGAAATAATTTAGGAAGGTTTTATGATCTTGAATGATTCTGTAGGACTTTCAGCGCCATTCAGGTAAAATGAGCGCTTTTTTCTTCTGGATCAATTGATCTACCAAACAGCCAACAAACCCGAATTAGAATACTCTTCATTCTGGATCTATGAATCCATCCATCCACAATCAAAAGGTCCTCAGTGACTTGAGAGAATCAACTGAGCCAAGGTGGCGCAGTGGTTAAATGCAGCACTGCAGGCTACTGCTAGATCAGCAGGTCAGCGGTTCAAATCTCACCGGCTCAGGGTTGACTCAGCCTTCCATCCTTCCGAGGTGGGTAAAATGAGGACCCAGATTGTTGGGGGCAATATGCTGACTCTCTGTAAACCGCTTAGAGAGGGCTGAAAGGCCTATGAAGCGGTATATAAGTCTACTGCTATTGCTATTAAAAAAAAAACCTGGCAGATGGGCCTCGGAAAACCCACCAATCAGTGACACTAACCCTTCCTTGGATAGTGTTCCTGATTGGTGGGTTTTCCAAGGCCCACCTGCCAGTTGATTCTCTGAAGACACTGAAGGCCTTTAAACCCTTCCTGCCTTTAAAGAAGGAAACGTGTCTGTAGGGGAAGGGGTTCTTTGTAGTATTTTATGAAATGCCTTATGTTGTCCTAAGAAGGAGCAATCCTGTTCATCCTCAACACCTTCCTGAAAGTGCTGGGAGAGCTCAACCAGGGTTCTGTCTGGTGTGCCATCAATACCCAGAGACTCTGCTCCTCCTCAGATTGCAAGGAAGCTGCTAGTAGTCTGAGCCATTGGCTGGACAGTAAATAAGGAAATGGAGAATGTTTTCCATTGAAGACCTCCAAATCCAGGCACAAGATTAAATTTTACTTTCTAAGTTAATGGGGCCTTGGCTAATTGTTCTTTCAGAACACTCTTTACTTGGAGACGTTTCTATATTTCGACTGTCCTGGGATTTTAATAATCTTAACTGTTAACCGTGTATTTTTCTTATTAATGATTGTAAATGAGCCATTGGCTGGACAGTAAATAAGGAAATGGAGAATGTTTTCCATTGAAGACCTCCAAATCCAGGCAGAAGATTAAATTTTACTTTCTAAGTTAATGGGGCCTTGGCTAATTGTTCTTTCAGAACACTCTTTACTTGGAGACGTTTCTATATTTCGACTGTCCTGGGATTTTAATAATCTTAACTGTTAACCGTGTATTTTTCTTATTAATGATTGTAAATGAGGCATTGGAAAAATGGAAGCTTGCTAGTTTGAATATTTAAATATTTTTGAGGTTCCTAGCACAAATTCAACTCAAATAATTACAAAAATGGGGCAGCATGTAGGATAGGATAGTGTAGGGCAGGGCAGGGTAAGGTAGGGTAGGATAGAATAATTTAGCTAGAAGGGACCTTGGAGGTCTTCTACTCCAACCTCCTGCTTAGGCAGGAAACTCCATACCATTTCAGACAAATGGTTATCCAGGTTTCCACCCATTTGCTTTGGAGAACAGCTTGACTCCCTCTTCTTTGTGGCAGCCGCTGAGATATTGAAACATTGCTGTCATGTCACCCCAAGTCCTTCTTTTCATTAAACTAGACATACCCAATTCCAGCAACCGTTCTTTATATGCTTTCGCCTCCAGTCCCCTAATCAGCTTTCTTGGTCTTCTCATCTAGGGTGGACAGGTGCTCACTTACCTATTTTAACTTGTGTTCCTAATCTGTTTTTTGTGGTGCTGTTTTTGACAAGTTGGACTGGTTTTTTCCTTTGTGTAAAGGCGGATGAAAAACACGAGTTAAGTAGTTCTGCTTTTTCCCTGTTGCTTGTCACCTTCTTGCCACTTTCTCCCACCAATGGATCAATTGTTTCCTTGACTTTTTAAAAGTTTTTAACATGTTGAAAGACGCTTTTATTTTTGGTCATAAGCGTTAGTTCATTAGCTTTCCTCACTTCACCTTTGCAGACTTGGGCTATTTGGTGATATTCTGCCTTAGTTATGTGCCCCTCTTTCCCTTTTTTGTACTTGTCCTTTTTGTCTTTCAACTTATCAGAGTTCTTTATGCAGACATGCTGATTTCTTTTGAGAGCTGTTATTTTTCTTCTTCATTGGTTTTGTTCTAGACTGGGCTTTTATAATCTCACTTTTCAAAATTTCCCAAGCTTCTTGAGTTGTTTTCCCCTTGAGGATTCTCATCCATGGAATCATTCCCAAGCTCTCTCTGTTCAAGTTTGTCTTTTAAAGCCCAAGACTCTAGTTTGACTTAGTTCTATTGCTTGTGCTTGCATAATGTGGAATTCCGGTATTGCATGATCATTCCCCCATAAGATTCCTATAGCTTCAACACCTTCTATCATTTAATCTCTCTTAGTGAGAATTAAGACCAATCTGGTTGATTTCCTTGTTCCCCTTCTCTACTTTTTAGGAAACAAAGTTGTATGCTAGGTTTATCAGGAACCTGTATGATCTTCCACTTGGTGCAGCGTTTGTCTCCCAGTTGATGTCAAGGCAGTTATCAGCATTGTTGTACTCTATTTCTGTAGAGGTGTAGTTATTTCTTATATATAGTGCAACTCTACAACCTATTTCATTTGGTCTATTTAAAAAAAATAAAAATAGCTGTATTACCCTGTAGCTGTATGTTTCATTTGTAGGTTTCAACCCACCAAGTTTCTGTCATGGCAACAATATCGTATCTGGCCTCATTTACTTAAATTTCTAATTCACCCTTGGTGTGTACCAAGGACCTGTGGGTAGCCAGAAGGACTGAGGCGGAGACAGGAATAAAAGGCTAACAAGTTTATTCCCTTAAGTACAAGCTAACAGTTCAGAACCGGCTTAGATAGTAACGCCCGCTGCTCGTTTGGACAGCTCCCTATTTATACAGGAGCTGTCAAACGATCAGCCAATCAGCTGTCGAGCGCTTCCCGCTTAAACTCTTAGTCAGCGCATGCTCAGAATACAACAACCCTGTTTATTCCTCATACTCTGTGCATTGGTGTATACACAATTGCATCCATTTTGACTGACCATGTGTTTACTGTCTACATAACCTGTGTTGTGTCTGACTTCCCCTACTTTCGTACCACCTGTTTGATTGCAGATTGTACGGCACTCACGATTAAATGCTTGATTTTGCTTGACAGCAAAGTTGACATTCTTACCCACACAAACATCTATGTTATATGCACTGATAACCCTATTAATTTTAAATTGCTGGGGACAGAAATGTTCTGTATCAATTAATTCTTTGTCCGCACTGTTTAGTTGAAATGTTTATCCAGAGCATCTGTGAATTTAATGCCAAGCAATCCATTTGTTTGATGGACGCAAACCATCTCTTTTGTACAGTTTTTCATAGGACAAGCTGCAGACATCATGACTAACATAAAGAATTCTGTAAAAGTTATTTATTGAAAAGTTGGGAGAATAATTAGTGAAAACAGTTTTGTTTTTAAAGTACTAGTCTAAAAAAAATCCTAAAAAGAATCTCCAACCAAAAGAAAAGGGGAAGATGGCAGGAGACAGTACAGGTAGTCCTCAACATACAACAGTTTTTAGGGATTTACAACGAGAGTGACAAAAATGACTTATGCCCGTTTTTCATACCTACGACTGTTCCAGCATCCCCATGGCCGCATGATCAAATTTGACTCATATTTATGACAGTTGCAGGGTCCCAGGGTCATGTGATCATCTTTTGTGAACCTTTGACAAGCAAAGTCATTAGGGAAGCCACTTAACAACAACCATACTTCTAACCTCCGTGGTTCACTTAACACCTGTGGCAAGAAAGGTCGTAAAATGGGGCAAAGTTCACTTAACAAATGTGTCACTCAACAACAAAAAATTTAGGCTCAATTGTGGTCCTAAGTCAAAGACTACCTATAATATGTACAACGGCTGATTTCCTGAGGGAAAAAATAGAAATCTAATAAATCAAAGTTATTCTCATACCTGAGTTGGAGGTTCAATCACGGTTTCCGCTCCCCCTAAACAAAGAGTCGACTTCCTTCTATGCTTCCCTGTGAGGGAGACAGAATTTCAAAAGGGATAATTAATAAAATGGGAGGAGGTATGCTATAGAGGAGAGGACACAGAGAAGATGAGAAAGTTAGGATTTATCAAAGGAGTGGAAGGACCTTATATTACCTCCTGAGGTGTCCTGAATTGGATCTTCCTGAGGGATCCTCCTGAAAGGCAGTTCTTGAGGGAGATTTGACAGATGCCTCTTTCTCTCAGGATCTCTGATCTCCATTGCGAAGGACTTGAAATAGGATGCAGGAAAAAAAGAATTAATGGACATTACATATCATGAAGTGGTGTGTAACTCTACTTAACACCTCATAAACTGCCAAAGATTTTTCAAATCTCAAAGGAATTTCAAATACACGTTTGAAATGTAAATGTAAAAAAGGAACTTTTTACCAACTCTGCTGGACTTGTGACAAAGCAAAGCAATACTAGGGTAAGATTTATATTGTACTGCAGAAGATTCTCAAAGTGGGCATGAAAATCAAACCAGAGACTTTTCTTTTAGGTTTAATAGACAAAGAGATGGATAAACAATCTCGAACTTTGCTGTTATATATGTTGAGAGCAGCAAGGATGCTCTTTGCAAAACGGGCGGATATTTTAATAGCCACAAAGGAGAAGTCATTGGAAAAACTGATGGATGAGATGGAAAAATTAACTGCTTTAGTTAAAGAAAAGACCAAGCCAACCTTGCTTCTACTTTGGAACCATTGCTGGGTTTTGTTCTTGAGATCGAAAAAAATGAAATTTTGACTGAGTTTTGTTGATTACATAAGTTTGTTGTTGTATAGAATTTGCTAGTACATATTAAGTATGTAAATGTAAGACATTGAACTTGTAATGTTACCATTTATTCGGCTGTGCTAAAAAGATTCAGATTTTCAATGATTTTGTTTTCCCCCATTTACCCTACTCTTCTTTCCCTTCCCTTCCCTTCCCTTCCCCCCTTTCCTACTATTTTCATTTTCTTGCATTTTATATCTTAATAAACCTACAAAAATTTGATGCAAAATTTTGAACATATTGTTTATTATATTCAGGCCCAAGAAGAAGTCCTCTCACCGGCAACTCAACCTGCTCCTTCTTCTCCTCTGCCTGGCTCAGGAGGAAGCCTTCCACCAGGGCCACCGCCTGGGAGCTGGTCTCTGCTCCACACTCCCGCACCCAGCTCTCCATCTGCAGGGGCAGAAGGGCCAGGAACTGCTCCAGAACCACCAGGTCCAGCATCTGCGCTTTTGTGTGCTTTTCTGGTCTCAACCACCGATTACAAAAGAAGTGGAGCCGACTACAAAGTCCTCGGGGACCCTCATCCTCCTCATATTGGACGCTCCTGAAGTTCCAGGCCTGAGCTTGTGAAACAATGGTTCCTTCTTCCAGCATCTTCTGTCCAGTTCTTGCCCAGATCTCCCCATAGATTCCAGACTGGGCATCGGAAGGGTCTTTTCTACTTCCCCCACTTGCTAAAGGAAGGCAAGCCATTCTCTCTCTGTAAGACAATTCCAAATGGGTGCAATGAAATCTGTGTATCTCCAAATGCTTTTTAATTCATAGCAATGTTCATTTAGCCATGGGAATACCAGAACAAGCCATTAAGCCCTCCTTGCCAAAGGGATCATTTTTTTCTCTACATGAAGATCAACAAATGGCCTCCATTTTGCAATTTTCTTATAGAAGAAAGAATAAATCTAAGCTAGTAGATCGGACCATTTATCGACACTCATCCCCACAGAAGGAAGCATTTTTCTGACCTGTAAAGTGGTGACTTCCAGCAAGAAGATTCAGTCCATATGGGCCTTTTGGATAATTTAAATTTCTTTTTACTCAAAGGGAAAGACTTGCATTTTAAAAATATAGCTCTACATTTACCTTTAAGTAGGGTTCACACAACATACAACATACAAAAGCCCAGAACCAGTTCACAAAGCAGGAAAATTCAGTTCACAAAAAATGAGGTGCTAATCCTTTGACCCTGCTCCATCTCTCTTTCTTCATTCATGCAGGGGGGCAGGGTCACACAAAGTGTCCTAAGCACAAACAGGTCAATCAAATCCAGGGGTTCAGTTCCTATGAAATATAAAAGATTAGATGCACATAGCTCAATACGATGACGTGATTAACTACCTTCCTCAAACAAATTGAGTTGCAAAAGGCTCCAAGAACAGTGAGAATGTAGGCACCATCTTTTGCATCTCTTCCTTTCAAAGTTGTTTTTGCTTCCTGCTTGAGTTTTGCCATACAAGCTCCCCCTCTGCCCTATGCAGGAGCTATTCCCACGAAATGGGGCGCTAAGGACGATTCTTTTCCCTTCTGGCATCAGGAATTCTTCCTAAGGACAGTATGCATCTTCTGGAGCTCTGCTTTCCTACGATCATGGAAAAGGGCGGCAGAGAAACATGGGAATTTGGGGTCTCCCGCTCCTAAGATTGACTTGGTGTATGCACACGCACAGTCACACACACATACACCTACCTTTGCCACCTCTTTCTTCAAGACTTCCTTGCAGCCTTTTTAACGGTCTGTGAAGCTTAAAGGGTTAAAGAGAGAGAGTCCAGCATCCTAGAAAGGCAAGATTTGGTGACGTCACTGCCTTCCCAAACTTCAACAGCGGCTCAATGCTGAAGCGCATGCGGTTCCTTTCTCTTTGCAGAGGGAGCCCCGGATGGGTTTTCTGTGCGTGGAAAATGGTCATGGAAAAAGGAGAGATGGTGCATTTCCCATGCAGGGCCAGGAGGGGGCACTCTTGAGAAAGCCAGGAAGCCTTCTCAATCTGCTTTGGGCAACGTTATAATTTACTAAAGAATTTTGTATGTAAAGTAGTGGTTTGTTTAAAGAGAAAATTCCTAATAACAATCTCGCTTAAATTTCTGTTGTTCAGTAACAAAAGAAAGAGTAAACCCAAAAAAGGGGTAAACAATTAAGGTACTATTTCTACTAGCTTGACTTTCTGAAGGAAAGGCATAATACAAATAATTTCCTCCTCTTACAATACTTGGAATTTGAACCTATTTCAGCTCTGCCATAGGAAGGGTCAACTTCTTTCTACTCTTCCTTGTGAGGGAGACACAACTAATGTATAATTCATAAAGTAGGAAGAATTGCTCTATAGAAGACAGAGATGAAATGGTTGGGATCTCTATGGGGAATAGGAGGACCTTATATTACCTCCTGAATTGTTCTTACCTGGATATTCCTGAAGAATCCTGCTCAAATAAACAGTTCCTGGGAGAGATTTGATGGAAGCTTCCTTCAGTGATGGGTTCCAATTTTTTTACTACATGTTTGCTCGTGTGCGTGAATGTGCAGGTGTGCGCTTCTGCACATGCCCAAAAGTGTCCGGAGGGTGGGCGGAGCCTTCTGCCACCACTAGTACCGGTTCACTCGATCCGAGACAAACCAGGAGCAACCCACCTCTGGCTTCCTTCCCTCAGGATCTCTGATCTCCATAGAGAATGGTTTGAAATGGTAGACAGAAGAAAAGAAGAAGAAATGGACATCATACACCTCAACTCATGCTCCTCCTCAAATTTGCAGATGGCACTAAGATGGCAGGAGCAGCCAACGCCCCAGAAGACCAATTCAGGATGCAAAAGATCTTGGCAGGCTTGAACAATGGGCACCATGCAACGAAGTGAAATTTGTTCTGGAGAAAAGCAAGGTTTTACACCTGGGCGGGAAAAACCAAAGGTACAAGTACAGATTAGGTGAAGCCTGGCTCAAAAACAATAACTGTGAGAGGGACCCTGGTGTTTTAGTGGACGATCAGTTAAACGTGAGTCAGCAGTGCGTGGCAGCAGACAAAAAAGATAATACAATGCTTGGTTGCATAAACAGAGTCATAGAATCAAAATCATGTGACGTATTAGTATCACATTCTAAAGCCTTAGTAAGCCCACAGCTGGAATACTGCAACCAGTTTTTATTGCCACATTACAAAAAAGCTGTTGAGACTTTAGAAAAAGTGCCAAAAAGAGCAACTAAGATGATTAAATGCCTGGGGACTAAAACACGTGAACAATTTGGGTTTGACTAGTGTTGAGAAAAAGGACTGGGAGGGACACGATAGGAGCATTCCAGTATTTGAGAGGCTGCCACAATGAGGAGGGGGCCAATTTATTTTGCAAAGCACGAGAGTGCAGGACAAGAAACAATGGATGGAAACTGAACAAGGAGAAAAGCAACCTGGAATTAAGGAGAAACTTCCTAATAATGAGGACAATTAACCTGTGGAAAAGCTTGCCTTCAGAAGTGGTGGGTGTGTCTGCTTCATCACTGGATGTTTTTAAGTAGAAACTAGACAGTCACTTGTCTAATGGTATAAGATCTGCTTGAGCAGTGGGTTGGACAAGACCTCCAAGGTCCGTTTTAGCTGCATTCTGTTTGACAGCTGGATGCTTACTCTCCCACATTTTTCTAGTTTACCAAGAAACAGGTTGTGATCTACTTTGTTGAATGCCTTGATGAATTCTATGTCCACAGCATTATGCTGGTCTTCTAATCTAGTCACTTTGTTAAAGAATGAAATAAGATTGGTTTGGCATGTTTTTAACAACCCTTTGCTAGCTAGTAGTTTTAAATTTATTTGTTTATAGATTTTCACAGATCTGGTTTTTTTATTATTATTTGCAGCATCTTTCCAGATATTGGTGTTAGACTGGTTGGTCCGTAATTTCTTGGGTCTGTTTCCCCTCCCACTTTTTTTGAAGATGGGAACCACTTCGGTCTTTTCCAATCTTCTGGCAGTTCCCCAGTGCTCCAGATCTTTTAAAGATATGGTACAATAGTTCTGAGATAACATCTGCTAGCTCCTTCAGAACTCTTGAGATGTAATCCGGAGGAGGAGGAGCCAACGTCACAACATTACATCATGCAGACTCGACAATCCGAATCCACCGATGACACTTTTGCCCCTGGATGGTCCGGTAGGACCTAAACTGTTCCGAAGAGATGGTGACTGGGAAGACAAGACCTTGCTGGTCGCAGGGACATCGCAAAGTCCCTGATGGACCCAAGGGAAGCACTTCCAACCTGTGGCAAACAGGCAGCCCCCAGGCTGACATAGTTGGAGACGGCTCCAGAAAGAAAGAGAAGTGAAAGTGTTCCGGCTGGTGAGGGTTTTTCCCCCCTTTCTTTTAGAAGATTGCCCTAAGAAACTTTTTTCTTAAGCTATTATTATTATTATTATTATTTTATTATTTATTTGTCTTGTATGCCGCCCACTCCCGGAGGACTCCGGGCAGCTTACAAAAGACAAGGGAAAGGGGGGAACAAGACAAAGACAACATATTAAAAACAAAACCAACATTCACAATTTCTATGGAGGTAGATGCTTCTCAGCTCCCCCCAGCCTGCTGGAACAGCCAGGACTTGGTGGTTTTGCAGAAGGCCGGGAGGGTAGTAAGGATCCGGATCTCAACAGGGAGCTCGTTCCAGCTAAATTAGTCCCTTAAGTAAGAACAGAGTGGAGTATTTAATCCCTATTGGACTGCCTTAGAAAGCTTTTTGCTCTTGCCTGTAATGTTGTTTTGTGGATTGAAGTGATTGCAACGTTTCCTGTTTCTCTGCTTGCGGTGAAGGGACTGACTTTTTTTCCTCTATTTCTTTTTACTACTTTAACTTTTTTGGCTTAAATTAAAACTTTTTTTACTTTAATAAACTTCTCCTTTTACTTGTTATAATATCATATTAAAGATACTTAAGGAAAAAGCATTTAAAATAGTTGAATCTGCCACTTGGAAGCCTAAGACTGAAGTTTTTTTTCTTTTGCTGTTGTAACAAATGTATCCTTTGTTCACTCCTATTTGACTACACTGACTTTGCAACAGAAGGGTTTGGAACTTGTTTAGGGGTCACAAATAGTGTATTGCTGGTGCGTGTGAAAATATTTTGGCAAGAATTGGGAAAGGAAAGAAAAAGGTTAGAACCCTTCTTTTTTTGAAAACCATAAAAGAACATCTGCTTAAGATTTAAAATAAAAATAGATATATTCTTCAACAATTTGTGACAGGCTAGAGTGACAGAAAGTACCAAATTCCTTTCTTTGCTTTTTCTTTATATTTCCTCTTACTCTAAAAAATGGATCAATACTCAGATGGAGAAAACTTGATAATTCAAAACATTTTGGCTGGACTTCAAAACATCTCAGAAGGACTTGAGAGATTTGGGACAGACTATGGGGTATCACAAAAAAAGATGATGGGGTTGCAGCCCCAGAAATTAAAGAATTGAATGAAAATATAGCAAAACAAAGATAAGAACTCAGATGAACTTATTAATGGAGTAAATGTGAGTGAAGGTGGAAAGACGGGAAGCTGGAAAAGTGACTTTGATAATTTGGTGCTTCATCCCAAACTCCAAGATGCAGGAGAAAAAGAAAGAGCGAAAAAGATGGAGTTAATAAGACAAATCTATCCAGAAATAAACCTGACAACCAAAGTTAAGCTTACATTAATAACAACTCAAGGGCAACAAAACTACATGAGAGATCTTTTAAGCTACAAAGTGCGGAGAGAAGTCTTAAACCCTGGAAAGATTCTGGAAAGGGAATCGACACAACAGCTGGCGAGAGAGAAAAGACCATTTTGTTACTGGAAAGACACTGGTTAATAATGCCAGTTGTCTTTGATGAAAAAAAGCTAGTTAATTATTGATGATTAATAAGTAGAGATGTTAGTACTTTATAGACTGTTCTAGATTACTATTGAATGTATATTCATTAACATATAATTTACTATGATACTAATGGTGAAATGATAACCTTAGTTAGGATAAATAACCAGCCATAGAAATATTAATGTATATTTTTGGTGATTGATAAGTAGAAATGTTAACATCCCTTAGATTGTCTTAGATGCTTAATGTTTATTTTCTTAGCACGTAATTAACTAATTTGGGATTGAGGGAAAAGACCTATAAATCTTATTAATAAATTATTGCCTACAGATGGCTATAAAGGTATAATATTGTGTGGGCCTGTGGAGAGGAGAGGTGAGATAAACAGTAAAAAAAATTAGTCAACTACAATAATAACAAAGAAATATTAATGGATAATATCTAATGATACATACAGGTGTGCTATGTGGAGGGAAATGCTTATATATCTTACTTAACTGAATTTGTTTTAGAATATGCCATAAAGGTGTAATGTTATTGGAGATCTATTGAAACTGCAAATGAATGCCAGTAGGTTGTTGTGTCTTTAAATATAAATGATTCTAGATAAAAACATGTTTAAATAATGGTAATTAAATGAGAATTGCGGTACAGGGATAGTAAAATACACACTCTTTTTTCTTTACTTAAAATGTACAACTTGATTTGAATGAAGTATATGTAAGGATTGTGGAAGAAACGCACGGAATTCATTTGTAACCAATCGATATGCTTTCTACAAGATGTAACGAAAGATGATTCTTTTTTTTGTGTGTTTTTGTTTAACTAAAACAATAAAAAAAAATTCAAAAAAAATAAAAAGAACTCTGAGATGAAATCCATAAGGTCCTGGTGATTTATACCGGTATGTCTTGGATAAGTTTTCCTCCATTATTTCTTCTGCTGCCGTTGGTTCTTTGGAGAATAGATTGACCTCTTCTTATCCATGGCAGCCCCTCAGTATTGAAAGGCTTCTGTTATGTCATTCCTAATCCTTCTTTTCCTTAGATTAGATCTACCCTGTTCCTGCATCTGCTCTTCATGTTTTAGTCTCCTTTCCCCTAATCATCTTTGTTGTTCTCTGCATTCTTTGTGGAGTCTCAGTATTTTTGGGGATCATGGTGATCAAAACTCGATTAAAAGTGTAGTGTTACCAGTGCAGTCTAAAGTGAAACTAACCCTTCTCATGATCTTGATACTGTCCCTCTGTTGATGCGTCCTAGGACTGCATTAGCCTTTTTGGTAGCTGCAGCACAATGCTGGCTCGTATTTAAGTGATTATCCCGCTAAAACTCTAGATCCCTCTCACAGTTACTGCTGTTAAGACAGATACAATACCTTCCATACTAGTACATTTCTTTTGTTTTTTTTTCTTTCCAGAGTTTCCTTATAAGGAAAGAAAGTTTCCTCTGTGGGTTCGGTCTTCCCAGCTGGGAGAGCATTATTGGCGTGGTGAAAGAATTTAGGATCGAAACAAGCTGTGTTGAAAGCAAGGTTTAGTTCTTTTCAGGAAGGCAAGACCAACAGTGACGTGGACCAGCGTTCCTGGGTGGGTTGACACCGATACACAATAAGTGTACATTTTTATACCATTTTCCTCTTTGAAGTCCTTTTGTTTTCTTTGTACAATTGTGTGACTGCCTTTCGTGTGTGTCCTTGCTAATGGTTCTAATCCTGTCTTGCGTTTTTTATTTCTGAGGATCTCGATTTATTCCCGAGGGCAGCATACGTGTCTGCTTTCCCCCCATGCCTGTTACAATCATGGAAAGGGTGGTTAAGCAGGAGGGAAAAATAGGATCGAGTGGGGGAGGAGTTCTCCCACTCCTAAAACTCAAAAAACTAAACCTGGATGAGGACTAGGCATGTGTATCTTCCCTTTTTTTATAGTGAGAACCCTCTGTCTCCCTTTCTGTGAGAAGAACACACACGCACGCACACACATAGAAATGCACCTACCTACCTTTTCCACCTCTGGATCAATAAGATTTTATTTCCGCCTTTCTAAACTCCTGCGCAGCACATGTACGTCATCCGATTTCCTGAGGGATAGGAAAATATTAATATAGTCAGTGAATGTCCTTTTCAATGCTTTTTCAATATTCATCTAGTCAGGGGAAAAGGAGAACAAGCCATTAAGCTCTCAACAACCTTTCAACCAAACTCATCCTCATAGAAGTACTTTTCTGAGATGGTAAATGGATGTCTTCCACCTAGAATATTCAGTGTATTTGGCATTTAACAAAGGATGAAAATTCAGTCCACCTCAAATTAAATGCGTCAACTGACCCTGGTTTAGGATGCTTCATTTCTCTTTCTTCCTACACTCAGCCATTATTCTTTTGTAGATAAAACCCGCATTTCTTACAAACCGTGTTTGTTGTTATTGCTCTTGGGTTGTCTCACATAGTAAAGCTGTGCGCACCCTGACAAAGTATGAGCCTGGGTGGAGGAGACAAGATGGCCACACATTAGCAGCTCCTGAAATAATGTTCTGATTTGTCCCTTCTGCCTTACTTCTGCAACCCCAAAATTCCATTCAGAGGGAAGGAAGAACCCAGACCAGTTCAAGACATGATATTGAGACCCATCAAACCACAGATCATGAATAAACAGAAAAACATAAGTACTAATTCTCCTCCAACTACAAAACCTAAGTATTCCAGCAGTTTGAAAAGGTTTATCTGGATAGGGAGATGAAGATGCACGAAAAAAGAGATTCAGATACAATTAGTGAAAGAAAGAATGTCGATGGAAAGAGAAAAGGAGTTAAAAAAGATTTGAATTAACTTCTTTGATCTTTTCTGTCTCTTTATTGTCCAGCATGACCCAGAACTATTTTTGACAATTGAATAAAAATCTTCAAACCAATATGAGCCTCTCAAATCCTGAAATATGCCCCCTCCAAATCCTTTCAGAAATCTTCATGTGTTAATACATTTTAAAGCAGCTAAAGAATTTAATACATGAATATAACACATACATGACTAGAACATAACCACACAATTGATATTTAATTAATTTTATTTAAATCCAATTTGGATGACTTCTAAATTGTATAGATGACTTCTTAAGAAGAAGAGAGACATTCCTTCTTTCTCTTCAGAGATCTGTCAAGGCAGAAGTTGGAGGAAACTGCTTCCTGCAAACTTTTTTATCCACTCTTCCGCATGCAGCAATGTCATCCACCGCCTCCTGCTTTGCCGAGAGGAGGAACCAGGGAAGAAATGCCAATGATGTCTGAGATTGGGAAAAGAACATCTCCATTGACCTGCTGTGCACATGCACACATAGATAGACAAACAAACTCACATTCACAAACACACACACACACACCGTTCCAAGCGTGGAGTCTTTTATCCACATCTGAAGTTGGAAACTGCCAATCATGCCTAGGCTTGGGGAGAAGGCCCTCTCCTTCCTCCATGGTTCAAAGTACCCAAACTTGGAATGCAGTGTGTGTCTCTCTGTGTGAGTGCACACATATGCATGCACACGCTTGGCTGCCAGCAGTTTAGGGAGGCAAGGAGCTTGTGGGGCACCAAGTTGTCCCCATGTTGAGGTAGCCAGAATGACTTGTTCCATCCTGACCCGGCTGTCCCAAGTCAGCTGTGCCCAGTGAGCAGCGTCAAGCAGGCCATGTCGAGCCACCCATACTCACCTAGTCCCAGTGATCTGGCTGCAACCACCCAGCCATGCCCATGTCTTACGTGGAACGTGGAACGTCTTTTGAGAACAAGCATAAAGCTGATACGGCCCTCAATAAGTTGAGTTTGATATCCCTGCTTTAAGTAGATACAAACCCAAAAACTCTGTATATTTTCTGATGTTTCTATCACAGCATTAGCTGCTGTTGCCTACTTAAAAACAATAGATACCAAAGCACAATGTTACATTGGATTTGTTATGGGCAAAACAAAACTTGCTCATATCCTGAGCTGTATCTAGCAGTGGTGGGTTCCTAACCGGTTTATTACTGGTTCGCTGAGTGTGAGCTTCTTCAATCTGAGAGTTCTGTAAATTACCTTCACATCCCCTCTGGGCAGCTGTCTGAAGAGGCTTGAGCTGATGTGCAGCAAGTGGATTTTTTAAAACTGCAAATGGAGAGCTCTGTGAGGCTGATTGGAGGCAATTTAGTTCCTCCTTAAGCTGCATAGGAATCAGCTGATCGGTGGCAGGAAGTCAGATCTTCATTCATTTAACAAGCCATTTGATTCAATTAATGAATTTGATTTTAAGAATTTGTAAAATTGAATCGGATTCATTTGACACATTTTTTGAGGGCAAGCTCCATTAGGTTCGTACCTCAAGGAATACTTGTATTTCAATTTTTTCAGTTTCACCCATCCTGTTCCTTTAATAAAGCCTCCAGATCTACTCACATGGTCTCTTTTATTGGGGGATAGTTGAATTTAGCTGCATGTCAAGCTGCACAGTAGTAAAATGTAATGAGGACAAAACAGACCTTATGATTCTAGGAAAATTTCATCTTTGAGAGGGATATATGCATGATTCAGAATTTAGGGTTTCTCCTACACTCACTGGGTGGTCTTGCTCACCACTTTTTAGCTAATGGCAATGTGGTTCTTATCAGAACTTAGGCTGCATAAAGGTGAAGAGGAAATCCGTCAGAAGCTACCATAATGAAATAAAATCTGATGCTTTTTAATTTTTATTTGGTGTGCCTCGGAAGAGGGGTAGTCTTATACGGTGAGTATAGCCCAAACCCTATATTTTAACAGGAAAAGTAGGGGGTCGTCTTAAACACCCAGTCGTCCTATACGCAGGAAAATATGGTAATTGCAACATGATTCTTTTTTTTTTGAACAGAACTTTTTTATTTTTTCTTTGAAAAAAAAAACACAAATATGTCATTTGTCAATCATTAAAACATTGAAGTACAATTTTTTTTTGTTGTGTGTACCCCTCCCTCCCTCCACCCCCCCACCCCCCCTCCTCCTTCCCCCCCCCGACTTCCCAGAACCCGTACCCGGTATGGATTTTTAACTAACACAGTCTAAAATCTATTGAGAAAAAAGAAATAAAGAAATTAATGACATTCTAGATTGACCTTAGCTTCTTCTTACTGAACTAACTTTTAACAGTTTAAATCATTTCTGATCTTAAGCATAGGCTAACTGGAATTTCTTAGTCCCGTATTTATTTTGTATATAGTCAATCCATTTTTTCCAGTCTCGTTTATATCTCTCATTTGAATGATCTTTGAGATATGCCGATATTTTAGCCATTTCCGCTAAGTTTGTTACTTTCAATGTCCATTCTTGGATTGTAGGCAAGTCTTCCTTCTTCCAATATTGCGCCACCAACAGTCTTGCTGCAGTTATCAGGTGCAAAGTCAAATTGGTCTCTACCACTGTAAAGTCAGTACATATACCTAGTAAAAATAACTGAGGACTAAACTTTATCCTTCTTTTAAAAACATTTTGCATGACCCACCATATTTTTATCCAAAATGCCTTAACCTTTTGGCAAGTCCACCATATATGATAATATGTAGCATCGAGAGAACCACACCTCCAACATTTAGGCTGTACATTCGGATACATAGAAGCCAACTTTTTAGGATCTAAATGCCATCTATAGAACATCTTGTAAAAATTTTCTCTCAGATTTTGAGCTTGTGTAAATTTCACATTTCTTACCCAGATTCTTTCCCATGTATCCAACATTATTGGTTCCTCAATATTTTGAGCCCATTTTATCATACAATCTTTAACTAATTCTGTTTCTGAATCCATCTGTATTAATACATTATATATCCTCTTTATATGCATTAAGCTTTGATCTCTTATTTGTTTAAACAGATTATCCTCAACTTGAATAAAACCAATTTCTTGATCTATTTTCCACCTAGCCTGTAATTGCCCATACTGGAACCATGTTTGAACTACCTTGTCCTCTTTTAATACCTCTAAAGATTTTAATTGTAATACCCCCCTTTCCGAGGTAAGAAGCTGTCTGTAAGTAATTCTGTCCTGTTTTTGTGCTGTATTCATATTTTCAATTGCGTGTCTAGGAATTGCCCACATGGGTATCTTGTCATTTAATTTATATTGGTATTTCTTCCAGACCCGCAATAAAGCATTTCTTAAAATATGACTTTTAAAGTTCTTATCCAATTTTTTGTTGAATAACAGGTAAGCATGCCAACCAAATAGCAGATCGTGTCCCTCTATGTTCAATATTCTATCATTGGTTAAGTGAATCCAATCACTAATTACAGATAATGCCACTGCATCATAATATAGTTTTAAATTAGGTAGTTTCAATCCTCCTCTCTCACGTGCATCTTGCATTATTTTCATCTTTACCCTCGGCTTCTTTCCTGCCCACACAAATTTGTTAATACCCTTCTGCCATTCTAAAAGGTTCGCATCTTTTTTTAGTATAGGTAACATTTGGAAGAGAAATAAAAATTTTGGTAGAATGTTCATTTTCACTGCCGCTATCCTACCCAGCAAAGATAGGTGCAATTTCTCCCATTTTTTCATCTCTGTCTGTATGCTATGCCAAAGTGGTTCATAATTATGCTTATATAATTTCCCATTTGAAATTATATAAATGGCAACATGATTCTTATCAGAGCTCAGGCTGCATAAAGGTGAAGAGGAAATCCATCAGAAGTGACTCTTCTGTGTTCAGGGAGGGAGGTGAAATAAACCTGGGAGACATAAAACTACACAGCAGGACAAAAGAAAACTGGCGAAGAAGAACAAGGGGCCAAAAAGTTTTTACACCTTGGTTGAAACTCGAGTAAATTTCTCAATAGAACTGCAACTTTCAACTATTAAATTTCTTTGGTTATTGTATAATTAAATTATAGTCCTCCCATGGATTATCTTGTTTCTCCTTGTTTCTCTTATCCACTTTCTATCTTGTCTTCCCTTGCATCTCCTTCATTCATCTATGCTATGCATAATTCTTTTCTTCTTATTGTAGGTGATCATTACGGCTTGTGACAGGTCTTATTCCTTCTGGATTACCTCTACGACCCACAAATGCCTTTGAGAGGCATGAAAGAACCTGGACCAGCCTGAGCAATGATACTGGGATCAATCCACAGATCGCAAATAAAGAGACAAAACCTTCCAAACACAAGACCTGAAGATTTTCCGATGGTTTGAAAAGATTCTTCTGGATATGGAGGTGAGGGAAAAAAAGAGATCTAGCTACAATTGCAAGAAAGAATGTACATGGAAACAAAAAAAGGGGTTAAAAAAGAATTGAATTAACCTCTCTGTGTCAGGCCTGCAGTTATATACCTTTTAGGATCTTTGGCCTGCCACACTCTCTTTTATTTCACTGTGCTCCTTCATTAGTGTAGTAGTTGGGAGGGGGGAATAGAAAGGAGAATTGTGCAATGTGTTGTTGTCATTCTTTTCTAGAAGCCCAAGGTCATCTTTTGTCTTCGCACCTCTGCATCTGACCGGAATTAGATGGGTGGAAATGCCAGTGTGGCTGAAGAAGATTGGACTGTGTGATGGATTTATGGGTGAGGGGATAAGATCATGAACTTTCAACTGGGTGAAATCCCAGGAAGTTTTCAGATTTGGGATTTTCCACAGAAGTGCCAACATGTCTGTCTTATTAAGTTGGAATTTTGAGGAAAGTTTTGCCTTGGACTCTAATTTAATTCTGCATGATATTTGGAATGCTGACATTATCCCAAATCTCTCTTTAAAATAAATCACCAGCACCCTCGCAAGGGGACTGGTGATAGGGGTGCTGATTTCCCAACGCTGACTGACCCAGTCAGTGTAAAATATCAGTGAAGAAAATGAGCTGGACAAGGCGCTTCTCTGCAAAACTTCAGAGTGCATAGGAATTTCTGTTTGAAGCTTCTTTGCAAAGCCTTGGAGTGCGAAGGAATTTCTGTTTGAAGATTTATAGCATCTGGAGGAATGCAGTGGGGGAAAGATTCTACACACAGCTGGAAGCAACAAGGTGTTTGGAATCTCAGATCATCTTCTTCAGCCAAACGTGAGTCAATCTTTCCCCCCTTCACTAGTAAAAGCTGCAAGGGACTGGAGGACTGGAGTGGAGATAATTACTCCTTCCAAACAGCGATAAATGAAATGACCCATTACCCTGCAACTGAGTTGAAGACAGATTCCCTATCAAAATGGAAAATTCAACCCATCCAGCAAGAAGGGATTTGACCAGCATTTTTCACTAGCCAACCACCGGAAATTGGGCTTCAGCTTGTGAATTAAGCACCGCCAAATTGGGCTTTCTTCCCAGAGTTTGGATGGAAAAGATGCCAGTGGGCATCTGCTTGGCCATCAACATGGGAAAATCCTCCAAGCCAGCAGAGGGGGCCTTGGCATATATCCCCTCCTAGCCAGTCATCGTTGGTTGAACTGCAACCTGTGAATCAGGCACCCCCAGGATGGGTCTTAACCCCAGGTCATGGATGGAAGGGATGCCAGTGGGCACCTGCCCTCCCTCAGCAGATGGCACCATGGCAGATAACTGGGCAGTGGCCAACCCAGAGATTGACACCCCCCCAGAGTCCAGTCTCAACTGCAATGCCACAACAGGTTCTTACCCCACCTTCCTACAGAGAAGTGTTCTTGATAATGGAAGGAGGGATGAACGAGGGGAAGACTGCAGGATGGATGGTGGAACAATGTGCACCTGCAATGCCCCAACATGTTCTTACCCCACCTTCCAACAGAGAAGAGTTCTCGACAATAGAAGAATGGATGAATGAAGGGGAAACTGCAGGATGGATAGCAGAACAATGTGATGAGGCGGTTCCTAAGTTTAGAGATGTAACTAGGTTCCTTCCCTCCTGGGGCCCAATAAAGAGAGAGAAGAATATAGAGGAATAAGTTTGCTATCAACATCCGGCAAGCTCTTAACCTCTATAATCCGATCCAGACTACTGAAAGTCAGAGAAACTAACTGCAGGGAAGAGCAAGCCGGTTTCAGACCAGGAAGAGGTTGCACAGACCAAATATTTACCCTGAGACAACTAGCCGAATCACGCCTGCGTTACAAAAAGGACACTTTTTTAGTATTTGTGGATTTTTCATGCCCCTTCGATAGCATAGATCATTCATCGTTGTGGTGCGCCCTTAAAGCTGAATCAATCCCCTATGCTACACTCAACATGCTTAAAGCTTTTTACGAAGGTGGAATGAGCCGGACAAAATACCTGGGAAATGTGTCCCCACCATTCTCAATAACTACCGGCGTCAAACAAGGCTGTATTATTTCACCAATGCTCTTCAAGAGCCAAGGTGGCGCAGTGGTTAAATGCAGCACTGCAGGCTACTGCTAGATCAGCAGGTCAGCGGTTCAAATCTCACCGGCTCAGGGTTGACTCAGCCTTCCATCCTTCCGAGGTGGGTAAAATGAGGACCCAGATTGTTGGGGGCAATATGCTGACTCTCTGTAAACCGCTTAGAGAGGCCTGAAAGGCCTATGAAGCGGTATATAAGTCTACTGCTATTGCTATATTCAATATAACCATGGATTGGATCCTCAGACAAACTTTTAAAGACACACCAGGCGTTCAAATCGGGGCTCAGCTGTCTCTCACGGACTTGGTGTATGCTGATGACATCGTCTTCTTTGCTGAAACAGCCCAATCCGCCCAAAATACCCTGGATGCATTACAAGCAAATGCTAACAAGCTCGGCCTGGTGATAAATGGTGAAAAAACCAAATTCATTTTCACGGGCACTCAACCAGCGCAACTGCACCTCGAAGGCAACCCTATCGAAAGAGTAGACACGTTTAAATATTTGGGGTCGATCATCGACAGCCAACGTGTAGTGGCTACAAATGACATCAAAAGCCACATTGGCAATGCTACAGCCGCATTCGCCTCTTTAAGGAAGTGCCTGTGGAGCCAAAATGACGTGACGATTGCGACCAAGATGAGGATATTTAATGCTTCCATCCGCACAATCTTACTGTACGGCTCGGAATCGTGGACTTTACTTAAAAGCGACCTGAACCTATTAGAGCGATTCCAGCTAAGATGCCTACGCAACATTCTGCACATAACTCTACGGGACCGGTGGAGAAACGAAACGGTATTGCAGCTGTGTAAAAACCAAACTACAATCAAACTTTACCTAAGAAGACAACGACTTAGATGGTTTGGACACGTTTGCCGTATGGACAATAGCCGATTACCTTACCGATCGATTAACTCGCTACGACCGGATGGGTGGAAAATCGCACAAAACGCCCCAAAGAAAACGTGGATATCCCAAGTGGCTCACAATCTTCAACCACTCCATTTTTCGATAACCGATGCCCAACAAGCCGCCCTAAATCGGGATCAATGGCGTGCTGTAATCCGTGACGTCCTGCCCCTGGCCTTCACAATGCAACGGTCACTGCCTTATGGACGTTGACATTTACGAAGATCAAGTCAAGTCAAGTCAAGGGCCCAATAAAATGCCACCGTTACTGTCAACTTAGCCACAGAGCATCAGAGTGCTTAGCTCCAGCCCCAATGCCACAAACGTGCATACCAACTGCCACGGTGGTAAAGAGAAGGCCCCAGATGCCACCAGAAAATAGTCATCTGGGGCAACAATCTCTGGAAGAGGATCCCCACCTAAGGTGACGAAGAATCCTACCAAAGGGGAGGCCTCGGAGGAGGAAAAGGACAAACAACCTCTGGAAGAGGATCCCCAACCTAAGGTGATGAAGAGTCCTACCAATGGGGAGGCCTCAGAGGAGGAAAATGCCAAAGATGACCCAATGGTGAGTGCACCCATCCTCAAAACTACCCAACTGATATTTAATTGATTTCATTTAAATCGAATTTGGACTCACCACACTACAAGAGCGCAAAACATGGCGATAATGCTTGAAAAGAAAATTGCACATGCACTTGGGGCACTTCTGGCTCCTTTTGTGAGAGAGGAATTGTTCATCCTTTCAGCTCTTCCCACACGCTCTACATTGATCTGCATGTGACAACTCCCTCATATCATGAGGCCTTTGATTGAATAATGTTCAATGCTTCTGCATAGATACTGGCTGATTCAGGTCTCAGTTCTACACTAGGGATGCAAATTTAACTATTGTGGAGGATCCCAGTTCTCTACCATGGGTGTAATTTGATTATTATTATTTTTTGAAATTTTCCTTTTGGGCTTAGGGAAGCAGCATCTGTTAAATGTCTTCGCATCGCTCTGAGAGCTATGACTAACTGGGAGACTGCTGGCAGTTGGAAAACAGGAAACTCATTTCTAAAAAATAAAATAAAATGAACATATATACCACGGATTTCAAACTCCATGTGTCACGTGGCCATCATGTGACATATTGCAACAGTTTCCCTATTCGCGGAGCTGGGGTAGGCGTGTCCTTCACGTAACACAACCAGCCTGTGAGCCGTTAATTTGAGATTTCTATATACTGTATATATAGATACATTCAAAAATATATAAATCATAATTATAATGACCCATGCCTATTGTTTCTTTTTTCATTACTAAAAACCTTTTTCAGAGTTCAGTCTGTAAATTTGAAATCCATTCAGAGAATCCATTAAATCAATAATAAGCATACATTCTCATCCAAATGTATCTTTGTTTGGGTGATTCTCCAGTCTATGAATCATGTTATGGGAAATAAGACTATGGGGTGTGCTGAAGCCCTTTCCACACTTCATGCATTTATATGGCTTCTCCCCTGTGTGTATCCTTTGATGACATGTAAGTTCATGGCTGGTTCTGAAGCCCTTTCCACACTCCATGCATTTATATTGCTTCTCCCCTGTGTGCATCCTTTGATGGGTAATAAGGTGACTGTTTTGGATGAAGCCCTTTCCACACTCCATGCATTTATATGGCTTCTCTCCTGTGTGGATCCTTTGATGGGTAATAAGGTGACTGTTTTGGATGAAGCCCTTTCCACACTCCATGCATTTATATGGCTTCTCTCCTGTGTGGATCCTTTGATGGCGTGTAAGTTCACTGCTTCTTCTGAATCCCTTTCCACACTCCATGCATTTATAGGGCTTCTCCCCTGTATGCATCCTTTGATGGGTAATAAGGCTACTGTTTCGGATAAAGCCCTTTCCACACTCCATGCAATTATAGGGCTTCTCTCCTGTGTGGATCCTTTGATGGATTGTAAGATTACTGCATCTTCCAAAGTCCTTTCCACACTCCATGCAATTATAGGGCTTCTCTCCTGTGTGGATCCTTTGATGGATTGTAAGATTACTGCATCTTCCAAAGTCCTTTCCACACTCCATGCATTTATAGGGCTTCTCCATTGTGGATGTCTTTTTATTAACAGTCTTTTTTCCATGTTCATTGCATTTATTTGTCTTCTCTCCCATGTGAAAACTTTGCTGTGATTCAAGAGACCTATTTTCTTGTGAAGGTGTGAACTTCCATCTGTATTTCTTTCCTTTGTCTTTGCCCATATTGGCTCCTCCTTTGGCTTGTGATGCACAGGGTCCATTTATATCTAATGTCTCTTTGAAGATTCTTACACCTTTCTCAATATATTTCTTCTTCAGTTTTTCTTGTTGATCAATAAAGTCCTGCATCTGAGAAACAATAGAAGGAGATGACCTTTCCTTATTCCAGTTATTCAACAGGTTTCTCTCCTGATTTTGGAATTCTGTTTGAATTGCGGGTTTCTCCATTACATCTCCTTTTCTGAATACTTGGAATGGTTCTCCAGAGTCTTTATTCTCATTCTCACCTTCAAAGTGAAAGCGAAATGAAAATGGGAGAAAGGTTAGGGAAAAAGCTCACTCTGTCAGAAGTCATATTGATTGCCTTCAGATATTGTGCCAAATTCCAATATATACTGCATATTTGCATCTTAATAATGGCATGGTATAGAAATGATAACATCTCTATTGATGAGGCATAAAACCTTACAAAAGACATTAAGTCAAAAAACCTGAATGGCAATTCTTGATAGGACTGATGTGGAAGCATCTGGGCCAAAATAGTTGAAAATCTGTGTGATGAAGTTTGGCATTACCTCAAACCAAGAAATTACTTTGTCATAAAATGTTTAAATAGAAATATAAATTAGATAAGATATATCTAAGCAAAATGCCATTGACCTATTTCCTTCCTAGGAGCACTAGAAAAACAGAACTTTCCCTTCTTCCTCTGAAGATATCAATTTATAAATGTTTTCATAAGAACTAACTAATGGCATCTAACTACAAAATGTCTTCCTGAACTCTCTGACTGGAGAGTGGGAAACCCTTACCAAGAGAGGCCACATTCTTATAATTCTCCAGCATGACTTCCCAATGCAGAGCTTTTTGGTCAGGATCCAGCTGAGACCACTCCTCCTCGGAGAAATAAACAGCCACCTCCTCAAAGGGCAGAAGAACCTCCTGAAAGTGAGAAAAAAATACAGAATAGACCAAGGAAGAATTGCAGGTTCTTTCCTATTATTAAGAATTTTATATAGCAAACATAAACATTAAGATAAATGGCTCTATGCTTAGTAAGGATCTGTGGTTTAGATCAGTGGTCCCCAACCTTTTTATCGCCGCGGACCAGTCAACCTTTGATAATTTTACCGTGGCCCACTGAGCGCGCGCAGGGGTGGGGGGGCGTTGTTCGCGACGACACATTGATTGCGTACCTGCGCGGGGCTCTCTTCCCTGGAGCCTTTGCGCACGGCCCAGGAGCTTTTGCGCACGGCCCAGGAGCCTTTGCGCTGCAGCGATCATGTCCCCCGGCTGCTGCAGCGATCATGGCCCCCGGCCGCTGCGCAGCCCGGTGCCAGGTACTCCACGGCCCGGCACCGGTCTGCGGACCGGGGGTTGGGGACCACTGGTTTAGATGACAAAATTGACAGAACCAAAAGCATTTGACTAAATAAATATTTTAGGAAGATTTTATGAACTTGAATGATTCTGTAGGACTTTCAGTGCCATTCAGGTTAAATAAGCCCTTTTTTCTTCTGGATCAATTGATCTACCAAACAAGCAGCAAACCCGAATTAGAATACTCTTCATTCTGGATCTATGAATCCATCCATCCACAATCAAAAGGTCCTCAGTGACTTGAGAGAATCAACTGGCAGATGGTCCTCGGAAAACCCACCAATCAGTGACACTAACCCTTCCTTGGATAGTGTTCCTGATTGGTGGGTCCACCTGCCAGTTGATTCTCTGAAGACACTGAAGGCCTTTAAACCCTTCCTGCCTTTAAAGAAGGAAATGTGTCTGTAGGGGAAGGGATTCTTTGTAGTATTTTATGAAATGCCTTATGTTGTCCTAAGAAGGAGCAATCCTGTTCATCCTCAACACCTTCCTGAAAGTGCTGGGAGAGCTCAACCAGGGTTCTGTCTGGTGTGCCATCAATACCCAGAGACTCTGCTCCTCCTCAGATTGCAAGGACGCTACTAGTAGTCTGAGCCATTAGCTGGACAGTAAATAAGGAGATGGAGAATGTTTTCCATTGAAGACAATTTGTAGCCTATGCAAAGTTGGATTGTTTGGCCTCCAAATCCAGGCACAAGTCAGAAGATTAAATTTTACTTTCTAAGCTAATGGGGCCTTGGCTAATTGTTCTTTCAGAACACTTTTTACTTGGAGACGTTTCTATATTTCGACTGTCCTGGGATTTTAATAATCTTAACTGTTAACTGTGTATTTTTCTTATTAATGATTGTAAATGAGGCATTGGAAAAAGGGAAGCTTGCTAGTTTGAATATTTAAATATTTTTGAGGTTCCTAGCACAAATTCAACTCAAATAATTACAAAAATGGGGCAGCATGTAGGATAGTGTAGGGCAGGGCAGGGTAGGGTAGGGTAGGATAGAATAATTTAGCTAGAAGGGACCTTGGAGGTCTTCTACTCCAACCTCCTGCTTAGGCAGGAAACTCCATACCATTTCAGACAAATGGTTATCCAAGTTTCCACCCATTTGCTTTGGAGAACAGCTTGACTCCCTCTTCTTTGTGGCAGCCGCTGAGATATTGAAACATTGCTGTCATGTCACCCCAAGTCCTTCTTTTCATTAAACTAAACACACCCAATTCCAGCAACCATTCTTTATATGCTTTAGCCTCCAGTCCCCTAATCAGCTTTCTTGGTCTTCTCATCTAGGGTGGACAGGTGCTCACTTGCTGATTTTAACTTGTGTTCCTAATCTGTTTTTTGTGGTGCTGTTTTTGACAAGTTGGACTGTTTTTTTCCTTTGTTTAAAGGTGGATGAAAAACACGAGTTAAGTAGTTCTGCTTTTTCCCTGTTCCTTGTCACCTTCTTGCCACTTTCTCCCACCAATGGATCAATTGTTTCCTTGACTTTTTAAAAGTTTTTAACATATTGAAAGACGCTTTTATTTTTGGTCATAAGCGTTAGTTCATTAGCTTTCCTCACTTCACCTTTGCAGGCTTGGGCTATTTGGTGATATTCTGCCTTAGTTATGTGCCCCTCTTTCCCTTTTTTGTACTTGTCCTTTTTGTCTTTCAATTTATCAGAGTTGTTTATGCAGACATGCTGATTTCTTTTGAGAGCTGTTATTTTTCTTCTTCATTGGTATTATGCGAGACTGGGCTTTTATAATCTCACTTCTCAAAATTTCCCAAGCTTCTTGAGTTGTTTTCCCCTTGAGGATTCTCATCCATGGAATCATTCCCAAGGTCTCTCTAAGTTCAAGTTTGTCTTTTAAAGTCCAAGACTCTAGTTTGACTTAGTTCTATTGCTTGTGCTTGCATAATGTAGAATTCCAGTATTGCATGATCATTCCCCCATAAGATTCCTATAGCTTCAACACCTTCTATCATTTAATCTCTCTTAGTGAGAATTAAGACCAATCTGGTTGATTCCCTTGTTCCCCTTCTCTACTTTTTAGGAAACAAAGTTGTATGCTAGGTTTATCAGGAACCTGTATGATCTTCCACTTGGTGCAGCGTTTGTCTCCCAGTTGATGTCAAGGCAGTTATCAGCATTGTTGTGCTCTATTTCTGTAGAGATGTAGTTATTTCTTATATATAGTGCAACTCTACAACCTATTTCATTTGGTCTATTTAAAAAAAATAAAAATAGCTGTATTACCCTATAGTTGTATGTTTCATTTGTAGGTTTCAACCCGCCAAGATTCCGTCATGGCAACAATATCGTATCTGCCCTCATTTACTTAAATTTCTAATTCACCCTGTTTATTCCTCATACTCTGTGCATTGGTGTATACACATTTGCATCCATTTTGACTGACCATGTGATTACTGTCTACATAACCTGTGTTGTGTCTGACTTCCCCTACTTTCGTACCACCTGTTTGATTGCAGATTGTATGGCACTCACGATTAAATGCTTGATTTTGCTTGACAGCAAAGTTGACATTCTTACCCACACAAACATCTATGTTATATGCACTGTTAACCCTATTAATTTTAGAATGCTGGGGACAGAAATGTTCTGTATCAATTAATTCTCTGTCCGCACTGTTTAGTTGAAATGTTTATCCAGAGCATCTGTGAATTTAATGCCAAGCAATCCATTTGTTTGATGGACGCAAACCATCTCTTTTGTACAGTTTTTCATAGGACAAGCTGCAGACATCATGACTAACATAAAGAATTCTGTAAAACATTATTTATTGAAAAGTTGGGAGAATAATTAGCGAAAACAGTTTTGTTTTTAAAGTACTAGTCTAAAAAAAAATCCTAAAAAGAATCTCCAACCAAAAGAAAAGGGGAAAATGGCAGGAGACAGTACAGGTAGTCCTCAACATACAACAGTTTTTAGGGATTTACAACGACAGTGACAAAAATGACTTATGCCCGTTTTTCATACCTACGACTGTTCCAGCATCCCCATTGCCGCATGATCAAATTTGACTCATATTTATGACAGTTGCAGGGTCCCAGGGTCATGTGATCACCTTTTGTGAACCTCTGACAAGCAAAGTCATTAGGGAAGCCACTAAACAACAACCATACTTCTAACTTCAGCGATTCACTTAACACCTGTGGCAAGAAAGGTCGTAAAATGGGGCAAAGTTCACTTAACAAATGTGTCACTCAACAACAAAAAATTTAGGCTCAATTGTGGTCCTAAGTCAAAGACTACCTATAATATGTACAACAGCTGATTTCCTGAGGGAAAAAATAAAAATCTAGTAAATCAAACTTATTTTCATACCTGAGTTGGAGGTTCAGTCATGGTTTCCGCTCCCCCCAAACAAAGAGTCGACTTCCTTCTATTCTTCCCTGTGAGGGAGACAGAATTTCAAAAGGGATAATTAATAAAATGGGAGGAGGTATGCTATAGAGGAGAGAACACAGAGAAGATGAGAAAGTTAGGATTTATCAAAGGAGTGGAAGGACCTTATATTACCTCCTGAGGTCTCCTGAACTGGATCTCCCTGAGGGATCCCCCTGAAAGGCAGTTCTTGAGGGAGATTTGACAAATGCACCTTTGTCTCAGGATCTCTGATCTCCATTGCGAAGGACTTGAAATAGGATCCAGGAAAAAAAGAATTAATGGACATTACACATCATGAAGTGGTGCCTACCTCTGCTTAACATCTGATAAACTGCCAAAGATTTTTCAAATCTCAAAGGAATTTCAAATACACGTTTGAAATGTAAATATAAAATGGAACTTTTTACCAACTCTACTGGACTTGTGACAAAGGAAAGAAATACCGTGGTAAGATTTATATTTCACCTGCAACTCAACCTGCTCCTTCTTCTCCTCCGCCTGGCTCAGGAGGAAGCCTTCCACCAGGGCCACCGCCTGGGAGCTGGTCTCTGCTCCACACTCCCGCACCCAGCTCTCCATCTGCAGAGGAAGAAGGGCCAGGAACTGCTCCAGAACCACCAGGTCCAGCATCTGCGCTTTTGTGTGCTTTTCTGGTCTCAACCACCGACTACAAAAGAAGTGGAGTCGGCTACAAAGTCCTCGGGGACCCTCATCCTCCTGATATTGGACGCTCCTGAAGTTCCAGGCCTGAACTTGTGAAACGATGGTTCCTTCTTCCAGCATCTTCTGCTCAGTTCTTGCCCGGATCTCCCCACAGATTCCAGACTGAGCACTGGAAGGGCCTTTTCCACTTCCCTCACTTGCTAAAGGAAGGCCAGCCATTCTCTCTCTGCCCTGTAACACAATTCAGAATTAGTCCAAGGAAGGTTGTGTATCTCCAAATGCTTTTTTCATTTCTTGGAAGAAATATCCATCTGGTTCAGTTCCAATACAGGAGGAAGGCGCTGGGAATAAAATGAAGGCTGGAGGCTGATTGGAAAGAAAGCAGAACCACCAACCACATGTCATTCTGGGACGGCTGACAAAATGGAGTTCAGAGTGGGGGGATTCCTATGGGGTCATGGCTGGCACTCTATAGGCAAGAGGGGAAATGCAAATTTTACCATTTTATCTAACACCCACGAGTACAAGTTCTGGGAATAGATTCTCTATCCATTCACATACATTTTAATTTACTTTTTAAGATCTGAGCAGGACTGGAGCATTACAGAAGGCATTTGTGTAAACAGGCAGGGAGACTGAGGCTGGCTTCTTCCTCCCTTAAGAGCATGTTTCTCCATTACTCCCTTAGGGGGAATATAATATTCTGCTTCTTTTTAATATTTCCCCAAAAAGTTATTCTTGGAGGGGGGGAGGTTTCCCACATATTCATAGCAATGTTCACCTAGCCTTGGGAATACCTAGAGTCCTCTTAGCCAAAGAAATAACATTGTCTCTAAAGAAGATGAACAAAAGACCTCCATTTTGTGATTCCCTTACAGAAAAGGGAATATATTCAAACAGCCAGAAAGTTATGGATTGGACCATTCATCAACACTCATCCCCACATATTGAGAAGTATTTTCTGAACTGGTAAAGTGATGACTTCCATCAAGAAGATTGAGTGTATTTGGCATTTTGGATCCTTTCAATTTCTTTTTACTCACAAGGAGAGACTTTCTTTTTTAAAGTGTAGATCAAAGCATGAAAGTTCAGTTCACATCAAATGAAATGCCAGTCAATTGATCCCGTCTTGGGATGCTGGTTTACTGCTTTCCTAAGACAAATTAGAAAGGGGATCCAAACCTAGTTTAGTGTCATCCAGCACACAGTGAGAATGAAGGCATCATCTTCTGCCTCTCTTCCTTGCAAATATATTTCTTATTTCCTGCTTGAGATTTGCCATGCAAGCTCTCCCCCTACACAGGAGATTTCACCAGGAAATGGGGTGGGAAGGACTCTCCGGGATCCCCTCCCACTTTTATTCTGAGGCTCTGGATATATTCCGGAGGGCAGCATGCATGGCCTCTGCTTCCCCCCATGCCTGTTACAATCATGGAAAAGGGCGGTTGGATGGGAGGAAAATATAAGGCTGGGGGGAATTTTTCCCACTCCTGATATTAAAAAAAGTGAACCTGGATTAGAAGTAGGTATGTGTCTCTTCCCCTTTTTTAGATTGCGAACCCTCTTTCTCCCTTTGTATGGGAAGGACCCCTTGCCCAACACACACACACACACACACACACACACACACACACACACACACACACACACAGACAGACACAGACAGACAGACAGACAGACACACCCTACCTTTTCCACCTCTGTCTGGATGAATAATATTTTCTTTCAGCTTTTCTAAACTCCTGCAGAGCTCAAAGGGTTAAAGACGGAGAGCCCAGTCTCCTAGAAAGGCAAAACCGGAATGATCTCAATGCCTTCCCAACTTGTAACAGGGGCCCAAAGCTGAAGTGCCCCCCCTGGTGGATTTTCTGTGCCCGGAAGTTGCTCATGGAAAGAGGAGAGAAATGGTGCATTTCCCACGGAGGGAGGGCAGGAGGAAGCTCCTTGATCAGGAAGCCCTCTCAGTCCATCTGCTTTTGGCAATGTTATACTTTGATGGAGAGCATTGTATTTACATGTCACGATGTTTTTTGTTTTGTTTTGCCAGCTGTGCTTATATTCTAAGACATACAGTAGGCTGACTCTTCTCTGTAAGCCTACTACGCATGTCCGTTTCCTTTCTTTTTTCTCTTTCTGTTTTGCCTCCCCCGAGGAGGTAGGCTAGGAACTTTACCAGAATGTAGTTATTAGCTAGTAAATTTGTTTGTTATTTATTTTACAATGAAAATGTGTTTTCTTAGAATATACCTCGGGTTTATTTTACTTAATTGAATAGTATACTCCAAGAAAAAAAAACCACGATTCACCCCTCATCAAACACAGGGCTGGATTTCCAACCCTCACATTATAGTCATTGGGAAACAAAACATTCCTTAACAAGAATCTCACTTAAATTTCTTGCTCAGGAAGAAAGGAATAAGTCAACAAGAAGGAAAAATGAAAGGGGACTGTACTATGTACACCAGCTTGGCTTTCTGAAGGAATTAGAGAATACAAATCTAATAAAATTCCTGCTTTGGGATTTGAACCACTATTTCAGTTCTACCATAAGGGAAAAAAAATTAAGTTCTTTCTATTCTTCCCTGTGAGAGAGACTTAGCAACAAAAAATTTGGGTTCAATTCTGGTCATAAGTCAAGGACTACCTAAAATATGAACAGGTGATTTCTTGAGGGAAAGAGAAAATCCAAATCTATGAAATGAATGTTTGTCTCTTACCTGAGTTGGCGGTTCAGTCACAGTTCCCACTCCCCAAAAAGAAAGAGTCAACCTCCTCCTATTCTTCTATGTGCGGGAGACACAATTTCAGAAAGTATAATGAATAAAATGGGAGGAGTTACGCTATAGATGAGAAACATAGAGAAGATGAGGAAGCTAGGCTCTATCAGAGGGGTGGAAGGACCTTATACTGTTTTAAATTTTCTGTATTGTCTTATTTATTCCTCTTTCCCTATTTCATTGTGAGCCGCCCGGAGTCCTTCGGGAGTGGGCGGCATACAAAACTAATAAACAACTTCAAACAACAATACTACTACTTTATGTGTCATGATTTGGAGCTTAGTGAGGGATCCTCCTGAAAAGAAGTTCTTGAGAGAGATTTGATGGATGCTTCTTCCCCAAAGACAAAAGATGACAATCTTTTGAGGTCATGTCTGTTGAGGAGAAACTCTCGTTAGAAATGATGGAGCAGGGACTAGTTAAAGGTGACACAAACAGCTGGGTTGCCCCTTTTCAGAACACAGATGGGATTCCTACCTAGCAATAGAGAACAGGTGCCGAAGCACTTCTCTTCCCTTAAATGTAATTTCCAAATAAAGCCAGAAATGAGAGCCACTTTTTTTCTTTCATGGAGAAAGTCTTTGGGAATGGTCATGCAGAAATACCAACTCCCCCTCTCAAAGACTACAAGGAATGCTGGTACCTACTACTACTCTAAAAACCCAGGTCAGACTAGGGTAGTATTTGACTCTAGTGCCAATTGTGAAGGTGTTTCTTTAAACGATGCTTTCCTATTGGGTCCAGACTTCAATAACTCATTTCTAGAACTCTCTTGTGATTTCACAGAGATTCTATTGCTTTCGTAGCCAACATCCACCAGATGTTCCATTGCTTCTTCGTCAGAGAGGAACACAGAAATGTCTTAAGATTTCTTTGGTTCAGGGACAATGATCCCTCCAAAGACATCACAGAGTGCTGTATGAAGGTACACATCTTTGGCAACAGCCTTCCCCCTGCAGTCGCTATCTATCCCCATCGCCTGGGCCCAGGCCCACACCAGCCCAGCTGGGCAACCCCCCTGGGTGCATGTACAGGAGGGGGTGACCGTGCAGAAACTGGCAGTGCCCAGCAACAGCTGCAGTTTGTTGACCTGCAGTGGCAGCCAACTGGATGTGAGCCCTGATGTCCAATAAGCTGCCCTTGGCCCTGATCCACCTGCACCACACTTGTGTACCTTGGGGCCCCACACCCTTGCCACCTGCCTTGCCTTGCAACATGATGGTGGCATTGGAAGCAGCAGGTCCTGTCCAGCAGGAGCCCTGCCTCCCCTCTCCTCCTTCCTGGGAAGCCCATGAGCCAGGAGGAACAGCCTGGTGGGCAAAGCAGACACCTCATAGCAGCACCCAGGAGCCTGGCCCTCCTGTACTGATGAAAGAAATGTCCTTCTGGGTTCAGCTGTAAGTGAGGAAAAAGACACTGGAGACATGGAGGCTGCTTGGAAAGATGGTTTATTGTTGGACAGGACCACATGGCTTGAACCCTGAACAGAAAAGGTGATCACATGCTTCAACGTTGGTGGAGAAGAAGAGAAGGGCTGAGGGAGGGGCTTGCTAGGTTTTTTATAATCTGTTCAGCCCCACCTCTCTGTTTCCTGTTCCTGTGTAAGAAATGTATTCTGATTGGTTGTCAGACTCCCATGGGGCTATGCAGGGACAACTCTCTAGGCTGGCCAAGGAGAGTGAGCACAATAGCAGGAGACTCGAAGAGGAGGTAAACGCGGCTGGGTGCCCCCTTGGGAAAGCAGTGGTGGGCTGAGTTCTGGTGTTCTGATGCCTCGGGAGCTTGAGGACTGGCCACTTTCCCTCCGCTTCCAGGAGCTTGGGGAAGCCCGCACCACCATCCAGGGGGTTACTGTGCATGGCCTGAGAGGGATGGCAAGGCTCTTCTGGTGGACAAGGTTTTGGCGCTCACCCTGGTCTCACCTTCCTCCACTGGAGACCTCCAGATCCTCCCTCTCAGCCTTGCCTGGCCCCTCCCATGTCCCCATTTTTGCCTTTTTCCTACAACCACCCAGGGGACTTGGAGAGGTAGAAGTGGCCAATATAGAGGCTGCACCTTGCCCTCTAGAAGTGTCTCCACAGCAGATCTCTGGAGAGGAGGAGGGGTGGCGGGGGAGCTGCATGAAGGAAGGCTGCCCCAACAAGCCACCATCCTTACCAAACAATATTGGAAACAGGGATTCCCTTTCAAGAAGGGCCAGACTCTCTCGTGCAGGACCAGGAAGAGCTGCTCCTCTGCCTCTTTTGAGGTTCGAGGCAGGAACGACGCAGATGCCAAGGTTGCAACGAGAACAGTTTATTATAACAACGGAACGAAGTGACAGCGATTCAAAAGGGAGCCGATCGCGCCAAGATATTTATATTAACTATTTAACCAATCAGTGGCCGGGGACTGGGCAGCAACCGCTGACGTCAGTACCCCGGCCAATCAAGTAGTATCTGAGGCCAGCAACAGCCTCTGCTGCGTCCCAACCAATCAGGCAGCAGCAGGGCTGTTGCTAGCTTCTATGGAAGCATTTATTTCCCAACTAATGCATATGTAACATTTACCAACTACTGAATATGTAACACCCCTTCCCCCCAGATCTGCGCATGCTCCCTAGTGGAGCATGCGTAGTCGCTTAAATAGGCGGGGCGGCACCGAACCCGCCCAGATCTCCTCAGTTCTACAGCAGTCGTCGGCGGAGGTGGACCTGCTCGTAGTAGCTCCTCCCCAAAGGGAGTGCAGCTCCGAGGGACGCCATCTTGGTACGGCCCAGAAGGCGGGCTCAACAACGCAGGTAGGCCTGGCCGGGGTGGCGCGTCCCCAGCTGTAGAATAGTTCATTGGACGAGAGTCTCGGGGGATAGGAGTGTAAGGCGGTGACTCTGCGATGGCAGCTTGAGCAGTCTGTTGCGCTCCTCGATAGGAGGCGCTTGGGTAGGCCGGGCCTGGTGAAGAGAAGGCCCGTTGTCGCAACTCATCGGATTGAGCATTGTTACTGTCTAACGGTGGATAGGCGAGGCCTGGATGTGTGAAGGCCTCTGCTTGCAACCTCGGTTGTGCGGTGTTGTGTTGTCCTGAGGAGTCCGGGTTGCCGAGCTCTGTAGGGAGGCGCCTCCTCAATTGATCCAAGTGGCACCTCCACTCGGATCCATTGGCCAGTCCGACCCTGAAAGAACAGGGGCCGGTCAGGGCGGTTACAACAGTTGGGACCCACCTGGGCTCCCCAGAGAAAGACCGGCCCCACACCAAATCCCCCTGTCTAAAGGAACGGGACGGGAGGACCCCCAGGTTGCATGGCTGGTCCCCCGAATAGAGCGGATGGAGTCTATCCAGGGGGGTCCGCAGGCACTGGCCCATCAAGAGCTCCGCGGGGCTTTTGTTGGTCGTTGGGCAGGGGGTGGAATGTTGGCTTAGCAAGTAAGCCGCCACCCTTGACTGCCAGTTGCCCCGGTCCATGCGGCCCAGTGCCTCCTTGGCTGAGCGGACCGCCCGCTCTGCCCAGCCATTACTGGCCGGGTGATACGGGGCTGTGGGCGCATGCCGGATTCCTTGCTCGGCCAGAAATTCCTGAAACGTGGTGGTTTGTTTGTTTGTTTTGTTTGTAGTTTATTTATAGGCCGCCCTTTTCCCTGAGGGGACTCAGGGCGGCTTACAATCAAAAAAGGAAGGGGAGTGTAGGACAATACAAAAAAAGAAATGTGCACAAAGTAAATTAGACAATAAAACTCAACATTCACTCAGCATTCGGGAGGGGCGAAATAAGATTATCCCCAGGCCTGACGGGTTAGCCAGTTCTTGAGGGCTGTACGGAAGGCCTGGACGGTGGTGAGGGTACGAATCTCCACTGTTCCATAGTGTCGGAGCCGCAACAGAGAAGGCTCTCCTCCGAGTAGTCGCCAGTCGGCACTGACTGGCGGATGGAATACGGAGGAGGCCAACTCTATGCGATCTGATGGGGCGCAGGGAGGTAATTGGCAGAAGGCGGTCTCTCAAATAGCCAGATCCAGTACCATGGAGCGCTTTATAGGTGGTGAGTAAGACGTTGAAGTGCACCCGGGGACCAACAGGTAGCCAGTGCAGCTCACGGAGGATCGGTGTTATGTGGGCGAACCGTGGTGCGCCCACGATCACTCGCGCGGCCGCATTCTGGACTAGCTGAAGTCTTCGGATGCTCTTCAAGGGCAGCCCCATGTAGAGCACATTACAGTATTCCAGCCTAGAGATCACAAGGGCTCGAGTGACTGTTGTGAGGGCCTCCCGATTCAGGTAGGGCCGCAACTGGCACACCAGGCGAACCTGGGCAAATGCCCCCCTGGTCACAGCTGAGAGATGGTGGTCAAAAGTTAGCTGTGAATCCAGGAGGACTCCCAAGTTGCGGGCCCTTTCTGAGGGGTTTAAATTTTGTCCCCCCAGCCTGAGTGATGGTATGGTGGTCAAATTTTTGGGAGGGAAACACAACAGCCACTCGGTCTTGTCTGGGTTGAGTATCAGCTTGTTCGCTCTCATCCAGTCTTTAACGGCTTCCAGTCCCCGGTTCATCACGTCCACCGCTTCATTGAGTTGGCACGGGGCGGACAGATACAACTGAGTATCGTCCGCATATTGATGGTATTTTATCCCGTGCCTCCGAATGATCTCACCCAGCGGTTTCATGTAGATGTTAAATAGTAGGGGGGATAGGACCGACCCCTGCGGCACCCCATAGGTTAGGGGCCTCAGGGACGATCTCTGCCCCCCCACTAACACCGACTGCGACCTGTCCGAGAGATAGGAGGAGAACCACTGCAAGACAGTGCCGCCCACCCCTATCTCCCGCAGTCATCGCAGAAGGATACCATGGTCGATGGTATCGAAAGCCGCTGAGAGGTCCAGGAGAACTAGGATGGAAGCATGGCCTCCATCCCTAGCTCTCCAGAGATCATCAGTCAATGCGACCAAAGCGGTTTCTGTGCTGTAACCGGGTCTGAAGCCAGACTGGAAGGGGTCAAGATAGTTAGCTTCCTCCAAGGTACGCTGAAGCTGGAGAGCCACCACCTTCTCAACAACCTTCCCTACAAAGGGAAGGTTGGAGACTGGACGATAGTTATTAAGAATAGCTGGATCCAGAGACGGCTTCTTCAGGAGGGGTCTCACCACCGCTGTCTTAAGCGCGGTGGGAAAGTACCCCTCCCGAAGAGAAGCGGTAACAACCGCCTGGATCCAGCCTCGTGTCACCTCACTGCTGTTGGCAACCAGCCAGGAGGGACACGGGTCCAGTATGCAGGTGGAGGCACTCACAGCTCCTTACAGGTGGCTGTAAACTGCGGCCCATTATCCGAAATGACTATGTCCGGCAACCCGTGGGTTGCGAATAATTTACGTAGGGCCCGGACCGTACTCTCCGCCGTGGTGGAGGTCATTAGCACCAGTTCCACCCACTTAGAGTAGGCGTCCACCACAATTAGGAAATTCTGGCTGTGGAAGGGACCAGCGAAGTCTACGTGGAGGCGCGACCATGGGCCTCTCGGAGCCTCCCACTCACGAGCAGGCCCGGCTGGGGGGTTAGGCCTAGAGAGTTGGCAGGTGGAGCAACGGCCTACGTAGGCCGCTATCTCTGTGTCCAGCAATGGCCACCAGACATAGCTGCGGGCTAAAGCCTTCATCCGCGCTATGCCTGGATGATCCTTGTGGAGCAGAGGCAGAACTTGAGGCCGAAGTGCAGCAGGGATCACGACCCGATCCCCCAAACGAGACACCCCTCGTGGAGGGAGAGCTCCGCTTGCCTAGCTTTGAAGGGCCGGAAGCCCTCCGCCACCTTGTCTGCGGGCCATCCCCTCAAGACCCAGGAGCAGACCTGGGCAAGAATTGGATCGGCCTTAGTGTAGGCCGCGACATCCGCGGCTGAAATAGGTAGGCCGGAAGACGCTATGGAAAGAACAGAGAGGGCTGGGACGGGGGCGGTGTCAGTCTCCGGCAGGGGGCAGTGGCTAAGGGCATCTGCATGCCCTAGCTGCTTGCCCGGACGGTATTGCAGCGTATAGGAATACGCCGCAAGGAATTCCGTCCAACGTGTCATGCGGGGGGAGAGAATGGGAGGGGTCGGCTTGTCGCCTGCCAAAAGCCCAAGGAGAGGCTTATGGTCAGTGACAAGGGTAAAATGCCGACCGTAGAGGTAGTCGTGGAACCTCTTAATCCCGGACACTGCAGCCAGAGCCTCCTTGTCTATCTGGCTGTAGTTGCGCTCCGCCGAGGAGAGTGTCCGAGAGTAAAAGGCCACAGGGGCCTCCGAGCCATTTGGGAGGACATGGCTCAGGACCGCCCCTAGACTGTAGGGGGAGGCGTCACACGCTAACGTTAGAGGCATCCTGTCATTATATTGAATCAGGACGGCCGATGACGTCAGCGTCTCTTTGACAGCTGCGAACGCATGCGCTTCGCGGCTCTCCCAGCGCCAGGCCGCGGATCGGTCGAGCAACCGATGCAGCAGCTCGACTAGTGATGCCTTATGCGGAATGAATGGCGCATAGAAGTTTAGTAGCCCTAGGAATGCCTGCAGCTCCGCCTTGGAGGTGGGTGCAGGGGCGTTCCTAATGGCTGCGACCTTAGAAGGCGTGGGGTGGATGCCTTGGGCGTCAATCAGGAAGCCCAAGAATTCCACCTTAGGAACAGCAAACGAACATTTGCTGCACTTAAGTTTTAAACCCACGCCCCTGAAACGTTGGAGGACCTTCCGTAGTATCTCGATGAGTTCTGAGCGGCTGGAAGCAGCGATCAGAACATCATCGAAATACGGAACAACACCAGGAAGCCCGTGGAGCAAGCGCTCCATGAGGCTTTGGAAGATCCCCGGGGCCACGGAAACGCCGAATTGCAGGCGGCAGCAACAAAAAGCCCCACGATGGGTGACGATGGTTTGGGCAGCCGCCGCATCGTCATCCACCGGGAGCTGTTGGTAGGCCTGCGCCATATCCAGTTTGGCGAATGTGCAACCCTGCCCCAGGGAATGGAGCAGGTGTTGCACTACAGGGACTGGATAGGGGTTTGCCTGAAGGGCCAGGTTGATCGTCGACTTGTAGTCGGCGCAGATCCTCACCGACCCGTCCGGCTTGACTGGGAGGACGATGGGAGTCTCCCAGCGAGAGTGGTCTACGGGCTCGATGACTCCCTGCGCCAGGAACTTGTCAAGCTCGGCGTCAACCTTGGCCCTTAAGACAAAAGGCACCCTGCGGGCCTTAAGCCGAATTGGCGCAACCTGGGGATCGAGGCTAAGGGAGATGGGGGTGCCTTTATAACAGCCAAGCTGGCCGTCAAAAACGTCGGCGAATTCGGCTAGGACGTCCTCCAGGGAGGAGGAGACCACCCGGTGAACACCCCCTATAGACAACCCCAGGGGAGGGAACCAATCTAGACCCAAGAGGGCTGGAAGGGAGTTTTTGACAACTAGAATAGGCAGTTTTCCCCTAAAAGAGCCGTACTTTACAGAAATAAGGAAGGACCCCAGGGTTGGAATTAGGTTCCCTTGGTAGTCCCGCAGGGTCGTTTTGGCAGGCAATAGCTGGGCAGGGGAGACTTTGGGGCAGAGACGGGAGAACACGGCCCAGGAGAGTAAAGAGCGGGATGAGCCAGAGTCCACCTCCATCTTGCAGGGCTGACCTTCGAGCTGGACCGAGGCCGCGACCTTCCGGGCGCCGGCGGAGGCTTGGCTGACAGTGCCCTCGGATGTTGGCAGCAGGCAGATAGTGTAGCAGTCGTCCGCCCGCCGAGCGGGCCGCGGTGGTTGGCGGCGCAGCTGCGCCTGGGGCTGGACAGCGGCTTGCAGGAAGGATGGGGCAGGCAGAGAGGCCCGGCACACTCGAGCGAGGTGACCCTGCTTGCCGCAACGGCGGCAGGTCGTGTTGCGGAAAGGGCAAGCTGTGCGGGCATGGCGCCCGCCACAGCCGAGGCATGTAGTGCTGGCAGCAGGCGGTGCAGCAGGCTGTGGTTGAGGTTTGCGTTTTGGCTGTGCCCTTAGCTGCCCCACGATTTCATCAGAAGGGTCCTCTGGGGGCGGCATCTCATCTACCAGGCTCGTTTGCGAAGGCTGGCCGGTAGACGTCTGGTCAGGAGAAGCGAGTTGTAAGCGCTCGATATCGGCCGTGGACTGCTCAGAGAGCTCAGCTGCTCTGGCAGTCTTCACGGCCTGGAGCAAGGTGATGTCTTGATGGCGGAACATTCGGCTTCGCAGGTTGACATCCCGCACTCCACAGACAAACTGCTCCACCAAGTTTTCTTCCAAATTGGTGAAATCGCACTGAGCAGCCGTAGTTCGAAGCGATTCTAGGAATTGGCTTATAGATTCGTAAGGCTTCTGCACACGGCGGCGGAAGGCGAAGTGACGCGCGATTTTTGATGGGGTTGGGGCGTAATGGCCTTTTAGTTTCGCCATCAGGTTGTCCCACCCCAGCTTGTAGGCTGGCCTCGGGGCGGCCAGGGCTCTGGCTGAGGCAAACATCGCGGGCCCGCAGCAGGACAGGAAAAAGCTACATTTTTCCTCTTGGGGTTGGCCGTGGTTCTTGGACGCAATGAGGTAACACTCAAAGCGTTCCATAAAGCCTTCCCAAGTCTCTCCAGCCGAGCCAAAAGGAGCGAAAGGTGGTAGTGCTGACGCCATGGTGGCAGTAGTTAGCACGGAGCGGGGAAAAATGTAGAATTTTCTCCAAAGCTTCACCAGCGCTTGTGTGCCTGCGGAACTCGCGGCTAGGCAGCTGGCTTAGTGTCTTCTTGTGTTTCACCTAGGCACTACGGGAATCGCTGGATCCCACCTTCGTCGCCAGTTTTGAGGTTCGAGGCAGGAACGACGCAGATGCCAAGGTTGCAACGAGAACAGTTTATTATAACAACGGAACGAAGTGACAGCGATTCAAAAGGGAGCCGATCGCGCCAAGGTATTTATATTAACTATTTAACCAATCAGTGACCATCAGTACCCCGGCCAATCAAGTAGTATCTGAGGCCAGCAACAGCCTCTGCTGCGTCCCAACCAATCAGGGAGCAGCAGGGCTGTTGCTAGCTTCTATGGAAGCATTCATTTCCCAACTAATGCATATGTAACATTTACCAACTACTGAATATGTAACACCCTCCTCCTCTTGCTCTCTAGAGATCTGTCAAGGCAGAAGTTGGACACCGCACCTCCACCAGCAGCTTCGTCCTCTGCCTCCTGCTTTGCCTGGCCAGCCTCCCCCATGTACACCTTAAACCTTTATATACTGTTGTTGTTCTCTAGCACCATCTAGTGGCCAGAGGGACAAACATGCCCCAACATAGGATCATTGCAATGTATGTCTGTGAAACTTGGACCATAAGGAAGGCTGAGTTCCAAAGATTTGAGACCTTTGAACTTTGATGCTGGAGAAGACTCCTGCAAGTCCCTTGGACTGCAAGGCCATCCAACTGGTCAGTCCTAGAGGAGATCAACCCTGACTGCTCTTTAGAAAGCCAGATCCTGAAGAGGAAACTCAAATACTTTGGCCACCTAAGGAGAAGGAAGGACTCATTGGAGAAGAGCCTAATGCTGGGACAGATTGAGGGCAAAAGAAGGGGACAGAGAATGAGGTGGCTGGATGGAGTCAATGAAGCGGTAAGCATGAGCTTAAATGGACTCCAGAGGATGGTAGAGGACAGGAAGGCCTGGAGGAACATTGTCCATGGGGTTGAGATGGGTCAGACACGATTTCAACCAACGTTGCTGCCCTCTAGGCCCATCTAGTGGCTGGAGACACAAACATGCCCCAAGTACGTTGTTTGAAGCTGATCCAACCCTTCTATCCATCAGCCCACACTCTCAAACCAAGTGCACGCTGGGAAGCCAGACTCCATTTCCTTCAGCATTTGGAGAAGGCAGAAGCATACATCTTAATCTGTGGCACATGGCCGCCCATGGACAAACCCACATCCCACACACGGAACATTGTTGGTGAGATTTAAATTGCTTGTATTTATTCATTGTTATGTTCAGTAGTAAGTTAATACTGTCTATCTTGTATTTGGGTCTCAATGTATGTATCCTTATTTTCCCCAGTTTTACCATATCCTGTTCTTTCAATAAAGCATTCAGATCAAGTGGATTTTTTAAAAACTGCAAATGGAGAGCTCTGTGAGGCTGATTGGAGGCAATTTAGTTCCTCCTTCAGCTGCACCGGAATCAGCTGATCGGTGGCAGGAAGTCAGATCTTCATTCATTTAACAAGCCATTTGATTCAATTAATGAATTTGATTTTAAGAATTTGTAAAATTGAATCTGATTCATTTGACACATTTTTTGAGGGCAGGCTCCCTTAGGTTCGTATCTCGTGGAATACTTGTATTTCAATTTTTCCAGTTTCACCCATTCTGTACCCTTAATAAAGCCTCCAGATCTGCTCACATGGTCTCCTTTATTGGGGGATAGCTGGATTTAGCTGCATGTCAAGCTGCACACAGAGTAAAATGTAATGAGGACAGAACAGACCTTATGATTCTAGGAAACTTTCATCTTTGAGATTTCTCCTACACTCACTGGGTGGTCGTGCTGACCACTTTTTAGCTAATGGCGACGTGGTTCTTATCAGAACTTAGGCTGCATAAAGGTGAAGAGGAAATCCATCAGAAGCGACTCCTCTTGTGTTCAGGGAGGGAGGTCAAACAAGCCTGGGAGAGACATAAAACTACACAGCAGGACAAAAGAAAACTGGGGAAAAAGAACAAGATGCAGAAGAGTTTTTAAACCTTAGTTTAAGACATTACATGTTTTTGGTTATTATATAATTAAATTAAAGTTCTCCCACGGACTAGCTTGTAATCTCCTTGACTTAACCTCTCTGCTCTTTTCAGTCTCCTTATTGTCCAGCTTGACCCAGAAGTATTACTGACAATTGAGCTTCGAACCAACATGAGCCTCTCAAATCCTGAAATATGCTCCCTCCAAAACCCTTCCACAAAATTTGTGTTAATACATTTTTAAATCAAGTAAAGAGTTTAATACGTAAGTATAATACATGACTAGAACAAAACCACACAATTGATTTTTAATTGATTTTATTTAAATCAAATTTGGACTTTTTAGCCTTCATCATACTACAGAAGAGCAAAATATGGCCATTATGCTTGGGAAAAAAATTACACAAGCACTTGGGGCACTTCTGGCTCCTTTTGTGAGAGAGGAATTGTTCATCCTTTCAGCTCTTCCCACACGCTCCACATTGATCTGCATGTGACAACTCCCTCATATCATGAGGCCTTTGACTGAATAATGTTCAATGTTTCTTCATAGATACCGGCTGATTCAGGTCTCAGTTCTATACTTCTTCCTTTTTTCATTACTAAACCCAACACTCTATGGCTGTCAGGAGGGTGAATGGCAGAAAAATCCTTTTCAGAGTTCAGTCTGTCAATTGGAAATCCATATATAGAACCCATTAAATCAATAATTAGCATACATTCTCATTGAAATGTATCCTTGTTTTGGGGATTCTCCCTTTGCACACTCCATGTGGCTTCTCCCCGATGTGGATCCTTTGATGGAATGTAGGTTGACCGCTTATTCTGAAGTCCTTTCCACACTCCATGCCTTTATATGGCTTCTCCCATGTGGATTGATTGGTGGGGAAAAAGATGACCATGTTGGGTAAAGCCCTTTCCACACTCCATGCATTTATATGGCTTCTCCCTTGTGTGAATCCTTTGATGGCATGTGAGATGACTGCTTATTCTGAAGCTCTTTCCACACTCCATGCATTTATATGGCTTCTCCCTTGTGTGAATCCTTTGATGGCGTGTGAGATGACTGCTTATTCTGAAGCTCTTTCCACACTCCATGCATTTATATGGCTTCTCCCCTGTGTGGGTCCTTTGATGGCATGTAAGTTCACTGCTTCTTTTAAAGGCCTTTCCACACTCCATGCATTTATATGGCTTCTCCGCTTTGTGGATCTTTTGATGGGTAATAAGGTTACTCTTTTGGCTAAAGCCCTTTCCACACTCCATGCATTTATATGGCTTATCCTTTTTGTGGATAATTTCATGGGTAATAAGGGTACTCTTTCGGCTAAAGCCCTTTCCACACTCAATGCATTTATATGGCTTCTCCCCTGTGTGGCTCCTTTGATGGCGTGTAAGTTCATTGCTTGTTCTGAAGGTCCTTCCACACCCCGTGCATTTATATGGATTCTCCCTTGTGGATGTCCTTTTATTAACAACCTTGTTTCCATGTTCTTTGAATTTATTTGACTTCTCTCCTATGAGAAAACTTTTCTGTGACTCAAGAGAACCATTTTCTTGAGAAAGTGTGAATATCCAACTGTAATTTTTCCCTGTGTCTTTGCATATATTTGTTTGTCTTTTGGCTTGTGATGGACAGGGTCCATTTACATCTAAAGTTGAGCTTTCCTTATTCCAGTTATTTGACTGGTTTCTCTCCTGCCTTTGCAATTCTGTTTGAATTGCAGGTTTCTTCATTACATCTCCTTGTCTGAGCACTTTGACTAGTTCTCCAGAGACTTCATGGTCATTCTCACTATCACCTTCAAAGGGAAAGAGAAATGAAAGTGAGAGAAAGGTTAGGGGGAAAGATAACTCCGTCAGAAGTCATATTGATTGCCTTCAGGCATTGTGCCAAATTCCAATATATATTGCATGCTTGTATCCTTATATTTGGATGGTTTTAAAATGATAATATCTCTATTGATAAGTCATTAAACCTTGAAAAGACATTAAATCAAAATATTTGAATGATATGGAAGTATATGGACCAAAATAGCTGAAATCTGTGTGATGGAGTTTGGTATTACCTCATACTAAGTAATTAATTTGTCACTAAAGTGTTTAAATAGAAATACAAATACAAATTCAATAGTTCACATCTAACAGAATGCTATAGACCCGGGATGGCGAATCTATGGCACGCGGAGCCATTTGTCAGTGCACGCAAGGCGTTGCCGTGTCTGCTGGCCAGCGTGCATGCGTATAGATACTATATTAGAGACGCGCTGATACAGGTCTGGAACAAAATTAGGGAAAAACACTATATGAAAATACCAACATGGTTTCCCACTATGGAAGCCATGACACATCCCAATGCAATAGATCAATCTAAAATGGTACAGAGAAATCTTAAGATATTCAGGGGGATCTGAAAACAAACCAGGGATTAAAGGAGCAAAATAGAAATATAGATTGGTGGCCTTATATTCAATTACAATTGTGGTGCAAAAAAGAAAGAAAATTAAATATATACTAATATATGTGTTGATTACAGCTAGAATAACTTTTTTCCCAATGTTGGAAACAGAATAATATTCCCCAAGATGAATTAGTGAGTCAGAAAATTTTAGAGTGCCTAGAAATGGACAAGTTAACATTAAGATTAAAGGATAAAGAAGAGTCTGAATACTATGCAATTTGGGATAATTGGTATAAATGGCTGCATAACAGAAATAAAGTTAATCTAGCCAAGAAACAAGAGAGAAATGTATAGAACTGCAAACAAATCTATATAAATATAGAAGTGATATAAGATTGATATATACAGGTATGATGACACAAGAATATTAATGTGATGACTATAAGTTGTTATAGATGGAGAAAACAATAAAAAATGATCAAAAAAGAAAAGAAAAACAGAATTTTCCCTTCTCCCTCTGAAGAAAAGATATCTATTTAGAGATGTTTTCATAAGAATTAACTAATGGCATCTAACTACAAAATGTCTTCCTGAATTCTCTGAGGGAGAGTGGGAAACCCTTACCAAGAGAGGCCACATTCTTATAATTCTCCAGCATGACTTCCCAATGCAGAGCTTTTTGGTCAGGATCCAGCTGAGACCACTCCTCCTCGGAGAAATAAACAGCCACCTCCTCAAAGGGCAGAAGAACCTCCTGAAAGGGGAAAACAATACAGAACAGACCAAGGAAGAACTGCAGGATCTTTCCTATTTAGAAATTTCCAAAGCAATGCACTAAGGTAAATGGCTATGCTTAGTAAGATCCGTGGTTTAGATGAAGAAACCGAAAGAATAAGAAGCATTTGACTAAAAAAAATATTTTAAGCGGGTTTCATGAACTTGAATGATTCTGTAGGACTTTCAGTGCCATTCAGGTTAAATAAGCCGCATTTCCTCCTGGATCAATTGATCTACTAAACATCCAGCCATCCATCATCAAAATACTCTTCCTTCTAGATCTCTTCATCCATGCACAATAAAAACGCCCTCAGTGTCTTGAGAGAATCAACAGGCAGGTGGGCCTTGGAAAAGCCACCAATAAGTGATACTAACCCTTCAGAAGTGTGTCTGTAGGCAAAGGGATTCTTTGTCGTGTTTTATGAAATGAAACTTATGTTGTCCTAAGAAGGAGCAATCGTGTTCATCCCCAACACCTTCGTCAAAGTGCTGGGAGAACTCAACCAGGGATCTGTGTGGTTTGCCATCTATGTCCAGAGACTCTGCCCCTCCTCAGATTGCAAGGAAGCTGCTGCTATCGAAAGCCATTGGCTGGCATGTAAATAAGAAAATGAAGACCATTTTCTGAGGATAACATTTCTTAGCCTTTGCAAAGCTGGATTGTTCGGCCTCCAAATCCAGACACAAATGAGGGGATTAATAATTACTGTCAGCCTCTACTTTGCTTGCTTGCCATCGGCTGCCAAAGTAACGGGGAGGGTGGGGAAGGTGGCGGCTCGTGGTATTTGGGGGAGAATTGCTAGGTGCTGGAGGAATTATCATGAAGGGAATTTTGTTCTCACCATCTTCTGTGCATGCTGATGGCTCGTGTTTAGGCTTGGTCGAGGTCTCTGCATACCAACTGATTGAGGCCACTTGAAGATGCACCCCACATGACACCTTTGAGAGTTGCAGATTGGACATTGGGTTGGGGTGACTGTGGGGAGGGACCTGGGTAAACATTTGATATGTACACGTTCGTAACGTTTTGCCTCAGATCTTGCTTTTCTTTAGCTGTTTTCATTCCGGGTCTAGTAAAAGTACCTTTATCTCTATTCAAATGGAGTTGGGGGTTTTCTTTCTTGGATACTGAATGAGGCACACCTGGCATTAAGCAAGATCTCTCTTCGCACCCATCCCGGAGTTAAAAGCTACTGTGAGGCAGATGACAACTAAGTTTTTAACGTGGAACGTCAACGGATTAAACTCTCCACAGAAAAGAAAGAAAATATATCATTATCTGAAACAGTTCAAGAATGATATAATTTGTTTCCAAGAAACTCATATTAGATCAATTGATCAAAAATATCTGATTAATACAAGATTTGGACAACACTTTATAGCTTCTGCTACGGGAGAAGAAAAATGGTATAGTTACATACTTAAGAAAGGACATGAAAGCTGAATTAATTGAAGCAGATCCCCACGGAAGATATATTGCAATAGACTTGGTATTAGAAGGGAAAAGGACATTGCTACTGGGAATATATGCTCCCAATCAACAAGATCGATTTTATAGAAAACTTCATGCCAAATTAGTATACTGGGATTATAGGTTTTGCATACTACTGGGTGACTGGAACGGTGTTATGGACACTAAGAAAGATAAGAAGGTTTCTCGTCCAAATACTCAAATGCAAGTGAAACTACCAAAGTCCTTTTTCGATATGATGGATGATTTCGAACTGAGAGATATCTGGCGAGAAAGAAATGCAGAAGAATATGATTTTACTTTCTTTTCTGATAGACATCAATCCCTTTCCAGAATTGATTTCATACTAATTACCAATGACTTGCTTTCTAGGGTGAAGAAGACAAAGATTTGTGCCAGAGTCTTATCAGATTATAATCCAGTTTGGATGGAGTTGGGAGGGGTGACACAAGCAAGAAGGTCCTGGAGATTGAATGAAAATTTATTCAGATATGAGAAATATATTAATGAATGTAAAAAATTGTTAACAGAATACTTTGTTTTTAATATGAATAAGGGCACATCTATGGAAATTGTATGGGATGCAAGTAAAGCGTATATGAGAGGAGCTTTGATAAACCTAAATAGATTACATAGACGTAAACAAGGGGGAAAGCGAACAGAACTGGAAGATGAAATTAGGAAGAAAGAGCAAGAGTTAACTTTAAAACCAGGAGATATAAAGATTAAAGAAGCAATTACCTTATTAAAAGACCAATTTAATATGTTGATCTCAGACCAGGTAGCCACTAGTCTGTTATATGCAAAACATAATACTTTTTGTAATGCAAATAAATTTGGCAGATGGTTAGCATATCAGATTAGGAAAAAACAAAAATCTCGTAACATAGCTAAATTGCACTATAGAGGGAAGTTCCAGGCCTGAACTTGTGAAACGATGGTTCCTTCTTCCAGCATCTTCAAAATTCAGAATTAGTGCAAGGAAGGTTGTGTATGTCCAAATGCTTTTTCATTTCTTGGAAGAAATATCCATCTGGTTCAGTTCCAATACAGGAGGAAGGCGCTGGGAATAAAATGAAGGCTGGAGGCTGATTGGAAAGAAAGCAGAACCACCAACCACATGTCATTCTGGGACGGCTGACAAAATGGAGATCAGAGTGGGGGGATTCCTATGGGGTCATGGCTGGCACTCTATAGGCAAGAGGGGAAATGCAAATTTTACCATTTTATCTAACACCCACAAGTACAAGTTCTGGGAACAGATTCTCTATCCATTCACATAGATTGTAATTTACTTTTTAAGATCTGAGCAGGACTGGAGCATTACAGAAGGCATTAGTGTTGCTGTGAGATGACCATGCATGGTGGAAATTTCTAAGTTGGAGAACCTTTATAAAAAGTCTCCCATCTTTGTGATCTGGATTCCTACCATCCTGTATGTTTTCTTCCTTCCTTTGGGGATTTCTGCAGAATCTCCAGATCGCTGTACGTGATGAAATGTTATGAAAAACAGGGGCAAAGAGAGGACCTTGTCAAGATTGAGACCACTGCTCTAAAAACACGAAACCACAACCTGTGTTATGCCATTCATACATCAAGGCAAAGCTCAACTTTGTCAACCTTTGGCTTAATTGTGTTGTCCTCTTAGCCAAAGAAATAACATTGTCTCTAAAGAAGATGAACAAAAGACCTCCATTTTGTGATTCCCTTACAGAAAAGGGAAAATATTCAAACAGCCAGAAAGTTATGGATTGGACCATTCATCAACACTCATCCTCACATATTGAGAAGTATTTACTCAGCTGGTAAAGTGATGACTTCCATCAAGAAGATTGAGTGTATTTGGCATTTTGGATCCTTTCAATTTCTTTTTACTGACAAGGAGAGACTTTCTTTTTTAAAGTGTAGATCAAAGCATGAAAGTTCAGTTCACATCAAATGAAATGCCAGTCAATTGATCCTGTCTTGGGATGCTGGTTTAGGCATCATCTTCTGCCTCTCTTCCTTACAAATATATTTCTTATTTCCTGCTTGAGATTTGCCATGCAAGCTCTCCCCCTACACAGGAGATTTCACCGGGAAATAGGGTGGGAAGGACTCTCCAGGTCCCCCCCCCACACACACTTTCCTTTCTGAGGATCCGGTTTTGTTCCCGATGGCAGCATGCATGGCCTCTGCTCCCCCCCCCCATTGCCTGTTACAATCATGGAAAAGGGCGGTTAGGAGGGAGGGAAACATAGGTTGGGGAGAGTTTCTCCCACTCCTAAAACTCAAAAAACTGAACCTGGATGAGGACTAGACATGTCTCTCTTCCCCTTTTCTTAGAGGGACAACCCTCCGTCTCCCTTTCTGTGAGAAGAAGACACACACACTTACCTTTTCCACCTCTGGATCTTTCAGATTTTTCTCTCCGCCTTTCTAAACTCCTCCACAGCACATGTGGTTAAAGAGAGAATCTAGTAGTATCCCAGAAAGGCAAAACCAAATGACGTCACTGCCTTCCCAACTTGTAACAGGGTCCCAAAGCTGAAGTGCCCCCCCTGGTGGATTTTCTGTGCACGGAAGGTGCTCATACAAGAGTGGAGAAATAGGAGAGAAGGTGAATAGGAGAACAAGCCCTTAAGCCCTCAACCACACTCATCCCCCTAGAAATAGTTTTCTGAGAAGGTAAACTTCCACCTAGGATATTCAGTGTATTTGGCATTTAACAAAGGATGAAAATTCAGTCCACATCAAATGAAATGCCAGTCAACTGACCCTAGTTTAGGATCCCCCATTTCTCTTTCTTCCTACACTCAGCCATGCAAGTTCCCAACAAGATACCCTCAACACAAACAGGTCAACCAAATTGAGGGGCTCATGAAACACAAAGGCTTAAAAGCACACAGCTGAACATGATGATCTGGTTCACTACCCTCCTATGGCAAATTGAACTGCAGAGGCAGCAAACCAAGTTTAGTGTCATCCAGCACATAATGGGAATGCAGGCATAATCTTTTGCATCTCTTCCTTGCTAACCTTTTCTGATTTCCTGCTTGAGATTTCCCATGCAAGCTCATCCACTCCCCCTCTCCAGGAGCTTTTTCCGAAGAAATGGGGCAGAAAAGACTATCCAGTTCACCCTTTTTCTTTCCTGGGCCCTGAATTTATTCCTGGTCTGGACATCTGCTCCCCCCTCTGCCTGTTAGAATCATCGAAAAGATTGGTAGGGAAACATGGGATCTGGGGGTCTCCCAGTCCCAAGACTCAAATGATTGTATCTGAATTAGACACAGGGTGCAATTCTGGGGCAACTGCAATGTCACGATGTTTTTTTTGTTTTGCCAGCTGTGCTTATATTCTAAGACATACGGTAGGCTGACTCTTCTCTGTAAGCCTAGTGTGCATGTCCCTTTCTTTTTCTCTTTCTGTTTTGCCTGCCATGAGGAGGTGTGCTAGGAACTTTACCAGAATGTAGTTATTAGCCAGTAAGTTTGTTTGTTATTTATTTTATTTTCCTCCAAACGCTGTGGTGAAAATCCTGACAAGCCGCTTCCCCCTCCGCGTTAGCAACTACGCAGGCTCGAAAAAAGAAGGGGCGGATTTATTGTGAAAAAGGACCCTGGTGAATGCCTAACGGGCGGGAAATGGTGTAAGCCAAACTGACCTGAAACAAGGAGCGATTGCTTCATCCACCCGATTCTTCGAGCGGCAGGCCTCAGTGATGGTTAAGGCGCTTATCTTTAAACGCAGATCTTTCCTCGCCACTTTATGAGTTTGGGCCCGGACTTGCTTTCTGAGCACGGGCGATGGGTGGTAATTTGCGCAGTGCGGCCGGCACATAGACCGGCCGCGCCGCATAAGCTCCCTTCCACGCCCACGCCCGTGCTTTTTGGCGGCCTGGCATCTTGGGCAAGTCCAGGGACCTTGCAAAGGCCTTGAGAGGTCCCCAAACTTGTCCAAAACACCGGCTGTGCCGCGTAAGCTCCTGACCCCACCCCCACCCTCACGCCCATGCTTTTGGGTGGCCTGGCAACTTGGGCAAGTCCGGGGACCTTTCAAAGGCCTTGCGAGGTCCCCGAACCTGTCAAAGACGCCGGCTGCACCACGTAAGGCCATGCCGCCGCGCCCCCCATGCCCATGCTTTCTGGCGGCCCTACGGCCCTGCACTATAAGTGAGCCCAGGATCCTTGCAAGGCCGCAAAAGGTCACTGGACTCGCTTATAGTTCAGGGCTGTGGCAGGCCACTCCAGATGGCCTGCCGCTGCCCCCCCTGCCCCGTGCTTAGTTGTAACTTACTTACCTCCTCGGAGTGGACAGGCAGCAACAGAGAGCCAAGCAGGAAAAAAGGTAAGTAGGTTTAGATAGGGTTCTTAGAGGCAGGTGGGGTGATTGGTGAGCCAACCAATCAGTGAGCAGTGGGTGGGGCAAGGATAGTGCAGACGGGCAGGGGGAGCGAGCAATGGAGCGGCTTCTAGATGGGCAGGGGCAAGCGAGCGAGTAAGTTACACGGCCGGTGCAGGTGCTCCGGAACTTACCTCCGGGTCTGGTGACAAACTGGTTCGCCAGAACCGGTGCGGACTGGCAGCAACCCACCACTGCTTTCATTGTACAACATATACCGTATTCAATTATGATTATTTCTTTCTTTTCAATAAGCCTAATTCCCTTACATTGTTGATTGTCTATTTAATAACAATATACCTTTATATAATATTTTATCCCATCCTAAATATATTATAGCATAAAATTTTTTACCAACTGTTTATATTTCTATAGCATTATTTTCAATTATGTATAATCCTACCAATCATCCATCGAGTATCCTTATGTTCATTATTGTCCTTGTACATCTTACATTCAAACAAAAATGTTATTTCTTCATTTTTCAACAAGGTATTCTAAATAATCACTTCATATATATTCCAATTTTTGATTACTTCCCTATTAAAATTATTTATCAACAACAGGATAACTTTATAATATATACTTAGGGTTATACATTATATCACCAATCCTCTATCAAGTATACATGGATTCATTATTATCCTTATCCATTTTAAAACAAAAAGTTCTAAATTATTCCATTCATACACACACACACACACACACACACACACACATCCACACCCACACACACATACATACATACATACATATCAGTCTTTCATTGTATCGTTATTAATTTATTTAACAACATAATTGTATTATCACTTATCTCCTTCAATTAAAACATAAGTAAAACATTTTTCATTTCTAGGGTTTTTTTTTCAGCCACTGATAAATCAAATCCCATATCTTGTAAAATTGCTCATCTTCTTGTTCTCTAATTTCAAATGTCAATTTGTTCATTTCAGTGCACTCCATTATTTTTCGAATAACTTCTTCCTGTTTTGGTATTGTTTTATTTTTCCAGTTTTTTGCATAGCTGCTGTTAAAATGTTTACAATCAAATATTTTAAGTCTTTGTTATACAAGCTACAAGTGTTTGCAGATGATTTGGTTTTCATTCTTCATTCCTTTTATTTCTTCTCTTCTCTAATCTTTCTATTTAAAACTTCTAATGTTAAGACAAAAAGTAACGGTGATAATGGGCAACCTTGTCTCGTACCTCTCTTTATTTCAATAGAATCTGTCAATTCTCCATTTACCATTATCTTTGCTGTTTGTTTATGATATACCATTTATATGCTTTGGATAAATTTCTTACCAAAATTCATCTGTTCCAATTGTAAAAACATAAATTGCCAATTCACGTTGTCAAAAGCCTTCTGTGCATCAAGAAACATCATTTGTTTTTCGTGATGAGCCTCATAGTATTCCAAAGTATTCAAAATCATTCTCATATTGTCTTTAATTTGTCTCTGGTAAAAAAAACATTTTCATCGAAGTGGATAAAGCTATTTAAGTATTTTTTGAGTCTCTCTGCTAATATAGATGAAAATAGCTTATAATCTGAATTTAATAAAGAGATTGATCTACAGTTTTTGGTTTGTGTTAAATCAGTCTCCTCTTTAGATAGCAATGCAATGTATGCTTCTGACCATGATTTAGGTATTCTCCTCTCAGTTATCACTTCATTTATAACTTCTAAGAGTGGGAGAGACAAGGTTTCTTCAAATGCTTTCGAAATCCTTCTTCAGGATGATAGATGAAATAAATTTAAAAGATATATGGAGAGAAAGAAATACTATAAAAGAACAATATACTTTGTATTCAAATAGACATTCATCATTTTCCAGAATTGATATGATATGGGCCTCAACATAATTGATTTGCAATGTACAAGAAATTGAGATTGAAACAAACATTTGGGCGGACCATAATCCAATTACAATTAAATGGAAAGGCCAAAGGACAAGACCTAGATGGACACTAAACAATATCATATTGAAAGAAAAAGACTCTGTACAGAAAATGGAAAAAGAATTGGCCCTTTTCTTTAAAGAAAATAGAAAAGAAGATACATCAATGCAGAATCTTTGGGATACAATGAAGGCTGTTATTAGAGGTCTGATAATAGACTACACAAGGAAGAGAAATTCAAATAAAAGACAAATGCATAAAGCTCTAGACAATGACTATAAAATACTTGAAAAAGAGTTACAGTGATCATCACAAAAAAAGATGTTAAAATAAAAATGGATACAATCAAACAAAAAATGGATCTACTGAAAAAGGAAGAACTGGCACAAGAAATTAGAGGCACTAAACAGAATTATTTTGAAAATGCAAATAAACCAGGCAGATGGTTGGCATATAAACTGAAAAAAGAGAGAGAAGCAAAGAAAATATTCCAATTAAGAGATGAGCGAGGACAAATTCAGTATGGAAACGGTGAGAAAAAATATATATACAAGACTAAGCTGTATGAACAAGGGAAAGTGGAAGAGGGAGGAGTTAAAAAGTATTTACAGGGTGCTAATCTTCCCCAGATAGCAGACGAAACTAGAACAATGTTGGAAAGTAAAATAACAATGATGGAGCTAACGGAAGCACTTAAAAAACAAAATAATGGAAAAGCCCCAGGTCCGGATGGACTACCATGTGTTAATACATTTTAAAGCAGCTAATTTAATACATGAGTATAATACATGACTAGAACATAACCACACCATTGATATTTACTTAATTTTATTTAAATCCAATTTAGACTTCTTAAGAAGAAGAGAGACAAATATGCCCAAATTTATTGCTTAAAGCTGATTTTACCCATTTAAACATCATCCCACATTCTCAAACCAAGTGCATGCTGGGAAGTCAGACTCCATTTCATTTAGAATTTGGAGAAGGCAGAAGCAGCCACCTTAACCTGTGAAACATGGTCATCCAAGGACAAACCTACATCCCCCACACACAGCATCGATGTTGAGATTTAAATTGCTTGTATTGATTCATTGTTATGTTCAGCAGTAACTTAATACTGTCTATCTTGTATTTGATTCTCATTGTATGTATCCCTATTTTCCCCAGTTTCACCATATCCTGTTCTTTCTATAAAGCATTCAGATCTATACACACAGTCTGCTTTATTGGAGGATAGTGGGCTTAACTGCCTGTCGAGCTACACACCGACTAAGGTGTAGTGGGGACAGAGCTCCCCCGTCATTCCCGCTTCCTCTCCAGAGATCTGTCAAGGCAGAAGTTGGACTTGGAGGAAATTGCTTCCTGCAAACTTTCTCCTTCGTGCTTCTACATGCAGCAATGTCATCCACCGCCTCCTGCTTTGTCAAGAGAAGGAACCAGGGAAGGAAATGCCAACGATGTCTGAGATTGGGAGAAGAACATCTCCATTGACATGATGTGCACGCGCCCGCACACACACTCACACACCATTCCAAGATTGGAGTCTTTTATCCACATCTGAACTTGGAAACTGCTAATCATGCCTGGGCTTGGGGAGAAGGCCCTTTCCTTCCTCCGTGGTTCAAAGTACCCAAATTTGGAATGCAGTGTGTGTCTCTGGGTGTCTCTCTCTGTGAGTGCACACATATGCATGCACACGCTTGGCTGCCAGCAGTTTAGGGAGGCAAGGACATTGTGGGACACCAAGGTGTCCCCATGTTGAGTTATCCAGTATGACATGTTCCATCCTGACCCGGCTGTCCCAAGTCAGCTGTTCCCAATGAGCAGCGGCAAGCAGGCCATGTTGAGCCACCCATACTCACCTAGTTCCAGCGATCCGACTGCGACTACCCAGCCTTGCCCGTGTGGCACTGTCTTACATGGAACTGGTCTTTTGAGAACAACCATAAAGTTGATGCGGCCCTCAATAAGTTGATCTCTATATCCCTGCTTTAGGGAGATACAAAAACTCTGCATATTTTCTGATGCTCCTATCACAGCATTAGCTGCTGTTGCCTACTTATAAACAATAGATACCAAAGCACAATGTTACATTGGATTTGTTATGGGCAAAACAAAACTTGCTCATATCCTGAGCATACTGTATCTAGCAGTGGTGGGTTCCTAACCAGTTTATTACTGGTTCGCTGAGTGTGAGCTTCTTCAATCTGAGAGTTCTGTAAATTACCTCCACATCCCGTCTGGGCAGCTGTCTGAAGAGGCTTGAGCTGATGTGCAGCAAGTGGATTTTTTAAAACTGCTAATGGAGAGCTCTGTGAGGCTGCTTGGAGGCAATTTAGTTCCTCCTTCAGCTGCATAGGAACCAGCTGATCGGTGGCAGGAAGTCAGATCTTCATTTATTTAACAAGCCATTTGATTCAATTAATAAATTTGATTTTAAGAATATGTAAAATTGAATCTGATTAATTTGACACACTTTTTGAGGGCAGGCTCCCTTAGGTTCGTATCTCATGGAATACTTGTATTTCAATTTTTTCAGTTTCACCCATTCTGTACTCTTAATAAAGCCTCCAGATCTGCTCACATGGTCTCTTTTACTGGGGGATAGTTGAATTTAGCTGCATGTCAAGCTGCACAGTAGTAAAATGTAATGAGGACAGGACAGACCTTATGATTCTAGGAAAATTTCATCTTTGAGAGGGATGTATGCATGATTCAGAATTTAGGGTTTCTCCTACACTCACTGGGTGGTCTTCCTCACCACTTTTTAGCTAATGGCAACATAGTTCTTATCAGAACTTAGGCTGCATAAAGGTGAAGAGGAAATCCATCAGAAGCTACCATAATGAAATAAAATCTGATGCTTTTTAAAATTTTATTTGGTGTGCCTCGGAAGAGGGGTAGTCTTATACGGTGAGTATAGCCCAAACCCTATATTTTAACAAGAAAAGTTGGGTGTCGTCTTAAACACCCAGTCGTCTTATACGCAGGAAAATACGATAATTGCAACATAATTCTTATCAGAGCTCAGGCTGCATAAAGGTGAAGAGGAAATCCATCAGAAGTGACTCTTCTGTGTTCAGGGAGGGAGTTGAAATAAACCTGGGAGACATAAAACTACACAGCAAGACAAAAGAAAACTGGGGAAGAAGAACAAGGGGCCAAAAAGTTTTTAAACCTTGGTTGAAACCCGAGTAAACTCCTCAATATAACTGCAACTTTCAACTATTAAATTTCCTTGGTTATTGTATAATTAAATTACAGTCCTCCCATGGATTATCTTGTAATCTCCTTGTTTCTCTTATCCACTTTCTATCTTGTCTTCCCTTGCATCTCCTTCATCCATCCATGCTATGCATAATTCTTTTCTTCTTATTGTAGGTGATTGTTATGTCTTCTGGATTGGCTCTATGACCCACAAATGCCTTTGAGAGGCATGAAAGAACCTGGACCAGCCTGAGCAATGATACCGGGATCAATCCACAGATCACAAATAAAGAGACAAAATCTTCCAAACACAAGACCTGAAGATTTTCCGATGGTTTGAAGAGATTCTTCTGGATATGGAGGTGAGGGGAAAAAAGAGATCTAGCTACAATTGCAAGAAAGAATGTACATGGAAACAAAAAAAGGGGTTAAAAAAGAATTGAATTAACCTCTCTGTGTCAGGCCTGCAGTTATATACCTTTTAGGATCTTTGGCCTGCCACACTCTCTTTTATTTCACTGTGCTGCTTCATTAGTGTAGTAGTTGGGAGGGGGGAATAGAAAGGAGAATTGTGCAATGTGTTGTTGTTATTCTATTCTAGAAGCCCAAGATCATCTTTTGCCTCCGCATCTCTGCATGTGACCGGAATTAGATGGGTGGAAATGCCAGTGTGGCTGAAGAAGATTGGACCGTGTGATGGATTTATGGGTGAGGGGATAAGATCAGGAACTTTCAACTGGGTGAAATCCCAGGAAGTTTTCAGATTTGGGATTTTCCACAGATGTGCCAACATGTCTGTCTTATTAAGTTGGAATTTTGAGGAAAGTTTTGCCTTGGACTCTAATTTAATTCTGCATATTTGGAATGCTGACATTATCCTAAATCTCTCTTTAAAATAAATCACCAGCACCCCCGCAAGGGGACTGGTGAGAGGGGTGCTGATTTCCCAACGCTGACTGACCCGGTCAGCGTAAAATATCAGTGAAGAAAATGAGCTGGACAAGATGCTTCTCTGCAAAACTTCAGAGTGCAAAGGAATTTCTGTTTGAAGCTTCTTTGCAAAGCCTTGGAGTGCGAAGGAATTTCTGTTTGATGATTTGTAGCATCTGGAGGAATGCAGTGGGGGAAAGATTCTACACACAGCTGGAAGCAACAAGGTGTTTGGAATCTCAGATCATCTTCTTCAGCCAAACGTGAGTCAATCTTTCCCCCCTTCACTAGTAAAAGCTGCAATGGACTGGAGGACTGGAGTGGAGATAATTACTCCTTCCAAACAGCGATAAATGAAATGACCCACTACCCTGCAACTGAGTTGAAGACAGATTCCCTGTCAAAATGGAAAATTCAACTCAGCCAGCAAGAAGGGATTTGACCAGCATTTTTCACTAGCCAACTACCGGAAATTGGGCTTCAGCTTGTGAATTAAGCACCGCCAAATTGGGCTTTCTTCCCAGAGTTTGGATGGAAAAGATGCCAGTGGGCATCTGCTTGGCCATCAACATGGGAAAATCCTCCAAGCCAGCAGAGGGGGCCTTGGCATATATCCCCTCCTAGCCAGTCATCGTTGGTTGAACTGCAACCTGTGAATCAGGCACCCCCAGGATGGGTCTTAACCCCAGGTCATGGATGGAAGGGATGCCAGTGGGCACCTGCCCTCCCTCAGTAGATGGCACCATGGCAGATAACTGGGCAGTGGCCAACCCAGAGATTGACACCCCCCCCCCCCACAGAGTCCAGTCTCAACTGCAATGCCACAACAGGTTCTTACCCCACCTTCCTACAGAGAAGTGTTCTTGATAATGGAAGGAGGGATGAACGAGGGGAAGACTGCAGGATGGATGGTGGAACAATGTGCACCTGCAATGCCCCAACAGATTCTTACCCCACCTTCCAACAGAGAAGAGTTCTCGACAATAGAAGAATGGATGAATGAGGGGGAAACTGCAGGATGTATAGCAGAACAATTTGAGTATTTGAGTATTTATTAATACTTATAGGCCGCCCTTTTCCCTGAGGGGACTCAGGGCGGCTTACATAAAATGAGGGGGGGGTATACAGACAATAGACACAAACAATACAGAGTTCTCGACAATAGAAGAATGGATGAATGAGGGGGAAACTGCAGGATGGATAGCAGAACAATGTGATGAGGCGGTTCCTAAGTTTAGAGATGTAACTAGGTTCCTTCCCTCGTGGGGCCCAATAAAATGCCACCGTTACTGTCAACTTAGCCACAGAGCATCAGAGTGCTTAGCTCCAGCCCCAATGCCACAAACGTGCATACCAACTGCCACGGTGGTAAAGAGAAGGCCCCAGATGCCACCAGAAAATAGTCATCTGGGGCAACAATCTCTGGAAGAGGATCCCCACCTAAGGTGATGAAGAGTCCTACCAAAGGGGAGGCCTCGGAGGAGGAAAATGCCAAAGATGACCCAATGGTGAGTGCACCCATCCTCAAAACTACCCAACTGATATTTAATTGATTTCATTTAAATCGAATTTGGACTCACCACACTACAAAAGAGCAAAACATGGCGATAATGCTTGAAAAGAAAATTGCACATGCACTTGGGGCACTTCTGGCTCCTTTTGTGAGAGAGGAATTGTTCATCCTTTCAGCTCTTCCCACATGCTCTACATTGATCTGCATGTGACAACTCCCTCATATCATGAGGCCTTTGGCTGAATAATGTTCAATGCTTCTGCATAGATACTGGCTGATTCAGGTCTCAGTTCTACACTAGGGATGCAAATTTAACTATTGTGGAGGATCCCAGTTCTCTACCATGGGTGTAATTTGATTATTATTATTTTTTGAAATTTTCCTTTTGGGCTTAGGGAAGCAGCATCTGTTAAATGTCTTCGCATCGCTCTGAGAGCTATGACTAACTGGGAGACTGCTGGCAGTTAGAAAACAGGAAACTCATTTCTAAAAAATAAAATAAAATGAACATATATACCACGGATTTCAAACTCCATGTGTCACGTGGCCATCATGTGACATATTGCAACAGTTTCCCTATTCGCGGAGCTGGGGTAGGCGTGTCCTTCACGTAACACAACCAGCCTGTGAGCCGTTAATTTGAGATTTCTATATACTGTATATATAGATACATTCAAAAATATATAAATCATAATTATAATGACCCATGCCTATTGTTTCTTTTTTCATTACTAAAAACCTTTTTCAGAGTTCAGTCTGTAAATTTGAAATCCATTCAGAGAATCCATTAAATCAATAATTAGCATACATTCTCATCCAAATATATCTTTGTTTGGGGGATTCTCCACTCTATGAATCATGTTATGGGAAATAAGACTATGGGGTGTGCTGAAGCCCTTTCCACACTTCATGCATTTATATGGCTTCTCCCCTGTGTGCATCTTTTGATGACATGTAAGTTCATGGCTTGTTCTGAAGCCCTTTCCACACTCCATGCATTTATATGGCTTCTCCCCTGTGTGCATCCTTTGATGGACTGTAAGATTACTGCGTGTTCCGAAGTCCTTTCCACACTCCATGCATTTATAGGGCTTCTCTCCTGTGTGAATCCTTTGATGGGGTGTAAGATTACTGCGTGTTCCGAAGTCCTTTCCACACTCCATGCATTTATAGGGCTTCTCCCCTGTGTGGATCCTTTGATGGGTAATAAGGTGATTGTTTTGGGTGAAGCCCTTTCCACACTCCATGCATTTATATGGCTTCTCCCCTGTGTGGATCCTTTGATGGCGTGTAAGTTCACTGCTTCTTCTGAAGCCCTTTCCACACTCCATGCATTTATAGGGCTTCTCCCCTGTGTGCATCCTTTGATGGCTAATAAGGGTAGTGTTTCGGATAAAGCCCTTTCCACACTCCATGCATTTATAGGGCTTCTCTCCTGTGTGGATCCTTTGATGGATTGTAAGATTACTGCGTCTTCCAAAGTCCATTCCACACTCCATGCATTTATAGGGCTTCTCCCCTGTGTGGATCCTTTGATGGGTAATAAGGTGATTGTTTTGGATGAAGCCCTTTCCACACTCCATGCATTTATATGGCTTCTCTCCTGTGTGGATCCTTTGATGGAGTGTAAGCTTACTGCGTGTTCCGAAGTCCTTTCCACACTCCATGCATTTATATGGCTTCTCCATTGTGGATGTCTTTTTATTAACAGTCTTTTTTCCATGTTCATTGCATTTATTTGTCTTCTCTCCCATGTGAAAACTTTTCTGTGATTCAAGAGACCCATTTTCTTGTGAAGGTGTGAACTTCCATCTGTATTTCTTTCCTTTGTCTTTGCCCATATTGGCTCCTCCTTTGGCTTGTGATGGACATGGTCCATTTACATTTAATGTGTCTTTGAAGATTCTTACACCTTTCTCAATATATTTCTTCTTTAGTTTTTCTTGTTGATCAATAAAGTCCTGCATCTGAGAAACAATCGAAGGAGATGACCTTTCCTTATTCCAGTTATTCAACAGGTTTCTCTCCTGATTTTGGAATTCTGTTTGAATTGCAGGTTTCTCCATTACATCTCCTTGTCTGAATACTTGGAATGGTTCTCCAGAGTCATTATTCTCATTCTCACCTTCAAAGTGAAAGAGAAATGAAAATGGGAGAAAGGTTAGGGAAAAAGCTCACTCTGTCAGAAGTCATATTGATTGCCTTCAGATATTGTGCCAAATTCCAATATATACTGCATATTTGCATCTTAATAATGGCATGGTATAGAAATGATAACATATCTATTGATGAGGCATAAAACCTTGCAAAAGACATTAAGTCAAAAAACCTGAATGGGAATTCTTGATAGGACTGATATGGAAGCATCTGGGCCAAAATAGTTGAAAATCTGTGTGATGAAGTTTGGCATTACCTCAAACCAAGAAATTACTTTGTCATAAAATGTTTAAATATAAATATAAATTAGATAAGATATATCTAAGCAAAATGCCATTGACCTATTTCCTTCCTAGGAGCACTAGAAAAACAGAACTTTCCCTTCTCCCTCTGAAGATATCAATTTATAAATGTTTTCATAAGAACTAATTAATGGCATCTAAGTACAAAATGTCTTCCTGAACTCTCTGACTGGAGAGTGGGAAACCCTTACCAAGAGAGGCCACATTCTTATAATTCTCCAGCATGACTTCCCAATGCAGAGCTTTTTGGTCAGGATCCAGCTGAGACCATTCCTCCTCGGAGAAATAAACAGCCACCTCCTGAAAGGGCAGAAGAACCTCCTGAAAGGGAGAAAAAAATACAGAATAGACCAAGGAAGAATTGCAGGATCTTTCCTATTATTAAGAATTTTATATAGCAAACATAAACATTAAGATAAATGGCTCTATGCTTAGTAAGGATCTGTGGTTTAGATGACAAAATTGACAGAACCAAAAGCATTTGACTAAAGAAATATTTTAGGAAGATTTTATGAACTTGAATGATTCTGTAGGACTTTCAGTGCCATTCAGGTTAAATAAGCCCTTTTTTCTTCTGGATCAATTGATCTACCAAACAGCCAACAAACCCGAATTAGAATACTCTTCATTCTGGATCTATGAATCCATCCATCCACAATCAAAAGGTCCTCAGTGACTTGAGAGAATCAACTGGCAGATTGGTCCTCGGAAAACCCACCAATCAGTGACATTAACCCTTCCTTGGATAGTGTTCCTGATTGGTGGGTTTTCCAAGGCCCACCTGCCAGTTGATTCTCTGAAGACACTGAAGGCCTTTAAACGCTTCCTGCCTTTAAAGAAGGAAATGTGTCTGTAGGGGAAGGGATTCTTTGTAGTATTTTATGAAATGCCTTATGTTGTCCTAAGAAGGAGCAATCCTGTTCATCCTCAACACCTTCCTGAAAGTGCTGGGAGAGCTCAACCAGGGTTCTGTCTGGTGTGCCATCAATACCCAGAGACTCTGCTCCTCCTCAGATTGCAAGGAAGCTGCTAGTAGTCTGAGCCATTGGCTGGACAGTAAATAAGGAAATGGAGATTGTTTTCCATTGAAGACAATTCTTAGCCTATGCAAAGTTGGATTGTTTGGCCTCTAAATCCAGGCACAAGTCAGAAGATTAAATTTTACTTTCTAAGCTAATGGGGCCTTGGCTAATTGCTCTTTCAGAACACTTTTTACTTGGAGACGTTTCTATATTTCGACTGTCCTGGGATTTTAATAATCTTAACTGTTAACCGTGTATTTTTCTTATTAATGATTGTAAATGAGGCATTGGAAAAATGGAAGCTTGCTAGTTTGAATATTTAAATATTTTTGAGGTTCCTAGCACAAATTCAACTCAAATAATTACAAAAATGGGCACCATGTACGATAGTGTAGGGCAGGGTAGGGTAGGGTAGGATAGAATAATTTAGTTAGAAGGGAACTTGGAGGTCTTCTACTCCAACCTCCTGCTTAGGCAGGAAACTCCATACCATTTCAGACAAATGGTGATCCAAGTTTCCACCCATTTGCTTTGGAGAACAGCTTGACTCCCTCTTCTTTGTGGCAGCCGCTGAGATATTGAAACATTGCTGTCATGTCACCCCAAGTCCTTCTTTTCATTAAACTAAACACACCCAATTCCAGCAACCATTCTTTATATGCTTTAGCCTCCAGTCCCCTAATCAGCTTTCTTGGTCTTCTCATCTAGGGTGGACAGGTGCTCACTTACCTATTTTAACTTGTGTTCCTAATCTGTTTTTTGTGGTGCTGTTTTTGATAAGTTGGACTGGTTTTTTCCTTTGGGTAAAGGCAGATGAAAAACATGAGTTAAGTAGTTCTGCTTTCTCCCTATTGCTTGTCACCTTCTTGCCACTTTCTCCCACCAATGGATCAATTGTTTCCTTGACTTTTTAAAAGTTTTTAACATAGCAATAGCAATAGCAGTTAGACTTATATACCGCTTCATAGAGCTTTCAGCCCTCTCTAAGCGGTTTACAGAGTCAGCATATTGGCCCCAACAACAATCCGGGTCCTCATTTTATCCACCTCAGAAGGATGGAAGGCTGAGTCAACCCTGAGCCGGTGAGATTTGAACAGCCGAACTGCAGAACTGCAGTCAGCTGAAATAGCCTGCAGTGCTGCATTTAACCACTGCGCCACCTCGGCTCAACATGTTGAAAGACGCTTTTATTTTTGGTCATAAGCGTTAGTTCATTAGCTTTCCTCACTTCACCTTTGCAGGCTTGGGCTATTTGGTGATATTCTGCCTTAGTTATGTGCCCCTCTTTCCCTTTTTTGTACTTGTCCTTTTTGTCTTTCAATTTATCTTTATGTTCTTTATGCAGACATGCTGATTTCTTTTGAGAACTGTTATTTTTCTTCTTCACTGGTATTATGCTAGACTGGGCTTTTATAATCTCACTTTTCAAAATTTTCCAAGCTTCTTGAGTTGTTTTCCCCTTGAGGATTCTCATGCATGGAATCATTCCCAAGGTCTCTCTAAGTTCAAGTTTGTCTTTTAAAGTCCAAGACTCTAGTTTGACTTAGTTCTATTGCTTGTGCTTGCATAATGTGGAATTCCGGTATTGCATGATCACTCCCCCATAAGATTCCTATAGCTTCAACACCTTCTATCATTTAATCTCTCTGAGAATTAAGACCAATCTGGTTGATTCCCTTGTTCCCCTTCTCTACTTTTTAGGAAACAAAGTTGTATGCTAGGTTTATCAGGAACCTGTATGATCTTCCACTTGGTGCAGCGTTTGTCTCCCAGTTGATGTTAAGGCAGTTATCAGCATTGTTGTGCTCTATTTCTGTAGAGATGTAGTTATTTCTTATATATAGTGCAACTCTACAACCTATTTCATTTGGTCTATTTTAAAAAAATAAAAATAGCTGTATTACCCTATAGTTGTATGTTTCATTTGTAGGTTTCAACCCGCCAAGTTTCCGTCATGGCAACAATATCGTATCTGGTCTCATTTACTTAAATTTCTAATTCACCCTGTTTATTCCTCATACTTTGTGCATTGGTGTATACACATTTGCGTCCATTTTGACTGACCATGTGTTTACTGTCTACATAACCTGTGTTGTGTCTGACTTCCCCTACTTTCGTACCACCTGTTTGATTGCAGATTGTATGGCACTCACAATTAAATGCATGATTTTGCTTCACAGCAAAATTGACATTCTTACCCACACAAACATCTATGTTATATGCACTGTTAACCCTATTAATTTTAGATTGCTGGGGACAGAAATGTTCTGTATCAATTAATTCTCTGTCTGCACTGTTTAGTTGAAATGTTTATCCAGAGCATCTGTGAATTTAATGCCAAGCAATCCATTTGTTTGATGGACGCAAACCATCTCTTTTGTACAGTTTTTCATAGGACAAGCTGCAGACATCATGACTAACATAAAGAATTCTGTAAAACATTATTTATTGAAAAGTTGGGAGAATAATTAGCGAAAACAGTTTTGTTTTTAAAGTACTAATCTAAAAAAAAATCCTAAAAAGAATCTCCAACCAAAAGAAAAGGGGAAGATGGTAGAAGACAGTACAGGTAGTCCTCAACATACAACAGTTTTTAGGGATTTACAACGACAGTGACAAAAATGACTTATGCCCCTTTTTCATACCTATTACTGTTCATCATCCCCATGGCCGCATGATCAAATTTGACTCATATTTATGACAGTTGCAGGGTCCCAGGGTCATGTGATCACCTTTTGTGAACCTCTGACAAGCAAAGTCATTAGGGAAGCCACTTAACAACAACCATACTTCTAACTTCAGCGATTCACTTAACACCTGTGGCAAGAAAGGTCGTAAAATGGGGCAAAGTTCACTTAACAAATGTGTCACTCAACAACAAAAAATTTAGGCTCAATTGTGGTCCTAAGTCAAAGACTACCTATAATATGTACAACAGCTGATTTCCTGAGGGAAAAAATAAAAATCTAGTAAATCAAAATTATTCTCATACCTGAGTTGGAGGTTCAGTCATGGTTTCCACTCCCCCCAAACAAAGAGTCGACTTCCTTCTATTCTTCCCTGTGAGGGAGACAGAATTTCAAAAGGGATAATTAATAAAATGGGAGGAGAGGACACAGAGAAGATGAGAAAGTTAGGATTTATCAAAGGAGTGGAAGGACCTTATATTACCTCCTGAGGTCTCCTGAACTGGATCTCCCTGAGGGATCCCCCTGAAAGGCAGTTCTTGAGGGAGATTTGACAAATGCACCTTTGTCTCAGGATCTCTGATCTCCATTGCGAAGGACTTGAAATAGGATCCAGGAAAAAAAAAATTAATGGACATTACACATCATGAAGTGGTGCTTACCTCTGCTTAACATCTGATAAACTGCCAAAGATTTTTCAAATCTCAAAGGAATTTCAAATACACGTTTGAAATGTAAATATAAAATGGAACTTTTTACCAACTCTACTGGACTTGTGACAAAGGAAAGAAATACCGGGGTAAGATTTATATTTCACCTGCAACTCAACCTGCTCCTTCTTCTCCTCCGCCTGGCTCAGGAGGAAGCCTTCCACCAGGGCCACCGCCTGGGAGCTGGTCTCTGCTCCACACTCCCGCACCCAGCTCTCCATCTGCAGGGGCAGAAGGGCCAGGAACTGCTCCAGAACCACCAGGTCCAGCATCTGCGCTTTTGTGTGCTTTTCTGGTCTCAACCACCGACTACAAAAGAAGTGGAGTCGGCTACAAAGTCCTCGGGGACCCTCATCCTCCTGATATTGGACGCTCCTGAAGTTCCAGGCCTGAACTTGTGAAACGATGGTTCCTTCTTCCAGCATCTTCTGCCCAGTTCTTGCCCAGATCTCCCCACGGATTCCAGACTGAGCACTGGAAGGGCCTTTTCCACTTCCCTCACTTGCTAAAGGAAGGCCAGCCATTCTCTCTCTGCCCTGTAACACAATTCAGAATTAGTGCAAGGAAGGTTGTGTATCTCCAAATGCTTTTTCATTTCTTGGCAGAAATACCCATCTGGTTCTGTTCCAATACAGGAGGAAGGCGCTGGGAATAAAATGAAGGCTGGAGGCTGATTGGAAAGGAAGCAGAACCACCAACCACATGTCATTCTGGGACGGCTGACAAAATGGAGTTCAGAGTGGGATTCCTATGGGGTCATGGCTGGCACTCTATAGGCTAAAGGGGAAATGCAAATTCTACAATTTTATCTAACACCCAAGAGGACAAGTTCTGGGATCAGATTTGAGATTTTGAGATTTTTTGAGATTTTATTAACATTTGTAGGCCGCCCTTTTCCCTGAGGGGACTCAGGGCGGCTCACATAAAATCAGGGAGGGGAAATACAACGATGACATAGACACATATAATAAAAGTAATAAGCAACATACACTCATCATTCGGGAGGGGCAACTATCCTTGTCCCCAGGCCTGACGGGCTAGCCAGTTCTTCAAGGCTGTGCGGAAGGCCTGGACGGTGGTGAGGGTACGAATCTCCACGGGGAGTTCGTTCCAAAGGGTCGGGGCTACTACTGAGAAGGCCCTCCTCCTTGTAGTTGCCAGCCGGCATTGGCTGGCCGATGGAATACGGAGGAGGCCCAATCGGTGAGATCTAATTGGTCGCAGGGAGGTAATTGGCAGGAGGCGGTCTCTCAAGTATCCAGATCCACTACCATGCAGGGCTTTATGGGTGACTAATAGCACCTTGAAGCGCACCCGGAGATCGACAGGTAGCCAGCGCAGCTCGCGGAGGATAGGTGTTATGTGGGTGAACCGAGGTGCACAATCGCTCGTGCGGCCGCATTCTGTACTAGCTGAAGTCGCCGGATGCTCTTCAAGGGCAGCCCCATGTAGAGCACGTTGCTTGTATGTATGTATGTGATTCTCTATCCATTCACATACATTGTAATTTTCTTTTTAAGATCTGAGTGGGACTGGAGGATTACAGAAGGCACTTGTGTTGCTGTCATATGACCATGCATGGTGGAAATTTCTAAGTTGGAGAACCTTTATAAAAAGTCTCCCATCTTTGTGATCTGGATTCTTACCATCCTGTATGTTTTCTTCCTTCCTTTGGGGACTTCTGCAGAATCTCCAGATCGCTGTACGTGATGAAATGTTATGAAAAACAGGGGCAAAGAGAGGACCTTGTCAAGATTGAGACCACTGCTCTAAAAACAGGAAACCACAACCTGTGTTATGCCATTCATATATCAGGGCAAAGCTCAACTTTGTCAACCTTTGGCTTAATTGTGTTGCTTATCTAAAGTTTCTGCCTGATTCAATCTTTCTGAATGGATTACCAAATCTGCATTTCTAAAAACTGCCCCCCTCAGTTTCCCCTTGGGGCAGGGAGACTGAAGCTGGCTTCTGCTTCCCTTAAGAGCACGATTCTCCATTTCTCCCTTAGGGGGAATATAATATTCTGCTTCTTTTTAATATTTCCCCAAAATGTTATTCTTGGAGGGGGGGGAGGTTTCCCACACATTCATAGCAATGTTCACCTAGCCATGGGAATACCTAAAGTCTTCTTAGCCAAAGAAATAACATTGTCTGTAAAGAAGATGAACAAAAGACCTCCATTTTGTGATTCCCTTACAGAAAAGGGAATATATTCAAACAGCCAGAAAGTTATGGATTGGACCATTCATCAACACTCATCCCCACATATTGAAAAGTATTTTCTGAACTGGTAAAGTGATGACTTCCATCAAGAAGATTGAGTGTATTTGGCATTTTGGATCCTTTCAATTTCTTTTTGCTCACAAGGAGAGACTTTCTTTTTTAAAGTGTAGATCAAAGCATGAAAGTTCAGTTCACATCAAATGAAATGCCAGTTAATTGATCCTGTCTTGGGATGCTGGTTTACTGCTTTCCTAAGACAAATTAGAAAGGGGATCCAAACCTAGTTTAGTGTCATCCAGCACACAGTGAGAATGAAGGCATCATCTTCTGCCTCTCTTCCTTGCAAATATATTTCTTATTTCCTGCTTGAGATTTGCCATGCAAGCTCTCCCCCTACACAGGAGCTTTCACCGGGAAATGGGATGGGAAGGACTCTACAGGTTTTTCCCCACACACACTTTCCTTTCTGAGGATCTGGTTTTGTTCCCCAGGGCAGCATGCATGGACTCTGCTCTCCCCCCGCCCCATGCCTGTTACAATCATGGAAAAGGGCGGTTAGGAGGGAGGGAAACATAGGTTCGGGGAGAGTTTCTCCCACTCCTAAAACTCAAAAAACTGAACCCCTTTTCTTAGAGGGCCAATCCTCCGTCTCCCTTTCTGTGAGAAGAAGAAGACACACACACACACACAAACATACACACACACACACACTTACCTTTTCCACCTCTGGATCTTTCAGATTTTCTCTCCGCCTTTCTAAACTCCTCCACAGCACATGTGGTTAAAGAGAGAATCTAGTAGTATCCCAGAAAGGCAAAACCAAATGACGTCACTGCCTTCCCAACTTGTAACAGGGTCCCAAAGCTGAAGTGCCCCCCCTGGTGGATTTTCTGTGCACGGAAGGTGCTCATACAAGAGTGGAGAAATAGGAGAGAAGGCGAATAGGAGAACAAGCCCTTAAGCCCTCAACCACACTCATCCCCCTAGAAATAGTTTTCTGAGATGGTAAATGGATGACTTCCACCTAGGATATTCAGTGTATTTGACATTTAACTAAAGATGAAAATTCAGTCCACATCAAATGAAATGCCAGTCAACTGACCCTGGTTTAGGAAGCTCCATTTCTCTTTCTTCCTACACTCAGCCATGCAAGTTCCCACAAGATGCCCTTAACACAAACAGGTCAACCAAATCGAGGGGCTCAGTTCACATGAAACACAAAGGCTTAAAAGCACACAGGTGAACATTGTGGGAAGTTATCATAGAGCCCTCTCCCAGAAAAATTAAACATCCTAGGAAATATTGAAAAGGCAGAATATTTCTCTGGATGTGAAAAGAAAGAAACATGCTTTAAAGGACAGAATAGTTGTCTGTAGCGTCCTGCCCATTCACACTTTGTCAATAGGCCATTGAGAAGGCCAGGCTAGCCCACTTTACATAATAAAGACTCCTCCACTGCAGTTGCAGGGCGAAGGGATATTACTCAACTCTCCACATGGCATCTGAGAACCCATCTATGGATTCAAAACAGCCTAGAGAGTAGCCCCCTGCATGGCCCCATGGGAGTCTGACAACCAATCAGAATACATTTCTTACACAGGAACAGGAAACAGAGAGGTGGGACTAAACAGGTTATAAAAAGCCTAGCAAGCCCCTTCCTCAGCCCTTCTCTCTTCTCCATCAACATTGAAACATGTGATCACCTTTTCTGTTCAGGGCTCAAGCCATGTGGCCCTGTCCAACAATAAACCATCTTTCCAAGCAGCCTCCATGTCTCCAGTGTCTTCTTCCCCACTTGGAGCTGAAACCAGAAGGACATTTCTTTCAACAACATGATGATCTGGTTCACTACCCTCCTATGACCAATTGAACTGCAGAGGCAGCAAACCAAGTTTAGTGTCATCCAGCACATAATGGGAATGCAGGCATAATCTTTTGCATCTCTTCCTTGCTAACCTTTTCTGATTTCCTGCTCGAGATGCAAGCTCACCCACTTCCCCTATCCAGGAGCTTTTTCCGAAGAAATGGGGCAGAAAAGACTTATCCAGTTCACCCCTTTTCTTTCTTGGGACCTGAATTTATTCCTGATCTGGACTTCTGCTTCCCCCTCTGCCTGTTAGAATCATCGAAAAGATTGGTAGGGAAACATGGGATCTGGGGGTCTCCCAGTCCCAAGACTCAAATGATTGTATCTGAATTAGACACAGGGTGCAGTTCTGGGGCAACTGCCCTGTCACGATGTTCTTTTGTTTTGCCAGCTGTGCTTATATTCTAAGACATATGGTAGGCTGACACTTCTCTGTAAGCCTAGTGTGCATGTCCCTTTCTTTTTCTGTTTTGCCTGCCATGAGGAGGTGTGCTAGGAACTTTACAGGGGTGGGTTTCTCTCCCCGTTCCAACCGGATCGGTTGGAACGAGGCCGGCGGCGTCCTCGCGCACGCAAGCGGCGTGCGCGTGCACGCACGCGGCACGCGCATGCGTATTAGCGTCTGCGCGATGCTCCAGCTGCTCCTGGAGGATCACGCAGGCGTTCTGCGCATGCGTGGAAAGCGCGAAATTCAAAAAAACCGGGTAAGGAGCGGGCGCGGGTGTGCGGGCGCGCGCGGGCGCGGGGGGGGGGGGTTTCGCCGTTCCCGGAAGTTACTTACTTCCGGGTTCGGCGACCAACCGGATCGCAGGGACCGGTGCGAACCGGTTGAAACCCAGCCCTGGAACTTTACCACAATGTAGTTATTAGCCAGTAAGTTTGTTTGTTATTTATTTTATAATAAAAATATGTTTCTTAGAATCTACCTCAGGTTTATTTTACTTAATCATAAAGTAGACTCCAAGGAAAAACCACGATTCACCCCACATCAAACACAGGGCTGAATTTACAACTCTCACATGCCCATCCAACTGGGTGAGTGGAAGGTTTCTTCTATAGTTCTGTAACTTTTGAAGTTTGGGATTTGTGCACTATGGGCTTTGTGCTCTGAAAGGGGGTTGGGTAATTCTTATTGTGGCTGATATCTATGTCTTGTGTTAGAGTTTTGGGTGAGGGGCTGCTTGCTCTAATCCTATCATTCTGCTTTTGTTAGCTGTCAAAATTGCCGGAAGGAGTTTCGAAATATCCTGCGATGAGTAGATTTCTGCAGGCAGTATTTGCTTTGCTTATGAATGGAGCCATCTAGATAGCTGGATTCCTGTTGGATTCCTGTTTCAATAAGCTCCTTATCTTCAGTGCTGCATCCCTTTGCAGTTAGTTTCTTATTACAATGTTTTCTTTAGGCATCTGGCTGGAATGTGGAATGGGCTTCAGGCGGTTTTTATTAGCATCTTGGTCTTTTGACTTTTCTGAGGCTTTTCCTTATGGATAATATTTTTTTGATGGTTAATATTTTATTTGGGATAATGGGGGGGTTGATTTCTTCTTACATATGGGAAGAATCCCCCCCCCACCTGCACACACCAGCCCTTTCCACCTCTGGCTCTCTTTCCTTTAAGATGTTCTGTCAGGGCTGCAGCCACAATCCTTTTGGATCTTTGGCCTGCGACACTTTCTATTATTCTACTATGCCTTTTCTATTGTGGGAGAATGGGAGGGGGGATTGTATGACTTAGATGCTATGCAGCCAAAACAAAATCCCATTCTAGAAAGGCAAAGTCATCCTTTGTACCTGACCGGAACTGGATATGTGGAACTGCCAGCATGGCAGTGGAAGATTGGACCATGTGATGGACTTGTGGGTGTGGGGGCAAGATCGTGAAATTTCAACTGGGTGGGGAAAACCAGGAAGCTTTCAGATTCAGGTTTTCCCAGATGTGCCAACATGGCTCTCTTAATATATTGGAAGTTTGAGCAATACTTTGCCTTGGACTCTGATTTAATTTTGGAGGCTATTTGGAACCCAGACAGATTCTTTTTAACTGCCTGCGAAGCTCAAAGGGTTAAAGAGAGGGAGTCTAGCATCCTGGGAGGCAAGTCTTATGATCTCACTACTTTGCGAACCTGCAACAGTGGCCCAATGCCCAAGTACATGGTGTTCCCTTTTTGTTTGTAGAGTCAACACCCTGGTGGATTTTCTATGGGCCGTAGGTGCTGATGCCAAAAGTGGAGAATGGTGCATTTCCCATGGGAAACCAGGAGAGGGCACTCATCCTGCCCTTGATCAGAAAGCCTTCCCAATCCATCTGCTTTTGACAGTGTTATGCTGCAGTAAAGAATATTGTATTTAAAAGTACTAGTTTTAAAAAATAACATTTCCTAATAAGAATCTCTCTTAAATTTTTGTTGCTCAGAAATAACCATTTTCCTGACAGTTAGAAAAATAGATCAGTGGAACAACTTCCCTTTAGAAATTCCAACACTTTTTCAAAGAAGAGATTGGAAAACCATTTGTCTGAAACGGAAAAAAGTCCCGATTTTTGTAGAAAGGGTGCTCCGCCCCTTTTTTGGCTTCACTACGTGGCTTCCTCTTGGAAACATTTTCACTCATTTTTCCAGGTCTATCTTGTCTATAGATGGATTAGTGGCTGTGCGCCGGGAGGACGGCCTGCGGGGCTGGAGGCTGCGTGGTGGCTGCGCGCTGCCGAGCACAAGCAGGAGTCGCAGGGCGGGATGACCGAGCGGCCTTGCACGCAGCTCGCCTCACTGCCCGATGGAGGCTACCCGGCTGCTTTCCCTCCACCCTCATCTTTTTCCTCCCCTTCCTCCTCCTCCTCCTCACTGAGATCTGGATGCCCGACAATGCTTTCCTTTCCTCCGCGTTTGGCCCTTTCGTGCAGAGCCGCAAGATTATGAGCAATGCGGGGTTGCTATGGTAAGGGCGCCCGATCCCAACTGGGAACTGCTGCTGCTGCTGCCGCAGGGACCCAGCGGCACCCGATCCCTGCAGCAGTAGCTGGCTCTGCTCCCGGCCGCGGGCCCCTGCCCTGCTGTGTCCAGTGCGTCTTCAACAGCAAGCGGGTTGCCCGCCCGGCTCGCTGCCGCTGCCCCTCCATGGCCGGGTCATCCCAAACGTGCACGACCCGGAGCTTCCCGCGCCTAGCTGCATGGCACACACACACGGGCATTCAAGGAATCCAGCATTTTTTTTAAAAAGCAACAACGCCGGATTCCTTGAATGCCCGCACGTGTGTGCAACGCAGCTAGGCAGGGGGAGCTCCGCTTGGGATGACCTGGCTATGGAGGGGCAGTGGCAGCAAGCCGGGCAGGCAACTTGCTTGCTGATGAAGACGCGCTGGACGCGGCAGGGGCCTGCTGCTGCGAGCAGAACCAGCCACTGCTGCAGGGATCGGGTGTTGCTGGGTCCCTGCGGCAGCAGCAGCAGCAGCAGTTCCCAGTTGGGACCAGGCGCCCTTAGCGTAGAAACCCTGCATTGCTCGTAATCTTGAGGCTCCACGCGAAAGGGCCGAATGCGGAGGAAAGGAAGGCGCGTCGGGCATCCAGATCGCAGCGAGGAGGAGGAGGAGGAAGGGGAGGAAAAAGGTGAGGGAGGAGGGAAGCAGGCAGAAGCAGCCGCAGCAGCAACAACCATGCTGCCCGGGGTGGGCGTGTTCGGCACCAGCCTGACTGCCCGGGTCATCATCCCGCTTCTAAAGGATGAGGTCTTCGCGGTCCAGGCGCTCTGGGGCCGCACTCAGGAAGAGGCGGAAGAACTGGCCAAGGAGATGAGGGTCCCCTTCTACACCAGCCGGATAGACGAGGTCCTGCTGCACCAGGATGTGGATTTGGTCTGCATCAACCTGCCGCCTCCCCTCACCAGGCAAATTGTGGTGAAAACTCTGGGTGAGTCTCCGCGGAGAGCTTGGCGGGCAGCTGGCTGGACTTCTAAGAGGTGAGGGGGGAGGAGGCCGTGGAAGAAGCCGCAGCGCCTTGAAATGGAAAAAGGCCTGCTTCCCCCCCCCCCAATGAGACGCCTTCCACAATAATAGGAGAGGAGAGCCAGCCTGGATACAGCAGTCACAAGGCAGAAAGTAGCTGAGAGAAGGGGTGCGGGGGTTGGGAGAAGGCATGGGACGGGCTCCCAGCAGCAGCTGCTCGGATTTGCCATTTGAGAGAGAGAGAGGGAGGGAGGGAGGGAGGGAGGGGGAGAACGCGAGTGTGTGTATCCCTCCTTCCTTCAGCCCAACACTCTCGCTGGCATTCTGGCCAGACGAGAGGGACTGCAGAGGGTCTAGGGCAGCGAGTCATTCAATGGGAAAGTTGCCTCTTGGAAGAAATGACCCGGCTTGGCTCCCGCTTCGTCTCTCCTGTCTCTTTGCGTCTCCATTCGGTCGGCAGATTCAATCCAGCCAGCAAGAAGGGATTTGACCAGCATTTTTCACTAGCCAACCACCGGAAATTGGGCTTCAGCTTGTGAATTAAGCACCTCCAAATTGGGCTTTCTTCCCAGAGTTTGGATGGAAAAGATGCCAGTGGGCATCTGCTTGGCCATCAACATAGGAAAATCCTCCAAGCCAGCAGAGGGGGCCTTGGCATATATCCCCTCCTAGCCAGTCATCGTTGGTTGAACTGCAACCTGTGAATCAGGCACCCCCAGGATGGGTCTTAAACCCCGGTCATGGATGGAAGTAATGCCAGTGGGCACCTGCCCTCCCTCAGCAGATGGCACCATGGCAGATAACTGGGCAGTGGCCAACCCAGAGATTGACCCCCCCCCCCCAGAGTCCAGTCTCAACTGCAATGCCACAACAGGTTCTTACCCCACCTTCCTACAGAGAAGTGTTCTTGATAATGGAAGGAGGGATGAATGAGGGGAAGGCTGCAGGATGGATGGTGGAACAATGTGCACCTGCAATGCCCCAACAGATTCTTACCCCACCTTCCAACAGAGAAGAGTTCTCGACAATAGAAGAATGGATGAATGAGGGGGAAACTGCAGGATGGATAGCAGAACAATGTGATGAGGCGGTTCCTAAGTTTAGAGATGTAACTAGGTTCCTTCCCTCGTGGGGCCCAATAAAATGCCACCATTACTGTCAACTTAGCCACAGAGCATCAGAGTGCTTAGCTCCAGCCCCAATGCCACAAACGTGCACACCAACTGCCACGGTGGTAAAGAGAAGGCCCCAGATGCCACCAGAAAATAGTCATCTGGGGCAACAATCTCTGGAAGAGGATCCCCACCTAAGGTGACGAAGAGTCCTACCAATGGGGAGGCCTCAGAGGAGGAAAATGCCAAAGATGACCCAATGGTGAGTGCACCCATCCTCCCCTTCGCCTTCCAAGCCAACCTCCAAGTACCCGAGAAGGGGGTGGAAGGGGAAGTTGAAGCAGTTGTGGACACTGGTTGCACTCAATGCTTTATCAGCATGTCGATTGTAAAGCAACTGGGTATACGCAAAAGACATCTAGCCTGTCCCAATCGGGTTGAGCAGGTAGATGGAATGCTAATTGGAGGGGGCCCAGCCACGCTAATAACTGAGCTGGTAAAGTTACAAGTGGGCTGCCACTATGAGCTTCTCAGATTCATTGTGGCTCCAGAGATGCCAGAAAATACTATCTTGGGTCTTGCATTGCTTGACAAGTGGAGGTCTACGATAAAGTGGGAAGACGGCGGTAGGAAATTGATGATTGCATTTGGGCTGCTACCACCAGGGGAGGAATAGGGCCACTCAGGGACGATTGAACCCAAGAGCCCAGAACCTTCAGCACAAAAACCCAAGGGATCCAACAAGTACCAAAAACCTTGTTGGGGGATGTTTTGTCAAGAAAACCACAGTATGATAGTAAGAAGTTGTTCACCCCATCATTTCTTCCTCCCACCAAAAGACAGCCCAAGTCACAAATCGAAGTCAGGATAAGCTGATGACAGCTATGAAATTGGCGCTCCCTTACAGACCAGTGGCTCAACAATAACCAGGATATCCTAATGATGGAAAATGGATTAGCCTGGAAGGGGTCCAAACTGTACATCCCCGCAGGGTTGAGGCTGGAAGTTCTACAGCGAAGCCATGAGGAGGAACTAGGAGGTCACTTTGGAGTCCTAAAAACGCTTCACCTTGCCAGGCGTCAATTTTGATGGGCAAAGATGGAATCAGAGGTGGAAGATTACGTAAAAAGCTGTGCTACTTCCACAATGATGAAACCACTGCCGGAAAAGTCCCCTGAACTACTACAACGAGTGGCCAGCCCTAACCGACCATGGGAAGAGGTCGCAATGGACTTCATCGTGGAACTCCCAGACATCAGTGGGAACACAGTAATCTGGACAGTTATTGATTTGGTTTCCAAGCAGGCGCACTTCATCGCTTGCTCAGAGTTGCCGTCCTCAAAGAAATTAGCGAAAATGTTTGTGAAACACATTTGTCGCCTGCATGGATTGCCCAAGAGGATCATTTTAGACCGCGGAGTCCAGTTCACAGCCAAATTCTGGAGAGAGGTTCTGAGGTCCATTGGGTCCACACAAGAACTGCGCTCAGAGGTTCATCCCAGCATGAACTGTGCAGCAGAAAGAGGTGGAACAATACATCCGATATTATGTGCACTATCAGCAAGACAACTGGTTGGACTTGCTACCCTTCGCCGAAGTGGCGTACAACGATGTGGTCCACAGCAGCACGGGATTAACGGCTCTCCAGATTACCAGTGGCATGGAATTTGTTGCCATGCCTGAGCTGCCTAGAGAACCTTCCTCCTTCATGTCTTTGAATGAATGGATGGACTCACTAACGAAAGGCTGGGAGAATATGAACAAGGCTCTAGCAGATGTCGCAGAAACCTACAAGAAGCAAACTGATAACACCGCTCGCTCCAAAACCAATGTTCCCTCTAATTTTTTTTCAGTGTGAGCGGAAAAGTATAGTGTTTGAGCGGCATATTTTCATGCCTGAGCACCTGAATTTTTTTCACATATGTCACCTAAGATAACAACAAAATCAGTATTATTTGAAACTCAAAGTTATGTTTATTCAAGGGGCCCGCTTAATTAAAAGTGTTATATAATATCAGTATCACTTAACAACGCTCCTGCTTAGCAACCAAAATGTTGGCTCAGAAAGTCTGGCATTTGAAGCACGCAAGTCTTAAAGCTGTTGTTACAAGACCCTTGCACCCCTAACCCTTTAGGGAAAAAAAGCCCCAGGGGTCTTCAAACGTGACAGCTTTAAGACTTGTGGACTTCAACTCCCAGAATTCCTCCCTGAGGGGAATTATATATTTGGACTGTTTCATAGTTACATTAGAGAACTACATTGTTAGAACTTAGCACAAAAGATACCTTTTATCTGAAAATCCAAATAGAGTAAACCTGCTATTATCCCAGAGCACTAATGTCATTTGTCCCAATCTGTTTTACGAGTCTGTATTAAAATAGATAGAAACATTTTCACTAAATTTTATAGATCTCTATTTCAGGAACCTATCAGAAGTTAGGGCAAGATAAGAGCGGAAGAATGAATTTTGTTGCAGGTCATGGGGATTTTTTCAGCATCTTAAAAGTGGAGTGCATGTACATTGAACTAGCAATACCCATTTAATAACAAAAGGAAATGGCTGAATTAAATTTGGTAAAGTTGCAAGCGAGCTGTAAAAAGCTTGTGGTTTTTAAAATCATAGAATCAGAAGGGATACTGGAGGTCCGTGACCTGTCAAAACCGCGGAGGACAAAATCGCGCTCGACGAAAGCGCGCATTTGACGTCATAACAGCGTGACGAAAAAAATTAAAAATTGAAATAAAATTAAAATTAAAGCAAGCTGATTCACATAAAGGTAAGGGTTAGGGTTAGGGTTAGGGTTAGGTTAAGGGTTAGGGTTAGGTTTAGAGCGTTAGGGTTACGTTTAGCGTTAGGTTAAGAGTTAGCGTTAGGTTTAGGGTTAGGTTAAGGGTTAGGTTTAGGGTTAGATTTAGGGTTAGGTTAAGGGTTAGGTTTAGGGTTAGGTTTAGGGTTAGGTTTGGGTGGGTTAGGGTAAGGTTTTCACTTTATTTTTACATTTTTCGATCACAGTGCGATGTTTTCGTCGCGCTGTGATGCCGTCAAATGCGCGCTTTCGTCGAGCACAATTTTGTCCTCCGCGGTTTTGTGGTGGAACCCTGGAGGTCTTCTAGTCCAGCCCCTTGTCCAAGGCAGGAGTCTTTATATCATCTGAGACAAATGGCCCTCCAGTCTTTTGAAAACTGTAGCAAATGAATTAAGATTCCATTAATTTTAATTGTTCTTACTGTCAGATTTCTCCTTATTTCCAGCTTGAGTCTCCTGACAAGTTTCCGTTGCTTCTTGTCCTGTCCTCAGGTGCTATTGCTGCCACCTCCTCCTCCTCCTCCTCCTCCTCCTCCTCCAACAGCACCAACACATTTGCTGCCCAGCGCTGCGGCTGAGGTGAAGCTGCCAAAGCTCCCGCTGGCACCCCCGCAGCGTTGGGTGGAAATCTGGCAGTGCTGTTGGAGGAGGAGGAGGTGAACCAGCCTGCCACCGCCGGCCACCGCCAGCCCTGCCGCTCTTCCTGCCCCCTTCCCAGCCCCACAGTCCAGCGGTCTCAGCAGAAGCAGCCCCGGGTCTCCGCTGCCGCTCCCCGCATTTTCTGGATGGGGATCCCTTGGAGAGGGGATTCCTTCCTGCGAGACCCTGTCCAGAAAATGCGGGGAGCGGCAGCGGAAACCCGGAGCAGTTTCTGCTGCGACCGCTGGACTGTGGGGCTGAGAAGGGGGTGGGAAGAGCGGCGGGGCTGGCGGTGGGAGGTGGTGGCAGGCTGGTTCGCCTCCTCCTCCTCCAATAGGCAACAGCACTGCCAGATTCAGTTGTAGCCGCCTGCAAAGAACTTCCACACGTTTCCTTAAGAAATCTCTGCGCGGCAGATAAAACCTGCTGCGCGGGGTTTCCTTGCAACGTGCGCGGTCGCGCAGGCGTGCACCTTAGAGGGAACAGTGTCCAAAACCCCTTCCATGTGAGGGACAAAAATTTTGTGTCTACCAAATACATAAGTTTAAGAATGCTTAGCAAGGAATTTGGTCCAAAATTTCTAGGTCCATTCTCAATAGTGAAGATAGTTAACCCAGTTATAGTTCGACCCAGTCTACCCAGAAGTCTAGGGAAAATTGGCCCAGAATTTCATTGTAGCTTGTTGAAGCCAGTAATTGGATCCAGTATAAGACCGTCCACCCAAGCTTTATCTCCTCCTGTAGTGATAGAAGGGGAAACACAATCTCAGGTGGCAAAAATCGTAGCCTCCAGGCTGAATAGGGGTCGCTTACAGTATTTAGTGCATTGGAAGGGTTACCCTTTGTCTGAAGCTACATGGGTGAAAAGTTGGAACCTAAAAGTGGAGAAGTTAGTAGAACAATTCCTTGAGAAGTCTCCCAATAAGCCAAGGGGTCCCCCTGAGGGGGGAAGAGGTGGTTAATTGTGTTATGTTAACTTTTAAGTTATTCTCTTTTCAGAAAACGTGTTTTTTTCTGAGGAGAGGCCGCCTGTCAGGCCTGCAGTTATATACCTTTTAGGATCTTTGGCCTGCCACACTCTCTTTTATTTCACTGTGCTGTTTCATTAGTGTAAAAGTTGGGAGGGGAAATAGTAAGGATTAGAATTGTGGAATGTGTTGTTGTCATTCTTTTCTAGAAGCCCAAGGTCATCTTTTGTTACCGCACCTCTGCATCTGATTGGAACTAGATTGGTGGAAATGCCAGCGTGGCTGAAGATTGGACCATGTGATGGATTTATGGGTCTGGGGATAAGATAATGAACTTTCAACTGGGTGGAATCCCTGGAAGTTTTCAGATTTGAGATTTTCCACAGATGTGCCAACATGTCTGACTTATTAAATTGGAATTTTGAGGAAAGGTTTGCCTTGGACTCAAATTTAATTCTGCATGATATTTGGAACGATGACTCTCTGCTCTTTTCAGTCTCTTTATTGTCCAGCTTTACCCAGAATTATTACTGACAACTGAGCTTCAAACCAACATGACACTCTCAAATCCTGAAATATGTTCCCTCCAAATCCTTCCACAAATCTTGTGTTAATACATTTTTAAATCAACTAAAGAGTTTAATACGTAAGTATAATACATAACTAGGACAAAACTACCCAACTGATATTTAATTGATTTTATTTAAATCGAATTTGGACTCACCACACTACAAAAGAGCAAAACATGGCGATAATGCTTGAAAAGAAAATTGCACATGCACTTGGAGCGCTTCTGGCTCCTTTTGTGAGAGGAATTGTTCATCCTTTCAGCTCTTCCCACATGCTCTACATTGATCTGCATGTGACAACTCCCTCATATCATGAGGACTTTGACTGAATAATGTTCAATGCTTCTGCATAGATACTGGCTGATTCAGGTCTCAGTTCTACACTAGGGATGCAAATTTAACTATTGTGGAGGATCCCAGTTCTCTACCATGCTATAATTTGATTATTATTTTTTTGAAATTTTCCTTTTGGGCTAAGGGAAGCAGCATCTGTTAAATGTCGCTCTGAAAGCTATGACTAACTGGGAGACTGCTGGCAGTTGGGAAACAGGAAACTCATTTCTAAAAAATAAAATAAAATGAACGTATATACCACGGATTTCAAACTCCATGTGTCACGTGGCCATCATGTGACATATTGCAGCAGTTTCCCTATTCGTGGAGCTGGGGTAGGCGTGTCCTTCACGTAACACAACCAGCCTGTGAGCCGCTAGTTTGACATTTCTATATACTGTATATATAGATACATTCAAAAATATATAAATCATAATTATAATGACTCATGCCTATTGTTTCTTTTTTCATTACTAAAAACCTTTTTCAGAGTTCGGTCTGTAAATTTGAAATCCATTCATAAAACCCATTAAATCAATAATTAGCATTCATTCTCATCCAAATATATCTTTGTTTTGGGGATTCTCCAGTCTATGAATCATGTTATGGGAAATAAGACTATGGGATGTGCTGAAGCCCTTTACACACTCCATTCATTTATATGGCTTCTCCCCTGCGTGGATCCTTTGATGGGATGTAAGGTCACTGCTTTTTCTGAAGCCCTTTCCACACTCCATGCATTTATAGGGTTTCTCCCGTGTGTGGATCCTTTGATGCCTTGTAAGATGACTGCTGTTTCTGAAGCCCTTTCCACACTCCATGCATTTATATGGCTTCTCCCCTGTGTGGATCCTTTGATGGCGTTTAAGTTTACTGCTTGTTCTGAAGCCTTTTCCACATTCCATGCATTCATATGGCTTCTCCCCTGTGTGCATCCTTTGATGGGTAATAAGGCTACTGTTTCGGCTAAAGCCCTTTCCACACTCCATGCATTTATATGGCTTCTCTCCTGTGTGGATCCTTTGATGGCGTGTAAGATTACTGCATCTTCCAAAGTCCATTCCACACTCCATGCATTTATAGAGCTTCTCTCCTGGGTGGATCCTTTGATGGATTGTAAGATTACTGCGTCTTTCAAAGTCCATTCCACACTCCATGCATTTATAGAGCTTCTCTCCTGGGTGGATCCTTCGATGGATTGTAAGATTACTGCGTCTTTCAAAGTCCATTCCACACTCCATGCATTTATAGAGCTTCTCTCCTGGGTGGATCCTTCGATGGATTGTAAGATTACTGCGTCTTTCAAAGTCCATTCCACACTCCATGCATTTATATGGCTTCTCCATTGTGGATGTCTTTTTATTAACAGTCTTTTTTCCATGTTCATTGAATTTATTTGTCTTCTCTCCCATGTGAAAACTTTGCTGTGACTCAAGAGACCCATTTTCTTGAGAAGGTGTGAACTTCCAACTGTATTTCTTTCTTTTGTCTTTGCCTATATTGGCTCCTCCTTTGGCTTGTGATGCACAGGGTCCATTTATATCTAATGTTTCTTTGAAGATTCTTACACCTTTCTCAATATATTTCTTCTTTAGTTTTTCTTGTTGATCAATAAAGTCCTGCATCTGAGAAACAATCGAAGGAGATGACCTTTCCTTATTCCAGTTATTCAACAGGTTTCCCTCCTGATTTTGGAATTCTGTTTGAATTGCGGGTTTCTCGATTACATCTCCTTTTCTGAATACTTGGAATGGTTCTCCAGAGTCTTTATTCTCATTCTCACCTTCAAAGTGAAAGAGAAATGAAAATGGGAGAAAGGTTAGGGAAAGAGCTCACTCTTGTCAGAAGTCACATTGATTCCCTTCAGGTATTGTGCCAAATTCCAATATATACTACATATTTGTATCTTAATAATGGCATGGTATAGAAATGATAACATCTCTATTGATGAGGCATAAAACCTTGCAAAAGACATTAAGTCAAAAAACCTGAATGGCAACTCTTGATAGGACTGATGTGGAAGCATCTGGGCCAAAATAGTTGAAAATCTGTGTGATGAAGTTTGGCATTACCTCAAACCAAGAAATTACTTTGTCATAAAATGTTTAAATATAAATATAAATTAGATAAGATATATCTAAGCAAAATGCCATTGACCTATTTCCTTCCTAGGATCACTAGAAAAACAGAACTTTCCCTTCTCCCTCTGAAGATATCAATTTATAAACGTTTTCATAAGAACTAGTTAATGGCATCTAACTACAAAAGGTCTTCCTGAACTCTCTGACTGGAGAGTGGGAAACCCTTACCAAGAGAGGCCACATTCTTATAATTCTCCAGCATGACTTCCCAATGCAGAGCTTTTTGGTCAGGATCCAGTTGAGACCACTCCTCCTCAGAGAAATAAACAGCCACCTCCTCAAAGGGCAGAAGACCCTCCTGAAAGGGAGAAAAAAATACAGAACAGACCAAGGAAGAACTGCAGGATCTTTCCTATTATTAAGAATTTTATATAGCAAACTCTGCTCCTCCTCAGATTGCAAGGAAGCTGCTAGTAGTCTGAGCCATTGGCTGGACAGTAAATAAGAAAATGAAGGATGTTTTCCATTGAAGACAATTCTTAGCCTATGCAAAGTTGGATTGTTTGGCCTCCAAATCCAGGCACAAGTCAGAAGATTAAATTTTACTTTCTAAGCTAATGGGGCCTTGGCTAATTGTTCTTTCAGAACACTTTTTACTTGGAGACGTTTCTATATTTTGACTGTCCTGGGATTTTAATATTCTTAACTGTTAACTGTGTATTTTTCTTATTAATGATTGTAAATGAGGCATTGGAAAAATGGAAGCTTGCTAGTTTGAATATTTAAATATTTTTGAGGTTCCTAGCACAAATTCAATTCAAATAATTACAAAAATGGGGCACCATGTAGGATAGTGTAGGGCAGGGCAGGGTAGGGTAGGATAGAATAATTTAGTTAGAAGGGACCTTGGAGGTCTTCTACTCCAACCTCCTGCTTAGGCAGGAAACTCCATACCATTTCAGACAAATGGTTATCCAAGTTTCCACCCATTTGCTTTAGAGAACAACTTGACTCCCTCTTCTTTGTGGCAGCCGCTGAGATATTGAAACATTGCTGTCATGTCACCCCAAGTCCTTCTTTTCATTAAACTAAACACACCCAATTCCAGCAACCATTCTTTATATGCTTTAGCCTCCAGTCCCCTAATCAGCTTTCTTGGTCTTCTCATCTAGGGTGGACAGGTGCTCACTTACCTATTTTAACTTGTGTTCCTAATCTGTTTTTTGTGGCGCTGTTTTTGATAAGTTGGACTGGTTTTTTCCTTTGTGTAAAGGCAGATGAAAAACATGAGTTAAGTAGTTCTGCTTTCTCCCTATTGCTTGTCACCTTCTTGCCACTTTCTCCCACCAATGGATCAATTGTTTCCTTGACTTTTTAAAAGTTTTTAACATAGCAATAGCAATAGCAGTTAGACTTATATACCGCTTCATAGGGCTTTCAGCCCTCTCTAAGCGGTTTACAGAGTCAGCATATTGGCCCCAACAACAATCCGGGTCCTCATTTTACCCACCTCAGAAGGATGGAAGGCTGAGTCAACCCTGAGCCGGTGAGATTTGAACAGCTGAACTGCAGAACTGCAGTCAGCTGAAATAGCCTGCAGTGTTGCATTTAATCACTGCGCCACCTCGGCTCAACATGTTGAAAGACGCTTTTATTTTTGGTCATAAGCGTTAGTTCATTAGCTTTCCTCACTTCACCTTTGCAGGCTTGGGCTATTTGGTGATATTCTGCCTTAGTTATGTGCCCCTCTTTCCCTTTTTTGTACTTGTCCTTTTTGTCTTTCAATTTATCTTTATGTTCTTTATGCAGACATGCTGATTTCTTTTGAGAACTGTTATTTTTCTTCTTCATTGGTATTATGGTAGGCTGGGCTTTTATAATCTCACTTTTCAAAATTTCCCAAGCTTCTTGAGTTGTTTTCCCCTTGAGGATTCTCATCCATGGAATCATTCCCAAGGTCTCTCTAAGTTCAAGTTTGTCTTTTAAAGCCCAAGACTCTAGTTTGACTTAGTTCTATTGCTTGTGCTTGCATAATGTGGAATTCCGGTATTGCATGATCACTCCCCCATAAGATTCCTATAGCTTCAACACCTTCTATCATTTAATCTCTCTGAGAATTAAGACCAATCTGGTTGATTCCCTTGTTCCCCTTCTCTACTTTTTAGGAAACAAAGTTGTATGCTAGGTTTATCAGGAACCTGTATGATCTTCCACTTGGTGCAGCGTTTGTCTCCCAGTTGATGTCAAGGCAGTTATCAGCATTGTTGTGCTCTATTTCTGTAGAGATGTAGTTATTTCTTATATATAGTGCAACTCTACAACCTATTTCATTTGGTCTATTTAAAAAAAATAAAAATAGCTGTATTACCCTATAGTTGTATGTTTCATTTGTAGGTTTCAACCCACCAAGTTTCTGTCATGGCAACAATATCGTATCTGGCCTCATTTACTTAAATTTCTAATTCACCCTGTTTATTCCTCATACTCTGTGCATTGGTGTATACACAATTGCATCCATTTTGACTGACCATGTGTTTACTGTCTACATAACCTGTGTTGTGTCTGACTTCCCCTACTTTCGTACCACCTGTTTGATTGCAGATTGTATGCACTCACTATTAAATGCTTGATTTTGCTTGACAGCAAAGTTGACATTCTTACCCACACAAACATCTATGTTATATGCACTGATAACCCTATTAATTTTAGATTGCTGGGGACAGAAATGTTCTGTATCAATTAATTCTCTGTCCGCACTGTTTAGTTGAAATGTTTATCCAGAGCATCTGTGAATTTAATGCCAAGCAATCCATTTGTTTGATGGACGCAAACCATCTTTTTTGTACAGTTTTTCATAGGACAAGCTGCAGACATCATGACTAACATAAAGAATTCTGTAAAACATTATTTATTGAAAAGTTGGGAGAATAATTAGTGAAAACAGTTTTGTTTTTAAAGTACTAGTCTAAAAAGAAAATCCTAAAAAGAATCTCCAACCAAAAGGAAAGGGGAAAATGGCAGGAGACAGTACAGGTAGTCTTCAACATACAAAAGTTTTTAGGGATTTACAACGAGAGTGACAAAAATGACATGCCCGTTTTTCATACCTATGACTGTTCCAGCATCCCCATGGCCGCATGATCAAATTTGACTCATATTTATGACAGTTGCAGGGTCCCAGGGTCATGTGATCACCTTTTGTGAACCTCTGACAAGCAAAGTCATTAGGGAAACTACTTAACAACAACCATACTTCTAACTTCAGTGGTTCACTTAACACCTGTGGCAAGAAAGGTCGTAAAATGGGGCAAAGTTCACTTAACAAATGTGTCAGTCAACAACAAAAAATTTAGGCTCAATTGTGGTCCTAAGTCAAAGACTACCTATAATATGTACAACGGCTGATTTCCTGAGGGAAAAAATAGAAATCTAATAAATCAAAGTTATTATCATACCTGAGTTGGAGGTTCAATCATGGTTTCCGCTCCCCCTAAACAAAGAGTCGACTTCCTTCTATGCTTCCCTGTGAGAGAGACAGAATTTCAAAAGGGATAATTAATAAAGTGGGAGGAGGTATGCTATAGAGGAGAGGACACAGAGAAGATGAGAAAGTTAGGATTTATCAAAGGAGTGGAAAGACCTTATATTACCTCCTGAGGTGTCCTGAATTGGATCTTCCTGAGGGATCCCCCTGAAAGACAGTTCTTGAGGGAGATTTGACAGATGCCTCTTTGTCTCAGGATCTCTGATCTCCATTGCGAAGGACTTGAAATAGGATGCAGGGGAAAAAGAATTAATGGACATTACATATCATGAAGTGGTGTGTACCTCTATTTAACACCTGATAAACTGCCAAAGATTTTTCAAATCTCAAAGGAATTTCAAATACATGTTTGAAATGTAAATATAAAAAAGGAACTTTTTACCAACTCTGCTGGAGTTGTGACAAAGCAAAGAAATACTGGGATAAGATTTATATTGTACTGCAGAAGATTCTCAAAGTGGGCATGAAAATCAAACCAGAAACTTTTCTGTTAAGTTTAATAGACAAAGAGATGGAAAAACAATCTCGAACTTCGCTGTTATATATGTTGAGAGCAGCAAGGATGCTCTTTGCAAAGTGGATGGATATTTTAGTAGCCACAAAGAAGTCGTCATTGGGAAAACTGATGGAAGAGATGGAAAAATTAACTGCTTTAGTTAAAGAAAAGACCAAGCAAACCTTGCTTCTACTTTGGAATCAATAATGGGTTTTCTTCTTGAAATCAAAAAATTGAAACTTTGATTGAGTTTTGCTGATTACATAAGTTTGTTGTTATATAGAATTTGCTAGTACATATTAAGTATGTAAATGTAAAACATTGAACTTGTAATGTTACCATTTTATTTGACTGTGCTAAAAAGATTCAGATTTTCAATGATTTTCCTTTTCCCCATTTACCCTACACTTCTTTCACTTCACTTCCCCCTTTCCTACTATTTTCATTTTCTTGCATTTTATATCTTAATAAACCTACAAAAATTTGATACAAAAATCTGAACATATTATTATATTCAGGCCCAAGAAGAAGTCCTCTCACCGGCAACTCAACCTGCTCCTTCTTCTCCTCCGCCTGGCTCAGGAGGAAGCCTTCCACCAGGGCCACCGCCTGAGAGCTGGTCTCTGCTCCACACTCCCGCACCCAGCTCTCCATCTGCAGGGGCAGAAGGGCCAGGAACTGCTCCAGAACCACCAGGTCAAGCATCTGCGCTTTTGTGTGCTTTTCTGGTCTCAACCATCGACTACAAAAGTAGTGGAGTTGGCTATAAAGTCTTCGGGGACCCTCATCCTCCTGATATTGGATGCTCCTGAAGTTCCAGGCCTGAACTTGTGAAACGATGGTTCCTTCTTCCAGCATCTTCTGCCCAGTTCTTGCCCAGATATCCCCACGGATTCCAGACTGAGCACCAGAAGGGCCTTTTCCACTTCCCCCACATGCTAAAGGAAGGCCAGCCATTCTCTCTCTGTCCTGTAACACAAATCCAAATGGGTGCAATGAAACCTGTGTATCTCCAAATGCTTTTTCATTCATAGCAATGTTCATTTAGCCATGGGAATACCAGAACAAGCCATTAAGCCCTCCTTGCCAAAGGGATCATTTTTTTCTCTACATGAAGATCAAGAAATGGCCTCAATTCTGCAATTTTCTTATAGAAGAAAGAATAAATCTAAGCTAGTAGATCAGAACATTCATCGACACTCATCCTCACAGAAGGAAGCATTTTTCTGACCTGTGAAGTGGTGACTTTTAGCAAGAAGATTCAGTCCATATGGGCATTTTGGATAGCTTTTAATTTCTTTTTACTCAAAGGGAAAGACTTGCATTTTAAAAATATAGCTCTACATTTACCTTTATGCAGGGTTTACACAACATAGGACATACAAAAGCCCAGAACACGTTCATAAAGCATGAATATTAAGTTCACAAAAAATGAGACGCCAATCCTTTGACCCTGGTCCATTTCTCTTTCTTCCTTCACTCAGGGGGGCAGGGTCACACAATGTGTCCTAAGCACAAACAGGTCAATCAAATCAGGGATTCAGTTCCTATGAAATATAAAGGATTAAATGCACACAGCTCAATACGATGACGTGATTGACTACCTTCCTCAAACAAATTGAGTTGCAAAAGGCTTCAAGCACAGTGAGAATGTAGGCACCATCTTTTGCATCTCTTCCTTTCAAAGTTGTTTTTGCTTCCTGCTTGTGTTTTGCCATTCAAGCTCCCCCTCTCCCCTATGCAGGAGCTATTCTCACGAAATGGGGCGCTCCCTTTCCTTTCTGGGATCTGGAATTCTTCCTGAGGGCAGCATGCATCTTCTGGAACTCTGCTTTGCTACGATCATGGAAAAGGGCGGCAGAGAAACATGGGAATTTGGGGTCTCCCGCTCGTAAGATTGACTTGGTGTATGCACACGCACAGTCACACACACATACACCTACCCTTGCCACCTCTTTCTTCAAAGACTTCCTTGCAGCCTTTTTAACGGCCTGCGACGGTTAAAGGGTTAAAGAGAGAGAGTCCAGCATCCTAGAAAGGCAAGACCTAGTGACGTCACTTCCTCTTCACCTGCAAGAGCGGCTCAACGCTGAAGCGCATGCGGTTCCTTTCTCTTTGTAGAGGGAGCCCCGGATGGGTTTTCTGTGCATGGAAGGTGCTCGTGGAAGAAGGAGAGATGGTGCATTTCCCATGCAAGGCCAGCAGGGGGCTCTCTTGAGAAGCCTTCTCAATCTGCTTTGGGCAACGTTATAATTTACTAAAGAATTCCTAATAACAATCTCACTTAAATTTTTGTTGTTCGGTAACAACCCAAAAAGAAAGGTACTATTTCTACTAGCTTGACTTTCTGAAGGAAAAGCATAATACAAATAATTTTCTCCTCTTACTATAATTGGAATTTGAACCTATTTCAGCTCTGCCATAGGAAGGGTCAACTTCTTTCTACTCGTCCTTGTGAGGGAGATACAATTTTAAAATGTATAATTCATAAAGTAGGAAGAATTGCTCTATAGAAGACAGAGATGAAAGGTTGAAAGCTGTCAGGTGGGTGGCCAATCGGTGGCTGGTAGTTTTCCCACCGGCCGGCAGGCGCGTCAGAGCCAATCAGGAGCCTGAGGCTCTGGCCACGCCTGCCGGCTGTGTCAGGAGGACGCAACACTATGGGGAACAGGAGGACCTTATATTACCTCCTGAATTGTCCTTACCTGGATATTCCTGAAAAATCCTACTCAAAAAAACAGTTCCTGGGGGAGATTTGATGGAAGCTTCCTTCAGTGTGTGTGGGGGTGTTCCAATTTTTTTGGTACATGTTTGCTCGTGTGGGTGAATGTGCTCGTGTGCGCTTCTGCACATGCCCAAAAGTGTCTGGGTGGATAGGCGGAGCCTTTCGCTGCCAATACTACCTGTTTGCTCGATCTGAGACAAACCAGGAGCAACCCACCTCTGGCTTCCTTCCCTCAGGATCTCTGATCTCCATAGAGAATGGTTTGAAATGATAGACAGAAGAAAAGAAGAAGAAATGGACATCATACACCTCAACTCATGCTCCTCCTCAAATTTGCAGATGGCACTAAGATGGCAGGAGCAGCCAACGCCCCAGAAGACCAGTTCAGGATCCAAAAGATCTTGGCAGGCTTGAACAATGGGCCCCATGCAACGAAGTGAAATTTAATGTGGAGAAAAGCAAGGTTTTACACCTGGGCAGGAAAACCCAAAGGTACAAGTACAGATTAGGTGAAGCTTGGCTCAAAAACAATAACTGTGAGAGAGACCCTGGTGTTTTAGTGGACGATCAGTTAAACGTGAGTCAGCAGTGCGTGGCAGCAGACAAAAAAGATAATACAATGCTTGGTTGCATAAAGAGAGGCATAGAATCAAAATCATGTGACGTATTAGTATCACATTCTAAAGCCTTAGTAAGCCCACAGCTGGAATACTGCAACCAGTTTTTAATCACCACATTACAAAAAAGATGTTGAGACTTTAGAAAAAGTGCCAAATAGAGCAACTAAGATGATTAAATGCTTGGGGACTAAAACACATGAAGGATTTGGCTTTGAGTAGTGTTGAGAAAAAGGACTGGGAGGGACATGATAGCAGCATTCCAGTATTTGAGAGGCTGCCACAATGAGGATGGGATCAATTTATTTTGCAAAGCACCAGAGTACAGGACAAGAAACAATGGATGGAAACTAAACAAGGAGAGAGGCAACCTGGAATTAAGGAGAAACTTCCTAATAATGGGGACAATTAACCATTAGAAAAGCTTGCCTTCAGAAGTGGTGGGTGCTTCTGTTTCATCACTGGATGTTTTTAAGTGGAAACTGGACAGTCACTTGTCTGTAATGGTATAAGATCTCTTGCTTGAGCAGGGGATTGGACAAGACCTCCAAGATCCGTTTTAGCTGCATTCTGATTGATCGATGGATGCTTACTCTCCCACATTTTTCTAGTTTACCAAGAAGCAGGTTGTGATCTACTTTGTCGAATGCCTTGCTAAAGTCTACGTCCACAGCATTTTGCTGGTCTTCTAATTTAGTCACTTTGTTAAAGAATGAAATAAGATTGATTTGGCATGATGCTTTTAACAACCCTTTGCTTGCTACTAGTTTAAAATCTACAGTATTTGTTTATAGATTTTCACAGAATTTTTTTCTTCTCTGCACTCTTTCTGGAATCTTAATATATTTTGGGGGGATCATGGTGATCAAAACTCGATTCCAAGTGTAGTGTTACCAGTGCAGTCTAAAGTGGAACTAACCCTTCTCATGATCTTGATACTGTCCCTCTGTTGATGCATCCTAGGACTGCATTAGCTTTTTGGTAGCTGCAGTACAGTGCTGGCTCATATTTAAATGATTATCCCCCTAAGACTCTAGATCCTTCTCACAGTTTCTGCTGTTAAACCAGATACAATATCTTCCATACCATTTGTTTTTCTCTCTCGCCTAAGTTTTTTTATATGGAAAGAAAGTTTCCTCTGTGGATTTGGTCTTCCCAGCTGGGAGAGCATTACCGTGTGGTGAAAGAATTTAGGATCGAAACCCTGAACACAAGCAGATCAACCAAATTGAAATTTAATGATCATTTGACTCCTGCCTATAGTACGTGCATGTATAGTATATATTCTTTTGTAGATAAAACCTATATTACTTACAAGCCTGTTTGCTGTTATTGCTTGTAGTATAGCTGTGCGCACCCTGACAAAGTATGAGCCTGGGGGAAGGAGACAAGATGGCCACACATTAGCAGCTCCTGAAATAAAGTTCTGGTTTGTTTGTCCCTTCTGTCTTACCTCTACAACTCAAAAATTCCATTCACAGGGAAGAAAGAACCTAGACCAGTTCCAGCAATGAAATTGGGACCCATCAATCCACAGATCATGAATAAACAGAAAAACATAAATAGAAATTCTCCAACCACAGAACCTGAGGATTCCAGCAGTTAGGAGAGGTTTCTCTGGATAGGGAGGTGACAATGCAAGAAAAAAGAGATTCAGATACAATTAGTGAAAGAAAGAATGTTGATGGAAAGAAAAAAGGGGTTAAAAAAGAACTGAATTAACTTCTCTGCTCTTTTCAGTCTCTTTATTGTCTAATTTGACCCAGAACTATTTCTGACAATTGAACAAAAAGGTTCAAAACAACATGACCCTCTCAAATTCTGAAATATGCCCCCTCCAAGTCCTTCCAAAAATCTACATGTGTTAATACATTTTAAAGCAGCTAAAGAGTTTAATACATGAGTATAATACATGACTAGAATATAACCACACCACTGATATTTAATTAATTTTATTTAAATCCAATTTAGACTTCTTCTTAAGAAGGTGAGAGACAAACATGCCCCAAGTAAATTGTTTGAAGCTGATCCTACCCATTTAACCATCACCCCACACTCTCAAACCAAGTGCACGCTGAGAAGCCAGACTCCATTTCCCTTAAAATTTGGAGAAGGCAGAACCCACCTTAACCTGTGGAACATAGTCATCCAAAGATAAACCCACACACCATTCCAAGCTTGGAGTCTTTTATCCACATCTGAACTTGGAAACTGCCAATCATGCCTGGGCTTGGGGAGAAGGCCCTCTCCTTCCTCCGTGGTTCAAAGTACCCAAACTTGGAATGCAGTGTGTGTCTCTGTGTGTCTCTCTGTGTGAGTGCACACATATGCATGCATAAGGTGACCAGATTTTAACATTGGTAAAGAGGGACACCATTCACGGGGGAGGGGGGCGTTCTTGATTAAAAAAATTAAAAAAATCGGGACTTTTTAAAAACCCCACGAGACGTGGGGCAAATTGTTCACGTTTGCATGCTCACATTTGTGAACCTGTAGGATTCACCACTGGTCCTAAGTCACTTTTTTTACTGCTATTGTAAATTGTTTAGTCATTAAATGAACTGTTGTAAGTCAAGGACTACCTGTAGTGTTCTAAACAAAAAATCTGTAACCCTATATCCCCATAACCATGACTCTGATCAGCCCTTGTAACATATATCACAGCCGTCAAGATGGGGACATCTGCAATAGGAGATCAAAAAAGATAGTTTTCAATTATAGGCTGGAACCAGCATCTAGACTATTCTGACTCCCCACAACCCTACTTCATGTTAATATAAAGCAATTAGGTGGATACAATTCCATATTGAATTCAAATTGACTTACAATCGTGTGTGTGTGTGTCTGTGTGTGTATACGTACGTACACAGTATATCATATACATATAGCATTGTAAAAGTGAAATTTCCACCTATTGTCACTCATATACTGGGTTCCTAATTTTATCTAAAATTCCTGTTAATTTTAATGGTTTTATATTGCTGTTTTATTGTATTGTAAGCTTCTCAGTATCACTTTGGATAGTAAGATGAGTGGCATATAAATTTAATAAATAAATAAATAATACTCATTAACTTATCATACCTATCTATAGATAAGCGCAAAAAGCAATTAAACAAGCATTTTCAAGAGGAGAAAAGTACCTTGAGTCTAAAAGATAACCTCTTGGGATTAGTCGCAAAAGGTTTGAATGTTCTGCCAGTTCCCTTTTGTTTTGAATTATGCTATCCTGATGGGAAATAGTCTTCAAAACATGTAATTAAATATAATGAACAGAAATAGGATTTTAGGTACTGTTCTAAAGATAGAAAATTATATTGCTACTGAAAATCTCTTTATAAACTGTTTATCAATACTAAGCTACCCATAGCTGTAGTTTCATAGCAAGTTTGTTGAAAACTTTATTTCATATTTTTTGAAATTAAAATGATCCCCAACTAATCAACCAAGGCAGAAATGTATGATATACTAATAAAGAAAAATAAACCTCAATGGACTCAATGGGAATTGTTTTAACTAAGTGAGCAGAAGATTAGTCCTACTAACAAAACTCATGAATTTGGAATACAGAGTATGGAATTCATATTCTATATTGTGTCATACAGAGCTATTTCTGTCAGCCATGTGAATGTTACAAGGCTAGCATACTGTGGACACTTTCTCCCCTGTTTGCTTCCACCTGCGCTTCTGCTATGCATTTCCAGGATGACCAGAGGCTAAAGAAAACAGGAATGTCATACATCACTGCAGAATATATACATAATATCAGCTGCTAATCCATATCTCACTTTTCTTTGCATCTGCTCCCCAGTATTTTTTTCAGGAGCCTGATAATTTAACAAAAAGTCCTTTTCCAAGCTTAACCAGAAGAAGACAAGCTCCACCTTTGGAAAACAATATGCCTATGAAGGAAAATATGTGTGTGTGTGTGTGTATGTGTATGTGTATGTGTATGTGTATGTATGTGTATATAGTATGTATGTATGTATGTATGTATGTATGTATGTATGCTGATCTTGTTGTATTTGGGTCTTTTCCCATGTAAGATTGAGTATTGGATGCAGACAAGACCATCAATATGAGGGTCTTGTCTGCATCCAATACATAGCATTTGTTGTTTTAGAAATTAAATTCCCCCTCCCATCAATACAAGAGCTCATCTCATTAGCAGCGGGGATGGTTAAATGTTACATCGGAAGATTGATGGGGTATTTTAGAATGCAATCAGTTAACAAGAGTATACAACTAAACAGGCAGGCATTCCAAGTGGCACAGGACAGGCAAGAATTTACCAGGGGCTTGACGCACCCCCCTCCTCTCTGCCCACCCCTTCCACAACCCCAGATGCCCGCTGCCGCTGCACCTGAAGCATGGAAGGGCTCACCAGCCGGCAGAATGCCAGAGTGGAAGAGGTGGATGTCCTGTCCAATTCCCTCTACAGATACCCCCGAAATCTGGCAAGGCGGAGCGAGCAGGGGGTGGGGGGAATATGCGAGAGGTTTCCAGGGAGTCCCGCATGGCAGGGTTTTGCGCGCGCTCCGTACTCTGAGTTGAGGAAATGGCGAGCTCATTCCCCCGCCCATCTGCCCGCTCACTCGCTACGCTACCCTGCCCATGCTCATCACTTACTCCTCCATCTTTTGGGTGAGTTTGGAGAAGCGGCAGCCCCGGGAGTCAGGAGAGCCGGGACAGGCTGGGAAGCGGACGGAGCTGGAAGAGGTCCTGCGGGGGAGTCTCCGGCTGCTGCGTTCGCCTCGCTCGCCAGCCCCCGAAGTGTGCAAGGGATGCTTTGGGGAAAGGCGCTGCTTCCAGATCCCGCCGAGGGCCACACACACAGATGGCTCTTTTCAGAGAGGAGGAGGCTTTCCCACAGCTTGTCCGGGTGGAAGTGGGGCTGGAAAGGTGAACTTGCTCCCCTGCCCATCCACCCGCTTACTCGCTACGCTACCCTGCCCATGCGAGCGGCAGCAGATGGGTGGGGGAGCGAATGAGCCGCTCACTCACTCCCCCGCCCATCCGCTCGCTCACTCGCTACGCTACCCTGCCCATGCGAGCGGCAGCGGATGGGCGGGGGAGCGAATGAGCCGCTCACTCGCTCCCCCACCCATCCACTCGCTCACTCGCTATGCTACCCCGCCCATGCGAGCGGCAGCGGATGGGCGGGGGAGCGAGCGATCGAAGAAGGTGCCAAAATTAAAAAGCGGGATCTTTTGAGAACGGCCCGGGGCGCGGGAAAAAATATGAAAAAGTGTGCCTGTCTCGCCAAATGCGGGATGTCTGGTCACCTTACTCTGTGTGTCTCTCTGTGTGAGTGCATACATATCCATGCACATGCTTGGTTGCCAGCAGTTTAGGGAGGCAAGGAGTTTGTGGGGCACCAAGTTGTCCCCATGTTGAGCTAGCCAGTACGACTTGTTCCATCCTGACCCAGCTGTCCCAAGTCAGCTGAGCCCTGTGAGCAGCATGAAGCATGTTGAGCTACCCATACTCACCTAGTCCTGACGATCTGACTGCAACCACCCAGCCATGCCTACCCAACCATGCCCACTTGGCACTGAATCATCATAATCCTACATGCAACTGGAGATAAACCATAATGCTGATGAGGCCCTCAATAAATTGAGCTTGATATCCCTGCTTTAGAGAGATACAAAGCCAAAAACTCTGTATATTTTCTGATGCTTCTATCAAAGCATTAGCTGTTGTTACCTACTTAAAAACAATAGATACCAACGCACAACGTCACATTGCATTTGTTATGGGCAAAACTGTGCACACTGTGCAGTCTGAAACCTATCCCAAGAAATTGACTGTATACTAAACTAAAGACTTATCCTTAGAACAGTGGTTCTCAATCTTCCTAATGCCGCAACCCTTTAATACAGTTGTTCATGTTGGGGTGACCCCCAACCATAAAATTATTTTTGTTGCTACTTCATAACTGTAATTTTGCTACTGTTATGAATTGTAATGTAAATATCTGATATGCAGGATGTACTTTCATTATTACAAATTGAACATAATTAAAGCATAGTGATTAATCTGCCAGTCTTGGTTTGGGAGAAGATCAGCCAGGCTGGGATTTTCCAGGATAAAATGACCTCCTTGCCTGCTTCCAGCAGCAGTTCGTGGTTTACATGAGTTTCACTTTGTTAATTTTTTTTTACATTCCGTTCCCCCCCACCGTTTTTCTTTCTTTCTTTCTTTCTTTCTTTCTTTCTTTCTTTCTTTCTTTCTTTCTTTCTTTCTTTCTTTCTTTCTCTCTCTCTTTCTTTCTTTCTTTCCCTTCCTCCCACTCTTTTCTTCTTTCTTTCTTTCTCTCCATTCCCTCTTCCCTTTTATTTATTTCTTTCCATTCCTCCCTCCCTTTTCTTCTTTCCTTCCTTCCTTCCTTCCTTCCTTCCTTCCTTCCTTCTTTCTTTCTTAAACACAGATAAAAAGTTGCCCTTTAAATGGGGTTTTAAATGGAGGCTTAAGCTACATCGAACTGTCCCAAGTGGAATTCCTCGGGATGGAAGGAATGGGTGGGTGGGGTCTGTCCTCCCCTCTGGCTTCTCCTGCCAGCTCTTCCCGGGGCCCAAAATGTCTCAGAGCTCAGGTTAGCCCACAGGACAGGACCAGCAGTGGGGGTGGAAAAGGCAGTGTCCAGGCCCAAGGTGCCATGAATCCCGGCATGTGCCTGCCTGGGTGACAGCCAGTCTCGCTGGCTTAAGCGGGTTGCCTGCCAGTACTGCCAGTCTCCTGCTCTCCGGGCACCTTCGTGCCCCTGTGCAGGCAGTTGGGCTGAAGCAGCACCGCCGACTGCGCTCGCTTCGGACATCTGTCGGAGCCAAGGCTGATCTGCCACCCAGAAGAAGCCGTCTCTCTCCCCCTTCAGTGCCTTGGCCTTTCGCTGGCATGGAGACCGGGCAGGGCGGCATCTGCACCCGGAGCTGGGAGGAGGCTGCTTTGCCACCCGGCACTCTTCATGCACCTGCCACTTATGGTGGATGGTCTTAGGCAACCCCTGTGAAAGGGTCGTTCAACCCCCAAAGGGATTGCGACCCAAAGGTTGAGAACCACTGCCCTAGAGAGAACTCCCTGAGGAAACCTGACCTGTTTCAGAAGCAAAACTGTCTTTTGGGAATAGGTGGCTGCCTTAAGAAAGAAAAAGAGAAAAACTCTCCTGGCAATCATCACATTGCTTCTTTGATTGTGCTGCACTTTCACCATCAAGTCAAACATCAAGGATGACTATTTAGAGAAGAAGTTATAAGAACCTCTGGTTTGTGGATAGTTGGAGCTAAAAGAGGTGCAAGTAGGTAATCTTTGGGTGTATTACTTGTGGCAAGCTCCATGGTATGTTACAGAGAAAAAATGTGGCTGATCCTCCAGCCGACAGACTCAGCACAAATCCTCCTTTCACTAACATTGGCCTTGATGTCTTTGGCCACTGGTCTGTGACCACACATCACACTAGAGAGTGTGAAGCAAACAGTGAGAGGTGGGCAGCCCTATTCACCTGTATGACCATTAGAGTTGTCCATACTGAAGTTATTGAGTATGGACACTTCTAGCTTCATAAAGATGTTTTATTGTTATCTGAGGCCCTTTAAAAACATTCGTTCAGACAGAGGCACCAACTTTTTTGGGTCAGTCAAAGAACTGCATGTTTCTTTGAATATTGAAAGCAAAAGCATAGAGCAGAGATGTCAAAATCAAGGCATGGGCACCGGAACTGGACAGTGGGGTACTTAGATCTGGCCCATAGAGCCATCCTGCAAATAACAAAGGACTGACCTGTGTTGCCTTTGCCTGCAAAAGGCGGAGCTCGGGGGTGTCACATGTTCAGGAGGAACACGGCCCTTGCAAACTCCATTTTCATGGGCAGAGAGTTGCAGGAGGCTGTCGCAGTCAAAAGTGGAGCATGCAAGGGCCATGTGTGACTGTCCCGAGCTCCATTTTCACTGGAAGAGGGTTTCAGGAGGCTGTCACAGCCAAAAACAGAGCTCAGGAGCCCATTTTCACTGGCAGAGGGCTCAAGCCACAACAGCGATTGACACAAGTGACATCCAGCTGGCCACACCCATCCCGGCCCCCTGAGGTCAAACACAACCCTGATGTGGCCCTCAATGAAACAGAGTTTGACACCCCTGGTGTAGAGAGATAGCAATAGCAATAGCAGTAGACTTATATACCGCTTCATAGGGCTTTCAGCCCTCTCTAAGCGGTTTACAGAGAGTCAGCATATTGCCCCCAACAATCTGGGTCCTCATTTTACCCACCTCGGAAGGATGGAAGGCTGAGTCAACCCTGAGCCGGTGAGATTTGAACCGCTGAACTGCTGATCTAGCAGTAGCCTGCAGTGCTGCATTTAACCACTGCGCCACCTCGGCTCTAGGTGACCAAAGCTGCACATGGAATTTAAACTCATGGCCAAACAAGATCCGGTCATTTTGGCAGCCAGTGAAGCACCAAGATCGTTTTTGGTTTTCTGGTGCTCTACGTGATGCATTGCAACACTTTCCCTATTTGCGGGGGCTGGGGTAGGTGTGTCCCACACGTGACACAACTGGCTCAAGAGTCTGTCACTCCTATATACTGTATATGCAGATACATTTTTAAAAAGTATAAATCATAATTATAACGACAAGTGCCCATTGTTTCTTTTTCATTACTAAATTCATCTCTCTATGGCTGTTAGAAGGTTGAATGGCAGAAAAAACCCTTTTCTGGATTTCAGTCTGTAAATTGTAAATCCACACATAGAATCCATTAAATCAATAATTAGCATACATTCTCATCCAAATTAATCATTGTTTGGGGATTCTCCAGTCTATGAATCGTGTTATGGGAAATAAGACTATGGGGTGTGCTGAAGCCCTTTCCACATTCCATGCATTTACATGGTGTCTCCCCTTTGTGGATACTTTGATGGGTTGAAAGATCACTCCTTGTACTGAAGCTCTTTCCACGCTCCATGCAAAAGATTTCACTAGGTTTGACAGTGGTACAGGGAAAATTGAAAAGGGGGGGATATGTCCCAACAAATAAATGGGACAGGATTATAGAAGAAAGGAAAGGAAATGGCCAGACAGGAATAGAGAAGAAAGAGAAGAAAGAAAGGAGTGATAAGAGAAAAGAAGAAGAGAAGACAGGGAGACAGAGGATACTTTGAAAGGCGCAGCAGTGGGTGATCGAAAAGTTTGAGAAGGAAGAATATATATCCAGTAGAAATAAAAAGCAGCTTGGAGTTTGGGATAAAAGGCTCACTACAAAGAAATGAAGTTTGACAGGAGAGAGGAAGAAGGGACGCATACACATATATAAACAGAAGCACATATATTAATGCAAATGACTAGCTAAGTAGAAATTACTACGTGGAGAATATAAAGTAGAAGTATGTGATTTACTTTTTTACTTTTTTTACATGATAGTTAAACTGAGTTGCTAATTGATTGAATATGATAATGAAAAGATAATCAAATATAGGTTAAAATATATGAAGTATGGATACATATAAATCTTTTAAGAAGATTTTTCAATTTGATAAATTTCAAATTAATAAAATTTGTATGCCGCCCACTCCCTTGGGACTCTGGGCGGCTTACAGACAAGATAAAAAAGCATTTAAAAATTTGAAAATAAAAAATATAATTGTTAAAATTACACACCATCCATTCTGTCTAAGTGGGGCTGGACATTGGTCAACAGCCCCAGGCCTGCCGGAACAGCCAGGTCTTAGTGGCTTTCCGAAAGGCCGGGAGAGTGGTGAGGGTCCGGATCTCTATGGGTAGATTGTTCCACAGGGCCGGCGCAGCTACAGAGAAGGCCCTCCCTTGGGGGGCCGCCCACCGGCATTGTCGACGGCACCCGGAGGAGGCCCAACCTGTGAGATCTTATTGGTCATTGGGAGGTATGTGGCAGGAGGCAGTCTCTCAGTTAGCCAGGTCCTAAACCACGTAGGACTTTAAAAGTAACGACTAGCACCTTGAAGCGCGTTCGGAGACCAATAGGGAGCCAGTGCAGCTCGCGGAGGATAGGTGTAACATGGGTGTATCTAGGTGCCACTCCCCCACCCCTTTCTAGGTGTCACGGCTGGTGAAGCACCTGAAACCCTTCTGGGCACATTTCAGTGAGGGGGACTCCTCCCTCATGGCCCAGCCAGGTTTCAGTAATACATGCCAGGTCTGCCCCCTCGTCTAATATTAGGTCCTGGACGAGGGGAGCTTTATGAACCACAGACCTGGCATTTAGCAACAGTAGCCTGAGACCAGGGCCCTGACAACTCTCGCCATCTGGTCCTGGAGTGGAGCTATCAGGGCCAGAAGGAGGGATCGCTGTGACGTAGTGAACCCTCCTTCCCCGGTAATGGCTAGTCCTGCAACTCCCATCAAACCTGCCTCTCCCAACTATGACTGGGATGCATCGTCCCATCCCTGCACCCGTAGGCCCCTCTTCCCCTCCCGTAGCCTCTGTTCTCCCCGGCAGGCCATTCATACCATACATTTTGGGACGAGAGGCGGATCTGGGCCCCCATCCACTTCTGCTTGTGCACTCAGTGGTGGGGGCTCTGGGCCGCACTCTCAGTCCCCCCATCCATACCGGCCAAGCATTCTGCGCATACATACCCCACTAATTATTAAAATACAATAATACAGTAAAATAGCTAATAAAAAGTTCATTAAGTTAAAAGCTGTGGGATCATTCAAACAGATACATACACACCACATGCACCTCTCCATATGAAAAGAAAAATTGTGCAGTTGTTAAAGATGTGCAAATTCAGATAGAGTTCATAGGTGGGTTCACAAAAAGTCCAGTCTGATATAAAGGGGGAAGAAGAATTTCGTCTTCTCACTTCCTTGCGCGGGAGATGGTATAGGTGATATTGGGATAGAGGGGTCCAAAAAGTTCCAAGGGGGCTGTGATGGAATGCCTTGACAACGACGGGCGGCAATGGTCGTACCAGCCAGGACCAGATCACAAGTCCAATGTCCAATGTCGAGCAGACGTGAGCAGGGAACCAGGTAGAAAAGTCCCATCTGAGTAGGAGCAAACTGAGGGCCAGGGAAGAAAGGAGAGGTCGCACCATAGAGAAGGCCTAGGGGGTAGACTAAGGGGCCACGGCAACAGCCACAAGGCCAACTGCCAGGTCTTATGTCGCCCCATGACAAACCGAACTATCCTCTTTAAAGCCAGCCAACAGAGTCCAAAAAAGCCAAAGGAGACAGGGGCATAGATGTCAGAAAACACCAGGAGCGGCCAGCAACATGCTCCGCCGGAGTACAGTAGAGGGGGGGGGGGCGCCTAAAGAGACTACGGCAGCTGAAGCATAAGCCAGCTGCCTTGTCTCGTCCATCTCACTTATGAATATAAGTGAGATGCATATTGCTTGATATTTTATATAGCAGATCAACGGAATTGAAATAAGCATTGAATAGCAAGGATTGTAATTAAAAGATAATTAAATGTAACCTAGGTAAAGATATGGAAAAATGGAGGGGGAACTTGAAATATACTTATAACGGAAAACTATTGAGATTACATAGAGAGAACTAAAAATTTGGGGCATGTAATGATGTATAACTATACAATATTATGATGAGAATAGCTGGAAATTATAATCAGCTCCACACTTGGGCCAAAAAATAAGTTGGAGGGGGTTAAATATAATTGCATACTTTTTTTTAAAAAAGGAGGATATATGTTAAAATTATTAATAAGAAATATATTTATTGAAATGAAATTACTAACACTATCAACATTAAATGGAGCCTGCTTAGATGCTGAACTACATCCTGTAAATGAGATGAAGAGTGTGCAAGAGAGGAGAGAGGCAAGAGGAAGAAGAGAGGGTTAGGAGAGAAGGTGGGGAGGGGAAGAGAAGGAGAGAAAGAAGGAGTGGAAAGAGGAGAGAGGAAGGGGAAGTAGAGAAGAGAAGGATGACAGAGGGAAGAAAGGAGGTAGGAAGGAGGAGGAAAGAGGGAGAAGCACGTGATGGATACAGTATAAATATGGTATATGGTGAGCAGAAGAACGAATGATAGTCTTTGGGGGTTGATGGTAAGACAAATTGACATAATATTGAATAATACAAAATTGTGTTGATTATGTAATGGTATATATGTGGTTATTTGTATGAAAATTGTGAAGTTTCCGCTGTTCGCCCATGAGGCCAATGTTGAGAAAAGACAGGAGACAAATTTTCTCGGGATGGAGCTACCCAGATTGGGGTCTGAGAGCCCCTTTTATTGGGATAGAACAAAGGCAGGAGGAGCAAATAGCATGTGATACAAAACAACCTGTAAAAGTACAATTTCTAATCTACTGCTTCAGGAAAGTTCTCTCTATATATGGTCAAATCCTGGGCGTCATTGGTAGAGCACATCTCAGAATGTTATGTTATTCACTATCAGGTTGTTATGGCTTTCTCGGAGCCAGTTGTCTCCTGTGTGATTCAGCGTGGCTCTGCAGGCCTTAATATGAACTAGGCCATGGAGGACACACACCTGCACAAGGAACTATATTACAACATCTCCTACTTTTTTATTTTCTTTTTTGTCAAAAAGACTTTTCCTCTTCATCTGACAGGGCTAATCACAGCATTCTACACGTAAACCAATCAGGATGTTACATCATGGCAAAGGGTGGGCAAAGGGGGAGTAGAAAGTTACAAGCTGCATGGCATAGGGAGGGAAAAAGGGCATGTGTGGGAGTAGCTGGCTCACATAGTTCATGTTACATGAGGCATAGTGAGTCCTGGCCCGTTTAGGCCGGAAGGATGTTTCTGGTGCGATGTTTTTGCATCCCTGTGTATGTGTGTTTCAGACAGCAGAAACTGCCCTGCACACACACACACGGAATGTGTTTGTTTTTTAAAAGGCAGCGTCTCCTTCTTCGTCGCTGGGCATGCGGAAGGGATCTTTCCCCATGAAGGGGTTGACTGTTCATGTAACTCCATGTGGTTGACAATGTGAATGTTCTTCTGTGGAGCCAAGCTAGAGAGTATATTCTTACACATAGTTACTAAAGAGGGTACACATTGAATACAGCAGCATAACAGTATCAGTAAAGCAACAAGGGTTATAACGGTCTTGGAAACATTTCCCAACCAGATAAAATTAGGTAACCAAGAGGTCATCCAGTCCCACCAGGAGTCCGAGGCCTTGTATGTTTGTCCAACTGTTTGAACGGTATCATGTAATATGTCCACACTGGTTTCAATTTCTCTGGACTGGTTCAAATAATGACAACAGGTAGCATTCAACCAAACACATAGTAGGGGGATCTGCGGTGAAACACGGGGTAGCCGGTCGGGGGAGTGGAGGGTAGAGGGTGCTCTGCTCTGTATTCCAGGTCAGAGACAGAGACAGCCTCAAGCTGTGGTTCCTGCTGGTTGGTCATGGTCAGGCTGCTTCTGTGTTTGTGTAGGTGGTTGTATAGGTGGTTTTGGCAAATATGGTCTTACGTGCCGTCCTGGAATCCAAAGAACTTTCTCTTTGAGTTGGGTTGCAGCATAGATCCTTCCGCAGGTAATCAGGTCAGCAGGTCCTCGCCACGTCAAGTCAGGCAAGCAGCGATAGTAGACAGGTGGACGGGAGGTGTCTGCAGTAGGTGGAGCTGCAAAATGACGAGTCGCTGCCGAGGATGGTGGGCTGCCGGTGTGTTGCACTGCTGGGAGGCCAGGGGGCATTTTCCCCTATTGCCAATATATCTGTCCAGGGCATGTTTTAATGTCTGGTTGGCGCGCTCAGCCAACGCCTGACCCTGGCTGTTATAAGGAATGCCAAATTTATGCACAATGCCCCATTGGTTACAAAAGGCAGCAAAGACTGCACCTGTGTAAGCGGGGCCATTGTCTGTTTTTAATTCTTTTGGGCGTCCCAGCGATGCAAAGGTCCGAATACAATGATTAATAACATGTTTGGTGGCTTCACCCCTTTGGGGGGATGCCATAATGTAGCCTGAATACGTATCAATGGAAACATGTAAATATTTCCAAGGGGCAAATGGAGGATATTGGGTAACATTCATTTTGCCAAATTTGGCAACACTCTGTCCCCCTGGGGTTTACCCCCCATAGGGAGAGGGTTTGCCTGCGGGCTACAGGTGGGGCATAGTTGAATGATTGCTGATGCCTCCGCCGACGTAAGGCCAAATTGTTTTATGAGCGCTTTATTATTCTGGTGAAAGTAAGAGTGGCTATTCCAAGGCGTGATAGCAGAACAAACATTGACATGGGGTGGGGGGGCTGATGCCGCAGCGTCAGCAACATCATTGCCCTCCTGGAGAGGCCCAGGGAAAGGCTAATGACTTCAGATATGGGAGACATGGAAAAAATAACAGCGAGAGAAGACAAGACCTTGTAAAGTGAGAAACAGAGACAAAAGTTGTGAATCAGTAGAAGAAGAGAGATAAGACTCATACAAAGAGGTTATAATCAGAGTCACATAAAGACTAGCAAGAATTAAGTTAAAGGTTGTTTGTCAAATAACTGAAAGGGCCAAGATGGAAGCGGCCAATTCATCTCTTTGAGCAGATTTTTGTGGCTCTGTGAGCTGGGTGTGCCATGTACCATCCTCCTGCCAGGCACATGCTCCCCGATGTTTGCTCCTATCAGCAAAGACAGTTGTAGCGTCTTTGATAGAAAAAAGCTGTTGAAGGAGGCTTCCACTGGAGCGGAAGGGCTTTTGTAATTAGGGCTGCAAAAAGGGAGGGTGTCTGAGAAATAATGGACAAGTGTCATGAGATCACATTCTTGGGGAATCAAATTTGGATTGGGGAGGCCACACTGCAGCGCTCCCATGGGTTGGAGAATTTTATTAACAGCCCGCAAATCATGCAAAAAACGCCATTTACCAGATTTCTTTTCTATAACAAACACAGGGGTGTTATAAGGGCTGTGGGATATCTCTTTCCTCTTCTTCTCTTCTCTCTCTTTCCCTCTCTTCACGTTCTCTTTCCCTCTCTCTTCTTTGTCTCTTTCGGTCTCTTTCACTCTTTATCTTTCTTCCTCTCTCCCACTCTTTCATCACTTTCTCTTTACTCTCTACTGCTCAACCTGTCCCCATAATTTACCTACTTTCCCTTACTGGATCCCTCGCTCACTCAAACACACGCACACACAAACTTACACATGCACAAAACCATTTTTCTCCACTCCAATTCGGATCCTATAAATCTATTGCTCTGTGAAACATCTGTGAAAAGAATTCCAAGGGCTTCCCGGGGGGCCGGGGCCTGCAGAAGCCCCGTATCAAACCCATCCCCTCCCTTTAGCTGAGGGGCGGTAACATTGTTGGACAGACCCTTGGCAATCGCCTTGTTAATCTCTCTAAGGTATTCGGAGGTCCAAATGGCAAACTGAGAGGGGGTAAGAAGCATGGCTGCAAAAAGGGTTTGGAACAGTCCCTTGCAGTATGGGGATTGCACCCCATAGGTGGATGAGTGGGCACAACCCCCCCCGCCGCATTGGTTTGAAAGGAAACGGGGAAACAATCCTGTGCCAATTCCATGTCCCCTTGATTGAAAGCATCGTGCAGAGCGTCTTGGAGAGCGCTACGCCACACTTGCGGGGTGGGGGAAGGGGCGGAAGGGAGAGGGGAAACCTTCTCTTCCGGAGGGGCCGGGGGAGGTGGAGGAGTTTTGGAGAGGGCCCCAGGAGGGGCGATCTCCTAGTAGCGCGGGGGAGATGTTGCCGAAGGCTTAAAAGCAGCCCCCTGCATATCTTCCTCATGAATTTGAAAGAATTTTACAAGAAGTCTCCAAGTAGTGAGAACTTCCGGCAGGGCTCGAGGTTACTTTAAGAGAGCCCTTCTCAGGGTAAATGGGACAATTCTTAGATGTAAGCCAATAGAGAGAGGAAATGTTTTTTCGGGGGAATGGGAAGCGGATGGCCTGTCGCTTGAGAGATTGCAACAGACGATTTAACGATTTCCCGAAGCTCCTGCAGGTGTGCAGTCTGAGCCTTCGAGAAACCTGAGCCCATACTCACGATTGGGAGGGTGCTCCGTTCGCTAACGGCAGGCCCTGGTTGCGAGACTTTGCCAAGTCGGGGATGAGTGAAAGGCTGGCGACACAGGTCATCACGTCGGTCACGTTGCATCACGTCCATCAGAAGGCTGCGTGTTCGAATCACGTCGGGGTCACCAAATGTGAAGTTTCCGCTGTTCGCCCATGAGGCCAATGTTGAGAAAAGACAGGAGACAAATTTTCTCGGGATGGAGCGACCCAGATTGGGGTCTGAGAGCCCCTTTTATTGGGATAGAACAAAGGCAGGAGGAGCAAATAGCATGTGATACAAAACAACCTGTAAAAGTACAATTTCTAATCTACTGCTTCAGGAAAGTTCTCTCTATATATGGTCAAATCCTGGGCGTCATTGGTAGAGCACATCTCAGAATGTTATGTTATTCACTATCAGGTTGTTATGGCTTTCTCGGAGCCAGTTGTCTCCTGTGTGATTCAGCGTGGCTCTGCAGGCCTTAATATGAATTAGGCCATGGAGGACACACACCTGCACAAGGAACTATATTACAACAGAAAATGAAAAAATAAAAAGGAAAGCCTCCGGTGTGCTGAAGCCCTTTCCACCTTCCATGCATTTATATGGCTAATCCCATGCGTGGCTCCTTTGATGGGATGTAAGTTGACTGTTTGTTCGGAATCTCTTTCTACACTCCTTGCATTTATATGGCTTCTCTCCTGTGTGGATCCTTTGATGGCATGTAAGTTGACCCCTGGTTCGGAATCTCTTTCCACACGTCATGCATTTATATGGCTTCTCCCCTGTGTGGATTCTTTGATGGCATGTAAGATCACTGTTTCTTCTGAAGCCCTTTCCACACTCCAGGCATTTATGTGGCTTCTCCCCTGTGTGGATGCTTTGATGGGATGTAAGATATCTGCTTCTTCTGAAGCCCTTTCCACACTCCATGCATTTATATGGCTTCTCCCCTATGTGGATCCTTTGATGGGATGTAAGATCACTGCTTCTTCTGAAGGTCTTTCCATACTCCATGCGTTTATATGGCTTCTCCCTTTTATGAATCCTTTGATGGCATGTAAGATTAGTCCTTGTTCTGAATCTCTTTCCACACTCCATGCATTTATATGGCTTCTCCCCTGTGTGGATCCTTTGATGGGATGTAAGATTACTGCTTGTTGTGAAGTCCTTTCCACACTCCATGCATTTATAGGGCTTCTCCCCTGTGTGGATCCTTTGATGGGTAATAAGGTGACCCTTTTGGCTAAAGCGCTTTCCACACTCCATGCATTTATATGGCTTCTCTCTTCTGGATGTCCTTTTATTAACAGTCTTGTTTCCATCTTCATTGCATTTATTTGTCTTCTCTCCCATGTGAAAACGTTTCTGTGACTCAAGAGACCCATTTTCTTGACAAAGTGCGAGCATAGAACTGTATTTTTTTCCATTGTCTTTGCCCATATTTGCTCCTCCTTTGGCATCTAATGTCTCTTTGAAGATTCTTACACCTTTTTCAATATATTTATTCTTTAGTATTTCTTGTTCATCAATAAAGTCCTGTGTCTGAGTAACAGTAAAAGAAGATGAGCTTTCCTTATTCCAGTTGTTTGATAGGTGTCTCTCCTGCCTTTGGAATTCTGGTTGAATTGTAGTTATCTCCATTGCATCTCCTTGTCTGAACACTTTGATTGGTTCTGCAGAGTCTTTATTGTCATCTTCATTATCACCTTCAAAGGGAAAGAGAAATGAAAGTGGGAGAAAGGTTAGGGGAAAAGATCACTCTGTCAGAAATCATATTTATTGCCTTCATTTATTGTGCCAAATTCTAACATATACTGCATATTTGCATCCTAATAATGGTGTGGTATAGAAATGATAATCTCTATTGATGAGCCATAAAACTTTGAAAAGGACATTAAGTCAAAAAACATGAATGATATAGAAGCATCTGGGCCAAAATAATTCAAAGTTGTGTGATGGAGTTTGTCATTATCTCAAACCAAGGAATTACTTTGTCACTAAAGTGTTTAAATAGAAATACAAATTGGATAAGATATATCTAAGCAAAATGCCATTGACCTATTTCCTTCCTAGGAGCAGTAGAAAAAAAAACTTTCCCTTCTCCCTCTGAGGAGATCTATTTAGAAATGTTTTCATAAGAACTAGCTAATGGCATCTAACTTAAGGTGATCAGATTTTCAGATTGGTAAAGAGGGACACCATTGACCGGGGGGGGGGGGGGGGGGTGATTAAAAAATTTTTATTTTGTCAAAAGGTCACCCCAGGACACTGAAACCAGCATAAATACGAATCTGTTGCCAAACAAAATTTTGATCGCGTGACCATGAGGATGCTGCAACGGTCGCTAAGTGTGAAAAATCTGAAAAATGGTCGCAACGGTCGCTGTGTGAAAAATGGTAATCAGTCACTTTTTTCAATGCCATTGTAACTTTGGTCACTAAATGTTTTCCCCCTCCTCGAGACACCTCACTTCTTCCTTCATTCCTCTTGCTTATCTACCTTCACCTTATCCGTCTTCTGCTCTTTCCCTCTCTTCCTTCCTTTCTCCTTCCATCCTCTCTTCTTTCCTCACTCACTCCCTTCCTCCCTTTCTCTTCCTTCCTCCTTCCATTCTTTCAGCTTCATTTCTTTTGCCTATGTACCTTTTCTGTCTTTCTGCTCTTTCCATTTCTCTCTTCCTCTTCGCTTCTGTTCCTTCCTCCTTCCCTCCTTTCCTATATCTTCCTTCTTCCTTCCTTCTGTCTATCTACCTTCACCTTCTCTGTCTTTCTGCTCTTTCCCTGTCTTCCCCTTTCCTCCCTCCCTCCCTTCTTTCCTTTCTAGTTCCATCTTTTCTTCTTTCCTCTCTCCCTCCCTTTTTCTTTTTTCCTTCCTTCCTTCCTCCTTCCTCTTGCCTATTAACTTCATCCTCTTTGTCTTTCTGCTCTTTCCCTCTCTTCCCCTTTTCTTCCTACCTCCTTCCCTCTTTTCTCCCTCCCTTCTTCTTTTTCTTTCTTTCTTCTTCCATCTTCCTCCTTCTCCTTCCATTCTTTCTCCTTCCATCCATCTTTTTTCCTTCCATCTTCTCCCCCCCTCCCTTCTTCTTTTTCTTCCCCCCTACCTCCTTCCTTCCTCTCCTTCCCTTTCTTGCACACAGGAAGGGGAGGGGGGGGCTTTCTAGTCGCTTTCACAGCATAATTTCTTTATCTAACTTTTAAAAAACAGTGTGCAAATCAAACTTGAGATTTTTGTAACCTGCGAAGCACCAAGTTATTATCTTCTGTTGTTGTTACAAATTTGCAGCTATTCCATTCTTTCCGATAGGGAACTGCATTTCCCAAGATGCCTCAGGTCCTCAAAGCGCTGAACGCGGTTTTGCAATTGACTCCAGCGAGGCCCGGTAGCCGCCAGCGGGGGTGGCTGTCAGGGCGCTGACGGCGGAGCGGACGCGCCCAGTTTGTTACTGCTTCCAGCAATCGAGACGGACGAGGGAAGCGGCGGTGGCGGACGTCAGCAGCGACTGTAATGACCGCTTGTGCGAGGTGCGGAGGAAGAACGGAAGGTCCCTCCCGCCCGCGACAACGGCTCCAGCCATGGATGAGCAGGCTGGCCCCGGCATCTTCTTCAACAACAACAACACGCAGCAACGGAGAAACAACATTGCTGTAGCAAACAGAGCTGGCGACTGGGTTTTCGCTAGAGCAATGCCAATGTTTCTCCGCTGCCGGTCTCTGCATTTTCCTTCCTCCCCCCGCACCCCCGCCTTCCACACACACCCAGCTTCCAAAATCTGGGGAGTTGCGGGGAGGGACAATCTTCTTCTTCTCAGGTTGCCTGGTCCCCCCCACCAGTTCCTCTCATGAGTAGCTCGCAAAGGAAGGCCTTCCCTTCCCTTGCTAAAGGCCGCCGCCGCCCACCCGAAGCGGCGAAGCCTCCCGATTCCCACGGGCACTGCCGGAGTTACTCACCAGGGCAGTGCAGCAAAAGCAAACGGTGAAGGCGAAATGAAATGAAATGGAGACTCATGAGAATCACGGCTCACGCAGCGTGCTTAAGCGGACTCCAGCCAATCAGTGAGCTGGCTGGGATGGAAAATTTTAAGCATGCCGTGTGCGTGCTTAAAGTTTTCCATCCCAGCCAGCTCACTGATTGGTTGGAGTCCAGGCCAATCAGTGAGCGGCAGGCTGGGCTGGCTTAGATTTTTAGTGTAGATAGAATAGATGTGGGAATGGAACGAGCGAGCTAATGGCAGCTGATGATGGGCGGGGGAGCCAGTGAGCGCCAAAATAAAGCGGGGTTTTTTGAGAATGGCCCAGGACGCGGGAAAAATTATGAAAAGTCGTGCCTGTCCCATTAGATGCGGGACGTCTGGTCACCCTAATCTAACTATAAAATGTCTTCTTGAACTCTCTGATGGAGAGTAGGAAACCCTTACCAAGAGAGGCCACATTCTTATGATTCTCCAGCATGACTTCCCAATGCAGAGCTTTTTGGTCAGGATCCAGCTGAGACCACTCCTCCTCGGAGAAATAAACTTCCACCTCCTCAAGAAGAACCTTCTGAAAGGAAAAAAAAGTACAGAACAGACCAAGGAAGAACTGCAGGATCTTTCCTATTATTAAGAATTTTATATAGCAAACATAAACATTAAGATAAATGGCTATGCTTAGTAAGGATCTGTGGTTTAGATGACAAAATTTACAGAACCAAAAGCATTTGACTAAAGAAATATTTTAGGAAGTCTTTATGACTTGAATGATTCTGTAGGACTTTCAGTGCCATTCATAACTCCTTTTTAAATAAGTCCTTTTTTCTTCTGGATCAATTGATCTACCAAACAAGCAGCAAACCCTAATCAGAATACTCTTCATTCTGGATCTATGAATCCATCCATCCACAATCAAAAGGTCCTCAGTGACTTGAGAGAATCAACTGGCAGATGGGCTTCGGAAAACTCACCAATCAGTGACACTAACCCTTCCTTGGATAGTGTTCCTGATTGGTGGGTTTTCCAAGGCCCACCTGCCAGTTGATTCTCTGAAGACACTGAAATGCCTTTAAACCCTTCCTGCCTTTAAAAAAGGAAATGTGTCTGTAGGGGAAGGGATTCATTGTAGTGTTTTATGAAATGACTTATGTTGTCCTAAGAAGGAGCAATCCTGTTCATCCTCAACACCTTCCTGAAAATGCTGGGAGAGCTCAACCAGGGTTCTGTCTGGTGTGCCATCAATACCCAGAGACTCTGCTCCTCCTCAGATTGCAAGGAAGCTGCTAGTAGCCTGAACCATTGACTGGACAGTAAATAAGAAAATGAAGAATGTTTTCCATTGAAGACAATTCTTAGCCTGTGCAAAGTTGGATTGTTTGGCCTCCAAATCCAGGCACAAGTAAGAAAATTAAATTTTACTTTCTAAGCTAATAGGGCCTTGGCTAATTGTTCTTTCAGAACACTTTTTACTTGGAGACGTTTCTATATTTCGACTGTCCTGGGATTTTAATAATCTTAACTGTTAACTGTGTATTTTTCTTATTAATGATTGTAAATGAGGCATTGGAAAAAGGGAAGCTTGCTAGTTTGAATATTTAAGTAATTTTGAGGTTCCTAGCACAAATTCAACTCAAATAATTACAAAAAAGGAGCACCATGTAGGATAGGATAGTGTTCTGTCCCCCCTTCACGGCTCTTAACAAACGGCAAGACAAATAAACTTAAAAGGAACTTTCTTTATCAGTTCTCAGTTCAAACTGGCTTCGAGCCCAAAAATAACATAAATACAGTCTCTGACCAAATAACAGAATGAAAACAAAACAACTTTTACAAGCAATGCACTTTTCCAAGTGTAGCCTTAAATCAGGGTTACAGGAAACACCAAAGCACTTATCCAAGTGTAACAAGCAATGTTGCATGCACGAAGGAACGTTGACTCCTGAGACTAGGGCGTGGCAGCATCCGTCCTTTTATCTCCAAACCTGCCCCTAACAAGCCCCAGCTGCATAATGAATCTTGTATCCCGAAAAGACGCACAGCAGACATCTGCTGAGTCACAACAGGATAGTATAGGGCAGGGTATGGTAGGATAGGATAGGTTATAATAGTTTAGTTGGAAGGTACCTTGGAAGTCTTCTACTCCAACCTCCTGCTTAGGCAGGAAACTCTATACCATTTCAGACAAATGGTTATCCAAGTTTCCACCCATTGCTTCTTGTCCTGTCCTCAGGTGCTTTGGAGAATAGCTTGACTCCCTCTTCTTTGTGGCAGCCCCTGAGAACACTGCTGTCATGTCACCCCTAGTCCTTCTTTTCATTAAACTGGACATACCCTATTCCAGCAACCGTTTTTTATATGTTTTAGCCTTCAGGCCCCTAATCAGCTTTATTGGTCTTCTCATCTAGGGTGGACAGGTGCTCAATTACCGATTTTAACTTGTGTTCCTAATCTGTTTTTGTGGCACTGTTTTTGATAAGTTGGACTGGTTTTTTCCTTGTGTAAAGGTGGATGAAAAACATAAGTTAAGTAGTTCTGCTTTCTCCCTGTTGCTTGTCACCTTCTTCCCACTTTCTCCCACCAATGGATCAATTGTTTCCTTGACTTTTAATTTTTTTTTAACATGTTGAAAGACGCTTTTATTTTTGGTCATAAGCGTTAGTTCATTAGCTTTCCTCACTTCACCTTTTCAGGCTTATTACATAATCAACACAATTTTGTATTATTCAATATTATGTCAATTTGCCTTACCATCCATCCCCAAAGACTACCATTCGCTCTTCTGCTCACCATATACCATATTTATACCCTATCCATCACGTGCTTCTCCCTCTCTTTTATAGTCTGGTGCGTCTTATACTCCAAAAATATGGTATGTTGTCCTAAGAAGGAGCAATCTTGTTCACCCCCAACACCTTCATAAAAGTGCTGAGAGAGTTCAACCAGGGATCTGTATGGTTTGCCATCTACATCCACAGACTCTGCCCCTCCTCAGATTGCAAGGAAGCTGCTGATATTGTGATCCATTGGCTCCCATGTAAATAAGAACATTTCTAAGGAAGACATTTCTTAGCCATTGCAAAGTTGGATTGTTTGGATTCCAAATCCAGGCAGAAATCAGGGGATAAATATTTACTTTGGAAGCAAAAGTTATGTTTTTTCTTGGAGACATTTCTATATGACCACTGTCCTGGGATTTTCAAAATCTTAGCTTTTAATCACATCCTTTTCTTTTCAATCATTGTAAACATTCTTTTCAAAAATGATAATTTGCCAGTTTGAATATTTAAATATTTTTGAGGATCCATGCACAAATCCAACTCATTCATGCATTATTTTTTTTCCAGAAAATACAACCTACCCTGATAATAAGACCTATCATGACTTTTCATCCTGGTCATAATATAAGCCCTATCCCCAAATAAGCCCAAAGTCAGCCTGTCATCAGGGAGGGTGGGGCAGAGGGCAGGGCAATCATAAGTGGTGGTGAGTACATGTGCGGGGCCAGATGGTGTTTGGAAGCAACTGAAGCCTGCACTGGGGCAGGGGGAGACATGTCATCCGTCCCACCATCTATTGTTCCTTGCAATTTTGAAGATAGAAATCAAGAAGAAACAAGAAGAAGGGGAAGGTAGTGAAATCACAGAAGCAATAGAAAATAAAAAGCAGACAAAAGATTTCACTAGGTTTGACAGTGGTACAGGGAAAATTGAAAAGGGGGGATATGTCCCAACAAAGAAATGGGAAGGGATAATAGAAGAAAAGAAAGGAGACGGCCAGACATGAATAGAGAAGAAAGAGAAGAAAGAAAGGAATGATAAGAAAAAAGAGGAAGAGAAGACAGGGAGACAGAGGATACGTTGAAATGCGCAGCAGTGGGTGATTGAAAAGTTTGAATGGAGCCCACTCAGATGCTGAAATACATCCTGTAAATGAGATGAAGAGTGTGGAAGAGAGGAGAGAGGCAAGAGGAAGAAGAGAGGGTTAGGAGAGAGGGTAGAGGGGAGGGGAAGAGAAGGAGAGAAAGAAAGAGTGGAAAGAGGAGAGAGGAAGGGGAAGTAGAGAAGAGAAGGATTACAGAGGGAAGAAAGGAGGTACGGAGGACGAGGAGAAAGGGAGAAGCACCTTAGGGTATAAATATGGTATATGGTGAGCAGAAGAGCGAATGACAGTCTTTGGGGGTTGGTGGTAAGACAAATTGATATAATATTGAATAATATAAAATTTTGTTGATTATGTAATGGTATCCAGGTGGTTATTTGTATGAAAATGAAAAAATAAAAAAAACTTTTGAAATAAAAAGGAAAGTCTCCGGAGGCTGGGGAGGGTGAAAAACGGCCCCAACGGGCCAATCAGAAGTTCATTTCCAAATTTTCTTTTTTTCCCCAATTTTGTTTTATTTTTTCAATAAAAAACAAACAAAATCATCCTCCATTGCAAATTGTAAAAAGTGTGGCAATTGGTTACAAAGAGTTTTTGTGCATCTCTTCCACAGTCATCACCTCTGATTCGTATCAAATTATCTATTTTACAACACATATACTTATATATATTGTTATCATCATCCTTCATCCTTCATATGACTATAGTTGTTTTAATGTCCGTTTATAACAAACATTCCAAAATTTAAAACAAAACCACATAGTGGCATTGCCTTATCTATTTTCAATGTCATTTAATCACATTATACCTTTATAACACATTCAAAATATAAAATTAATTATATTTAATTACAAAAAAATTTAAAACCTCTTTTCTTAATAATTGTTTACAATTTATATCCAATTTCCCTTTTATCCTGTCAATACAAATTATTACATTGTTATCATTATCAGTCATTTATTTAACGATAGTTTGACTAAGATTAACTTACTTTTCCCCCTTTTTTCACCATTTAAAAAATTTACCAAATTTCCTCTTATTATACCATTACAAATATATACATTGTTATCCTTTATCTAATTTTATCCATTAACACTACACTTTTACATAATGCTCTAATTTTGACAAAATTTTTAAACCTCTTTTCTAAATTATTGTATACAATTTATACCCAATTTTCCCTTTTATCATATCAATACAAATTATTACATTATTATCATTATCAGTCATTTATTTAGCAATAGTTTGATTATATTTAACTTACTTTTTCCGCTTTTTTCACCTTTTAAAAATTTATACCAAATTTCTTCTTGTCAAACCAATATATATCTGTACATTGTTATCATTATCAATTATGTACCTAACTTTATCATTATCACTACATTTTTAACATAGAGCTCTAATTTTAACTAAATTTAACTAGTGTTTTATTATTAATTTTCATATCTCAACCTGTGCCTTACCAGTAATAGTGTAGTCCTGTTTCTTTTGCCATTTGTGGAATTGGTCTTCTGATTATTTCCTTAATCAAATTTGTTTGGACTTCTCTTCGCAACTTGTCGCTTATTAAATATCTTGTAAAATCTTGAAATCCTCCATCAGATTCCTTAATCAGTTTATCTTTGGTTATCAGTAATGTTTTGGTCAAAATTTCTCTCCTTAAATCCATCCATTCTTCTCTTTTTCCTTCTTCTATATCTTGAAATCTGTAGTAAAACACCTTTTCATCTATCTTCTCTTTCCTTAGTCCACTCTTTCCATCTCCAATCACACTCAGTTCACTGTCAATATCCATGGTTATCTTGCCTCTTTGTTCATTCCCCTCCCCCCTAGGTTTTTAGGACTCCAGCCTCTACTTTTTCCATTTGCTGAATATCTTCTATTTGCTGAGTATCTTCCATTTTTCCATCAGGTTTTGACACATTAAAGTTTATATTTTCAATATTTTCCCATCTCTTCTCAATTCTCTTTGTTGTTTCTAACAGTCTTTGAATTCCATACATAATCTGTTGCCATGTTATGGTTTCTTTTTGAATTCGTGTCATCCTTCCAATTAATAAACACAGCCACTCTGGTTTAAAAACAAATCTTTGTTATCACTTCTTTCCAGTTAGCAACAAACATCCAAAGGGCACCTGCGTAAACAATCCATGCCCTTCTTTATAAACAAGCTGAAGTCTTTGAAGTGCAAGGTCAAAATGATCAAAGGGAAAAAAGAAAAAGCAATGTTTCCAGGTCTCAACCTCCAACCTCCAAGTGGCAGTGTAACTTCTCTTCCCTCTCAGGTTACTACCTTCTTTATATATCTTTTAAATCTTCTTTATGTTTCAGGCTCAAAAGAAATAAAGTTCTTAAAAGAAACCAAATAAAAAGAAAAAATCCATCCCAAACAGTATTGTAGAAATAAAGGAAAATATTTAATCCATAGATAAAAAAGAAATAGAAGGAGAAAATTCAAGACTTTCACTTTAAAAAGTAAAAAAATATTCGCAAAACTACCATCGATGGAAAAAATAAAATAAAAAAGATAACACTGTCCAATTATGCTAATTCCGCCGCTTATTTCCTTTTCTTTACCAATTTGATTTAACTTCGACCTTTTTTGAGCAGTCTTTTATAAAAATAACATTTCCTCACCTGATGGACACACTTTCTCTTTCCACTTTCCTCCCGTTGCAAAGCTGTCCCAATTTCAGCAGCTTGAGGCTGTGCTTTTTGTCGCCAGCAAGAAGTGATTCTCTTGGATCAATCAGGGACTTTGCAATGTCCCTGAAATCAGCAAGACGTAGTCTTCCCTGTCACCGTTTCTTCGGGACGGTTTAGGTCCAGATGGACGGTCCAGCGGCAAAAGTATCAACTGTGATCTCAGAGCCCTGAGGCCGCACGTCGTGTCGTTGCGATGTCAGTGCATTTCTCACATTTCCAAATTTTCAATTAGCCTATTCAGCCTGTTTTTCACCTCCCCAGCCTCCGGAGGGTTTCCTGAAGGCTGGGGAGGGTAAAAAATCAGCTGTGAGATGACAGCTGGTGTTCCACTAAATATGGCTCATTGTGTCACACAGTCTCTGCAAGCACATTCCAGGCAGCTGTTGCAAGCTGAGTCCTGCTTTTCCCTTTTTTGACATCTTTGCCACTCCCTTCCAACAACTGTCATGAGGAACTGTTGTTCTGCTGCTGGTCTCATGGGAGCTCTTTGCCCTCCTGGAGGCGCTGCTCTCGTCCACCTTTTGGGGCTGGCAGGCACGCTACCTCCTGTAGTTGAAAAAAATACCATATTTTCCCCAAAATAATAACAGGGTCTTATTTTCTTTTGACCCCCGAAAAAAGCACTTGGTCTTATTTTCAGGGAGGTCTTATTATTTTTGAAGTGCAGGAGGCGGAGAGCATGGTCAACTCATGGCTGCTGCATGTTGCAATATTTTCATGGAGGGCTTATTTTACCTCATGCGCTCAAAATCCTGATTGGGCTTATTATCCGGGGAGGTCTTATTTTCAGGGAAACAGGGTAAGACATCTCTAAAAATTACCCTGAGTGCTTATTTTGAGGCCTAAGAGAATATAAGACCGGGTCTTATTTTCAGATAAACATGGTAATTAGCTCAAGTGTTTTGTTTTTAAGATACTAGTCCTAAAAAGAATCTCCAACCAAAAGCAGAGGGCAAAATGGTAGAAGACATTATTTGTAGTTCTTGACTAACAACAGTTTTTACTTTTCAGTGACTGTTCAAAGTTGCACAGCAGTGAAAAAATGACATACCCATTTTCCACACTTAAGACTACCTATACTATCTACAGCCTCTGATTTCCTGAGGCAAATGGAAAATAGAAATCTAGTCAATGAATGTTCTTCTCTTACCTGAGTTGGAGGTTCAATCCTAGTTTCTGCTCCCCCAAAACAAAGAGTCGAATTCCTTCTATTCTTCCCTGTGAGGGAGACAGAATTTCAAAAAGCATAATTAGTTTGATGAGAGGAGTTATGCTATAGAGAAGACAACCCTTGAGAGACCGCCTCCTGCCGATTACCTCCCTCAGACCAATTAGATCGCACAGATTGGGCCTCCTCCGAATTCCATCCACCAGTCAATACCGACTGGCGACTATGCGGAGGAGAGCCTTTTCTGTAGCAGCTCCGACCCTGTGGAACGACCTCCCCGTCGAGATTCGCACCCTCACCACCGTACAGACCTTCCGCACAGCCCTCAAGATCTGGCTATTCCGTCAGGCCTGGGGATAAGTTCCTAATTCGCCCCACCCGAGTGTTGAATGTTGAATGCAAGTTGTGTTTTTATTGTCTTATTTTATTCACCTACTGTTTTTGTTTTTGTATTTGCACCCCCCCCCCCCTTTTTGATTGTAAGCTGCCCTGAGTCCCCTCAGGGAAAAGGGCGGCCTATAAATTCCAATAAAATACTAAAAAAAAATACTAAAACCCAGAAAAGATGAGAAAGTTAGGATTTATCAAAGGAGTGGAAGGACCTTATATTACCTTCTGAGGTGTCCTGAATTGGATCTCCCTGAGGGATCCCCCTGAATGACAGTTCTTGAGGGAGATTTGACGGATGCCTCTTTCTCTCAGGATCTCTGATCTCCATTGTGAAGGACTTTAAAAAGGAGAAAAGAATTAATGGATATCACAAATCATGAAATGATTTCTTTCCAAGTGAACACCACTGCAAATCACTCAGTGTCCATCAATTAGGCTGGGAAATAAGAAAGAAATTGTTGTGCAAAATCTTTCTTCTAGAGTAGATTAGGGAACTATACAAAGATTAGTGAAGCATCTCCACATAGTATGAATGCTAGCAAATAAATGTTTCATAAAATGATGTATCCTTCTACTTAACATTGATAAACTACCAAAGATATATAAAGGAATTTCAATTATGTGTTTGAAATGTAAATGTAAAAAAGGAACTTTTTACCAACTCTGCTGGACTTGTGACAAAGGAAAAAAATACTGGGGTAAGATTTATATTTCACCTGCAACTCAACCTGCTCCTTCTTCTCCTCCGCCTGGCTCAGGAGGAAGCCTTCCACCAGGGCCACCGCCTGGGAGCTGGTCTCTGCTCCACACTCCCGCACCCAGCTCTCCATCTGCAGGGGCAGAACGGCCAGGAACTGCTCCAGGACAACCAGGTCCAGCATCTGTGCTTTTGTGTGCTTTTCTGGTCCCAACCATTGACTACAAAAGAAGTGGAGTCGGCTACAAAGTCCTCGGGGACCCTCATCCTCCTGATATTGGACGCTCCTGAAGTTCCAGGCCTGAACTTGTGAAGTGATGGTTCCTTCTTCCAGCATCTTCTGCCCAGTTCTTGCCCAGATCTCCACATGGATTCCAGACTGAGCACTGGAAGGGCCTTTTCCACTTCCCTCACTTGATAAAGGAAGGCCAGCCATTCTCTCTCTGCCCTGTAACACAATTCTAAATTAGTCCAAGGAAAGTTGTGTATCTCCAAATGTTTTTTTCCCTTCATTTCTTGGAAGAAATATCCATCTGGTTCATTTCCAATACAGGAGGAAGGCATTGGGAATAAAATGAAGGCTGGAGTCTGATTGGAAAGAAAGTAGAACCACCAACCACATGTCATTCTGGGACAGCTGACAAAATGGAGTTTAGAGTGGGTGGATTTTATACCTTCTGGATTCCTATGAGGTCATGTAGGGCTCATGAGTGGCACTTTATAGGCAAAAGGGGAAATGCAAATCAAATGTGTTTATCTGAAGAAAAACAATTTTGTCAAACGCCCATGAGTACAAGTTCTGAGAACAGATTCTATTTCCATTCACATACGTTGACATTTTCTTTTTGGGATCTGAGCGGGACTGGAGCATTACAGAAGGCACTTGTGTTGCTGTCATATGACCATGCATGGTGGGTATTTCTAAGCTGGAGAACCTTTATAAAAAGTCTCCCATCTTTGTGATCTGGATTCTTACCAGCCTGAACGTTTTCTTCCTTCCTTTAGGGACTTCTGCAAAATTTCAAAATGGCTATACGTTATGAAATGTTATGAAAAACCGGGACAAAGAGAGGACCTTGTCAAGATTGAGACCACTGCTGTAAAAACATGAAAAACCACAACCTGTGTTATGCCACCCATATATCAAGGCAAAGTTCAACTTTGTCATCCTTTGGCTTAATTGTGTTACTTATCTGAAGTTTCTGCCTGGCCCAGTCTTTCTGAATGGATTACCAAATCTGCATTTCTAAAAGCTCCCCCCCCCCCTCAGTTTCCCCTTGGGGCAGGGAGACTGAGGCTGGCTTCTGCCTCCCTTAAGAGCATGTCTCTCCATTACTACCTTAGGGGAAATATAATATTCTGCTTCCCGAATAGTTGGTTCTCTGGGGGAGGGGGGGGCTTCCTACACATTCATAGCAATGTTCACCTAGCCACGGGAATACCTAAAGTTCTCTTAGCCAAAGAAATAATATTGTCTCTAAAGAAGATGAACAAATGACCTCCATTTTGCGATTCTCTTACAGAAAAGAGAATATATCAAACAACCACATGGTATTGGACCTGGGTACTTGAGAGACCGCCTCCTGCCAATCACCTCCCAAAGACCTATTAGATCCCACAGACTAGGCCTCCTCCAAATTCCATCCGCCGGCCAGTGTCGACTGTCGACCACCTGGAGGAGAGCCTTCTTTGTGGCTGCTCCGGCCCTCTGGAATGATCTCCCCGTGGAGATTCGGACCCTCACCACCCTTCAGGCTTTCCGCAAAGCCGTCAAGACCTGGCTGTTCCGGCAGGCCTGGGGCTGATGAGTTCCCATCCCCACTTGAACTGTTGTGGTTGTTGAGAGTTTTAAATTGTCTTCTGTACTTTGTTCTCTGTCTTTTTGTTTTTTTCTGTATTGTTCCCCATTTCCTCCTGGTTTTTTAGCCACCCTGAGTCCCTCCAGGAATAGGGCGGCATACAAGTTTAATAAACCTTAAACCTTAACCAGAAAGTTGTGGATTGGAACATTCATCAACACTCATCCCCATTTATTAAGAAGTATTTTCTGAACTGTTAAAATGATGACTTCCATCAAGAAGATTGAGTGTATTTGGCATTTTGGATCATTTCAATTTCTTTTTACTCACAAGGAGGGACTTGCTTTTTAAAAGTGTAGATCAAGGTGAAGGAAGTGATATTAAGTTACTCTTTTATAAAGTGTTAAAAGATTCCTTTTATATTCTTTTACAATGTTAAATGTCTAAGCCATTATATTCTTGCTTAAAATGTATAAAGTTACTCTGCTTTTGCTAACCATAAAATGTGTTAATTAAACAGGAAAAAATAAACCTTTTTTATTCCAAGCCTACATACAATTTAGATAGGAAGCCATCTGCTCAGATGAAAGCAGGGGTGGTTTTCAGTTGTACGCACCTGTACAGGCGCACCAGATGGTGAAATTTAGCGTGGCTTTCCGTATTTGATCTTCTGGAGACCCCGTACTGGAATGATTCCTATCTTGGCCTGTCCACGCCGCTCGCTCTCCCCAAGCCTACCCAGGCATTGCTCGCTCACTCGCCCTGCCTATCTGCACTAGGTTTGCCACGCCCACCAACTTCCTTTGCCGGAGCGGAGGATTGGGAGAAGCCCATGTGATGTGCGCTCCCTTTTCTTTGACAGCTGTCTCGTTTCCAATGGGGGGAAGAAATCTATGCATTTTTCCTCACTCTGCATGGATTCCCCCATTCCCACACCCATTGGAAACGAGGCAGCTGTCAAAGAGAAGGAGGTACATGCCACGTGGGCTTGTCCAACAGCCAAATCCTCGCCTCCTGTTCCTTCTTCAGCTGTTGGACAAGCCCACGTGGTGCACGCTCCCTTCTCTTTGATAGCTGCCCCATTTCCAATGGAGTGGGGAATCCATTCATTTTTTTCCTTCCTCTGTATGAATTCCCCCCACCATTGGAAACAAGGCGGCTGTCAAAGAGAAGGAAGCTGGGCTTCTTCCATAGTCGAGGAAGGAACAGGAGCGGAGGACTTGCCTGCCCCTCCAGACTCCCCCAGCGATCTGTGCCCCCCAGAAACAGTGAGGTCGAAAGAGGGTCCCTCCCTGTCCCGGGATCCTCTGGGGAAGGGCCGGGGACCACACTGGACCTTGTTCCAGACGCCACTTCTCTCTTGCCAGGCAAGGCAGCAGGTGCCTGCGCAATCTTGCCCGGCACCTTTGGTGCCTGAAGCCCATGGGGGCAGGATGAAAGATTTGGCATCCCGAGTTGGGGCGTGGGGGGGAGCCATGTCCAGCCGATATTGGCTGGCCTGAGCACCAGTCACTCCTTTGCCCACAGCTCCAGGGCATATGACAGCAATGTTCCCTCTTATTTTTTTTCAGTGTGAACAGAAAAGTATAGTGTTTGAGCAGCACATTTTCATGCCTGAGCACCTGAATCTTTTTCACAGATGTCACCTAAGACAACAACGAAATCAGTATTATTTGAAACTCAAAGTTATGTTTATTCAAGGTACCCCTTAATTAAAAGTGTTATATAATATCAGTATCACTTAACAGCATTCCTGCTTAGCAACCAAAATGTTGGGTCAAAAATTCTGGCATTTGAAGCACGCAAGTTTTAAACCTGACAGCTTTAAGACTTGTGGATTTCAACTCCCAGAATTCCTCCACCAGGAATGTTGGTTCAGGAACTCTGGTATTGAAGTGTGCAAGTCTTAAAGCTGTCAAGTTACAAGATCCTTGCACCCCTAACCTTTCAGAAAAAAAACCCAGGGGTGTTCAAACCTGACAGCTTTAAGACTTGCGGACTTCAACTCCCAGAATTCCTTCTCCAGTCATGTTGCTCTTTCACCTCAGTGCCACTCGGACTACCTCCGTCCGGACTTGGTAGCTGCGGCGACGTCATCAGCCTGGCTCTGCTCCATCTTTGTTTTATTCACTGGGGGCAGGGCCGCCACTGAAGATGCCGTTGAGCCCTGCCGCCACCAGAATAACTACTGCTGCCACCGCCTCCTCCTCCTCCAACAGTACCACCACACTTGTCACCTGGCGCTGCGGCTGAGGTGAAGCCACCAAAGCTCCCGCTGGCGGTCCTGCCTTTGGCAGTGGTGGCAGCACCTCCCCCTCTGCTCAGAGCACCTCAGCTGGGCACCACATTACCTCTGCCACTGCCGCCTCCTCCTCTATGCTTTTGAGAAGCCATGAGGCCTTCTTTTGCTGCTCCCACCCCCTCTGCTGCCTTCCTACTGGCTTCCATGATGACGCTGCCATGGGGTTCCTCTTCATCACCTCACTTTTGACAGCACTCCGGTGGTCGGTCCACACCTGCCTTCGAGGTCCCGCCCCGCATGAAAAAAAGGCATCATGGCTCTTCAAAAGCACAGCGGAGGAGGAGGGGGCAGGGATAGCGTGGGGCCCAGCTTAGGTGCCCCGAGCAGAGGGGGAGGTGCCGCTGCCATGGGTGGGGGCGCCGGCAGGAACTTTGGCGGCTTCACCTCAGCTGCAGCACCGGGAGGCAAATCCGGCAGTGCTGTTGGAGGAGGAGGAGGTGGCAGCAGTTATTCTCGTGGAGGCAAGGAATTTGAGGCTTTACTTCAGCCGCAGCTCCGGGTGCAAGTGGCTAAAACTGGCCGCTCACAAAGGACCTCCCCGGGCTTGCTTTGCTGAACACAGGGTGACTGAGGCTAGTTTGAGGCTAGTTTGAGCGGGTGCCATCGGTGCAAACTACCGTCAGTCGCCCCACACTCATCAAAACAAGTCTGGGGAGGTCCTTTGCAGGTGACCAGTCTTAGCCCACTGCAAAGGACTTCCCTGCGCTTGCTTTCCTGAACATGGGGCGACTGAGGGTAATGAGCCGCGCAGCCAGTGCCTAGGAGATTCTAGGAGACCTGCTGTGCCGCATAAGCTCCTGCTGCCATCCCCGCGCCCATGCTAAGTAGATTTTCTGAGCCCCTCAGCTTCTGGAGCCTGTGACTGCCCCTCGTCCCCCAGGCTGGCTCAGCCGCCTGAGCAGCCTCGCTTCGCCGCCTCCCCGTCGCCTCCAGTCCTCCCTCGCCCTCTCCGCCTGCCGGGATGGAGCACATCAAGCATGTCCCACTGAATGGCCAGCCCGGAAGGCATTCACTTTAAAGTGCATGCCGCCTTGGCCCGCCATAGAGCGAAACATGTCCTGGTTTGTGGCCGGGAGGCACGCTGGCACTTTAAAGTGCATGCCGCTGCCCTGGCCATACAGTGGGGCAATGGCATGCACTTTAAAGTGCCAGCGTGCCTCCCGGCCACAAACCAGGACATGTTTCGCTCTATGGCGGGCCGAAAAATGAAAATAAATGTGCCAGCCCGCGCGCCAGCAGAGGTGGGTAAAAACACACACATACACATACACACACACATAATAAAAGCAAATTACAATTACTTACATTACAAATAATTTTGAATTCCTCCCCCCTGCCCCCTCCCTCTGACCCACATACCTTCCAGCTGCGTCAAAAATGCAAGGATAGTTGCTGCTAGAGTCACCACATGGATGACTCTGCTTAAATGATTTTAAAAAGCCTCTAAACAAAGTGCTCTCTGCAGGAGGAGGCGAGAGAATCATGTGCCTCTTTTGTATAAGGAATTTTTCACTTTTTAACCCTTGCTTAACTCTTAAAAGGCGAAAAATGCAAAGGAGGCCCATAGTTCTCTCGCCTCCCCCTACAGTTAGCACTAAGCAGACTCAGAGTCATTGTGACTTGGAGTCTGGTAGCAACTACATTGGCCTTTTTAATTATTTTAAAAATTCTTTCCTTTTCCTTATGAGACTGGTGAGGCCCCGCCTCCCCTGCCTCCAGTGACTGCACGTCCCTGAGTTACTATTTTATAAAATGTTAAAAGGTTGCTTTTATATTCTTTTACAATGTTAAACGTATATGCCATTATATTCTAGCCTAAAATGTGTAATATTATTGTGTTTTTACTAACTACAAAATGTGCTAAGTAAACAGGACAATATAAACGTTGCTTTTCCAAGGCTATGCACAGAAAGGCACCAAAAAAACAAAAAACAGAAAAGAGATAGGGGCCATCTTTCAGCCTCCATGTCTCCAATGTCTTTTCCCCCATTTGGAGCCGAACCCAGAAGGACATTTCTTCCAACACTTCCTTGCAAATATATTTCTTATTTCCTGCTTGAGATTTGCCATGCAAGCTCTCCCCCTACACAGGAGCTTTCACCGGGAAATGGGATGGGAAGGACTCTCCAGGTTCCCCCCTCCCCGCTTCATTTCTGAGGATCTGGATTTATTCCCCGAGGGCAGCATGCATGTCTCTGCTTTCTCCTCATGCCTATTACAAGCATGGAAAAGGGCTGGAGGGAAACATGAGATCTGGGGAAGTTTCTCCCACTCCTAAAACAAAAAAAAATGAACCTGGATGAGGACTAGGCATGTCTCTCTTCCCCTTTTTAGAGTGAAAACCCACTGTCTCTCTTTCAGTGAGAACAAACACACACACACACCCCTACCTTTTCCACCTCTGGATCTTTCAGATTTTCTTTCCGCCTTTCTAAACTCCTGCACAACACATGTAGTTAAAGTGAGAGAGAGAGAGAGAGTCTAGTGTCAGAGAAAGACAAAAACTGAATGCCGTCACTGCCTTCCCAACTTGTAACAGGGGCCCAAAGCTGAAGTGCCCCCCTGGTGGATTTTCTGGGCATGGAAGGTACTCATGAAAAGAGCGGAGAAATGGTGCATTTCCCATGGGGGCCAGGATGGGCTCCTTGATTGGGAAGCTTTTGGCAATGTTATACTTTAGTAAAGAGCTTTGTATTTCAAGTACTGGCATTAGGGGAAAAATTTCTTAACAAGAGTCTCATTTAATTCTGTTGCTGAGGAAGAAAGGAGTAAGTCAACTGAAACAAGAATGAAAAAGGAAAGGTGACTTTGCAATGTACCCCACTGTGACCTTCCGAAGGAAAGGGACAGAGGTGGGTTTCAGGCGTACGGTACATGCATACCCGTTGAAAGAATTTTGCGTCCATTCCTGTATAAGATGGAGGGAATGGACGAAAAGAAGGGAGAGCTTCTGCTAGAGACTGCCTTTTCTCACTCTCAAATGCACGGATTCCCCTCCCCCCAATTGGAAACCAGATGGTTGTCAAAGAGAAGAAAGCACACACCGGCGGAACTTCTTCCAACATCCAAATCCTCCCCTCCTGTTCCTTCTTTCGCTATTGGAAGAGGAAGGAAAGGAAAAGCAGAAGCTCACCCTTCTCTTTGCTCTAACGCTTGGATTCCCCCCTCCAATTGGAAACCAGATGGATGTCAAAGAGAAGGAAGCGTGTGCCACTTGGGCTTCTTCCAACAGCCAAAGAAGGAACAGGAGGGGAGGATTCAGCTGTTGGAAGAAGCCCACGCAGCGCCCACTTTCTTCTCTTTGGAAATGAGAGCTCCCATTATTTCTTGGAGGCTGGAGTTCCCTTTATCATTGACAAAGTCCAGTGACACGAAAAACCTCTACTCCAGCCATTAACTGGCATGTTTGGTAGGGACTTTGGGATTTGGCATAATGAATACAAGCGCTTTCACGCTTTCTCCATGAGCATGGCAGTTTGTTTGGAAGAAAATGGTGTCTTATGCCTGTGAGGGGGGAATTCATAGGTATGTTTGACTTGCAAATGGACTGGGACATCTACCTTGGTACATCTCATCCCAAGGATGGGTGTTGTTGTTGGGGAACAGTCCCTCCCAGTCCTTCTCTTAGGCCATGTTCAGAAGAGAGTGCCACTAGTGATTCCACTGTTAGTGATCCTGGGGATAGGCACAGCAGTTGGGATAGGGGTGGGTGGCCTAGCTCACTCTACAGTGCAGTTTAAGCAGCTGTCAGAGGAGTTGCAACATAGCCTAGGTCAGACTGCCCGAACTTAATCGAACTGCAAGACCAGACAGACTCCTTGGCAGCAGTAGTGATGCAAAATCGATGGGGGCTGGACCTCCTGACAACTGAGAAAGTGGTGTGTGTTTGGTTTTAGGAGAATGCTGTTTCTATAATAAATCAGGAATGGTCAGAGAAGCTGCAAAAGACTATTACGGAGAGATCAGTGGTTTTCATAGGTCAAACAGCTGTTGTTCCTGTTGCTGTGTGGGGTAGCAGGAATAGCCTTCATCCCCTGTATGATTGCTCTACTCAGACAATTAGTTATGAGGTCAATAAAGCAAATAAGGATTGAAAAAGAATTGATAGTCTCAGGAGAACCTTTGGGAAGTAGGCCTTCCCAAGATCCTCGAGAGGGGAATGAAGGATCAGATGATGGAAAGATACACAGATGAGGCCCTGGGGATCAGAGAAGATGGAGCCCAGGTGTGGATGGAATGGACATGAGAGTGAAGAATATGAATTCTGATAAAACATTTTGTGTTATCTTCATTTCTTTGCCTTGACAATTAAGAGCTTTGCTCATTTCCTGTTTCTCTCACTGAAGAGGGAGGGGGTTGCGGGGGAGCGGTCTCAAAAAAACTATCTGTTCTTTTATTCTGCTCGGCAACAGGAAGGAGGGGGTGGCTGCACATTAACAATGAGACAAAAGTTAGCACCTTAAAACCTCTAGCCAGGATGTTAGGAACAAGAATAGCTGCTTATAGGAAAAAATGCCAAACCCACATAACTGGCACACTTTGCAAGAACATAACAAGCGTAAGGGTTTAGCGGGGCTGAAATCCAAATAACCAATCAAAATTATCTCTTGCTCTACATGGGGCTGCCCTTGAAAAGTGTTCGGAGACTACATTTGGTCCAGAATGCAGCCACGCGAGCGATACTGGGTGTACATACACCCATGTTACACCTATCCTCCGTGAGCTGCACTGGCTCCCTATCACCTTTAAAGCCCTACATGGCCTAGGACCTGGATATCTCTGTGACCGTCTCCTGCAACATACCTCCCAGCGCCCAATAAGATCTCACAGGGTGGGCCTTCTCTGGGTGCCATCGACTACACAATGTCGTCTGGCAGCTCCTCGGGAGAGAGCCTTCTCTGTAGCTACCCCGGCCCTATGGAACAATCTACCCCTCCCCCCCCCGAGATCCAGACCCTCCCCACTCTCTCGGCCTTCCGAAAGTCTGTTAAGACCTGGCTGTGCTGGCAGGCCTGGGGCTGCCGATCTTCACTTGAGCTTCAGCCCCATTAAGATCGAATGCATGTTGTGCCTTTTTAATTTGCTCTGTCTTATATTTTAAACTTTTTAATATTTCTTAAACTGTTTTTTGTGTAAGCCGCCCGGAGTCCTTCGGGATTGGGCGGCATACAAATCCATAAAAATTGAAAATTGAAATTGAAATTGTTATGCATGCATTATTAGGTGAAGGGCAAAGGGTTGAATATGACCATCCCTCGACTATAAAAACTGCTGTAAGAGTCTAGCTTTTCAATTGACGGGGGGGGGGGGGGGGCTTGATTAAAAATTTTATACGGAAAAATTATACAGAAAAATTATGGACTGTGCCGAAATGGATAAATTAACGAAAGAAATACAGCTGGGTGAGCTCTCCGGTGCCCCGCGCTTTCCTGCCTCCTTCCATCACGAACCAGATCACAGACAGTGGTCACATTGAGGAAATGGGGATTTTAGAGTATCCTTCCCCTGGAGTGGGGAGGGAATGGGGATTTTGCAGTATCCTATCCCTGGAGGGGGGAGGGAATGGGGAACTTGTGCGGGTCCCAACCCTGGGTGGGAACTGAGGATAAGAATAGAGGGGGGCCTGTGGAGAAAAACTGCTGTAAGAGTCTAGCTTTTCAAACAGGTGTCCTTATATCTTGGTACCAAAATAAAAGTATGATTCTATATTACACCTTGTAACCTGTGATTTATTGGCTTTGACACCAAGCAAATGCAAACAAACTTTATCTCTGCAAAGAAATGTACTTACAAATACAATACCGTAGTTTGCAAACTGCAGTACAGTGATTAAAAAGAAGCAGAGTAGTTCCCAAAGAGCTTACAAACAAGCTGTACAGAACTATAGAGTGACAAAAAAGAATACTTTAAAATACTTACAGAAGCAATACCAACGCTCTAGTTTTCAAGCCCAGGTGTAGCAGAAAATAACAGGGCTTAGACGTCTCAGGATCAAGGAGAAGCTTATTTGGCAGCCGGGTTCAGAAATGCCAGTCAAAGGCTAGCATGTAACTTCTGAACAACTCTTCTAATGGAAGAGCATTCTTATACTTTGCCAAAAGCAGCACAACACGGAAATACTTAACCCATTTCTGATTGGTTACTTTGAGGAAAGAAGCCTTATAAGGAGATACTGTCTTGTTTCACCTTTGGTCTGGGCGTGTGGAGCTCTAGTCTCATACTATAGAACTTTTAAACATGATTCATGGTGTCTGCACGATTTATTGCACCTTGTTCTTCTAACTGCCTTATACTATTACGGGTAGTTATGGGAATAAAAAATATTTTCTAACCGCTCTTGACACTGAAATTTTAAATTATTAAGTTCATTTGCTACTTCGATTACCGAAATTTTGTCACCTTCAATAAGTTTTATACTATTTTGAAAAAGAGCTGCTTGATTGTGTACAAACTCTAGCCAAATTTTTGAAGATTCTTTTTCAAAAAACTCTTCTAAAATTCTAGGACATTTATCCTGTGATAGAAAGTAGGACTTCAAAGGATCGTATATTTGCAAAATTCTTTTGACAGCTGGCAAAAGAGCTAACCAGCGCGTTTTACTGCATCCAAGTATTTTGCAATATTCGACTTCCGCATTTTTACAAAATTATTTAAGAATTTCAACGCGCACAGTGTATATATAAAAATAAGAATATATTTTAACAATAATATTTTCCACATCTATGGGCAACAAGTCAGCAGCTGTTTGAATGGCATTATGTATTATGTGCGCTGCACAACCAACACCAATAATGTTTTGATTAAGCTTTTTGTTTAATTTATAAAAAATATTATTTGTACCTCTTCTCGCTTTTCCTCCAAAATTTGCATTCGTATTGTCTCCACAATATGCAATTATTTTGTGTTTTAAATTGTTTTGTTCCAAAATATTAACAATGGAACTGAAAATTATGTCCGAAGTTTCGCCAGGCAAAGAAACAAAATCTAACATTCTAATTTGTATTCCAGTTTCCGAATCAAAAAATCTAATAAGGGTTGGAAATAATTTGATATCCTTATGATTAGATGCATCAGAATATATGGATGCAAAATTAATTTTCTCTAGATTTTTGTTTAATTCTGAAAATGCATATGGGGAAAGCACATTACGCACAATTGCCTCGGATTTTGTTCTAGCACAGGTAAATTTTTTGTTGAATAACTTTTTGACAACTTGTGATGTACAGTCCATAGATCTGAAGGAATGATTGTGATTAATAGCATGAAAAGACATAAGTCCTTCTGCTAATGCTAATTTCTTTTCTTCGTCTGCAAACGTTGGTTTACTTAGCGACCATCAGAAATATGAATCTGTTGCCAAACATCAACATTTTGATCGCGTAACCATGAAGATGCCACAACGGTCGCTAAGTGTGAAAATGGTCGCTAAGTGTGAAAAATGGTCATCAGTCACTTTTTTCAATGCCATTGTATCTTCCTGATTATTAAAAGTGCAAATTCACTCAGTGTCACTCATGACTCCTGAGTCCATTTCAAAGTATTGTGCATAGAAAATTTAAAAATGGCTTGTTTCAATTTATTTTGGATAGAATCTTTTTTTAAATAGTCTAAGACAATTTAAAAAAAGAATCAACACAGAATACCACTATTTAAAAAAATCATATGCACAATAAATAAAATATTATTTTAAAATACATTAAAAAAATAAAAGAAAAAAACCCGGCTCCTTACCAGCAGGCAGGCAGAGTCAGCAGATCTTCGTAGCGATGGATGGAAGCACACAGGGAGCCTAGTATATACGCAACTGCAGTAACAATGACAATGATGAAGGATTGGATTGAGTTAAAGAATAAAAGAATTCTGATCTTAGAAGGCCATGACCTGCAGGCAGGCTGGCATAATTTCTTATGGAATGACAAACATAAAACGCACAAATACTTTCAAAATCATTTAATTAGGAGAACTTTACTGCAACAATGGCTCAAAATCAAAAAAATCCACTATGTGAAAACCCCAAATTGGCTATCACCAACAGAAAGAATGACACACCCAAATTTTACAGATTGGAACAAAATTCTAAGATACAGAGATCTAATTGACAGACAGGGAAATTTAAAAACAATTGAAGAATTGGCAGATCAGAATATGAAAGGTGATTGGCTAACCTACCTCCAAATTAAAACTAAATACAATAAAGACACTAAAATATATGGTATTGAAACAGAACCACACGAATTGGATAAAATTATTCAAAGTCTGGACAGAAAGATGATAGGGGAAAATATACAAATTCCTCTTGAAGTATCAAATGGAAGAGGAAATTGTAAAAGAACCAATGATAAAATGGGCACAGAACTTTGGCTATAACATTGAACTAGACAAATGGGAAAAATTTTGGGGAATAAATTTAAGAATGACACTATCAATCCCATACAAGAAAAACCAGTACAAAATGCTTTATTATAGATGGCATCTGGCACTGTCAAGGTTGCCCAAAATTTCAACAAATACCTCGCTAAATTTCTGGAAATGTGATTCAATACATCATGGCACATATTATCATTTATGGTGGACTTGTGAAGAGGCAAAAAAATTCTGGAAAAGGATCAAAAATTGGTTGGAAGAAATAACAAAGGTTAAGTTAGATTGGAAACCTGAACTCTTTCTATTAGGAATTATACCGACGAAATACAAAAAAGAAATACAATATCTAATATTACGTATACTTACAGCAGCAAGGATAGCTTTCGCCCAGAAGTGGAAAAATAAACTAAACCTAAATGAAGAAGAAATAATAAGAAAAATTATGGACTGTGCCGAAATGGATATATTAACGAAAGAAATACAGGGAAAAGAAGAATCAGAATTTTATTGGATATGGGATAATTGGTATATAGTTGGATGGAACAAAGGAATCACAGACAGTGGTCACATTGGTTTTGCCCCATTTTATGACCTTCCTTGCTATAGTTGTTAAGTGAATCACTGCTGTAAAGTGAATTTGGCTTCCCTATTGAATTTGCATGTTAGAAGGTTGCAAAAGGTGAGCATATGACCCTGGGACATTGCAACCATCATAAATATGAGCCAGTTGCCAAGTATCCAAAGTTTGATCACTTGACTGAATGGATGCCGAAATGGTCAAAAGTGTGCAAAACGGTCATAAGACATTTTTTCACTCCCATAGTAACTGAATGGTCATTAAATGAAAGGTTGCAAGTCAAGCACTATTTGTATTTATTAGAGCTGAATTTGATCTTAATCTGGTTGTTGTAGTGTTGAAAGTGGGATGGGGGTATCAGTCTGCACCTTTCAAAGATTGTTTCTCAATTCTTATATTTGAATATTCAAATTTTCAATATTATTGAAATATGTCAATAAAGATTCTAAGTCATCCAGGTGTCTGAAAGCTGAGACAAATAGCAAAAAATAAAAAAATAAAAGTCCAGTTGCCATGATTCAACTTCCAGATATTATTGAAACATATTATTCTGATTCAGATGAGAATCCTTTTTAAAAAATACTGTATTCACAGATATTGCAAAAATAAATAAATCGTGGAATAGAAAGTCAGCTGGTGAAGTTTGCCATTTTATCTACTTCTATAGAACCCCTTTCTGCAAGGGCTGCCAGGATACCTAAAAATAGGAGTTGTGACTTGTCGAAGGTGGACTGGTCTGTCATGATGGCAAAGGCAAACAGCTGTGGTGTTGGAGTGTTATAACAATAGTTAGGCTTATATACCGCTTCATAGGGCTTTCAGCCCTCTCTAAGCGGTTTACAGAGTCAGCATATTGCCCCCAACAACAATCTGGGTCCTCATTTTACCCACCTCGGAAGGATGGAAGGCTGAGTCAACCTTGAGCCTGGTGGGATTTGAACAGCCAAACTGCTGAACTGCAGTGCTGCATTTAACCATTGCGCCACCTCGGTGTTAAACGGAAAAGGATTTTCTTCCGCGAGTTCAGATTTCCCAGCTGGGAGAACGCCCCGGCTGAGTGAATGAATTTGGGATCGCCGCGGCAGGCGAGCGAGGGGGCGGACACCCATTTCACCGCGCGCAGAGAACTTCCACGTGGTTCAGGGACTTCTGCCAGGCGGCGGGAGCCCCGGAAGCGAGTGGAAGTCCTCTGTGCGACTGAAACGGACGCTGCGGCAGGAGAGCGAGGGGGCAGGCACCCGTTTCACCTCGCGCAGAGAACTTCCACGCGGTTCAGGGGCTTCTGCCGGGCAGTGGCAGCCCCGGAAGCGAGTGGAAGTTCTCTGCGCGACTGAAACGGACGCCGCGGCAGGAGAGCCGCAGGGGAGGGCGGCGGGACGTGACCACGCCTCGCGGACTCGCGGCATGGTCTCTGGGAACCGCGCAGCACAGGCGCCACCACGCCGGCAGAAGCTCCGTGAGTCCGTGACCGAGTGGAACTTCTCTGCCCGAGCAGCGGCGGCTGTTTCACTCCCGCAAAGAACTTCCACTCGGTTCCAGAGCTTCTGCCACCCGTGGGCTTCAGCTTGCGAATTAAGCACCTCCAAATTGGGCTTTCTTCCCAGAGTTTGGATGGAAAAGATGCCAGTAGGCATCTGCTTGGCCATCAACATGGGAAAATCCTCCAAGCCAGTAGAGGGGGCCTTGGCACATAACCCCTCCTAGCTAGTCATCATTGGTTGAATTGCAACCTGTGAATCAGGCACCCCCAGGATGGGTCTTAACCCCAGGTCATGGATGGAAGGAATGCCAGTGGGCACCTGCCCTCCCTCAGCAGATGGCACCATGACAGATAACTGGGCAGTGGGCAACCCAGAGATTGACACCCCCCCCCCCCAGAGTCCAGTCTCAACTGCAATGCCACAACAGGTTCTTACCCCACCTTCCTACAGAGAAGTGTTCTTGATAATGGAAGGAGAAATGAACGGGAGGAAGGCTGCAGGATGGATGGTGGAACAATGTGCACCTGCAATGCCCCAACAGGTTCTTACCCCACCTTCCAACAGAGAAGAGTTCTCGACAATAGAAGAATGGATGAATGAGGGGGAAACTGCAGGATGGATAGCAGAACAATGTGATGAGGTGGTTCCTAAGTTTAGAGATGTAACTAGGTTCCTTCCCTCGTGGGGCCCATAAAATGCCACTGTTGCTGTCAACTTGGCCACAGAGAATCAGAGTGCTTGGCTCCAATGCCACAAACGTGCACACCAACTGCCACTGCGGTAAAGAGAAGGCCCCAGATGCCACCAGAAAATAGTCATCTGGGGCAACAATCTCTGGAAGAGGATCCCCAACCTAAGGTGACGAAGAGTCTTACCAATGGGGAGGCCTCGTAGGAGGAAAAGGACAAACAATCTCTGGAAGAGGATCCCCAACCTAAGGTGCCGAAAGGTCCTACCAAGGGGGAGGCCTCAGAGGAGGAAAAGGGCAAGCAACCTCTGGAAGAGGATCCCCAACCTAAGGTGAAGAAGAGTCCTACCAATGGGGAGGCTACAGAAGAGGAAAATGCCAAAGATGATCCAATGGTGAGTGCCCATCCGCCCCTTCGCCTTCCAAGCCAACCTCCAAGTACCCGAGACGGGGGTGGAAGGGGAAGTTGAAGCAGTTGTGGACACCGGTTGCACTCGATGCTTTATCAGCATGTCGATTGTAAAGCAACTGGGTATACGCAAAAGACATCTAGCCTGTCCCAATCGGGTTGAGCAGGTAGATGGAATGCTAATTGGAGGGGGCCCAGCCACGCTAATAACTGAACTGGTAAAGTTACAAGTGGACTGCCACTATGAGCTTCTCAGATTCATTGTGGCTCCAGAGATGCCAGAAAATATTATCTTGGGTCTTGCATTGCTTGACAAGTGGAAGTCTACGATAAAGTGGGAAGACGGCGGTAGGAAATTGATGATTGCATTTGGGCTGCACGGGATTAATGGCTCTCCAGATAAACAGTGGCATGGAATTTGTTGCCATGCCTGAGCTGCCTAGAGAACCTCCCTCCTTCATGTCTTTGAATGGATGGACTCACTAACGAAAGGCTGGGAGAATACGAACAAGGCTCTAGCAGATGTGGCAGAAGCCTACAAGAAGCAAACTGATAACACCGCTCGCTCCAAAAACCCTTCCGTGTGGGGGACAAAGTTTTTGTATGTACCAAATATATAAGTTTAAGAATGCTTAGCAAGGAATTTGGTCCAAAATTTCTAGGTCCATTCTCAATAGTGAAGATGACCCAGTTATAACCCAGAACTATAACCCAGTTATAGTTCGAGTCAGTCTACCCAGAAGTCTAGGGAAAATTGGCCCAGAATTTCATTGTAGCTTGTTGCAGCCAGTAATTGGGTCCAGCATAAGACCGTCCACCCAAGCTTTATCTCCTCCTGTAGTGATAGAAGGGGAAACACAATCTCAGGTGGGAAAAATCGTAGCCTCCAGGCTGAATAGGGGTCGCTTACAGTATTTAGTGCAGTGGAAGGGTTACCCTTTGTCTGAAGCTACTTGGGTGAAAAGTTGGAACCTAAAAGTGGAGTAGTTAGTAGAACAATTCCTTGAGAAGTCTCCCAATAAGCCAAAGGGTCCCCCTGAGGGGGGAAGAGGTGGTTAATTGTGTTAACTTTTAAGTTATTCTCTTTTCAGAAAACGTGTTTTTTTCTGAGGAGACGCCGCCTGTCAGGCCTGCAGTTATATACCTTTTAGGATCTTTGGCCTGCCACACTCTCTTTTATTTCACTGTGCTGTTTCATTAGTGTGATAGTTGGGAGGGGGAATGGAAAGGAGTAGAATTGTGGAATGTGTTGTTGTCATTCTTTTCTAGAAGCCCAAGGTCATCTTTTGTTACCGCACCTCTGCATCTGATCGGAACAAAATGGGTGGAAATGCCAGCGTGGCTGAAGAAGATTGGACCATGTGATGAATTTATGGGTGTGGGGATAAGATCATGAACTTTCAACTGGATGAAATCCCAGGAAGTTTTCAGATTTGGGATTTTCCACAGATGTGCCAACATGTCTGCCTTATTAAATTGGAATTTTGAGGAAAAGATTTGCCTTTGACTCTAATTTAATTCTGCATGATATTTGGAACGATGACACTCTGCTCTTTTCAGTCTCTTTATTGTTCAGCTTGACCCAGAACTATTACTGTCAACTGAGCTTCAAACCAACATGACACTCTCAAATCCTGAAATATGCTTCCTCCAAATCCTTCCACAAATCTTGTGTTAATACATTTTTAAATCAACTAAAGAGTTTAATACGTAAGTATAATACATAACTAGAACAAAACTACCCAACTGATATTTAATTGATTTTATTTAAATCGAATTTGGACTCACCACACTACAAAAGAGCAAAACATGGCGATAATGCTTGAAAAGAAAATTGCACATGCACTTGGGGCGCTTCTGGCTCCTTTTGTGAGAGAGGAATTCTTCATCCTTTCAGCTTTTTCCACACGCTCCACATTGATCTGCACGTGACAACTGTCATGAGGACTTTGACTGAATAATGTTCAATGCTTCTGCATAGATAGCGGCTGACTCAGGTCTCGGTTCTACACTAGGGATGCAAATTTAACTAATGTGGAGGATCCCAGTTCTATACCATGGTGTAATTTGATTGGGTTTTTTTTGAAATTTTCCTTTTGGGCTTAGGGAAGCAGCATCTGTTAAACGTCTTCGCATCCCTCTGAGAGCTATGACTAACTGGGAGAATCCTGGCAGTTGGAAAACAGGAAACTCATTTCTAAAAAATGAAATAAAATGAACGTATATACCATGGATTTCAAACTCCGTATGTCATGTGGCCATATGTGGCATATTGCAACAGTTTCCCTATTCACGGAGCTGGGATAGGTATGTCCTTCACATAACACAACCAGCCTGCGAGCGGCTAGTTTGACATTTCTATATACTGTATATATAGATACATTCAAAAATATATAAATCATAATTATAGTGACTCATGCCTATTTTTTCTTTTTTCATTACTAAAACCCTTTTTCAGAGTTCGGTCTCTAAATTTGAAATCCATTCATAAAACCCATTAAATCAATAATTAGCATACATTTTCATCCAAATGTATCTTTGTTTTGGGGATTCTCCAGTCTATGAATCATGTTATGGGAAATAAGACTATGGGGTGTGCTGAAGCCCTTTCCACACTCCATTCATTTATATGGCTTCTCCCCTGCGTGGATCCTTTGATGGCTAGTAAGGTTACTGTTTTCGATGAAGCCCTTTCCACACTCCATGCATTCATATGGCTTCTCCCCTGTGTGGATCCTTTGATGGCTAGTAAGGTTACTGTTTTGGCTAAAGCCCTTTCCACACTCCATGCATTTATATGGCTTCTCCCCTGTGTGGATCCTTTGATGGCTAGTAAGGTTACTGTTTTCGATGAAGCCCTTTCCACACTCCATGCATTTATAGGGTTTCTCCCCTGTGTGGATCCTTTGATGGCGTTTAAGTTTACTGCTTGTTCTGAAGTCTTTTCCACACTCCATGCATTCATATGGCTTCTCCCCTGTGTGGATCCTTTGATGGCTAGTAAGGTTACTGTTTTGGCTAAAGCCCTTTCCACACTCCATGCATTTATATGGCTTCTCCCCTGTGTGGATCCTTTGATGGCGTGTAAGTTTACTGCTTGCTCTGAAGCCTTTTCCACACTTCATGCATTCATATAGCTTCTCCCCTGTGTGCATCCTTTGATGGGTAATAAGGCTATTGTTTCGGCTAAAGCTCTTTCCACACTCCATGCATTTATATGGCTTCTCTCTTGTGTGGATCCTTTGATGGCGTGTAAGATTACTGCATCTTCCAAAGTCCATTCCACACTCCATGCATTTATATGGCTTCTCCATTGTGGATGTCTTTTTATTAACAGTCTTGTTTCCATGTTCATTGCATTTATTTGTCTTCTCTCCCATGTGAAAACTTTTCTGTGACTCAAGAGACCCATTTTCTTGAGAAGGTGTGAACTTCCATCTGTATTTCTTTCCTTTGTCTTTGCCCATATTGGCTCCTCCTTTGGCTTGTGATGCACAGGGTCCATTTACATTTAATGTCTCTTTGAAGATTGTTACACCTTTCTCAATAAATTTCTTCTTTAGTTTTTCTTGTTGATCAGAAAAGTCCTGCATCTGAGAAACAATCGAAGGAGATGAGCCTTCCTTATTCCAGTTATTCAACAGGTTTCTCTCCTGACTTTGAAATTCTGTTTGAATTGCAGGTTTCTCCATTTTATCTCCTTTTCTGAATACTTGGAATGGTTCTCCAGAGTCTTTATTCTCATTCTCACCTTCAAAGTGAAAGAGAAATGAAAATGGGAGAAAGGTTAGGGAAAAAGCTCACTCTGTCAAAAGTCATATTGATTGCCTTCGGGTATTGTGCCAAATTCCAATATATACTGCATATTTGTATCTTAATAATGGCATGGTATAGAAATGATAACATCTCTATTGACGAGGCCTAAAACCTTGCAAAAGACATTAAGTCAAAAAACCTGACTGGCAACTCTTGATAGGACTGATATGGAAGCATCTGGGCCAAAAGAGTTGAAATCTGTGTGATGAAGTTTGGCATTACCTCAAACCAAGGAATTACTTTGTCATAAAATGTTTATATAGAAATATAAATTAGATAGGATATATCTAAGCAAAATGCCATTGACCTATTTCCTTCCTAGGAGCACTAGAAAAACAGAACTTTCCCTTCTCCCTCTGAAGATATCAATTTATAAATGTTTTCATAAGAACTAATTAATGGCATCTAACTACAAAATGTCTTCTTGAACTCTCTGACTGGAGAGTGGGAAACTCTTACCAAGCGAGGCCACATTCTTATAATTCTCCAGCATGACTTCCCAATGCAGAGCTTTTTGGTCAGGATCCAGCTGAGACCACTCCACCTCAGAGAAATAAACAGCCACCTCTTCAAAGGGCAGAAGAACCTCCTGAAAGGGAGAAAAAAATACAGAACTGACCAAGGAAGAACTGCAGGATCTTTCCTATTATTAAGAATTTTATATAGCAAACATAAACATTAAGATAAATGGCTCTATGCTTAGTAAGGATCTGTGGTTTAGATGACAAAATTGACAGAACCAAAAGCATTTGACTAAAGAAATATGTTAGGAAGGTTTTATGATCTTGAATGATTCTGTAGGACTTTCAGTGCCATTCAGGTTAAATAAGCCCTTTTTTCTTCTGGATCAATTGATCTACCAAACAGCCAACAAACCCTAATCAGAATACTCTTCATTCTGGATCTATGAATCCATCCATCCACAATCAAAAGGTCCTCAGTGACTTGAGAGAATCAACTGGCAGATGGGCCTCGGAAAACCCACCAATCAGTGACACTAACCCTTCCTTGGATAGTGTTCCTGATTGGTGGGTTTTCCAAGGCCCACCTGCCAGTTGATTCTCTGAAGACACTGAAGGCCTTTAAACGCTTCCTGCCTTTAAAGAAGGAAATGTGTCTGTAGGGGAAGGGATTCTTTGTAGTATTTTATGAAATGCCTTATGTTGTCCTAAGAAGGAGCAATCCTGTTCATCCTCAACACCTTCCTGAAAGTGCTGGGAGAACTCAACCAGGGTTCTGTCTGGTGTGCCATCAATACCCAGAGACTCTGCTCCTCCTCAGATTGCAAAGAAGCTGCTAGTAGTCTGAGCCATTGGCTGGACAGTAAATAAGAAAATGAAGGATGTTTTCCATTGAAGACAATTCTTAGCCTATGCAAAGTTGGATTGTTTGGCCTCCAAATCCAGGCACAAGTCAGAAGATTAAATTTTACTTTCTAAGCTAATGGGGCCTTGGCTAATTGTTCTTTCAGAACACTTTTTACTTCTATTCTATATTTTGACTGTCCTGGGATTTTAATAATCTTAACTGTTAACTGTGTATTTTTCTTATTAATGATTGTAAATGAGGCATTGGAAAAAGGGAAGCTTGCTAGTTTGAATATTTAAATATTTTTGAGGTTCCTAGCACAAATTCAACTCAAATAATTACAAAAATGGGGCACCATGTAGGACAGTGTAGGGCAGGGCAGGGCAGGGCAGGGTAGGGTAGAATAATTTAGCTAGAAGCGACCTTGGAGGTCTTCTACTCCAACCTCCTGCTTAGGAGGAAACTCCATACCATTTCAGACAAATGGTTATCCAAGTTTCCACCCATTTGCTTTGGAGAACAGCTTGACTTCATCTTCTTTATGGCAGCTGCTGAGATATTGAAACATTGCTGTCATGTCACCCCTAGTCCTTCTTTTCATTAAACTAAACACACCCAATTCCAGCAACCATTCTTTATATGCTTTAGCCTCCAGTCCCCTAATCAGCTTTCTTGGTCTTCTCATCTAGGGTGGACAGGTGCTCACTTACCGATTTTAACTTGTGTTCCTAATCTGTTTTTTGTGGTGCTGTTTTTGACAAGTTGGACTGGTTTTTTCCTTTGTGTAAAGGCGGATGAAAAACATGAGTTAAGTAGTTCTGCTTATTCCCTGTTGCTTGTCACCTTCTTGCCACTTTCTCCCACCAATGGATCAATTGTTTCCTTGACTTTTTAAAAGTTTTTAACATGTTGAAAGACGCTTTTATTTTTGGTCATAAGCGTTAGTTCATTAGCTTTCCTCACTTCACCTTTGGGCTATTTGGTGATATTCTGCCTTAGTTATGTGCCCCTCTTTCCCTTTTTTGTACTTGTCCTTTTTGTCTTTCAATTTATCTTTATGTTCTTTATGGAGACATGCTGATTTCTTTTGAGAGCTGTTATTTTTCTTCTTCATTGGTATTATGCTAGACTGGGCTTTTATAATCTCACTTTTCAAAATTTCCCAAGCTTCTTGAGTTGTTTTCCCCTTGAGGATTCTCATCCATGGAATCATTCCCAAGGTCTCTCTAAGTTCAAGTTTGTCTTTTAAAGTCCAAGACTCTAGTTTGACTTAGTTCTATTGCTTGTGCTTGCATAATGTGGAATTCCGGTATTGCATGATCATTCCCCCATAAGATTCCTATAGCTTCAACACCTTCTATCATTTAATCTCTCTTAGTGAGAATTAAGACCAATCTGGTTGATTCCCTTGTTCCCCTTCTCTACATTTAAGGAAACAAAGTTCTATGCTAGGTTTATCAGGAACCTGTATGATCTTCCACTTGGTGCAGCGTTTGTCTCCCAGTTGATGTCAAGGCAGTTATCAGCATTGTTGTGCTCTATTTCTGTAGAGGTGTAGTTATTTCTTATATATAGTGCAACTCTACAACCTATTTCATTTGGTCTATTTAAAAAAAAAATAGCTGTATGTTTCATTTGTAGATTTCAACCCACCAAGTTTCCGTCATGGCAACAATATCGTATCTGCCCTCATTTACTTAAATTTCTAATTCACCCTGTTTATTCCTCATACTCTGTGCATTGGTGTATACACATTTGCATCCATTTTGACTGACCATGTGTTTACTGTGTTGAGTCTGACTTCCCCTAGTTTCGTACCACCTGTTTGATTGCAGATTGTATGCACTCACTATTAAATGCTTGATTTTGCTTGACAGCAAAGTTGATATTCTTACCCACCCAAACATCTTTGTTATATGCACTGATAACCCTATTAATTTTAGATTGCTGGGGACAGAAATGTTCTGTATGAATTAATTCTCTGTCCGCACTGTTTAGTTGAAATGTTTATCCAGAGAATCTGTGAATTTAATGCCAAGCAATCCATTTGTTTCATGGACGCAAACTTTCTCTTTTGTACAGTTTTTCATAGGACAAGGTGCAGACATCATGACTAACATAAAGAATTCTGTAAAACATTATTTATTGAAAAGTTGGGAGAATAATTAGCGAAAACAGTTTTGTTTTTAAAGTATTAGTCTAAAAGAAAATCCTAAAAAGAATCTCCAACCAAAAGAAAAGGGGAAGATGGTAGAAGACAGTACAGGTAGTCCTCAACATACAACAGTTTTTAGGGATTTACAACGACAGTGACAAAAATGACTTATGCCTGTTTTTCATACCTACGACTGTTCCAGCATCCCCATGGCCGCATGATCAAATTTGACTCATATTTATGACAGTTGCAGGGTCCCAGGGTCATGTGATCCCCTTTTGTGAACCTCTGACAAGCAAAGTCATTAGGGAAGCCACTTAACAACAACCATACTTCTAACTTCAGCGATTCACTTAACACCTGTGGCAAGAAAGGTCGTAAAATGGGGCAAAGTTCAATTAACAATGTGTCACTTAACAACAAAAAATTTAGGCTCAATTGTGGTCCTAAGTCAAAGACTACCTATAATATGTACAACAGCTGATTTCCTGAGGGAAAAAATAAAAATCTAGTAAATCAAAGTTATTCTCATACCTGAGCTGGAGGTTCAATCATGGTTTCCGTTCCCCCTAAACAAAGAGTCGACTTCCTTCTATGCTTCCCTGTGAGGGAGACAGAATTTCAAAAGGGATAATGAACAAAATGGATAGAGGATAGAGAGGACACAGAGAAGATGAGAAAGTTAGGATTTATCAAAGGAGTGGAAGGACCTTATATTACCTCCTGAGGTATCCTGAATTGGATCTTCCTGAGGGATCCCCCTGAAAGGCAGGTCTTGAGGGAGATTTGACAGATGCCTCTTTGTCTCAGGATCTCTGATCTCCATTGCGAAGGACTTGAAATAGGATCCAGGAAAAAAAGAATTAATGGACATTACACATCATGAAGTGGTGTGTAACTCTACTTAACACCTGATAAACTGCCAAAGATTTTTCAAATCTCAAAGGAATTTCAAATACACGTTTGAAATGTAAATATAAAAAAGGAAATTTTTACCAACTCTGCTGGACTTGTGACAAAGCAAAGAAATACTGGGGTAAGATTTATATTGTATTGCAGAAGATTCTCAAAGTGGGCATGAAAATCAAACCAGAGACTTTTCTTTTAGGTTTAATAGAGAAAGAGATTGAAAAACAATTCTCGAACTTTGCTGTTATATATGTTGAGAGCAGAAAGGATGCTCTTTGCAAAGCGGACAGATATTTTAATAGCCACAAAGGAGAAGTCGTTGGGAAAACTGATGGAAAAGATGGAAAAATTAACTGCTTTAGTTAAAGAAAAGACCAAGCAAACCTTGCTTCTACTTTGGAACCAATGCTGGGTTTTGTTCTTGAAATCGAAAAAATTGAAACTTTGATTGAGTTTTGTTGATTACATAAGTTTGTTGTTATATAGAATTTGCTAGTACATATTAAGTATGTAAATGTAAGACATTGAACTTGTAATGTTACCATTTATTTGATTGTGCTAAAAAGATTCAGATTTTCAATGATTTTCCTTTTCCCCATTTACCCTACACTTCTTTCACTTCCTTTCCCCCTTTCCTACTATTTTCATTTTCTTGCATTTTATATCTTAATAAACCTACAAAAATTTCACGCAAAATTTTGAACATATTGTTTATTATATTCAGGCGGAAGAAAAAGTCCTCTCACCAGCAACTCAACCTGCTCCTTCTTCTCCTCTGCCTGGCTCAGGAGGAAGCCTTCCGCCAGGGCCACCGCCTGGGAGCTGGTCTCTGCTCCACACTCCCGCACCCAGCTCTCCATCTGCAGGGGCAGAAGGGCCAGGAACTGCTCCAGAACAACCAGGTCCAGCATCTGCGCTTTTGTGTGCTTTTCTGGTCTCAACCATCGACTGCAAAAGAAGTGGAGCCGACTACAAAGTCCTCGGGGACCCTCATCCTCCTGATATTGGATGCTCCTGAAGTTCCAGGCCTGAGCTTGTGAAACGATGGTTCCTTCTTCCAGCATCTTCTGCCCAGTTCTTGCCCAGATCTCCCCACGGATTCCAGACTGAGCACCAGAAGGGCCTTTTCCACTTCCCTCATTTGCTAAAGGAAGGCCAGCCATTCTCTCTCTGTCCTGTAACACAATTCCAAATGGTTGCAATGAAACCTGTGTATCTTCAAATGCTTTTTAATTCATAGCAATGTTCATTTAGCTATGGGAATACCAGAACAAGCCATTAAGCCCCCTTTGCCAAAGGGATCATTTTTTTCGCCTATACCCACGATGGGTGAAGAGGCGTCAAGTACAAGTACAAGTACATTTTTTTCTCTACATGAAGATCTAGAAATGGCCTCCATTTTGCAATTTTCTTATAGAAGAAAGAATAAATCTAAGCTAGTAGATCGGACCATTTATCGACACTCATCCCCACAGAAGGAAGCATTTTTCTGACCTATAAAGTGGTGACTTCCAGCAAGAAGATTCAGTCCATATGGGCCTTTTGGATAATTTAAATTTCTTTTTACTCAAAGGGAAAGACTTGCATTTTAAAAATATAGCTCTACATTTACCTTTAAGCAGGGTTCACACAACATACAACATACAAAAGCCTAGAACCAGTTCACAAAGCAGGAAAATTCAGTTCACAAAAAATGAGGTTCCAATCCTTTGACCCTGGTCCATTTCTCTTTCTTCCTTCACGCAGGGGGGCAGGGTCACACAATGTGTCCTAAGCACAAACAGGTCAATCAAATCCAGGGATTCAGTTCCTATGAAATATAAAGGATTAAATGCACACAGCTCAATACGATGACGTGACTGACTACCCTCCTCAAACAAATTGAGTTGCAAAAGGCTCCAAGCACAGTGAGAATGTAGGCATCATTTTTTGCATTTCTTCCTTTCAAAGTTGTTTTTGCTTCTTGCTTGAGTTTTGCCATACAAGCTCCCCCTCTGCCCTATGCAGGAGCTATTCCCACGAAATGGGGCGCTCCCTTTCCTTTCTGGGATCTGGAATTCTTCCTGAGGGCAGCATGCATCTTCTGGAGCTCTCCTTTGCTACGATCATGGAAAAGGGCGGCAGAAAACATGGGAATTTGGGGTCTCCCGCTCCTAGGATTGACTTGGTATATATATGCACACGCACAGTCTCTCTCTCTCACACACACACAAACACACAGACAAACACCTACCTTTGCCACCTCTTTCCTTCAAAACGTCTTTGCAGCCTTTTTAACGGCCTGCGAAGGTTAAAGGGTTAAAGAGAGAGAGTCCAGCATCCTAGAAAGGCAAGACTTAGTGACGTCACTGCCCAAACTTCAACAGCGGCTCAACGCTGAAGCGCATGCGGTTCCTTTCTCTTTGCAGAGGGAGCCCCGGATGGGTTTTCTGTGCATGGAAGGTGCTCGTGGAAAAAGGAGAGATGGTGCATTTCCCATGCAGGGCCAGGAGGGGGCACTCTTGGGAAAGCCAGGAAGCCTTCTCAATCTGCTTTGGGCAACGTTATAATTTACTAAAGAATTTTGTATGTAAAGTAGTGGTTTGTTTAAAGGGAAAATTCCTAATAACAATCTCGCTTAAATTTCTGTTGTTCAGTAACAAAAGAAAGAGTAAACCCAAAAAAGGGGTAAACAATTAAGGTACTATTTCTACTAGCTTGACTTTCTGAAGGAAAGGCATAATACAAATAATTTCCTCCTCTTACAATACTTGGAATTTGAACCTATTTCAGCTCTGCCATAGGAAGGGTCAACTTCTTTCTACTCTTCCTTGTGAGGGAGACACAACTAATGTATAATTCATAAAGTAGGAAGAATTGCTCTATAGAAGACAGAGATGAAATGGTTGGGATCTCTATGGGGAATAGGAGGACCTTATATTACCTCCTGAATTGTTCTTACCTGGATATTCCTGAAAAATCCTGCTCAAATAAACAGTTCCTGGGAGAGATTTGATGGAAGCTTCCTTCAGTGATGGATTCCAATTTTTTTACTACATGTTTGCTCGTGTGCGTGAATGTGCAGGTGTGCGCTTCTGCACATGCCCAAAAGTGTCCGGGAGGGTGGGCGGAGCCTTCTGCCACCACTAGTACCGGTTCACTCGATCCGAAACAAACCAGGAGCAACCCACCTCTGGCTTCCTTCCCACAGGATCTCTGATCTCCATAGAGAATGATTTGAAATGGTAGACAGAAGAAAAGAAAAAGAAATGGACATCATACACCTCAACTCATGCTCCTCCTCAAATTTGCAGATGGCACTAAGATGGCAGGAGCAGCCAACGCCCCAGAAGACCAATTCAGGATCCAAAAGATCTTGGCAGGCTTGAACAATGGGCACCATGCAACGAAGTGAAATTTGATGTGGAGAAAAGCAAGGTTTTACACCTGGGCGGGAAAAACCAAAGGTACAAGTACAGATTAGGTGAAGCCTGGCTCAAAAACAATAACTGTGAGAGAGACCCTGGTGTTTTAGTGGACGATCAGTTAAACGTGAGTCAGCAGTGCGTGGCAGCAGACAAAAAAGATAATACAATGCTTGGTTGCATAAACAGAGGCATAGAATCAAAATCATGTGACGTATTAGTATCACATTCTAAAGCCTTAGTAAGCCCACAGCTGGAATACTGCAACCAGTTTTGATTGCCACATTACAAAAAAGATGTTGAGACTTTAGAAAAAGTGCCAAAAAGAGCAACTAAGATGATTAAATGCCTGGGGACTAAAACATGTGAACAATTTGGGTTTGACTAGTGTTGAGAAAAAGGACTGGGAGGGACACGATAGGAGCATTCCAGTATTTGAGAGGCTGCCACAATGAGGAGGGGGGCAATTTATTTTGCAAAGCACCAGAGTGCAGGACAAGAAACAATGGATGGAAACTGAACAAGGAGAAAAGCAACCTGGAATTAAGGAGAAACTTCCTAATAATGAGGACAATTAACCTGTGGAAAAGCTTGCCTTCAGAAGTGGTGGGTGTGTCTGCTTCATCACTGGATGTTTTTAAGTAGAAACTAGACAGTCACTTGTCTGTAATGGTATAAGATCTGCTTGAGCAGTGGGTTGGACAAGACCTCCAAGGTCCGTTTTAGCTGCATTCTGTTTGACAGCTGGATGCTTACTCTCCCACATTTTTCTAGTTTACCAAGAAACAGGTTGTGATCTACTTTGTTGAATGCCTTGCTGAATTCTATGTCCACAGCATTATGCTGGTCTTCCAATTTAGTCACTTTGTTAAAGAATGAAATAAGATTGGTTTGGCATGTTTTTAACAACCCTTTGGTAGCTAGTAGTTTTAAATTTATTTGTTTATAGATTTTCACACATCTGGTTTTTTTATTATTATTTGCAGCATCTTTCCAGATATTGGCATTAGACTGGTTGGTCCGTAATTTCTTGGGTCTGTTTCCCCTCCCACTTTTTTTGAAGATGGGAACCACTTCGGTCTTTTCCAATCTTCTGGCAGTTCCCCAGAGCTCCAGATCTTTTAAAGATATGGTACAATAGTTCTGAGATAACATCTGCTAGCTCCTTCAGAACTCTTGAGATGTAATCCGGAGGAGGAGGAGCCAATGTCACAACATTACATCGTGCAGACTCGACAATCCGAATCCGCCGATGACACTTTTGCCCCTGGATGGTCCGGTAGGACCTAAACTGTTCCGAAGAGATGGTGACTGGGAAGACAAGACCTTGCTGGTCACAGGGACATCGCAAAGTCCCTGATCGACCCAAGGGAAGCACTTCCAACCTGTGGCAAACAGGCAGCCCCCAGGCTGACATAGTGGAGACGGCTCCAGAAAGAAAGAGAAGTGAAAGTGTTCCGGCTGGTGAGGGGTTTTTTTCCCTTTCTTTTAGAAGATTGCCCTAAGAAACTTTTTTCTTAAGCTATTATTATTATTATTTTATTATTTATTTGTCTTGTATGCCGCCCACTCCCGGAGGACTCCGGGCAGCTTACAAAAGACAAGGGAAAGGGGGGAACAAGACAAAGACAACATATTAAAAACAAAACCAACATTCACAATTTCTGTGGAGGTAGATGCTTCTCAGCTCCCCTCAGCCTGCTGGAACAGCCAGGACTTGGTGGCTTTGCGGAAGGCCGGGAGGGTAGTAAGGATCAGATCTCAACAGGGAGCTCGTTCCAGCTAAATTAGTCCCTTAAGTAAGAACAGAGTGGAGTATTTAATCCCTATTGGACTGCCTTAGAAAGCTTTTTGCTCTTGCCTGTAATGTTGTTTTGTGGATTGAAGTGATTGCAACGTTTCCTGTTTCTCTGCTTGCGGTGAAGGGACTGACTTTTTTTCCTCTATTTCTTTTTACTACTTTAACTTTTTTGGCTTAAATTAAAACTTTTTTTACTTTAATAAACTTCTCCTTTTACTTGTTATAGTATCATATTAAAGATACCTAAGGAAAAAGCATTTAAAATAGTTGAATCTGCCACTTGGAAGCCTAAGACTGAAGGTTTTTTTCTTTTGCTGTTGTAACAAATGTATCCTTTGTTCACTCCTATTTGACTACACCGACTTTGCAACAGAAGGGTTTGGAACTTGTTTTTAAAACCTGATAAAGACTCAAGGTCACAAATAGTGTATTGCTGGTGCGTGTGAAAATATTTTGGCAAGAATTGGGAAAGGAAAGGAAAAGGTTAGAACCCTTCTTTTTTTGAAAACTATAAAAGAACATCTGCTTAAGATTTAAAATAAAAATAGATATATTCTTCAAAAATTTGTGACAGGCTAGAGTGACAGAAAGTACCAAATTCCTTTCTTTGCTTTTTCTTTATATTTCCTCTTACTCTAAAAAATGGATCAATACTCAGATGGAGAAAACTTGATAATTCAAAACATTTTGGCTGGACTTCAAAACATCTCAGAAGGACTTGAGAGATTTGGGACAGACTATGGGGTATCACAAAAAAAGATGATGGGGTTGCAGCCCCAGAAATTAAAGAATTGAATGAAAATATAGCAAAACAAAGATAAGAACTCAGATGAACTTATTAATGGAGTAAACGTGAGTGAAGGTGGAAAGAAGGGAAGCTGGAAAAGTAACTTTGATAATTTGGTGCTTCATCCCAAACTCCAAGATGCAGGAGGGAAAAAAAGAGCGAAAAAGATGGAGTTAATAAGACAAATCTATCCAGAAATAAACCTGACAACCAAAGTTAAGCCTACATTAATAACAACTCAAGGGCAACAAAACTACATGAGAGATCTTTTAAGCTACAAAGTGCGGAGAGAAGTCTTAAACCCTGGAAAGGTTGTGGAAAGGGAATCGATACAACAGCTGGCGAGAGAGAAAAGACCATTTTGTTACTGGAAAGACACTGGTTAATAATGCCAGTTGTCTTTGATGAAAAAAAGCTAGTTAATTATTGATGATTAATAAGTAGAGATGTTAGTACTTTATAGACTGTTCTAGATTACTATTGAATGTATATTCATTAACATATAATTTACTATGATACTAATAGTGGAATGATAACCTTAGTTAGGATAAATAACCGGCCATAGAAATATTAATGTATATTTTTGGTGATTGATAAATAGAAATGTTAACATCCCTTAGATTGTCTTAGATGCTTAATGTTTATTTTCTTAGCACGTAATTAACTAATTTGGGATTGAGGGAAAAGACCTATAAATCTTATTAATAAACTATTGCCTACAGATGGCTATAAAGGTATAATATTGTGTGGGCCTGTGGAGAGGAGAGGTGAGATAAACAGTAAAAAAAAATAGTCAACTACAATAATAACCAAGAAATGTTAATGGATAATATCTAATGATACATACAGGTGTGCTATGTGGAGGGAAATGCTTATATATCTTACTTAACTGAATTTGTTTTAGAATATGCCATAAAGGTGTAATGTCATTGGAGATCTATTGAAACTGCAAATGAATGCCAGTAGGTGGTTGTGTCTTTAAATATAAATGATTCTAGATAAAAACATGTTTAAATAATGGTAATTAAATGAGAATTGCAGTACAGGGATAGTAAAATACACACTCTTTTTTCTTTACTTAAAATGTACAACTTGATTTGAATGAAGTATATGTAGGGATTGTGGAAGAAACGCACGGAATTCATTTGTAACCAATCAATATGCTTTCTACAAGATGTAACGAAAGATGATTCTTTTTTTTGTGTGTTTTTGTTTAACTAAAACAATAAAAAAAAATTTCAAAAAAAAAAAAAAGAACTCTGAGATATAATCCATAAGGTCCTGGTGATTTATACTGGTATGTCTTGGATAAGTTTTCCTCCATTATTTCTTCTGCTGCCGTTGGTTCTTTGGAGAATAGATTGACCTCTTCTTATCCATGGCAGCCCCTCAGTATTGAAAGGCTTCTGTTATGTCATTCCTAATCCTTCTCTTCCTTAGATTAGATCTACCCTGTTCCTGCATCTGCTCTTCATGTTTTAGTCTCCTTTCCTCTAATCATCTTTGTTGTTCTTCTCTGCATTCTTTCTGGAGTCTCAGTATTTTGGGGGTATCATGGTGATCAAAACTCGATTAAAAGTGTAGTGTTACCAGTGCAGTCTAAAGTGGAACTAACCCTTCTCATGATCTTGATACTGTCCCTCTGTTGATGCATCCTAGGACTGCATTAGCCTTTTTGGTAGCTGCAGCACAATGCTGGCTCATATTTAAGTGATTATCCTGCCAAAACTCTAGATCCCTCTCACAGTTACTGCTGTTAAGCCAGATACAATACCTTCCATACTAGTACATTTCTTTTGTTTTTGTTTTTCTTTCCTAAGTTTCCTTATAAGGAAAGAAAGTTTCCTCTGTGGGTTCGGTCTTCCCAGCTGGGAGAGCATTATTGGTGTGGTGAAAGAATTTAGGATCGAAACAAGCTGTGTTGAAAGCAAGGTTTAGTTCTTTTCAGGAAGGCAAGACCAACAGTGACGTGGACCAGCGTTCCTGGGTGGGTTGACACCGATACACAATAAGTGTACATTTTTATACCATTTTCCTCTCTGAAGTCCTTTTGTTTTCTTTGTACAATTGTGTGATTGCCTTTCGTGTGTGTCCTTGCTAATGGTTCTAATCCTGTCTTGCGTTTTTTATTTCTGAGGATCTCGATTTATTCCTGAGGGCAGCATACGTGTCTGCTTTCCCCCCATGCCTGTTACAATCATGGAAAGGGTGGTTAAGCAGGAGGGAAAAATAGGATCGAGTGGGGGAGGAGTTCTCCCACTCCAAAAACTTAAAAAGTAAACCTGGATGAGGACTAGGCATGTGTATCTTCCCTTTTTTTATAGTGAGAACTCTCTGTCTCCCTTTCTGTGAGAAGAACACACACGCACGCACACACACAGAAATACACCTACCTACCTTTTCCACCTCTGGATCAATACGATTTTATTTCCGCCTTTCTAAATTCCTGCGCAGCACATGTACATCATCCGATAGGGATAGGAAAATATTAATATAGTCAGTGAATGTCCTTTTCAATGCTTTTTCAATATTCATCTAGTCAGGGGAAAAGGAGAACAAGCCATTAAGCTCTCAACAACCTTTCAACCAAACTCATCCTCATAGAAGTACTTTTCTGAGATGGTAAATGGATGACTTCCACCTAGAATATTCAGTGTATTTGGCATTTAACAAAGGATGAAAATTCGGTCCACCTCAAATTAAATGCCAGTCAACTGACCCTGGTTTAGGATGCTTCATTTCTCTTTCTTCCTACACTCAGCCATTATTCTTTTGTAGATAAAACCCGCATTTCTTACAAACCATGTTTGTTGTTATTGCTCTTGGGTTGTCTCACATAGTAAAGCTGTGCGCACCCTGACAAAGTATGAGCCTGGGTGGAGGAGACAAGATGGCCACACATTAGCAGCTCCTGAAATAATGTTCTGATTTGTCCCTTCTGCCTTACTTCTGCAACCCCAAAATTCCATTCAGAGGGAAGGAAGAACCCAGACCAGTTCAAGACATGATATTGAGACCCATCAAACCACAGATCATGAATAAACAGAAAAACATAAGTACTAATTCTCCTCCAACTACAAAACCTAAGTATTCCAGCAGTTTGAAAAGGTTTATCTGGATAGGGAGATGAAGATGCACGAAAAAAGAGATTCAGATACAATTAGTGAAAGAAAGAATGTCGATGGAAAGAGAAAAGGAGTTAAAAAAGATTTGAATTAACTTCTTTGCTCTTTTCTGTCTCTCTATTGTCCAGCTTGACCCAGAACTATTTCTGACAATTGAATAAAAAGCTTCAAACCAATATGAGCCTCTCAAATCCTGAAATATGCGCCTTCCAAATCCTTCCAAAAATCTTCATGTGTTAATACATTTTAAAGCAGCTAAAGAATTTAATACATGAATATAACACATACGTGACTAGAACATAACCACACAATTGATATTTAATTAATATTATTAAATCCAATTTGGATGACTTCTAAATTGTATAGATGACTTCTTAAGAAGAAGAGAGACATTCCCTCTTTCTCTTCAGAGATCTCTCAAGGCAGAAGTTGGACTCGGAGGAAACTGCATCCTGCAAACTTTTTTCTCCGCGCTTCCGCATGCAGCAATGTCTTCCACCGCCTCCTGCTTTGCCGAGAGGAGGAACCAGGGAAGGAAATGCCAATGATGTCTGGGATTGAGAAAAGAACATCTCCATTGACCTGCTGCGCACATGTATACACACATACACAAACCTGAATGATGAATGAATGTTGCTTACTATTTTACTTTTATGTATTGTTTGCGTCTATTGTCTGTACCCTCCCTTCCTTATTTTATGTAAGCCACCCTGAGTCCCCTCAGGGAAAAGGGCGGCCTATAAATACTAATAAAATCCAAATCCAAAATCCAAACAAACTCACACTCACAAACACACACACACCGTTCCAAGCGTGGAGTCTTTTATCCACATCTGAACTTGGAAACTGCCAATCATGCCTGGGCTTGGGGAGAAGGCCCTCTCTTTCCTCCGTGGTTCAAAGTACCCAAACTTGGAATGCATTGTGTGTCTCTGGGTGTCTCTCTGTGTGAGTGCACACATATGCATGCACACGCTTGGCTGCCAGCAGTTTAGGGAGGCAAGGACCTTGTGGGGCACCAAATTGTCCCCATGTTGAGTTAGCCAGTATGACTTATTCCATCCTGACCCGGTTGTCCCAAGTCAGCTGTGCCCAGTGAGCAGCGTCAAGCAGGCCATGTCGAGCAACCCATTCCTTGGAAAGGGCGCGGTGTGGCTTCCGAGCGATCCGCCAGCTTATCCAGTTCCTGGCCCAGCGCTTCCTTGCAGAAGCAGCTGCTGTGCAGCAAAGCGGCCCAAGGTGGCAGGAACGCCCCGCCGGGCGAAGGAGGGGCAGTGGTGGTGGCTGTGGCTGCTTTAAGCGCTGCCTTGTTTCGCAGCCGGAGCCGCTCCGGGCTGTTGGCCGCTGGCATGCGCTCCTGCGAGAGCCTCTGCGCAGCGCCGGGAGGCCGTGGAGAAGCTTCGCTCCGCTTCTCACTCAGCCTTCCCCCAAAGGCTATCCGGGACTTCCAGTGGTGGAGCCTGGAGAAGCAGTGGCCGCAGGCCGGGGCAGCGGGCAGGCGGCGGCATTGGGGGTGGTGGGGCACTTTGCATCGCGGGAGCCACCAAGCGCCCAGGTCTGCAGCAAAGCCGCTTGGCAGCTCCCGCGATGCAAAGTGCCCGTCTCCACAAGAAAGAAGCGAGGGCTTCTCCCGCCTGGCTCTTGTAAGGAAACCCCCGGCTAAGCGTTTTATGGCTGGCTGAAATGTGCGGATGTTTCCAGCCACCCACAGGGGGACTAGGAGGGAAGGGATCACTCCTCAGGAATCTATCTAGCCAGCAGCCCCAGGAGACACCCCCCCCAGAGAAGAATTGGGGCCACCAAAGCTCCCATACCCACCCACCTTTGGGATGCAAGAGACGGCAAGGCTTGTAGCAAAGGGAATCTAGACCCTGGGAAGGTTGGAGAGGGGTGAAGAGCGTGCCTCCTCCTTCTCCCCCACTCCTCTCTCCTCTAAAGCGCGCCCTCCGAAATAACCCGCCCAACGTAAGCGTGCTCAACTGCAACAACAAGACATGATTCGCTGCTCCCAGATCAGGAGGCGGGAGAATTTGTGCCTCTTTTGCATATGAACTTTTTTGCCTTTTAACTCTTTCTTAACTTTTAGAAGGTGAAAAATTCCTTATGCAAAGGAGGCCTCAAGTTCTCTCGCCTCCTGCTTTGGTTAACACTAAGCAGACACCAAGCCACTGTGACTTGGAATCTGGTAGCAACTATCTTGGCTTTAATTATTTTTTAAAAATTATTTAAAATTCTTTCTTTTTCCTGAGGAGACTGGCGAGGCCCCGCCTCCCTTGCCTCTAGTGACTGCACATCCCTGGATATATGTACTATTCACATGATATATAAAGGACAATAATGATCTTCATGTATAAGAGTGGGATGATTTGAATACTTTGGTATTATTGTATGTAGTGACCATTTTATATTAGAAAGACTTTGGTATATTAAACGGATTAATGATGATGTGTTCTGACCCCCCTCGTCCAACACCAACACATACTCTGAGCCAAAGATAAGTTACGGCATTTAATTAACAGACAGACAGGTCCTTGGCAGCAAACTGACACAGACAAGCTTGGGCCGCAATCCAGCACAGATAAGACGTGGCAGCAATCCAGCCTGCCAAGCTCACAATAATGTTCTCCAACATTCGTTCCTGCATTGACTTCTGCAAAAGGGGCGTGTGCACAAGCATTCCTTTTATAGTCTGGAGAGGAGCCTAATTACCACCAGCTGGGTGCAATTACCTCCTGTAATTGCATAATTGTTCCTTACGCCTATTAGCTCTCCAGTGCCGGGCATCTAGGAACAACTCTCTTGGCTCCTCCCCACTGCTGACGTCTGGATCACACTCCCTTGTCTTCTCCCCACTGGTCCAAGACTCAGACACCTCCTGGTGGCCAACCAGCCTCTCTGCACCCTGCTCGGCGTTGGAACCCTGTCCAGGGTCCTCCACATCCTCCAAAGCCGACTCATAGGGCCCCTCATGTCAGAGTCTGGTGGCCGCTCCAACGGCTCCTGCTGGGCCACAACAATGATGTAATGAACAATTGGGATATATATGAATTGAAATACTTAATCGCTATATGGATTAATAATTAATAATGGAAAACTATTCTTGGAACTCTGGATGATTGGTGACATTATGGTCAATTGAAAATATGAATGTATATTATAAACTAATGGAAATTCTTTGTTCTAATATTCACTTTTACTCCTTAGAGATAGGTGATACTATAATACTTTAAAGACTCATTGTTATTTGATAGATAATTATGAATTCAAGCAAACAAGGATTGTTACAAATGAAAGAATATTGATGGTAATCTGAACACATAATGCTCAATGACCGCGAAATATCTAGTTATGTTTAATGTAAACCAGTGATATTAATCCTAAGCTTAAGAATTGATGCACAAAAACGTGTAACCAAACGACGTGCCTGATGAAATGCAGGAAATGTGTTCTTTGTTCTTCTCTTGCTTTGTTTTGTATGTGTTCGTTTGTTTAAAAAGAATAAAAATATATATATTTAAAACAACTTGTTCCATATCTTGAGCATACTATATCTAGCAGTGGTGGGTTACTAATTGGTTTACACTGGTTCACTGAGTGCGTGCTTATGCAATCTGAGAGTTCTGTAAATTACCTCCACATCCCGTCTGGGCAGCTGTCTGAAGACGCTTGAGCTGATGAGCAGCAAGTGGATTTTTCTAAAACTGCAAATGGAGAGTTCTGTGAGGCTGATTGGAGGCAATTTAGTTCCTCCTTCAGCTGCACCGGAATCAGCTGATCGGTGGCAGGAAGTCAGATCTTCATTCATTTAACAAGCCATTTGATTCAATTAATGAATTTGATTTTAAGAATACGTAAAATTGAATCTGATTAATTTGACACACTTTTTGAGGGCAGGCTCCATTAGGTTCGTACCTCAAGGAATACTTGTATTTCAATTTTTCCAGTTTCACCCATCCTGTACCTTTAATAAATCCTCCAGATCTACTCACATGGTCTCTTTTATTGGGGTATAGTTGGGTTGAGCTGCTGTCGAGCTGCACGCAGAGTAAAATGTAATGAGGACAGAACAGACCTTATGATTCTAGGAAAATTTCATCTTTGAGAGGGATGTATGCATGATTCAGAATTTAGGCTTTCTCCTACACTCACTGGGTGGTCTTGCTCACCACTTTTTAGCTAATTGAAACGTGGTTCTTATCAGAGCTCAGGCTGCATGAAGAGGAAATCCATCAGAAGCAACTCCTCTGTGTTCAGGGAGGAAGGTTAAACAAAGCTGGGAGACATAAAACTACACAGCAGGACAAAAGAAAACTGGGGAAGAAGAACAAGGGGCAGAAAAGTTTTTAAACCTTGGTTGAAACCCGAATAAACGTCTCAATATAACTGCAACTTTCAGCTATTAAATTTCCTTGGTTATTATATAATTAAATTACAGTCCTCCCATGGATTATCTTGTAATCTCCTTGTTTCTCTTATCTACTTTCTATCTTGTCTTCCCTTGCATCTCCTTCATCCATCCATGCTATGCATAATTCTTTTCTTCTTATTGTAGGTGATCGTTATGGCTTGTGACAGGTCTTATCCCTTCTGGATTACCTCTATGACCCACAAATGCCTTTGAGAGGCAAGAAAGAACCTGGACCAGCCTGAGCAATGATACCGGGATTCATCAATCCACAAATCACGAATAAACAGAGAAAAACCTTCCAAACACAAGACCTGAAGATTTTCCAATAGTTTGAAGAGATTCTTCTGGATATGAAGGTGAGAATACAAAGGGAAAAAAGAGATTTAGCTAAAATTAGGAAAAGAATGAATGTAGATCGAAAGAAAAAAGGGGTAAAAAAAAGAACTGAATTAACCTCTCTGTTCTTTTCAGTCTCTTTACTGTTCAGGTTGACCCAGAACTACTACTGACAACTGAACTTCAAACCAACATGAGCCTCTCAAATACTGAAATATGCTCCCTCCAAATGCTCCAAAAATCTTTATGTCAATACATTTTAAAGCAACTAAAGAGTTTAAGAGATGAGTATAATACATGACTAGAACATAACAACACAATTGATATTTAATTAATTTGATTTAAATCAAATCTAGATGATTTCTTAAAAAGGAGAGAGACAAACATGCCCCAAATAAATTGTTTGAAGCTGAGTCTACCCATTTAATCATCACCCCGCACTCTCAAACCAAGTGATGCTGAGAAGCCAGACTGTCAGGCCTGCAGTCATATTCCTTTTTAGGATCTTTGGCCTGCCACTCTCTCTATTATTTCATTATGCTGTTTCATTAGTGTAGTAATTGGGAGGGGGAATAGTAAGGAGTAGAATTGTGGAATGTGTTGTTGTCATTCCTGTCTAGAAATCAAGGTCATCTTTTGTCTCCACACCTCTGCACTTGACCGGAACCAGCTGGGTGAAGCTGCCAGCGTAGCCGAAGATTGGACCATGTGATGGATTTATGGGTGAGGGGATAAGATCATGAACTTTCAACTGGATGAAATCCCAGGAAGTTTTCAGATTTGGGATTTTCCACAGATGTGCCAACATGTCTGACTTATTAAATTGGAATTTTGAAGAAAGTTTTGCCTTAGACTCTAATTTATTTCTGCATGATATTTGGAACGCTGACACTCTGCTCTTTTCAGTCTCTTTATTGTACAGCTTGACCCAGAACTATTACTGACAACTGAACTTCAAACCAACATGACTCTCAAATCCTGAAATATGCTCCCTCCAAATCCTTCCACAAATTTTGTGTTAATACATTTTAAATCAACTAAAGAGTTTAATACGTAAGTATAATACATAACTAGAACAAAACCACCCAACAGATATTTAATTGATTTTATTTAAATCGAATTTGGACTCACCACACTACAAAAGAGCAAAACATGGCAATAATGCTTGAAAAGAAAATTGCACGTGCACTTGGGGCGCTTCTGGCTCCTTTTGTGAGAGGAATTGTTCATCCTTTCAGCTCTTCCCACACGCTGTACATTGATCTGCACGTGACAACTCCCTCATATCATGAGGACTTTGACTGAATAATGTTCAATGCTTCTGCATAGATACTGGCTGATTCAGGTCTCAGTTATACACTAGGGATGCAAATTTAACTATTGTGGAGGATCCCAGTTCTCTACCATGGGTATAATTTGATTATTATTTTTTGAAATTTTCCTTTTGGGCTTAGGGAAGAGGCATCTGTTAAATGTCTTCGCATTGCTCTGAGAGCTATGACTAACTGGGAGACTGCTGGCAGTTGGAAAACAGGAAACTCATTTCTAAAAAATAAAATAAAATGAACGCATATACCATGGATTTGAAACTCCATGTGTCACGTGGCCATCATGTGACATATTGCAACAGTTTCCCTATTCCCGGAGCTGGGGTAGGCGTGTCCTTCACGTAACACAACCAGCCTGTGAGCCGCTAATTTGAAATTTCTATATACTGTATATATAGATACATTCAAAAATATATAAATTATAATTATAATGACTCATGCCTATTGTTTCTTTTTTCATTACTAAAAACCTTTTTCAGAGTTCAGTCTGTAAATTTGAAATCCATTCATAGAACCCATTAAATCAATAATTAGCATACATTCTCATCCAAATGTATCTTTGTTTTGGGGATTCTCCAGTCTATGAATCATGTTATGGGAAATAAGATTATGGGTGTGCTGAAGCCCTTTCCACACTCCATTCATTTATATGGCTTCTCCCCTGCGTGGATCCTTTGATGGCGTGTAAGATTACTGCTTTTTTTAAAGCTCTTTCCACACTCCATGCATTCATATGGCTTCTCCCCTGTGTGCATCCTTTGATGGCATTTAAGTTCACTGCTTGTTCTGAAGCCTTTTCCACACTCCAAGCATTTATATGGCTTCTCTCCTGTGTGGATCCTTTGATGGCGTTTGAATTCACTGCTTGTTCTGAAGCCCTTTCCACATTCCATGCATTTATATGGCTTCCCCCCTGTGTGGATCCTTTGATGGAGTGTAAGATTACTGCTTCCCCTGAAGCCCTTTCCACACTCCATGCATTTATATGGCTTCTCCCCTGTGTGGATCCTTTGATGGCGTGTAAGATTACTGCTTCCCCTGAAGCCCTTTCCACACTCCATGCATTTATATGGCTTCTCCCCTGTGTGGATCCTTTGATGGCGTGTAAGATTACTGCTTCCCCTGAAGCCCTTTCCACACTCCATGCATTTATATGGCTTCTCTCCTATGTGGATCCTTTGATGGCGTGTAAGTTTACTGCTTGATCTGAAGGCTTTTCCACACTCCATGCATTCATATGGCTTCTCTCCTGTGTGGATCCTTTGATGGAGTGTAAGCTTACTGCGTGTTCTGAAGTCCTTTCCACACTCCATGCATTTATATGGCTTCTCCATTGTGGATGTCTTTTTATTAACAGTCTTGTTTCCATGTTCATTGCATTTATTTGTCTTCTCTCCCATGTGAAAACTTTTCTGTGACTCAAGAGACCCATTTTCTTGAGAAGGTGTGAACATCCAACTGTATTTTTTTCCTTTGTCTTTGCCCATATTGGCTCCTCCTTTGGCTTGTGATGGACATGGTCCATTTACATTTAATGTCTCTTTGAAGATTGTTACACCTTTCTCAATATATTTCTTCTTTAGTTTTTCTTGTTGATCAATAAAGTCCTGCATCTGAGCAACAATCGAAGGAGATGAGGTTTTCTTATTCCAGTTATTCAACAGGTTTCTCTCCAGACTTTGCAATTCTGTTTGAATTGCAGGTTTCTCCATTACATCTCCTTGTCTGAATACTTGGAATGGTTCTCCAGAGTCTTTATTCTCATTCTCATTCTCACCTTCAAAGGGAAAGAGAAATAAAAGTAAGAAAAAGTTGGGGGGAAAACATCACTCTGTCAGAAGTCATATTGATTGCCTTCAGGTATTGTGCCAAATTCCAATATATACTGCATATTTGCATCTTAATAATGGCATGGTATAGAAATGATAACATCTCTATTGATGAGGCATAAAACCTTGCAAAAGACATTGTCAAAAAACCTGAATGGCAACTCTTGATAGGACTGATGTGGAAGCATCTGGGCCAAAATAGTTGAAATCTGTGTGATGAAGTTTGGCATTACCTCAAACCAAGGAATTAAGTTGTCATAAAATGTTTATATAGAAATATAAATTAGATAGGATATATCTAAGCAAAATGCCATTGACCTATTTCCTTCCTAGGAGCACTAGAAAAACAGAACTTTCCCTTCTCCCTCTGAAGATATCAATTTATAAATGTTTTCATAAGAACTAATTAATGGCATCTAACTACAAAATGTCTTCCTGAACTCTCTGACTGGAGAGTGGGAAACTGTCAGCATCACTCCATTATATAATTAGGAAAGAAAGACTAAGAGACTCCATTGGTTGGAAATCAAAAGTACTTTTACTAATTATAAATGGTAAGCGAGCAGTTGCGAAGCAAAGTCTACTTAATTAGGCGCGAAAGCGATTGATATATAGAATAGTCCATTCCCCACCCCTTAGGATCATAGCTTCAGGCCAATCATAAGTCCTTCAAGTGTCAGGTGTGAGATAACTTCAAACAGGCATCATGGGTTTCATGGCAGCTGAAGCAACAGCAAGGCAGAAGCTGACAGAAACCCTTACCAAGAGAGGCCACATTCTTATAATTCTCCAGCATGACTTCCCAATGCAGAGCTTTTTGGTCAGGATCCAGTTGAGGCCACTCCTCCTCGGAGAAATAAACAGCCACCTCCTCAAAGGGCAGAAGAACCTCCTGAAAGGGAGAAAAATACAGAACAGGCCAAGGAAGAACTGCAGGATCTTTCCTATTATTAAGAATTTTATATAGCAAACATAGACGTTAAGATAAATGGCTCTATGCTTAGTAAGGATCTGTGGTTTAGATGACAAAATTGACAGAACCAAAAGCATTTGACTAAAGAAATATTTTAGGAAGGTTTTATGAACTTGAATGATTCTGTAGGACTTTCAGTGCCATTCAGATTAAATAAGCCCTTTTTTCTTCTGGATCAATTGATCTACCAAACAGCCAACAAACCCTAATCAGAATACTCTTCATTCTGGATCTATGAATCCATCCATCCACAATCAAAAGGTCCTCAGTGACTTGAGAGAATCAACTGGCAGATGGGCCTCGGAAAACCCACCAATCAGTGACACTAACCCTTCCTTGGATAGTGTTCCTGATTGGTGGGTTTTCCAAGGCCCACCTGCCAGTTGATTCTCTCAAGACACTGAAGGCCTTTAAACCCTTCCTGCCTTTAAAAAAGGAAATGTGCCTGTAGGGGAAGGAATTCTTTGTAGTATTTTATGAAATGACTTATGTTGTCCTAAGAAGGAACAATCCTGTTCATCCTCAAAACCTTCCTGAAAGTGCTGGGAGAACTCAACCAGGGTTCTGTCTGGTGTGCCATCAATACCCAGAGACTCTGCTCCTCCTCAGATTGCAAAGAAGCTGCTAGTAGTCTGAGCCATTGGCTGGACAGTAAATAAGAAAATGAAGGATGTTTTCCATTGAAGACAATTCTTAGCCTATGCAAAGTTGGATTGTTTGGCCTCCAAATCCAGGCACAAGTCAGAAGATTAAATTTTACTTTCTAAGCTAATGGGGCCTTGGCTAATTGTTCTTTCAGAACACTTTTTACTTGGAGACGTTTCTATATTTCGACTGTCCTGGGATTTTAATAATCTTAACTGTTAACCGTGTATTTTTCTTATTAATGATTGTAAATGAGGCGTTGGAAAAATGGAAGCTTGCTAGTTTGAATATTTAAATATTTTTGAGGTTCCTAGCACAAATCAACTCAAATAATTACAAAAATGGGGCAGCATGTAGGATAGGATAGTGTAGGGCAGGGTAGGGAAGGATAGAGTAATTTAGCTAGAAGGGACCTTGGAGGTCTTCTACTCCAACCTCCTGCTTAGGCAGGAAACTCCATACCATTTCAGACAAATGGTTATCCAAGTTTCCACCCATTTGCTTTGGAGAATAGCTTGACTCCCTCTTCTTTGTGGCAGCCACTGAGATATTGAAACATTGCTGTCATGTCACCCCAAGTCCTTCTCTTCATTAAACTAGACATACCCAATTCCAGCAACCATTCTTTATATGCTTTAGCCTCCAGTCCCCTAATCAGCTTTCTTGGTCTTCTCATCTAGGGTGCTCACTTACCTATTTTAACTTGTGTTCCTAATCTGTTTTTTGTGGTGCTGTTTTTGACAAGTTGGACTGGTTTTTTCCTTTGTGTAAAGGCGGATGAAAAACACGAGTTAAGTAGTTCTGCTTTCTCCCTGTTGCTTGTCACCTTCTTGCCACTTTCTCCCACCAATGGATCAATTGTTTCCTTGACTTTTTAAAAGTTTTTAACATGTTGAAAGACACTTTTATTTTTGGTCATAAGCGTTAGTTCATTAGCTTTCCTCACTTCACCTTTGCAGGCTTGGGCTATTTGGTGATATTCTGCCTTAGTTATGTGCCCCTCTTTCCCTTTTTTGTACTTGTCCTTTTTGTCTTTCAATTTATCAGAGTTCTTTATGCAGACTGGGCTAGACTGGGCTTTTATAATCTCACTTTTCAAAATTTCCCAAGCTTCTTGAGTTGTTTTCCCCTTGAGGATTTTCATCCATGGAATCATTCCCAAGGTCTCTCTAAGTTCAAGTTTGTCTTTTAAAGTCCAAGATTCTAGTTTGACTTAGTTCTATTGCTTGTGCTTGCATAATGTGGAATTCCGGTATTGCATGATCACTCCCCCATAAGATTCCTATAGCTTCAACACCTTCCATCATTTAATCTCTCTTAGTGAGAATTAAGACCAATCTGGTTGATTCCCTTGTTCCCCTTCTCTACTTTTTAGGAAACAAAGTTCTATGCTAGGTTTATCAGGAACCTGTATGATCTTCCACTTGGTACAGCGTTTGTCTCCCAGTTGATGTCAAGGCAGTTATCAGCATTGTTGTGCTCTATTTCTGTAGAGGTGTAGTTATTTCTTATTATAGTGCAACTCTACAACCTATTTCATTTGGTGTATTTAAAAAAAATAAAAATAGCTGTATTACCCTGTAGCTCTATGTTTCATTTGTAGGTTTCAACCCACCAAGTTTCTGTCATGGCAACAATATCGTATCTGCCCTCATTTACTTAAATTTCTAATTCACCCTGTTTATTCCTCATACTCTGTGCATTGTGTATACACAATTGCATCCATTTTGACTGACCATGTGTTTACTGTCTACATAAGCTGTGTTGTGTCTGACTTCCCCTACTTTCGTACCACCTGTTTGATTGCAGATTGTATGGCACTCACGATTAAATGCTTGATTTTGCTTGACAGCAAAGTTGACATTCTTACCCACACAAACATCTATGTTATATGCACTGATAACCCTATTAATTTTAGATTGCTGGGGACAGAAATGTTCTGTATCAATTAATTCTCTGTCCGCACTGTTTAGTTGAAATGTTTATCCAGAGCATCTGTGAATTTAATGCCAAGCAATCCATTTGTTTCATGGACGCAAACTATCTCTTTTGTACAGTTTTTCATAGGACAAGCTGCAGACATCATGACTAACATAAAGAATTCTGTAAAACATTATTTATTGAAAAGTTGGGAGAATAATTAGCGAAAACAGTTTTGTTTTTAAAGTACTAGTCTAAAAAAGAAATCCTAAAAAGAATCTCCAACCAAAAGAAAAGGGGAAGATGGTAGAAGACAGTACAGGTAGTCCTCAACATACAACAGTTTTTAGGGATTTACGACAGTGACAAAAATGACTTATGCCCGTTTTTCATACCTACGACTGTTCCAGCATCCCCATGGCCGCATGATCAAATTTGACTCATATTTATGACAGTTGCAGGGTCCCAGGGTCATGTGATCACCTTTTGTGAACCTCTGACAAGCAAAGTCATTAGGAAAGCCACTTAACAACAACCATACTTCTAACTTCAGTGGTTCCCTTAACACCTGTGGCAAGAAAGGTCGTAAAATGGGGCAAAGTTCACTTAACAAATGTGTCACTCAACAACAAAAAAATTAGGCTCAATTTTGGTCCCAAGTCAAAGACTACCTATAATCTGTCCAACGGCTGATTTCCTGAGGGAAAAAATAGAAATCTAATAAATCAAAGTTATTCTCATACCTGAGTTAGAGGTTCAATCATGGTTTCCACTCCCCCTAAACAACGAGTCGACTTCCTTCTATGATTCCCTGTGAGAGAGACAGAATTTCAAAAGGCATAATTATAAAATGGGGGGAGGTATGCTATAGAGGAGAGGACACAGAGAAGATGAGAAAGTTAGGATTTATCAAAGGAATGGAAGGACCTTATACTACCTCCTGAGGTGTCCTGAACTGGATCTCCCTGAGGGATCCCCCTGAAAGGCAGTTCTTGAGGGAGATTTGACGGATGCCTCTTTCTCTCAGGATCTCTGATCTCCATTGCGAAGGACTTGAAATAGGATCCAGAAAATAAAGAATCAATGGACATTACACATCATGGTGGTGCGTACCTCTGCTTAACACCTGATAAATTGCCAAAGATTTTTCAAATCTCAAAGGAATTTCAAATACATGTTTGAAATGTAAATGTAAATGTAAAAAAGGAACTTTTTACCAACTCTGCTGGACTTGTGACAAAGCAAAGAAATACTGGGATAAGACTTATATTTTACTGCAGAAGATTCTCAAAGTGGGCATGAAAATCAAACCAGAGACTTTTCTTTTAGGTTTAATAGACAAAGAGATGGAAAAACAATCTCGAACTTTGCTGTTATATATGTTGAGAGCAGCAAGGATGCTCTTTGCAAAGCGGACGGATATTTTAATAGCCACAAAGGAGAAGTCGTTGGGAAAACTGATGGAAGAGATGGAAAAATTAACTGCTTTAGTTAAAGAAAAGACCAAGCCAACCTTGCTTCTACTTTGGAACCACTACTGCGTTTTGTTCTTGAGATCGAAAAATTGAAACTTTGATTGAGTTTTGCTGATTACATAAGTTTGCTGTTATATAGAATTTGCTAGTACATATTAAGTATGTAAATTTAAGACATTGAACTTGTAATGTTACCATTTATTCGACTGTGCTAAAAAGATTCAGATTTTCAATGATTTTCTTTTTCCCCATTTACCCTACACTTCTTTCACTTCCCTTCCCCCTTTCCTACTATTTTCATTTTCTTGCATTTTATATCTTAATAAACCTACAAAAATTTGATACAAAATTTTGAACATATTGTTTATTATATTCAGGCCCAAGAAGAAGTCCTCTCACCGGCAACTCAACCTGCTCCTTCTTCTCCTCCGCTTGGCTCAGGAGGAAGCCTTCCGCCAGGGCCACAGCCTGGGAGCTGGTCTCTGCTCCACACTCCCGCACCCAGCTCTCCATCTGCAGGGGCAGAAGGGCCAGGAACTGCTCCAGAACCACCAGGTCCAGTATCTGTGCTTTTGTGTGCTTTTCTGGCCCCAACCATTTACTACAAAAGTAGTGGAGACGACTACAAAGTCCTCGGGGACCCTCATCCTCCTCATATTGGACGCCCCTGAAATTCAAAGCCTGAATTTGTGACACAATGGTTCCTTCTTCCAGCATCTTCTGCCCAGTTCTTGCCCAGATCTCCCCACGTATTCCAGACTGGGCATCGGAAGCGCCTTTTCTACTTCCCTCACTTGCTAAAGGAAGGTGAGCCATTTTCTCTCTGTCCTGTAAGACAATTCCAAATGGGTGCAATGAAACCTGTGTATCTCCAAATGCTTTTTCATTCATAGCAATGTTCATTTAGCCATGGGAATACCAGAACAAGCCATTAAGCCCTCTTTGCCAAAGCCATCATTTTTTTTCTCTACATGAAGATCAAGAAATGGCCTCCATTTTGCAATTTTCTTACAGAAGAACAAATAAATCTAAACTAGTAGATCGGACCATTTATTGACACTCATCCCCACAGAAGGAAGCATTTTTCTGACCTGTAAAGTGGTGACTTCCAGCAAGAAGATTCAGTGCATATGGGCATTTTGGATAATTTAAATTTCTTTTTACTCAAAGGGAAAGACTTGCATTTTAAAAATATAGCTCTACGTTTACCTTTAAGCAGGGTTTACACAACATACAACATACAAAAGCCAAGAACAAGTTCACAAAGCATGAATATTCAGTTCACAAAAAATGAGACGCCAATCCTTTGACCCTGGTCCATTTCTCTTTCTTCCTTCACGCAGGGGGGCAGGGTCACACAATGTGTCCTAAGCACAAACAGGTCAATCAAATCAGGGATTCAGTTCCTATGAAATATAAAGGATTAAATGCACACAGCTCAATACGATGACGTGATTGACTACCTTCCTCAAACAAATTGAGTTGCAAAAGGCTCCAAGCACAGTGAGAATGTAGGCATCATTTTTTGCATTTCTTCCTTTCAAAGTTGTTTTTGCTTCCTGCTTGAGTTTTGCCATACAAGCTCCCCCTCTCCCCTATGCAGGAGCTATTCCCACGAAATGGGGCGCTCCCTTTCCTTTCTGGGATCTGGAATTCTTCCTGAGGGCAGCATGCATCTTCTGGAACTCTGCTTTGCTACGATCATGGAAAAGGTCGGCGGAGAAACATGGGAATTTGGGGTCTCCCGCTCGTAAGATTGACTTGGTGTATGCACACGCACAGTCACACACACATACACCTACCCTTGCCACCTCTTTCTTCAAAACTTCTTTGCAGCCTTTTTAACGTCCTGCGAAGCTTAAAGGGTTAAAGAGAGAGAGTCCAGCATCCTAGAAAGGCAAGACCTAGTGACGTCACTTCCTTCTCCACCTGCAAGAGCGACTCAACGCTGAAGCGCATGCGGTTCCTTTCTCTTTGCAGAGGGAGCCCCGGATGGGTTTTCTGTGCATGGAAGGTGCTCGTGGAAAAAGGAGAGATGGTGCATTTCCCATGCAAGGCCAGCAGGGGGATCTCTTGAGAAAGCCATGAAGCCTTCTCAATCTGCTTTGGCAACGTTATAATTTACTATTCCTAATAACAATCTCACTTAAATTTTTGTTGTTCAGTAACAAAAAAAAGAGTAAACCCCCAAAAAGGGGTAAACAAGAAAGGTACTATTTCTACTAGCTTCACTTTCTGAAGGAAAAGCATAATACAAATAATTTTCTCCTCTTACTATAATTGGAATTTGAAGCTATTTCAGCTCTGCCATAGGAAGGGTCAACTTCTTTCTACTCGTCCTTGTGAGGGAGACACAATTTTAAAATGTATAATTCATAAAGTAAGAAGAATTGCTCTATAGAAGATAGAGATTAAAGGTTGACAGCTGTCAGGCGGGTGGCCAATCGGCGGCCAGTATTTTTCCCGGGGGTCGGCAGGCGCGTCAGAGCCAATCAGGAGCCTGAGGCTCTGGCCATGCCTGCCGGCTGTGTCAGGAGGACGCAACACTATGGGGAACAGGAGGACCTTATATTACCTCCTGAATTGTCCTTACCTGGATATTCCTGAAAAATCCTACTCAAAAAAACAGTTCCTGGGGGAGATTTGATGGAAGCTTCCTTCAGTGGGGGGAGGGGGTATTCCAATTTTTTTAGTACATGTTTGGTCGTGTGGGTGAATATGCTCGTGTGCGCTTCTGCACATGCCCAAAAGTGTCTGGGTGGGTAGGCGGAGCCTTTCACTGCCAATGTGTGCGTCTGCTTCATCACTGGATGTTTTTAAGTAGAAACTGGACAGTCACTTGTCTGTAATGGTATAAGATCTCCTGCTTGAGCAGGGGATTGGACAAGACCTCCAAGATCCGTTTTAGCTGCATTCTGATTGATGGATGGATGGATGCTTACTCTCCCACATTTTTCTAGTTTACCAAGAAGCAGGTTGTGATCTACTTTGTTGAATGCCTTGCTAAAGTCTACGTCCACAGCATTTTGCTGGTCTTCTAATTTAGTCACTTCGTTAAAGAATGAAATAAGATTGATTTGGCATGATGTTTTTAACAACCCTTTGCTTGCTACTAGTTTAAAATCTACAGTATTTGTTTATATTATATACTCAATCAAGGACTACCTATAATATGTACATCATCTGATTTCCTGCAGGACAGGGAAATACAAATCTAGTGAATGGCCTTTTGAATGCTTTTTCAAGTATAGCAATGTTCAACTAGCCAGGGAAATACAAGTACGAGCCTTTAAGCCCTCAATCACACTCATCCACATAGAAATAGTTTTTTGAGATGGTAAATGGATGTCTTCCATCTAGGATATTCAGCATATTTGACATTTAACAAAGGATGAAAATTCAGTCCACATCAAATTAAATGCCAGTAAACTGACCCTAGTTTAGGATCCTCCATTTCTCTTTCTTCCTACACTCAGTTTGCACAAGATGCCCTGAACACAAGCAGGTCAACCAAATTCAAATTTACTGATCATTTGACTCCTGCCTATAGTACGTGCATGTATGGTATATATTCTTTTGTAGATAAAACCCATATTACTTACAAGCCTGTTTGCTGTTATTGCTTGTAGTATAGCTGTGCGCACCCTGACAAAGTATGAGCCTGGGGGAAGGAGACAAGATGGCCACACATTAGCAGCTCCTGAAATAAAGTTCTGGTTTGTTTGTCCCTTCTGTCTTACCTCTACAACCCAAAAATTCCATTCACAGGGAAGAAAGAACCTAGACCAGTTCCAGCAATGAAATTGGGACCCATCAATCCACAGATCATGAATAAACAGAAAAACATAAATAGAAATACTCCAACCACAGAACTTGAGGATTCCAGCAGTTAGGAGAGGTTTCTCTGGATAGGGAGGTGACAATGCAAGAAAAAAGAGATTCAGATACAATTAGTGAAAGAAAGAATGTTGATGGAAAGAAAAAAAGGGGTTAAAAAAGAATTGAATTAACTTCTCTGCTCTTTTCAGTCTCTTTATTGTCTAATTTGACCCAGAACTATTTCTGACAATTGAACAAAAAGGTTCAAAACAACATGACCCTCTCAAATTCTGAAATATGCCCCCTCCAAATCCTTCCAAAAATCTACATGTGTTAATACATTTTAAAGCAGCTAAAGAGTTTAATACATGAGTATAATACATGACTAGAATATAACCACACCACTGATATTTAATTAATTTTATTTAAATCCAATTTAGACTTCTTCTTAAGAAGGTGAGAGACAAACATGCCCCAAGTAAACTGTTTGAAGCTGATCCTACCCATTTAACCATCACCCCACACTCTCAAACCAAGTGCACGCTGAGAAGCCAGACTCCATTTCCCTTAAAATTTGGAGAAGGCAGAACCCACCTTAACCTGTGGAACATAGTCATCCAAAGATAAACCCACACACCATTCCAAGCTTGGAGTCTTTTATCCACATCTGAACTTGGAAACTGCCAATCATGCCTGGGCTTGGGGAGAAGGCCCTCTCCTTCCTCCGTGGTTCAAAGTACCCAAACTTGGAATGCAGTGTGTGTCTCTCTGTGTCTTTCTGTGTCTCTCTGTGTGAGTGCATACATATGCATGCACACGCTTGGCTGCCAGCAGTTTAGGGAGGCAAGGAGCTTGTGGGGCACCAAGTTGTCCCCATATTGAGCTAGCCAGTACGACTTGTTCCATCCTGACCTGGCTGTCCCAAGTCAGCTGAGCCCAGTGAGCAGCGTGAAGCATGTCGAGCTACCCATACTCACCTAGTCCTGACGATTTGACTGCAACCACCCAGCCATGCCTACCCAACCATGCCCACCTGGCACTGAATCATCATAATCCTACATGCAACTGGAGTTCAACCATAATGCTGATGCGCCCTCAATAAATTGATCTTGATATCCCTGCTTTAGAGAGATACAAAGCCAAAAACTCTGTATATTTTCTGATGCTTTTATCAAAGCAGTAGCTGCTGTTGCCTACTTAAAAACAATAGATTCTAAAGCACAATGTCACATTGGATTTGTTATGGGCAAAACTGTGCACACTGTGCAGTCTGAAAGCTATCCCAAGAAATTGACTGTATGCTAAACTAAAGACTTATCCTTAGAACAGTGGTTCTCAATCTTCCTAATGCCGCGACCCTTTAATACAGTTGTTCATGTTGGGGTGACCCCCAACCATAAAATTATTTTTGTTGCTACTTCATAATTGTAATTTTGCTACTGTTATGAATTGTAATGTAAATATCTGATATGCAGGATGTACTTTCATTATTACAAATTGAACATAATTAAAGCATAGTGATTTATCTGCCAATCTTGGTTTGGGAGAAGATCAGACAGACTGGGATTTTCCAGGATAAAATGACTTCCTTGCCTGCTTCAGGACATGCTCCTGAGCATGGGTGACGCCGGTGGAGGTGGATGGTCTTGGGCGACCCCTGTAAAAGGGTCGTTCGACCCTCAAAGGGATCGCGACCCACAGGTTGAGAACCACTGCCCTAGAGAGAACTCCCTGAGGAAACCTGACCTCTTTCAGTAGCAAAATTGTCTTTTGGGAATAGGTGGCTGCCTTAAGAAAGAAAAAGAGAAAAACTCTCCTGGCAATCATCACATTGCTTCTTTGATTGTGCTGCACTTTCACCATCAAGTCAAACATCAAGGATGACTATTTAGAGAAGAAGTTATAAGAACCTCTGGTTTGTGGATAGTTGGAGATAGTAGGTAATCTTCGGGTGTATTACTTGCGGCAAGCTCCATGGTATGTTACAGAGAAAAAATGTGGCTGATCCTCCAGCCGACAGACTCAGCACAAATCCTCCTTCACTAACATTGGCCTTGATGTCTTTGGCCACTGATCTGTGACCACACATCACACTAGAGAGTGTGAAGCAAACAGTGAGAGGTGGGCAGCCCTAGTCACCTGTATGACCATTAGAGTTGTCCATACTGAAGTTATTGAGCTTCATAAAGATGCTTTATTGTTATCTGAGGCCCTTTAAAAACATTCGTTCAGACAGAGGCACCGACTTTTTTGGGTCAGCCAAAGAACTGCATGTTTCTTTGAATATTGAAACCAAAAGTATAGAGCAGAGGTGTCAAAATCAAGGCCCGGGCACCAGATCTGGACTGTGGGGTACTTAGATCTGGCCCATAGAGCCACCCTGCAAATAACAAAGGACTGACCCGTGTTGCCTTTGCCAGCAAAAACAGAACTAGGGAGGGCCACATGTTCAGGAGGAACACGGCCCTTGCAAACTCCATTTTCATGGGCAGAGAATTTCAGGAGGCTGTCGCAGTCAAAAGCGGAGCATGCAAGGGCCATGTTTGACTGTCCCGAGCTCCATTTTCACTGGAAGAGGGTTTCAGGAGGCTGTCACAGCCAAAAACAGAGCTCAGGAGCCCATTTTCACTGGCAGAGGGCTCAAGCCACAACAGTGATTGACACAAGTGACATCCAGCTGGCCACACCCATCCCAGCCCCCTGAGGTCAAACACAACCCTGATGTGGCCCTCAATGAAACAGAGTTTGACACCCCTGGTGTAGAGAGATATCTAGGTGACCAAAGCTGCACATGGAATTTAAACTCATGGCCAAACAAGATCCGGTCATTTTGGCAGCCAGTGAAGCACCAAGATCGTTTTTGGTTTTCTGGTGCTGTACGTGACGCATTGCAACAGTTTCCTTATTCACGGGAGCTGGGTGGGCGTATCCAGCACGTGACACAACTGTCTCAAGAGTCTGTCACTCCGATATACTGTATATGCAGATGCAGTTTTAAAAAGTATAAATCATAATTATAATGACAAGCGCCCATTTTTTCATTACTAAATTCATCTCTTTATGGCTGTCCGAAGGTTGAACCGCAGAACAAACTCATTCCAGATTTCAGTCTGTAAATTGTAAATCCATACATACAATCAATTAAATCAATAATTAGCATACATTCTCATCCAAATTAATCATTGTTTGGGGATTCTCCAGTCTATGAATCATGTTATAGGAAATAAGACTATGGGTTGTGCTGAAGCCCTTTCCACATTCCATGCATTTATATGGTTTCTCCCCTGTGTGGATCCTTTGATGGGATGTAAGGTTACTGATTATTCTGAAGTCCTTTCCACACTGCATGCATTTATACGGCTTTTCCCCTGTGTGGATCCTTTGATGGCTAATAAGGTGGCTGTATTGGCTAAAGGCCTTTCCACACTCCATGCATTTATATGGCTTCTCCCCTGTGTGGATCCTTTGATGGCATGTAAGACCACTGCTTATTCTGAAGCTCTTTCCGCACTCCATGCATTTATATGGCTTCTCCCCTGTGTGGATCCTTTGATGGCATGTAAGACCACTGTTTATTCTGAAGCTCTTTCCACACACCATGCATTTATATGGCTTCTCCCCTGTGTGGATCCTTTGATGGAGTGTAAGTTCATTGCTTGTTCTGAAGTCCTTTCCACACTCCATGCATTTATATGGCTTCTCCCCTGTGTGGATCCTTTGATGGATAATAAGGTGACTGTTTTGGTTAAAGCCCTTTCCACACTCCATGCATTTATATGGCTTCTCCCCTGTGTGGATCCTTTGATGGCATGTAAGGTCACTGCTTGCTCTGAAGTCCTTTCCACACTCCATGCATTTATATGGCTTCTCCCCTGTGTGGATCCTTTGATGGGTAGTAAGGTGACCGTTTTCTCTAAAGCCCTTTCCACACTCCATGCATTTATATGGCTTCTCCCCAGTGTGGATCCTTTGATGCCTTGTAAGTTTACTGCTTGTTCTGAAGCTCTTTCCACACTCCATGCATTTATATGCCTTCTCCATTGTGTATGTCCTTTTATTAACAGCCTTGTTTCCATGTTCATTGCATTTATTTCTCTTTTCTCCCAGGTGAAAACCTTTCTGTAACTCAAGAGACCCATTTATTTGAGAAAGTGTGAATATCCAACTGTATTTTTTTCCTTTGTCTTTGCCCATATTGGTTCTTCCTTTGGCTTGTGATGGACAGGGTCCATTCACACCTAATGTCTCTTTGAAGATTTTTACATCTTTTTCAATATATTTCTTCTTTAGTTTTTCTTGTTGATCAATAAAGTCCTTCATCTGAACAACAATTGAAGGAGATGACCTTTCCTTCTTCCAGTTATTTGACAAGTTTCTCTCCTGCCTTTGGAATTCTGTTTGAATTGCAGTTTTCTCCATTTCACCTCCTTGTCTAAACACTTTGATTGGTTCTGCACAGTCTTCATTGTAATTCTCATCATCACCTTCAAAAGAAAAGAGAAATGAAAGTGGGAGAAAGGTTAGGGAAAAAGATCATTCTGTCAGAAGTCATATTGATTGCCTTCAGGTATTGTGCCCAATTCTAATATGTACTGATTATTTGTATCCTAATAATGGCATGGTATAGAAATGATAACATCTCTATTGATGAGTCATAAAACCTTGAAAAGGACATTAAGTCAAAAAACCTGAATGGCAACTGTTGATAGGACTGATATGGAAACATCTGGGCCAAAATAGTTGAAATCTGTGTGATGAAGTTTGGCATTACTTCAAACCAAGGAATTATTTTGTCACTAAAGTGTTTAAATAGAAATACAGGAACAAATTAGGTAGGATATATCTAAGCAAAATGCCATAGACCTATTTCCTTCCTAGGAGCACTAGAAACACAGAACTTTCCCTTCTCCCTCTGAAGAGAAAATATCTATTTAGAGATGCTTTGGAAGAATTAGCTAATGGCATCTAACTACAAAATATCTTCCTGAACTCTCTGAGGGAGAATAGGAAACCCTTACCAAGAGAGGCCACATTCTTATAATTCTCCAGCATGACTTCCCAATGCAGAGCTTTTTGGTCAGGATCCAGCTGAGACCACTCCTCCTCGGAGAAATAAACAGCCACCTCTTCAAAGGGCAGAAGAACCTCCTGAAGGGGAAAAATACAGAACAGGCCAAGGAAGAACTGCAGAATCTTTCCTATTGTATAGAAATTTCCAAAGCAATGCTATGCACTAAGGTAAGTGGCTATGCTTAGTAAGGATCCGTGGTTTAGATGAGAAAATAAAAAGAATAAGAAGCATTTGGCTAAAAAAAGATTTTAGGCAGGTTTTATCAACTTGAATGATTCTGTGGGACTTTCAGTGCCATTCAGGTTAAATAAGCACTGTTTCCTCCTGGATCAATTGATCTAACAAACATCCAGTCAACCATCATCAAAATACTCTTCCTTCTCGATCAATATATCCACCCACAATTCAAAGGCCCTCAGTGTCTTGAGAGAATCAAAACCCACTAATAAGTGATACTAACCCTTCAGAAGTGAGTCTGTAGGCAAAGGGATTCTTTGCAGTGTTTTATGAAATGAAACTTATGTTTTCCTAAAAAGGAGCAATCTTGTTCACTCCCTTCATGAAAGTGCTGGGAGAGCTCAACCAGAGATCTGTGTGGTTTGCCATCTACATCCAGAAACTCTGCCCCTCCTCAGATTGCAAGGAAGCTGCTGGGATTGTGATCCATTGACTCCCTTGTAAATAAGAACATTTCTAAGGAAGACATTTCTTAGCCTTTGCAAAGCTGGATTGTTTGGCTTCCAAATCCAGGAACAAATCAGGGGATTAATATTTACTTTGCAAGCAAAATTTATGTTTTTTCTTGGAGACATTTCTATATGATCACTGTCCTGGGTTTTTCAAAATCTTAGCTTTTAATCACATCCTTTTCTTCTCAATCATTGTAAACATTTTTTTTCAAAAATGGTAATTTGCGTTTGAATATTTAAATATTTTTGAGGATCCATGCACAAATCCAACTCAAAGTATTATATAAAAGAAGATCACCATGAAGAATTCCGTAAAAAAAAAATTCTTGAAAAGCATGAATACCGTTATTCATGTGTTATTGTATTTTCACAGAAAATACAACCTATAATAAGACCTAGCATGATTTTTCATGCTGCTCATAAAATAAGTCCTACCTTCCAAATAAGCCCAAAGTCAGCGTGTCATCAGGGAGTGTGGGGCAGAGGGCATGGCAATCATAGGTGGTGGTGAGTACGTGTGCAGGGTCAGATTGTGTCTGAAAGCAACTGCAGCTGTGCCAGGGCAGGGGGAGACATGTGATCCATCCCACCGTCTGTCTTTGCTTGCATGGAATGTGTGATGAAGCTGGAGGGCCAGGCTGGATGGCAGGGGCTGAGGATGCAGGGACTGTGCAGTGGCACCCCCGGCCTCATGGCACATCTGGCAGTCCAAAATTGCATGCCTTCCCCACTCAACTATACAACTCTAGTTGTTGTTGGTGCCTCTGTGAGGCGAGTGAAGCTTGGTAGCAGGACAGGGTGTTGCCACGACACAGCCTGTGGACATTCAGCCCCCGCTGTTGAATGTAGTCCTCTAGCTGTGCCGCACACTCCACAAGCAAAAAAGGCGATGGGATGTTGACTGCAAATGATTGGGCTTTGAATCCTCACTTCAGAAGGAAGGAGAAGGAGGGAAAGGGAGAGCAATAGCTTGAGAGCTGTCTCTTCAACAACTCCTCTCTGGGCTTCCTCATGGAAACCCAGCATGGAAGGAATAGTCTGTTTCTTTCAGATTAGACCCAGCACCCCCATCCCCTTTCAACCTTGGCCTCCCTCTCCAGAGAGTGATAAAGGGCAAGAGCAAGTGAAAGCACAGGAGACATGGGGGGGGGGGGAAGCCACACAGCAAAGGACGAGGGGCTTGCCGGCCTCTCCATGAGACCTCTTGTGTGACATGGCATGAAAAAATTAAAGTGTAAAAGCCATTCTTTCCATGTCAGCAGCAGCACCTAAATCAGTGATGGCAAAGCTTTTTCTGACGGTGTGACAAAATTGCACACACACTCTCTCTCGCACACACATGCCGAATCTCCCCATCCACCTGCACATGTGCATGCAACCCCCTTCCCCACCTGCACATACATGCACAACCCCTCTCCAGGCTCTGGAGGCTTTCCTGAAGCCTGGGGAGGGCAAAAACAGCTTCCCCCCGGTCCCCCGGAGGTCTTCCAGAAGTCAGAAAGGGATCATTTCCAAACTTCCAGTTTTCCCCCCTTTCTGAGGCTTCAGGAAAGCCTCCACAGCCTGGAGAGGGCAAAAAACAGCCCCTTACCAACACCAAGGAGACTTGCTTTGTTCGAGCTTGTTCTAATTTACATATCTTAAGGAACCCTAATAAATGAGAGGTGGAAGATAACAAGAGGGAAAATCAAGAAAAAGTGTTATTTTTTATGTTTGTAATTCTATCTTTCCTAGATTTAAAATTGGATTTAAAAATATACAAGTTGTATTGTTGGAAATCATTGCGTTGAAAGAATAGGGAGCCATTTGCCGGAGGGAAGAACAAAGAAAGTGAAGCACTTAAGATGTCTCCCCCTTCTCTCTCTCTCTCCACTTCAGATGAACTGGAATATAGGAGCCGGATCAGAATTGGGAAATAAGAAGAAACTGTGGAACTTAAATTATAATTAACCGTAACTTTTGAACTGGACATTATGGAAAGTTGGGAAATTGAAGAAATATGTGACATTATAAAGAATATGCATGAGTCATTAAAATTAAACTTGAATAGAATTTTGATGTTAGAAATTAAGGAGAAACAAGAAGAAGAAGGGGAAGGTAGTGAAATTACAGAAGCAATAGAAAATAAAAAGCAGACAAAAGATTTCACTAGGTTTGACAGTGGTACAGGGAAAATTGAAAAGGGGGAATATGTCCCAACAAAGACATGGGAAGGGATTATAGAAGAAAGGAAAGGAAACGGCCAGACAGGAATAGAGAAGAAAGAGAAGAAAGAAAGGAATGATAAGAGAAAAGAGGAAGAGAAGACAGGGAGACAGAGGATACGTTGAAAGGCGCAGCAGTGGGTGATTAAAAAGTTTGAATGGAGCTCGCTCAGATGCTGAAATACATCCTGTAAATGAGATGAAGAGTATGTAAGAGCACCCTTGCACCAACTGGCACGAGCGACTGCCTGTGTTGCTACTGGTCTCATGGGAGCTCTTTGCCCTCCTGGAGACACTGCTCTCATCCACCCTGCTGGGCTGCTCCTGCCTGGTGCAGGGCGAGTGATCTATGACCTCCAAAGCACCCTCCCACCGCCAGCCTGCCAGAGCCCCTTTGCCAGCAGCCACTGGTGGAGCCACACCGCCTTACCCACTGCCGCCTTTGGGCTACTGAGTGCCTCCCTGCAGGTCTACGCTATGAGTTGAGCCTGGCACTCTTTGGGCCCTGGCCCTGGTGGGTGCTAGCTCTCATGCTGGCTGTGCAAGGTGGCATGGGTGGCACAGCTCCACCTGCAGCTCCGGAAGTCATAGATCTGGGATGACTCTATCTGCACCAGGCAGGAGCAGCACAGCAGGACAGCCAAAAGCAGTGCTGCCAGGAGGCCAGAAGCAGCAAAGGCAGCCAGCGGCCAAAAGTGCAGGGCAGGTGGAGGCCGGGATTTTCTGAAAAGTTGGGCCACTGCGGCCAAAGGCAAGCAGGTGGTGGGATGGAGAGGGCGGAGGTGGCAGGCGCACCACTTCCTGTAGTTGAAAAAAATACTATATTTTCCCAAAAAAAGCGCTTGGCCTTATTTTCAGGGAGGGCTTATTTTAGCCCATGTGCTCAAAATCCTGATTGGGCTTATTATCCAGGGAGGTCTTATTTTCAGGGAAACAGGGTAAGACACCCCCGAAAATTACCCTGAGTACTTATTTCGAGGCCTAAGAGAATATAAGATATAAGAATTTCCAACCAAAAGCAGAGGGCAAAATGGCAGAAGACACTATTTGTAGTTCACGACTAACAACAGTTTTTAGTTTTTAGTGACTGTTCAAAGTTGCGCAGCAGTGAAAAAATGACATGCCCATTTTTCACACTTAAGACTGTACTACCTATACTTTCTACAGCCTCTGATTTCCTGAGGCAAATGGAAAATAGAAATCTAGTAAGTGAATGTTCTTCTCTTACCTGAGTTGGAGGTTCAATCCTAGTTTCTGTTCCCCCAAAACAAAGAGTCGACTTCCTTCTATTCTTCCCTGTGAGGGAGACAGAATTTCAAAAAGCATCATTAGTTTGATGGGAGGAGGTATGCTATAGAGAAGACAACCCAGAAAAGATGAAAAAGTTAGGATTTATCAAAGGAGTGGAAGGACCTTATATTACCTCCTGAGGTGTCCTGAATTGGATCTCCCTGAGGGATCCCCCTGAAAGGCAGTACTTGAGGGATATTTGGCGGATGCCTCTTTCTCTCAGGATCTCTGATCTCCATTGCAAAGGACTTGAAATAGGAGAAAAGAATTAATGGACATTGCAAATCATGAAATGGTTTCTTTCCCAGTGAACACCACTGCAAATCACTCGGTATTGATCAATTAGGCTGGGAAGTAAGAAAGAAATCGCTGTGCAAAATCTCTTTTGTAGAATGGATAAGGGAACTATACAAAGATTAGTGAAGCATCTCCAAATAGTATGAATGCCAGGAAATAAATCTTTCATAAAATGATGTATCCTTCTACTTAACACTGATAAACTACCAAAGATATATAAAGGAATTTCAAATACATGTTTGAAATGTAAATGTAAAAAAAGGAACTTTTTACCAACTCTGCTGGGCTTGTGACAAAGCAAAGAAATACTGGGGTAAGATTTATATTTCACCTGCAACTCAACCTGCTCCTTCTTCTCCTCCGCCTGGCTCAGGAGGAAGCCTTCCGCCAGGGCCACCGCCTGGGAACTGGTCTCTGCTCCACACTCCCGCACCCAGCTCTCCATCTGCAGGGGCAGAAGGGCCAGGAACTGCTCCAGAACAACCAGGTCCAGCATCTGCGCTTTTGTGTGCTTTTCTGGTCTCAACCATGAACTACAAAAGTAGTGGAATCAACTACAAAGTTGTTCGGGACCCTCATCCTCCTGATATTGTATGCTCCTGAAATTCAAAGCCTGAATTTGTGAAATGATGGCTCCTTCTTCCAGCATCTTCTGCCCATTTCTTGCCCAGATCTCCTCACGGATTCCAGACTGAGCATTGGAAGGGCCTTTTCCACTTCCCTCACTTGCTAAAGGAAGGCCAGCCATTCTCTCTCTGTCCTGTAACACAATTCTGAATTAGTTCAAGGAAAGGTGTGTATCTCCAAAGGTTTTTTCATTTCTTGGAAGAAATATCCACCTGATTCAGTTCCAATACAGGAGGAAGCCGCTGGGAATAAAATGGAGGCTGATTGGAAAGAAAGCGGAACCACCAACCACATATCATTCTGGACAGCTGACAAAATGGAGTTTAGAGTGTGTGAATTCCTATGGGGTCATGTAGGGCTCATGGCAGGCAAAAGGGGAAATGAAAATCGTAGGTGCTTGTCTGAAAAAATACTATTTTGTCTAACGCCCACGAGTACAAGTTCTGAGAACAGATTCTCTTTCCATTCACATACATTGACATTTTCTTTTTAAGATCTGAGCAGGACTGGAGCATTAAAGCAGGCACGTGCGATTTTGGTGCTCCGAGATCGCAGTCGAACTTCTGCCGCTGGACGGTCCATTTGGACCTAAACTGTCCCGCAGAGATTGAGAAGGCCGGCCACATCTGCTGATCTCAGGGACATCACAAAGTCCCTGAAAGATCCAGGAATAGCCTTTTTTTTCGGTGACAGAAAAGCAGCTAATGAAGCTGCTGAAGTTGGGAGAGCTCCAGAACGGGAAGAAAGTGGAAAGAGAAAATGTGCCGAATTGGTGAGGAAATTTTATTATTAGAGGAAGAGACTGCCCAAGAAAAAAATTTAAGTTAAGATTGAAGACAAAAGACTGTAGGCGGCGAGATTGATCTGCATTGAACTTAGTGTGTTATCCAGTGTCTAATTTCTTTTTTTCCATGGATGGAACTTTTGCAGGGGCTCCCTATTTTTTAAACTGAAAGAAATAATTCTTTCTTCTTTTTTCACTTTTGCTTATACCTATAGATTAAAATTCTCCTTCTTTTTTTATAATGCTTGATTTGATTGATTGGATTGTTTTTTATCTCCATTTAAGGTTTTTTCTTTCTTTCTTAAGCTTGGAATATATAGAAGAAAATAAGAAGGATTATAAAGAGGGTTGTAACAACAGGAGGAAAAGCAGTTACACTGCCACTTAGGGGCTGGAGGCTGGATACATTGTTTTTCTTCTTTCTCTTTGATCATTTGAGATTCAAGGTTCTTTCAGCTTGTTTAGTGACAGTGATAGTAGGAAAAGCACATGTTGTTTATACAGGTGCCTTTTGGAATTCTATCACTAGCTATGGGAGGGAAGACAACATTTTGACTTGAAAGATAATAAATGAACCTATTTTAAGTTTATTAAATTAGTCTTGAACCCTATAGTGGCAGTGTCTGCAAAATTGAAAGAATGGCTCAGCAGGAAAAAGAAACTGTAACATTGCAAATGATTATATTTGAAATTCAAAATCTATTAGTTGTGATACAGAGAATTGAAAAGAGATTGGAGAATATGGAATTCCAAACAGAAAAATCTGATGGAGAAACTGAGGATGTTTACCAAATGAAGAAACTGGGGGACAGAGTTCAAAAGATGGAAGAAAAAATGAGCAAAGAGATAAGAAAACTGTGGATACTGACAACAAAGTGAGAGTGGTTGGTAATGGGAAGAGCGGAATATGGAAAGGGGAGATGGATGGATTGGAATTCTACCCCAGACTTCAAAGCACAGAAAAAGAAAAGAGAGAAAAATTGACGGAGATAAGGAGAGAAATCTTGATAGAAGCACTAGCGATAACCAAAGATAAGCTGATGGAAAGAGCAGATGTTGGGTTTCAAGCTTTTGTGAGATACAAAAGGAATAGCATGTTGCCAAGGAAGGTTTATACATGATGTATTAAGAAAGTAATTAGAACATTAATGCTAGGAATGGCAAGAGATATAAGACCGTACTATTGCTGGAGGGATACAGGTTGATGCAATGAAAATGTATAAATTTAGTTTACTAGTTGTATGTATAAAATGAAGCGACAATAGCTATAGTTAAATAATGATTAATAATGATAACAATACATATAGATATACCAGTCTGATAATATGAAATTTTATATAAACAATATATGGAGAATATGAGAGGAGGTTTAAAAGCTTTATCTAGAATATGTTATAAAGATGTATTGTGATTGGATGATTTTAGGATGATTTAATGGAATGTTATCATATAATCCTGTTCTAGATTTTGAATATTATATATATATATATATATTATATATAAAAGGACGTAAAAACAATTATAGTCAAATTAAGGTTGAGATATAATAATTGTGGTATACATTAATATAGGTGAATTTAAAATATGCAATTTGATACGAAAAACAGGTGGTGATTATGGAAGAGATGCATGGAAATACTGTAACCAACTGACACACTTTCTACAATTTGTAATGGAAGATGGGTTTCTTTATTTTTATTTTTTTTAAGTAAAGGAACTTTAAGATAGACTTCCAGACCAGAGTGTGCAGGTTGAATGTATCGACCTGAGGAACAGTCTGATCTGTGTTGCACAAGAATGCAGGCCCTGATAACCACACAGTGTCTTTAATGTAACTTGCAGCGACATCTCTTGTATAATGGTCTGCGAGGTTGTGATCAGTACCTTGCAGTAATGGTGAACCTTTTTCTTATGGCATGCCAAAAATTGCACGTGCACCCACTCAAATCCTCCCTGGCCACCAGTGCATGCATGTGTGACTCCCTCCCCAGGCTCCTGAGGCTTTCCCGACTTGTTGAGAGGCACCCTTCCCCCACGCGCTTTCCAAGCGAGGAGGCAGAATGTCCTCCTCCATGGGAGAAAGCTGCAGAAAGGGTGTGCAATGCGAAAACAGGTTCCCGGGGTGTGTGTGCTGAAATCCAAATAACCAATCAAAATTATCTGTTATGCATGCACGGGGGTCGCCATTACTGGAATAGATTCTAAAGCACAATGTCACATAGGATTTGTTATGGGCAAAACAAAGCTGGCTCCATATCCCGAGCATACTACACCCAGCCTAGAACCTTAGCCCACAGTATTAACTATTGAGCAAGCTGAAATTATTTCATCAGAAATGGACATTGAATATAAAGATATTGAATTCTATGCCGACTGCAAGGTAATGCTAGGTTACATTGACAAGAGGCCAGACAATTTCATGTTTATGGTAGCAACAGATTTCTAAGAATTAGGAAATCTAGCTGTCCTACACTTTGTACCTACTGATCACAACCTCGCAGACAAGAAATGTTGCTGCAAGTTACCTTAAAGACACTGTGTGGTTATCAGGGCCTGCATTCTTATGCAACGCAGATCAGACTGTTCCTCAGGTCGATACATTCAACCTGCACACTCTGGTCTGGAAGTCCATCTTAAAGTTCCTTCACTTTGGATACTGGTCTCAGAGACTCAACTGGAATCACATAGATTTTGCATTTCTCAACCTGGAATTCAGTCATTAGGGCTACTACTTGCCTGATTCACATAGCTTAGTCACACAAAAGTGCCACATGCAGTAGCTGCCAAGGCTGATACCATTGCCAACACTTCTGTTCAGTACTAGAATGTCAATCTCAAAATGTCATCATCCATACTGGGCAGTCTGAAACCTATCCCAAGAAATTGACTGTATGCTAAACTAAAGACTTATCCCTAGAGAGAGCTCCCTGAGGAAACCTGACCTGTTTCTTGATCATCGTTCTTTGATTGTGCTGCACTATCAGCATGATGTCAAATATCAAGGATGACTACAGAAGGATCTATATTGACTGCTGGTTTGTGGATAGTTGGAGCTAAAAGGTGTGTGGGGTAGGTAATCTTCGGGTGTATTGTCGCAAGCTCCATGGTAGGTTACAAAGACAAAATATGGCTGATCTTCCAGCTGACACACTCAGCACAAATCCTTTCACTAACGTTGGCCTTGATGTCTTTGGTCCCTTGTCTGCGACCACACATCACACTAGAGCATGTCAAGCAAACAGTAAGTGGTGGGCAGCCCTATTCACCTGTATGACCATTAAAGTTGTTCACATTGAAGTTATTGAGTATGGACACTTCTAGATTCATAAATGTGCTCAGATGTTTTATTGCTCTATAGCAGTGGTTCCCAAACTTTTTCTGTCCACCGCCCCCTTGGTGCGACAAACTGATTCTCAGTGCCCCCCCCCCCCGCCCGTGGTTCAATTCAATTTTTTTTACTACCAGTTCTGTGGGCGTGGCTTGGGGGCGTGGTGGGGGGGCTCATGTGACTGAGCGGTTTGCATGATGGAAGGAAGATAGTAACAGTAAAATTCAAAACTGTAATAATTAATTGCACATTTATTGAAAATCCAATTTAAAAACCTTTTTAGTTAATGTTAATTCAACAAAATTGTTGAACATGATCCAGTGATACCAGGTTTTCAAAGTCTGATTGTCATTTATCAAGAACCTTACTAAATAGTAACTTAATAAACTCAGTAAAATTTAGTAATTACTTCACTGTTCTTAGTAGATGATAATTCCTGTGTAGATATTGAAAGAAGTAATCTCAGTAAGGTATTATCACAAAGCACAAAACTGCAACAGATATCTTTAAGATATCACAAACTTACACAAAAAGATGTTCTTGTAAGAAACCCAAAATGGATAATAAACACTTTTGTCTTTTATCTAAAGTTTTTCATCTTTAGATCAATGACCTTAATTATTTTTCTCTCCCTCACAAACATGCATATGGATTCTTAGTGCGCATGTCCCTGGAAGATGGCTGCTGAGTCTTTCGCTCCAGCTCGACTCCTCCGAAAAATGGCTTAAATGAAAGATATATCTGCCCAGGAGCTCGGCTGAAGGTAAACAAACTCCCCAGAACATCTGTGCCAGCAGCGTAGGGGGAGACTTGTCTCCTCGGAGCTGCTAGGAGCTGTTAGGCAAAGAAAACGCCAACGCTGACACTGCTGCTGTCGGGGAAGCCTTGATTTATTGAAGCCTTGATTTATTGAAGCTCCTGTTGGAGAAGCTTATTCCCGTTGCTGCTTGGAGCCAGACGTTGGAAACTGGTTAGCTAGGGCTACGTGGAGCTGTGTGTGTGTATGCCAGAGATTAAGAGCTGGGCAGTCTGCTCTCTCACCAAGAAACGCTGAAGCTGATATCTGAGCTGCTGCCCCCCCCCTCCTGTTGCTGCTGCTGTTGCTTGCCTGTGCTTCCACTTGTTCCCTTGCTTAGCATGGGCTCTCCACTATCCTGGCCTGTGACCATCTGATTTTGGCCTTTCAACATCCGACCTCCTCTGACCACATTGCTACCCGTCACTGCCCCTGGAATACCAACTCGGACAGCGCCCACTTAATTACAACTTTCAGGACGCCATGGACTGTGCTTTTGTGGTGCATATGTTTTATGAAAGGAGAGATAGAGGATGGCAGAAATATGGAGGGGGAGTCGGCGTCCTAACAACCAACATACCCCCCCCCTTCTTCTTCAACCTGTTCCAGCCACCACCAGACTTTGGACCCTTTCAGGCCTATAGGCGAGGGGGAAGACAAGACATTCCCCTGCATACTATCTATATATCTTCTATGGACCGTTGTTGGCTTCTGTTTTGGATTTTATCCAGCCATTCCAACTCTGAACATTGAGAGCCGACTTTTACCACCTGAACTCGCACTTTAACTTAATTAATTGCGCAATTTTTAATTTCTCCCTTTTCTTTCATCTTTCTCTTCTTTCTTTGTATGGGATATGTATGAGATATGTGTGAGATGAATGAATGGCCCACTTTTATAACCATATTGTTGTAAAATTTTGTGTTTTTTAACTTTCACGTGGGGACTGCTTGGAAGAGTGTATGAGTACGCATGATTCGGAGGACCTGCCGGGAGATGCGGGGGCCACGGGGGTGGTTGAGGGGACTAGAGACACGGGAGAGGGTCGGGGTATTACGGTCGTAACAGGGAGAGGCAGATACGGCGGGGACTTTAGGGCAGGCCATTACCGGGGAAGGAGGGTTCGCTACATTACAGAGATCCCTCCTTCCGGCCCTAGGAGTCCCACTCCGAGACCAGATGGCGTAAGCAGTCAGGACCCTGGTCTCAGGCTGTTGTCGCTAAATGCCAGGTCTGTTGTACATAAAGCTCCTCTCGTCCGGGACTTAATTTTAGATGAGAGGGCAGACCTGGCATGTATTACTGAGACCTGGCTGGGCCCAGAGGGAGGAGTCCCCCTTGTAGAACTGTGCCCAGAAGGATTTCAGGTGCTACATCAGCCGAGAGCCCAGGGAAGGGGTGGGGGTGTGGCCGCTGTTATCCGAGAGTCGTTAGTTCCTCGTAGGGTCCCTGCTCCGGAGATTGTCGGGTGTGAGTCTTTGCTGTTAAAGTTGGACCTCAAGGGTCAAGTGGGTCTGCTGTTAACGTACCTGCCTCCCAACAGCGTTGCAGCAGCCCTCCCCTCGCTCCTCGAGTCGGTAGCCGAGCTGGCAGTTGAGTTCCCTAGGCTGATGGTCCTGGGGGACTTTAATTTGCCGTCGCTCGGTGAAAACTCGGAGGGGGCGCAGGAGTTCATGGCTTCCATGACAGCCATGGGCTTGACCCAAGTAATTCGAGGCCCAACCCATTCGGCGGGACACATGCTTGACCTTGTATTTCTCTCGGAGCAGTGGATTTGTGATCTTGGTCTGAGGGGGAACGACATCATACCCCTGTCGTGGTCAGACCACTGCCTACTGAGGCTCGACTTTCGGAGACCAAACCCCCACTGTAGGGAGGAGGAACCGACCAGGTGGTTCCGCCCCAGGCGTCTTATGGAACCGTCAAGGTTCCAGACAGAGCTTGGGGCTATTCCTGACACTTTCGCCCACAGTCCGGTGGAGACTCTGGTTGCTGCGTGGCACTCGGCAGCATCGGAGACCCTCGACCGGATTGCGCCACTGCGGCCCCTCCGAGGCGGCGGATCCCGGAGACCTCCTTGGTTCACCGAGGAACTCCGGGAGATGAAGCGCCGGAGGAGATGCCTAGAGCACCGTTGGAGGTCCGATAAGTCCGAAGCGAACCGAGCAATGGTAACCACCTGCACCAAGGAATACACCAGGGCACTTAGGGCTGCAAAAAGATCCCATATAGCCACCTTGGTTGCGTCCGCTGAGTCCCGCCCGGCCGCCCTGTTTAGGATAACCCGCTCCCTACTGAACAAAAGGGAAGCGGGGGAACCCTTGCAGGGCAGAGCCGAAGAGTATGCCCAATTCTTAGCGGACAAAATTGCTCGGTTTCGGTCGGACTTGGACTCCACCCCTGCAGCTCCAGCCGAGGCACAGGAGGATCAATTTGAACAACTCTGGGTTGAGTTTCAAGACGTTACCCCCGGGGATGTGGACAAGGCCATGAGGGCTGTAAGTACCTCCACCTGTGTACTGGATCCGTGTCCCTCATGGTTAGTTACTAACTGCAGTGAGGTGACACGAGGCTGGATCCAGGCGGTTGTCACCGCCTCACTTCGGGAGGGGAACTTCCCCGCCGCACTGAAAGCGGCGGTGGTGAGACCCCTCCTGAAGAAGCCATCTTTGGATCCAGCTATCCTTAATAATTATCGTCCAGTCTCCAACCTCCCCTTTCTGGGGAAGGTTGTTGAGAAGGTGGTGGCCTTCCAGCTCCAGCGGTCCTTGGAGGAAGCAAACTATCTAGACCCCTTCCAGTCAGGCTTCAGACCCGGTTACAGCACAGAAACCGCTTTGGTCGCATTGACCGATGATCTCTGGAGGGCCAGAGATGGAGGACATTCCTCCATCCTGGTTCTCCTCGACCTCTCAGCGGCTTTCGATACCATCGACCATGGTATCCTTCTGCGACGACTGCGGGAGGTGGGAGTGGGAGGCGCCGTGTTGCGGTGGTTCTCCTCCTACCTCTCGGACAGGTCGCAGTCGGTGTTAGTGGGGGGGCAGAGATCGTCCCCTAGGCCCCTAACTTATGGGGTGCCTCAGGGCTCGGTCTTATCCCCCCTACTATTCAACATCTACATGAAACCGCTGGGTGAGATCATTCGCAGGCACGGGATTAGATACCATCAATATGCGGACGATACTCAACTGTATCTGTCCGCCCCGTGCCAACTCAATGAAGCGGCAGACGTGATGAACCGCGGCCTCGAAGCTGTTATGGACTGGATGAGGGTTAACAAGCTCGTGCTCAACCCAGAAAAGACCGAGTGGCTGTTGTGTTTCCCTCCCAGAGATTCGACCAATATTCCATCACTCAGGCTGGGGGGTCAAATTCTACACCCCTCAGAGAGGGTTCGCAACTTGGGAGTCCTCCTGGACTCACAGCTATCGTTTGACCACCATTTAATGGCTGTGACCAGGGGGGCATTCGCCCAGGTTCGCCTGGTGCGCCAGTTGCGACCCTACCTGAATCGGGAGGCTCTCACAACAGTCACCCGGGCCCTTGTGACCTCTAGGCTGGAATACTGCAACGTGCTCTACATGGGGCTGCCCTTGAAGAGCATCCGGCGACTTCAGCTAGTACAGAATGCGGCCGCGCGAGTGATTGTGGGTGCACCTCGGTTCACCCGCATAACACCTATCCTCCGCGAGCTGCGCTGGCTACCTGTCGATCTCCGGATGCGCTTCAAGGTGCTATTAGTCACCCATAAAGCCCTACATGGCAGTGGATCTGGATACTTGAGAGACCGCCTTCTGCCAATTACATCCCTGCGACCAATAAGATCACATAGATTAGGCCTCCTCCGTATACCATCGGCCAGCCAGTGTCGGCTGGCAACTACAAGGAGGAGGGCCTTCTCAGTAGTAGCCCCGACCCTTTGGAACGAGCTCCCCGTAGAGATTCGCACCCTCGCCACCGTCCAGGCCTTCCGCACAGCCTTGAAGAACTGGCTCGCCCGTCAGGCCTGGGGACAAGGATAATTCCCCTCCCGAATGATGAATGTATGTTGTTTATTATTTTATTATATGTCTTATCTTAATGTCTGTATCTCCCCTTCCCCTATTTTATGTGAGCCGCCCTGAGTCCCCTCAGGGAAAAGGGCGGCCTACAAATATTAATAAATCTCTAAATCTCTAAATCTCATATATATCAGTGGTGGGTTTCAAAAAACTTTAGAACCTATTCTGTACGTGTGGCGTATTTTGTGGGCATGGCTTGGCGGTCATGTGACCGGGTGGGAATGGCCAAATTGTAAAACGTGGTGAAACTCATTTAACAATGCTCTTGCTTAGCAACCAAAATTTTGGCCTCAATTGTGAACATAAGTTCTCTTTCTTTTTCTTTCTTTCTTCCTTCTTTCTTATATCTATTTTTCCTTCTTTCTTTCCTTTCTTTTTCTTCCTTCCGTCCATTCTTTCTTTCTTGTGTGTCTCTCTCTTTCTTTCTTTTCTTCCTTTCTCTTCCTTCCTTCCTTTGTTCCTTCTTTCTTTCTTGTTTGTCTCCCCCACTTACTTTCTCTTTCCTTCTTTCTCTTTCTTTCTTTCTCTCTCTTTCTTTGTCTTATATCTCTTTTTTCTCTTTTCCTCCCTCTTCCTTTTATTCTCTCTTACTCTTTCTCTTCCTCTCTTTCTCTCTCACCCCCACTCTCTCTCACACACATACATACCTTCCAGTTGGCGAAAAATTATGTTTTGCCAACTGGGGAGCTGGCAAAGAAGCCTCATTTTCCCTGCCACCTGCAGCTCTTGGAGGAAGGATGAAGGGAAGCGAGCCCCAGGACTCATCTCTGTCTCCTTCCTCGAGAGCTGGCTTCGGGGACGGCCAGTCTCTCTCATCACTGCACCCTTCACTCGCCTTTCACCCAGAGGATCTGCCAGTGGGGTGCCTGCCATTTCATCTCCCGAGAGAAGCTCGGGAGAGACATGCAAACAGCTGTAAGGATGCTGGACACCAGGGGTGGCAGTGGTGCCCACTGCTGCTCTTCTGCTTCTCCTGGTAATGCAGGCTTCTTGGAGAGCATTAAGTTGCAGGCGCACCAATTCCAGCAGCTGTGTTTTCCCTTGAAATTTGCTGTCCCAGCAACCCAAAGGGACAATCTCCTATTTTCACTGGCAGAGGGTTTCAGGAGGCTGTCACAGCCAAAAACGGAGCTCAGGAACCCATTTTTGCTGGCAGAGGGCTCAAGCCAGGACAGGCAATTGACACAAGTGACATCCAGCTGGCCACACCCATCCCGGCCCCCTGTGGTCAAACACAACCCTGATGCGGCCCTCAATGAAATAGAGTTTGACACCCCTGGTGTAGAGAGATATCTAGGTGACCAAAGCTGCACATGGAGTTTAAACCCAGTTCAGTCTTCATGGCCAAACAAGATCTGGTCATTTTGGCAGCCAGTGCAGCGGCAAGATTGTTTTTGGTTTTCTGGTGCTGTACAGGATGCATTGCAACAGTTTCCCTATTTGCAGGGGCTGGGGCAGGTGTGTCCCACATGTGACACGACTGGCTCAAGAGTCTGAAACTCCTATATATTGTATATACACATACATTTAAAAAAAGTATAAATCATAATTATAATGACAAGTGCCTATTGTTTCTTTTTCATTACTAAATTCATCTCGCTATGGCTGTCAGAAAGTTGAAGCACAGCAAAAACCCTTTCCAGATTTCAGTCTGTAAATTGTAAATCCATACATACAATCCATTAAATCAATAATTAGCATGCATTCCCATCTAAATTAATCATTGTTTAGGAATTCTGCAGTCTATGAATTGTGTTATGGGAAATGAGACTATTGGGTGTGCTGAAGCCCTTTCCACATTCCATGCATTTATATGGCTTCTCCCCTGTGTGGATTTTTTGATGGGATGTAAGTTGACTGCTTGTTCGGAATCTCTTTCCACGCTCCATGCATTTATATGGTTTCTCCCCGGTGTGGATCCTTTGATGGGATGTAAGTTTACTGTTTGTTCTGAAGCTCTTTCCACACTCCAGGCATTTATGTGGCTTCTCCCCTTTGTGGATACTTTGATGGCAAGTAAGATCTTTGTTTGTTCTGAAGTCCTTTCAACACTCCATGCATTTATATGGCTTCTCCCCTGTATGGATCCTTTGATGGGATGTAAGTTGAGTGCTTGTTCGGAATCTCTTTCCACACTCCATGCATTTATATGGCTTCTCCCCTGTGTGGATCCTTTGATGGGATGTAAGTTTACTGTTTCTTCTGAAGCTCTTTCCACACTCCAGGCATTTATGTGGCTTCTCCCCTGTGTGGATCCTTTGATGGCATGTAAGATCTTTGCTTGTTCTGAAGTCCTTTCCACACTCCATGCATTTATAGGGCTTCTCCCCTGTGTGGATCCTTTGATGGGATGTAAGATCACTGCTTGATCTGAAGGTCTTTCCACACTCCATGCATTTATATGGCTTTTCCCCTGTATGGATCATTTGATGGGATGTAAGATGACTGCTTGCTCTGAAAGTCTTTCCACATTCCATGCATTTATATGGCTTCTCCCCTCTGTGCATTCTTTGATGCCTTGTAAGATTACTGTTTGTTCTGAAGTCCTTTCCACACTCCATGCATTTGTATGGCTTCTCCCCTTTGTGCATCCTTTGATGGGAGGTAAGATTACTGCTTGCTCTGAAGTCCTTTCCACATTCCATGCATTTATATGGCTTCTCCCCTGTGTGGATCCTTTGATGGGTACTAAGGCTACACTTTTGGCTAAAGCCCTTTCCACATTCCATGCATTTATATGGCTTCTCCCCTGTGTGAATCCTTTGATGCATTGTAATTTTACTGCTTGTTCCGAAGCCCTTTCCACACTCCATGCATTTATATGCCTTCACCCCTATGTGGATCCTTTGATGGTATGTAAGTTCCTTGCTTGCTCTGAAGGTCTTTCCACACTCCATGCATTTATATGGCTTCTCCCCAGTGTGGTTCCTTTGATGGTAGGTAAGTTCACTACTTGTTCTGAAGTCCTTTCCACACTCCATGCATTTATATGGCTTCTCCCCTGTGTGGATCCTTTGATGGGATGTAAGATCACTGCTTCTTCTGAAGGTCTTTCCACACTCCATGCATTTGTATGGCTTCTCCCCTGTGTGAATCCTTTGATGGCATGTAAGATTAGTGCTTGTTCTGAATCTCTTTCCACACTCCATGCATTTATATGGCTTCTCCCCTGTGTGAATCCTTTGATGACATGTAAGATTACTGTTTGTTGTGAATCTCTTTCCACATTCCATGCATTTATATGGCTTCTCCCCTGTGTGGATCCTTTGATTGCATATAAGTTCACTGCTTGTGCTGGAGCCCTTTCCATACTCCTTGCATTTATATGGCTTTTCCATTGTGGATGTCCTTTTATTAACAGTCTTGTTTCCATGTTCATTGCATTCATTTGTCTTCTCTCCCATGTGAAAACTTTTCTGTGACTCAAGAGACCCATTCTCTTGACAAAGTGCAAGCATACAACTGTATCTTTTTCCATTGTCTTTGCCCATATTGGCTCCTCCTTTGGCATCTAATGTCTGTTTGAAGATTCTTACACCTTTCTCAATATATTTGTTCTTTAGTATTTCTTGTTGGTCAATAAAGTCCTGCATCTGAGTAACAATCAAAGAAGATGAGCTTTCCTTATTCCAGTTGTTTGATAGGTGTCTCTCCTGCCTTTGGAATTCTGTTTGAATTGCAGGTTTCTCCATTGCATCTCCTTGTCTAAACTCTTTGATTGGTTCTGCAGAGTCTTTATTGTTATCCTCATTATCACCTTCAAAGGGAAAGAGAAATGAAAGTGAGAGAAAGGTTAGGGGAAAAGATCACTCTGTCAGAAATCATATTTATTGCCTTCAGGTTTCGTGCCAAATTCTAATATATACTGCATATTTGTATCCTAATAATGGCATGGTATAGAAATGATAACATCTCTATTGATGAGGCATAAAACCTTGAAAAGGACATTAAGTCAAAAAATGTGAATGATATAGAAGCATCTGGGCCAAAATAATTCAAAGCTGTGTGATGGAGTTTGGCATTACCTCAAACCAAGGAATTACTTTGTCACTAAAGTGTTTAAATAGAAATAGAAAAACAAATTGGATAGGCTATATCTAAGCAAAATGCCATAGACCTATTTCTTTCCTAGGAGCACTAGAAAAACAGAACTTTCCTTTCTCCCTCTGAGGAGATCTATTTAGAAATGTTTTCATAAGAACTAGGTAATGGCATCTAACTACAAAATGTCTTCCTGAACTCTCTGAGGGAGAGTGGGAAACCCTTACCAAGAGAGGCCACATTCTTATAATTCTCCAGCATGACTTCCCAATGCAGAGCTTTTTGGTGAGGATCCAGCTGAGACCACTCCTCCTCGGAGAAATAAACAGCCACCTCCTCAAAGGACAGAAAAACCTCCTGAAAGGGGAAAAAATACAGAACAGACCAAGGAAGAACTGCAGAATCTTTCCTATTGTTTAGAAATTTCCAAAGCAAAGCTATGCATTAAGGTAAGTGGCTATGCTTACTAGGATCCATGGTTTAGATGAGGAAATAGGAATATAAAAAGCATTTGACTAAAGAAAGATTTTAGGCAGGTTTTATCAACTTGAATGATTCTGTAGGACTTTCACTGCCATTTTGGTTAAATAAGCCCCGTTTCCTTCTGGATCAATTGATCTAACAAACATCCAGCCAGCCAGCTAGCCATTATCAAAATACTCTGCTGCTCTGGCACCTGCGGCAGCAGGAACAGCAGCAATGGCAAGAGCCCCACTGCCCAGCTGGATTCGCCAAAGTGCCATCAGCAATGGGACATGCTCGTGAAGGGAGAGCCAGAACTGATTGCCCGGGATTGTGTTTCTGTTGCTGCTGCTGCAGCCTCCAGAGATTCTTTCCCTGCTTTCTTTCGGGCAGAAAAGCGACGCTTCTGAGAGGCTTTCCCTGAATGTCACCATAGGCCGCCTCACCTCCTTCTGCCCTGCGGAAGAAAGAGCAGCTCCCCTCTCCCCTCTTACTTTTCTCAGCCTACGCTGGGTGGGGAAAGTGCCCTTTGGCTGGCCCTCCTGGGGGACCACCGCGCATCCTCCATGGGTAGCAGGTTGCAGGGGTGACCGCAGGTGAAGAGCAGCGAGGGGTTTTGGCAGTGCGAGAGAAAGACTTCAAAGCCTGTGGAGGTGGTGTGTGGCTGATTCTGACTTTCTCTGGGTGCAAAATACTTTAAAAAATAAAGTTTTAGTTTTTTTGGGGGGAGGGGGTTTAAAAGGGTTAAGGATGCAAGGTTGTTGTAACTTAACAGCTTTAAGACTTGCGCACTTCAAATGCCAGCGTTCCTGAGCCAACATGACTGGAGGAGGAATTCTGGAAGTTGAAGTCCACAAGTCTTAAAGCTGTCAAGTTTGAACACCCCTGAGTTGGGGGTTTTTTGTAAAGGGTTAAGGGTGCAAGGGTCTTGTAACTTGACAGCTTTAAGATCTACGCACTTCAAATGCCAGAGTTGAGGAGTTGTAAAAAATATACATATTTTTGATTATAGAAGAAAGGAAAGGAGACGGCCAGACATGAATAGAGAAGAAAGAGAAGAAAGAGAAGAAAGAGAAGAAAGAGAAGAAAGAAAGGAATGATAAGAGGAAAGAAGAAGAGAAGACAGGGAGACAGAGGATACGTTGAAAGGCGCAGCAGTGGGTGATTGAAAAGTTTGAACGGAGCCCACTCAGATGCTGAAATACATCCTGTAAATGAGATGAAGAGTGTGGAAGAGAGGAGAGAGGCAAGAGGAAGAAGAGAGGGTTAGGAGAGAGGGTAGAGGGGAGGGGAAGCGAAGGAGAGAAAGAAGGAGTGGAAAGAGGAGAGAGGAAGGGGAAGTAGAGAAGAGAAGGATGACAGAGGGAAGAAAGGAGGTAGAGAAGAGGAGGAGAGAGGGAGAAGCACGTGATGGATAGGGTATAAATATGGTATATGGAGAGCAGAAGAGTGAATCATAGTCTCTGGGGGTTGATGGTAAGACAAATTGATATAATATTGAATAATACAAAATTGTGTTGATTATGTAATGGTATCCATGTGGTTATTTGTATGAAAATGAAAAAATAAAAAAATGAAATAAAAAGTAAAGCCTCTGGAGGCCGGGGAGGGCGGAAAACGGCCCCAATGGGCCAACCAGAAGTTCATTTACAAATTTTCTTTATTTTTTATTTTTTTTATTTTTTTGAATAAAAAACAAATAAAATCATCCTCCATTACAAATGGTAAAAAGTGTGTCAATTGGTTACAAAGAGTTTTTGTGCATCTCTTCCACAGTCATTATCTCTGATTCATATCAAATTATCTATTTTACATCACATATACTTATATATATATATATATTGTTATCATCATACCTCATCCTTCATATGACTATAGTTGTTTTAACGTCCCTTATAACAAATATTCCAAAATTTAAAACAAAACCACATAGTGGCATTCCCTTATCTATTTTCAATATCATCTAACCACATTATACCTTTATAACACATTCAAAATATAAAATTAATTATATTTAATAACAAAAAAATTAAACCTCTTTTCTTAATAATTGTTTACAATTTATATCCAATTTGCCTTTTATCCTGTCAATACAAATTATTACATTGTTATTATTATCAGTCATTTATTTAACGATAGTTTGACTAAGATTAACTTACTTTTCCCCTTTTTTTCCACCATTTAAAATATTTACCATATGGGATGATAAAAATAAAACGCACAAATGCTTTCAAAATCATTTAATCAGAAGAGTGTTATTGCAAAAAGGGCTCAAATTTTTTTTTAAAAATCCACTATGTTCTGTTGGCTATCACCGACAGAAAGGATGACTCACCCAAATTTTATAGATTTGAACAAAATGCTAAGATATAGAGACTTAATTGATAGACAGGGAAATTTAAAAACAATTGAAGAATTGGCAGATCAGAACATGAAAGTTGACTGGCTGACTTACCTCCAAATCAAAACTAAATACAATAAAAATACTAAATTATATGACATCGAAACAGAACCACATGAATTGGATAAAATTATTCAAAGCTCAGATAGAAAGATGATAGGGAGAATATATAAATTCCTCCTGAAGTACAAAATGGAAGAGGAAATTGTGAAAGAACAAATGATAAAATGGGCACAGAACTTTGGCTATAATATTGAATTAGACAAATGGGAAAAAATTTTGGGGAACAAACTTAAAAATGACACTATCAGTAGCATACAAGGAAAACCAGTACAAAATGTTTTACAGATGGCACCTGGCACCAACAAGGTTAGCTAAAATCTTAACAAATACCTCCCCAAATGTTGGAAATGCGAATCGATACACAGAACATATTACCATTTATGGTGGACCTGTGAGGAGGCTAAAATTTTTTGGAAAAGGATCAAAAATTGGCTGGAGGCAATAACAGGGGTTAAAATAGAATGGAAACCTGAATTTTTTAAAATTAGGAATAATGTTTGCCAAATACAAAAAAGAAATCCAGTATTTAATACTACATATAATTACGGCGGCAAGGATTGCCTTTGCCCAGAAATGGAAAAACAAATTAATTCCAAGCGAAGATGAAATAATAAGAAAGGTTATGGATTGTGCTGAAATGGACAAACTAACTAAAGAAATCCAGGGAAAAGAAAAATCAGAATTCTACCAGATATGGGATAAATGGTATAGGTGGATGGAGGAAAGAAACAAGAATCAATGAAGGAAAATAATAAAAGTCAAAAAAGAATAGTTATGAGTAAAATAAGAGGGTTAAGAATGGTGAAATCCAAATGAAATACAATAGAAGGGGAAATAATATAAGGTGAACGGTATCAATTGATAATTGCTATTAGAAAGAACAGGAAGCTCCTGTTCTTATTGTATGGTGTAAATGTGGCGTGCGTCTAAGTTTTGTGTGTGTGTATTTTACATGTTTGTTAATAAAAAAAATAAAAAAATTTTTTTTACCAAATTTCCTCTTATCAAACCAATGCAAATATATACATTGTTATCCTTTATCTAACTTTATCCATTAACACTACATTTTTACATAATGCTCTAATTTTGACAATTTTTTTAAACCTCTTTTCTTAATCATTGTATACAATTTATATCCAATTTTCCCTTTTAGCATATCAATACAAATTATTACATTATTATCATTACCGGTCATTTATTTAGCGATAGTTTGATTATATTTAACTTACTTTCCCCCCCTTTTTCCCCTTTTAGAAATTTATACCAAATTTATTCTTGTCAAATCAATATATATGTGTACATTGTTATCATTATCAATTATGTACTTAACTTTATCATTATCACTACATAGAGCTCTAATTTTAACTAAATTTAACTAGTGTTTTATTATTAATTTTCATATCTCAATCTGTGCCTTACCAGTAATAGTGTAGTCCTATTTCTTTTGCCATTTGTGGAATTGGTCCTCTGGTTATTTCCTTAATCAAATTTGTTTGGACTTCTCTTCGCAACTTGTCATTTATTAAATATCTTGTAAAATCTTGAAATCCTCCATCAGATTCCTTAATCAGTTTATCTTTGGTTGTCGGTAATGTTTTGGTCAAAATTTCTCTCCTTAAGTCCATTCATTCTCTCTTTTTCCTTCTTCTGTATCTTGAAATCTGTAGTAAAAAACCTTTCCATCTATCTTCTCTTTCCTTAGTCCACTCTTTCCATCTCCAATCACACTCAGTTCACTGTCAATATCCATGGTTATCTTGCCTCTTTGTTCATTCCCCCCCCCCTGGGTTTTTAGGACTCCAGTCTCCACTTTTTCCATTTGCTGAATATCTTCTATTTGCTGAGTATCTTCCATTTTTCCATCAGGTATTGCCACATTAAAGTTTATATTTTCAATATTTTCCCATCTCTTCTCAATTCTCTTTGTTGTTTCTAATAGTCTTTGAATTCCAGACATAATCTGTTGCAATGTTATGGTTTCTTTTTGAATTCGTGTCATCCTTCCAATTAATAAACAAAGCCACTCTGATTTAAAAACAAATCTTTGTTATCACTTCTTTCCAGTTAGCAATAAACATCCAAAGGGCACCTGCGTAAACAATCCATGCCCTTCTTTATAAACAAGCTGAAGTCTTTGAAGTGCAAGGTCAAAATGATCAAAGGGAAAAAAGAAAAAGCAATGTTTCCAGGCCTCAACCTCCAACCTCCAAGTGGCAGTGTAACTTCTCTTCCTTCTCAGGTTACTACCTTCTTTATATATCTTTTAAATCTTCTTTATGTTTCAGGCTCAAAAGAAATAAAGTTCTTAAAAGAAACCAAATAAAAAGAAAAAATCCATCCCAAACAGTATTGTAGAAATAAAGGAAAATATTTAATCCATAGATAAAAAAGAAATAGAAGGAGAAAATCCAAGACTTTCACTTTAAAAAGTAAAAAATATTCATAAAACTACCATCAATGGAAAAAAGTAAAATAAAAAAGATAACACACTGTCCAATTATGCTAATTCCGCTGCTTATTTCCTTTTCTTTACCAATTTGATTTAATTTCAATCTTTTTTGGGCAGTCTTTTATAAAAATAACATTTCCTCACCCGATGGACACACTTTCTCTTTCTGCTTTCCTCCCATTGCGGAGCTGTCCCGACTTCAGCAGCTTGAGGCTGTGCTTTTTGTTGCTGGCAAGAAGTGATTCTCTTGGCTCAATCAGGGACTTTGCGATGTCCCTGAGATCAGCAAGATGTACACTTCCCTGTCACCATTTCTTCGGGACTGTTTAGATCCAGATGGACCGTCCAGCGGCAAAAGTATCAACTTTGTTGTGTTGCGACATCAGCGCCTTTCTCACATTTCCGAATTTTCAATTAGCCTATTCAGCCTGTTTTTTACCCTCCCCAGCCTCCGGAGGGTTTCCTGAAGACTGAGGAGGGTGAAAAATCAGCTGGGAGCTGACAGCTGGTGTGCCACTAAATATGGCTCATTGTGCCACATGGTCTCTACAAGCACATTTCAGGCAGCTGTTGCAAGCTGAGTCCTGCTTTTCCCTTTTTTTGACATCCTTGCCACTCCCTTCCAACAACTGTCATGAGGAACTGTTGTTCTGCTGCTGGCCTCATGGGAGCTCTTTGCCCTCCTGGAGGCACTGCTCTCGTCCACCCTGCTGGGCTGCTCCTGCCTATTGCAGGGCAAGTGATATACAACCTCCAAGCACCCACCTACGGCCGGTCTGCCAGAGCCCCTTTGCCAGCAGCCACAGGTGGAACCACGCTGTCTTACCCACCACCACCTTTGGGTTACTGAGCCCCTTCCTGCAGGTCTACTTGGTGCTGCAGGTGCCGGGCTATGTGTTGAGCCTGGCACTCTTTAGTCCCTGGCCCTGGTGGGTGCTAGTACTCATGCTGGCTGTGCAAGGTGGCATGGGTGGCACAGCTCCACCTGCAGCTCCGGAAGTTATAGATCTGGAATGACTCTACCTGCAGCAGGCAGAAGCAGCTCAGCAGAACAGCCAAAAGCAGTGCTGCCAGGAGGCCAGAAGCAACAAAGGCAGTCACTTGGCAGCCAGTAGCCAAAAATGTCCTGGCAAAAGCAGGGCCAGCAAGCAGGGCAGGTGCAGGCCTTGATGTGCTGAAAAGTTAGGCCATTGCAGCCAAAGGCAAGCAGGTGGTGGGATGGAGAGGGTGGGGCAGGCAGGCACACCACTTCCTGTAGTTGAAAAAAATATCATATTTCCCCAAAAATAATAAGACAGGAACTTATTTTCTTTTAACCCCGCAAAAAAGCACTTGGTCTTATTTTCAGGGAGGTCTTATTATTTTTGAAGTGCAGGAGGTGGAGAACATGGTCACCTCATGGCTGCTGTGTGTTGCAATATTTTCGGGAAGGGCTTATTTTACCTCATGCGCTCAAAATCCTGATTGGGCTTATTATCCGGGGAAGTCTTATTTTCAGGGAAACAGGGGAAGACATCTCTGAAAATTACCCTGAGTGTTTATTTCGAGGCCTAAGAAAATATAAGACCGGGTCTTATTTTCAGATAAACATAGTAATTAGCTCAAGTGTTTTGTTTTTAAGATACTAGTCCTAAAAAGAATCTCCAACCAAATGTAGAGGGCAAAATGGCGGAAGACACTATTTGTAGTTCTCGACTAACAACAGTTTTAGTTTTTAGTGACTGTTCAAAGTTGCACAGCAGAAAAAAAAGTGATTTGGCCATTTTTCACTCTTAAGACTGTACTACCTATACTATCTACAGCCTCTGATTTCCTGAGGCAAATGGAAAAATAGAAATCTAGTCAATGAATGTTCTTCTCTTACCTGACTTGGAGGTTCAATCCTAGTTTCTGCTCCCCCAAAACAAAGAGTCGACTTCCTTCTATTCTTCCCTGTGAGGGAGACAGAATTTCAAAAGGGATAATTAATAAAATGGGAGAAGGTACGCTATAGAGGAGAGGACACAAAGAAGATGAGAAAGTTAGGATTTATCAAAGGAGTGGAAGGACCTTATATTACCTCCTGAGGTGTCCTGAATTGGATCTCCCTGAGGGATCCCCCTGAATGACACTTCTTGAGGAAGATTTGATGGATACCTCTTTCTCTCAGGATCTCTGATCTCCATTGCGAAAGACTTGAAAAAAGAGAAAAGAATTAATGGACATCACAAATCATGAAATGGTTTCTTTCCCAGTGAACACCACTGCATATCACTCGGTGTTGATCAATTAGGCTGGGAAGTAAGAAAGAAATTGCTGCGCAAAATCTTTCTTCTAGAATGGATAAGGGAACTATACAAAGATTAGTGAAGCATCTCCATATAGTATGAATGACAGGAAATAAGTCTTTCATAAAATGATGCATCCTTCTTCTTAACACTGATAAACTACCAAAGATATATAAAGGAGTTTCAATTATATGTTTGAAATGTAAATGTAAAAAAGGAACTTTTTACTAACCCTACTGGACTTGTGACAAAGGAAAGAAATACCGGGGTAAGATTTATATTTTACCTGCAACTCAACCTGCTCCTTCTTCTCCTCCGCTTGGCTCAGGAGGAAGCCTTCCACCAGGGCCACCGCCTGGGAGCTGGTCTCTGCTCCACACTCCCGCACCCAGCTCTCCATCTGCAGGGGCAGAAGGGCCAGGAACTGCTCCAGAACCACCAGGTCCAGCATCTGCACTTTTGTGTGCTTTTCTGGTCCCAACCATCGACTACAAAAGAAGTGGAGCCGACTACAAAGTCCTCGGGGACCCTCATCCTCCTGATATTGGACGCTCCTGAAGTTCCAGGCCTGAACTTGTGAAACGATGGTTCCTTCTTCCAGCACCTTCTGCCCAGTTCTTGCCCAGATCTCCCCACGGATTCCAGACTGAGCACTGGAAGGGCCTTTTCCACTTTCCTCACTTGCTAAAGGAAGGCCAGCCATTCTCTCTCTGCCCTGTAACACAATTCAGAATTAGTGCAAAGAAAGTTCTGTATCTCCAAATGTTTTTTTTTAATTTCTTGGAAGAAATATCCATCTGGTTCAGTTCCAATACAGGAGGAAGGCGCTGGGAATAAAATGGAGGCTGGAGGCTAATTGGAAAGAAAGCAGAACCACCAACCACATGTCATTCTGGGACAGCTGACAAAACAAAGTGGGTGGATTTTCTACCTTCTGGATTCCTATGGGGTCATGTAGGGCTCATGGGTGGCACTCTATAGACAAAAGGGGAAATGCAAATCAAATGTGTTTGTCTGAAAAAATACAATTTTGTCTAACGCCCACGAGTACAAGTTTTGGGAACAGATTCTCTTTCCATTCACATAGATTGTAATTTTCTTTTTAAGATCTGAGCAGGACTGGAGCATTACAGAAGGCACTTGTGTTGCTGTCAGATGACCATGCATGGTGGGCATTTCTAAGCTGGAGAACCTTTATAAAAAGTCTCCCATCTTTGTGATCTGGATTCTTAGCATCCTGTACGTTTTCTTCCTTCCTTTGGGGACTTCTGCAAAATCTCCAGATCGCTATACGTGATGAAATATTATGAAAAACAGGGACAAAGAGAGGACTTTGCCAAGATTGAGACCACTGCTCTAAAAACATGAAACCACAACCTGTGTTATGCCATTCATATATCAAGGGAAAGCCCAACTTTGTCAATCTTTGGCTTAATTGTGTTGCTTATCTGAAGTTTCTGCCTGACCCAGTCTTTCTGAATGGATTACCAAATCTGCATTTCTAAAAGCCTTAGTTTCCCCTTGGGGCAGGGAGACTGAGGCTTCTGCCTCCCTTAAGAGCATGTTTCTCCATTTCTCCCTTAGGGGAAATATAATATTCTGCTTCTTTTTAATATTCCCCCCGAATAGTTGGTTCTCCGGGGGAGGGGGGGCTTCCCACACATTCATAGCAATGTTCACCTAGCCATGGGAATAATACCTAAAGTCCTCTTACCCAAAGAAACAATGTTGTCTCTAAAGAAGATGAACAAAAGACCTCCATTTTGTGATTTTCTTACAGATAAGGGAATATATTCAAAAAATCTCCAATTAGGACACAAATACTACAAATGGCAAGAGACAAAACATTGAAATACAAATATTGTGATTCTGAAACAGGTACCAAAGAGACTGAGAGAGAGATAGGAAGAGAATATCAATTTTTGACTAAAAATTCTACAGAAAAAAGGAGTTAATTATAGATGGCTGATCCCAGAAGGTTTGATGTTTCTATGGCAAGGACAAAGACATAGAATAGATTCAACTGATAAAGCAGAACTATTCTATGCAGAATACTTTAGAGGGAAAGAGGGGGAGACAGGAAAAGAAGAATCATTAATTGAACTACAAGATAATGGCCAGGCTGCGACTGAAAAAGAAGAAGGCGCTGTGGATATTAAAGAACGAGAACTGAGATCTACTACAGCAGTAAACCCTACTTATAAAACATAAACATGGAGAAGAAAAAAATAATTTCAATAAATATAAACTCAGCTATTAAAAGAAGGAAAACATTTCATAAATTAGAGAAATTAAAAGTGGACGTAATTTGGCTTCAAGAAGTACACATTAAAAAACAACAGGAACAATTATTGATAAAACCTAAACTAGGGGAAATATTTACTACATTGCCATGATGCAAGAAAAGAGAAGTGGTTCTGTATATTAAGGCTACAATTTCAGCAGAGGAAATCTACACTGATGACGATGGAAGAATCTTAATGGTGGAAATTATGGACAATAACAAGAACATACTTTTAACAGCAATTTATACTCCTAATGATAGCCAAGAGGAATTTTATAAAAAATTACATATGAAAAAAATTGAATTGGACTATGTTAATATTTGTATGATGGGAGACTTTAATGGAATTGTAGATCAGAATATGGACTATGAAACACAAAAAAACAACAAAACTAAATAGAAAGACTCTTCCTAAATCCTTTTTTAAAATGACTGATGAAATAGACTTAAAAGATATATGGAGAGAAAGAAACCCCACAAATAGACAATATACCTTCTACTCAAATAGACATTTATCATGGTCCAGATTAGATATGATATGGATCTCAACGGAATTGATTTGTGATATACAGGAAATTGACATAGAAACAAGTACCTGGGCAGATCACAATCCAATGACAATTAAGTGGAAAGGACAAAGGAGAAGATCTAGATGGACTTTAAATTATACTTTAAGATCTGAGCGGGACTGGAGGATTACAGAAGGCACTTGTGTTGCTGTCATATGACCATGCATGGTGGAAATTTCTAAGCTGGAGAACCTTTATAAAAAGTCTCCCATCTTTGTGATCTGGATTCTTACCATCCTGTACGTTTTCAGTCGCTCACGTCCTGGTTCTTTCTCGCCTGGACTACTATAACGCTCTCTACATGGGGCTGCCCTTGAAGAGCACCCAGAGGCTTCAGCTGGTCCAGAATGCGGCCGCGCAGGTTGTCATGGGGGTACCTAGGTGCTCCCATGTTACACCCCTTTTAGGCGGCCTGCACTGGTTGCCGGTTGTTTTCCGGGTGCAATTCAAGGTGTTAATTGTGATCTTTAAAGTGCTCCATGGCTTAGGCCCAGGGTACTTACGAGACCACCTACTACCACTGGTAGCTTCCCACTGTCCAGTACAATCCCACAGAGTTGGCCTCCTCAGGGTGCCGTCGGCCAGGCAGTATCAGCTGGCGACCCCCAGGGGGAGAGCCTTCTCTGTGGGAGTGCCTTCCCTTTGGAATGAGCTGCCCCCGGAGCTTCGCATAATTCCCAACCTCTGGTCCTTCCGGTGTGCCCTAAAAAGTTGGTTTTTTCCAGCAAGCCGGCCTGGCCTGAATAAAATAAAGTATTAATTTTAATTGTTAATTTTAATTTAATTTCTAAATCTCATTGTAAATGTCTATTGTGGTTTTTTGGATATTCTATTTAATCTTTCTTTTAACTTTTGTAATATGCGTTTTTTATGTTGTACGCCGCCCTGAGTCCTTTGGGAGAAGGGTGGCATATAAGTCCAATAAACCTCATAAACCTCATAAACCTTCTATAAAATGTATTGTTTTATACATTTTATGTATAAAATGTATTTCTATAAAATGTATTGTTTGAATGCTGTTCCTTGCTCTCCTTGTACTTGATCCACTTGGGAAGAGACTTGGAGGTCGCCTTTGCAAACGCTTTTTAATTTTCTGTAAATAAACCTTTTTGAATTGTGAACCAGACTTGTCTCTGTGTTGTGAGGATTTAATAATTGGGGGGTTTTATCTCACAATCTTGGCGCTCAACGTGCGGCTTAAGAGCCTCATTTGGGAATACTGCTCAGTTATTTAGGGGTGGGGGGGCGCCGGTTAATTTCAACTGCCTAGAGTTATCTGAGACTGAACTTCCATTTGCGGTCCCCATGCAAGCAATTAATTGACAGCTCTGGTCTGCAATATCAAATAACTGTAATTTTGCTACTGTTATGAATCGTAATGTAAATATCTGATAAGCAGGATGTATTTTTATTGTTATAAATTGAACATAATTAAAGCATAGTGATTAATCACAAAAACAATATGTAATTATATATTGTGAAATATTTCTTAATATATCTATATGTTAAGAGAATATATCTTTCTCTTTCTCTCTCTTTCTGTCTGTGTGGCTCTTTGTCTCTCTCCCCCTCCCTCCCCCTCTGTCTCTCTTTGTCATTCTCTCTGTATCTCTCCTCCCTCCCCCATCTCTGACACTCTGTGTGTCTCTGTCTATCTGTCTCTCACTTACTCACACACTTAATCACTCACTCTGTGTGTGTCTCTCTCTCTGTGTGTGTCTTTGTCTGTTTCTCCCTCCCTCCCTCCCTCCGCATCTCTGTCACTGTGTGTGTGTGTATGTCTCACTCACTCTTTGTGTGTCTCTGTCTGTCTGTCTGTCTGTCTGTCTGTCTGTCTGTCTCTCACTCAATCACTCCCTCACTTAATCACTCAGTCTGTGTGTGTGTCTCTCTCTGTGTCTCTCTCTGTCTGTTTCTCCCTCCCTCCCCCCCACCTCTGTCACTCTGTGTGTTTGTGTGTCTGTCTGTCTGTCTCTCACTCTCTCTGTGTATGTCTTTCTCTGTCTATCTCTCTCTGTGCCTCTGTCTGTCTGTGTTTCTCTCTGTCTCTTAAAGCGGCGGTGGTGAGACCCCTCCTGAAGAAACCATCTTTGGATCCAGCTGTTCTTAACAATTACCGTCCAGTCTCCAACCTCCCCTTTGTGGGGAAGGTTGTTGAGAAGGTGGTGGCCTTTCAGCTCCAGCAGGCCTTGGAGGAAGCTAGCTATCTTGACCCATTCCAGTCCGGCTTCAGACCTGGCTACAGCACAGAAACCGCTTTGGTCGCATTGACCGATGACCTCTGGAGAGCCAGGGATCGAGGCCATGCCTCCATTCTGGTTCTCCTTGACCTCTCAGCGGCTTTCGATACCATCGACCATGGTATCCTTCTGCGACGACTGCGAGAGGTGGGGGTGGGAGGCACTGTTTTGCAGTGGTTCTCCTCTTACCTCTCGGACAGGTCGCAATCGGTGTTAGTTGGGGGGCAGAGATCGAACCCTGGGCCCCTAACACATGGGGTGCCGCAGGGTTCGGTCTTGTCTCCCCTACTTTTCAACATCTACATGAAACCGCTGGGCGAGATCATTCAGTGGCACGGGATAAAATACCATCAGTATGCGGACGATACCCAGCTGTATCTGTCCGCCCCGTGCCAACTCAATGAAGCGGTGGACGTGATGAACCAGGGACTCGAAGCCGTTAGGGACTGGATGAGGGCCAACAAACTTGTGCTCAACCCGGATAAGACCGAGTGGCTGTTGTGTTTCCCTCCCACTAATTTGGCAAATATTCCATCTCTCAGGCTGGGGGGTCAAACATTATACCCCTCAGACAGGGTCCGCAACTTGGGAGTCCTCCTGGACCCACAGCTGACTTTCGAACACCATTTATCAGCTGTGACCAGGGGGGCATTTGCCCAGGTTCGCCTGGTGCACCAGTTGCGCCCCTACCTGAACCGGGAGGCTCTCACAACAGTCACTCGTGCCCTTGTGACCTCTAGGCTGGAGTACTGCAATGTGCTCTACATGGGGCTGCCCTTGAGGAGTATTCGGCGACTTCAGCTAGTCCAGAATGCAGCCGCGCGAGCGATTGTGGGTGCACCTCGTTTCATCCACGTAACACCTATCCTCCGTGAGCTGCACTGGCTACCTGTCGATCTCCGGATACGCTTCAAGGTGCTACTTGCCACCTATAAAGCCCTCCATGGTAGTGGGTCTGGGTACTTGAGAGACCGCCTACTGCCGATCACCTCCACACGACCCATTAGATCTCATCGTTTAGGCCTCCTCCGAGTTCCATCCGCTGGCCAATGTCGACTGGCCACCACGCGGAGGAGAGCCTTCTCGGTGGTAGCCCCGACCCAATGGAACGATCTTCCCGTGGAGATTCGTACCCTCACCACCCTCCAGACCTTCCGCACAGCCCTTAGAATCTGGCTATCCCGTCAGGCCTGGGGCTAAAGATTGTAACCCGCCCGAATGGTATGAATGTTGCGTTTTAATAATGTATTGTCTTATATGTAAAAGTTTGTCTTCCCCCCCCCCTTGGATTGTGAGCCGCCCTGAGTCCCCCCAGGGAAAAGGGCAGCATACAAATAAACAATCTAATCTAATCTCCCCTTCCTCCCCCATCTCTGTTACTCTGTGTGTGTGTGTGTGTCTGTCAGTCTGTCTGTCTCTCACTCACTCACTTAATCACTCTGTTTCTCTCTCTCTCTCTTTCTCTCTGTCTCTTCTTGCCTCCTTCATCTCTGTCACTCTGTGTGTGTGTGCCTGTCTGTCTGTCTCTCTCTCTCTGTGTCTCTCTCTCTCTGTGTGCCTCTGTGTGTGTGTGTGCCTGTCTGCTGTCTCTCCCCTCCCTCCCCATCTCTGTCACTCTGTGTGTCTGTCTGTCTCTCTGTATGTCTGTCTCATACACAGAGACACACATACTGTGGTCACCTTTAATCACAAGTTAAAAGAACCTGGCAGTGGCGTTTTTCACTGGGCGAAAGTCTCCGAGGCTGTAATTTACAGGGTGTGAGCATGCCACGTGCCTATGTTTCCAATGGCTTGGAGCCACAGCGAGGCTCTGCACGGCTGGCGATGATTCCGGAGCCCATCTGGGAAAACGAGGAATGTGAGGGGGACCCCTCCCCCTGGCGAATGGGCTCCCGACCCACACATCTTTCACAGCTGTCTCATTTCCAATTGGGGGATCCATGCAGTGGATGTCTCCCCCCCAATTGGAAACGAGGCCGCGCCCGCCCCCTGCCCGCCCTGCCCAACAAAGTCTATTTGTAACCAACTGATACACTTTCTATAGCATGTAAAGAAAGATGTTGTATTTGTTTTAAATTAAAAATTAAAAAATTTTAATATTAAAAAAAACAACACACACACACACAATGTTCTGATTGCACCACAAACTCAGTAGTCATCCTTATCTTTCACAGAGGCACTGACTTTTATAAATATGAGCATGATAGTGTAGAATAATCAAATCCAAGGACCAATGGTGGGTTTCAAAAAAGTTTGGAACCTCTTCTGTAGGTGTGGCCTGCTTTCCGGGTCCACTGGTGGAACCTCTTCTAACCGGTTCGGTAGATTTGACGAACCGGTTCTACCGAATAGGTGCGAACTGGTAGGAACCCACCTCTGCAATAAACCATCTTTCCAAGCAGCCTCCATGTCTCCAGTGTCTTTTTCCCCACTTGGAGTCGAACCCAGAAGGACATTTCTTTCAACACTTCCTTGCAAATATATTTCTTATTTCCTGCTTGAGATTTGCCATGCAAGCTCTCCCCCTACACAGGAGCTTTCACCAGGAAATGGGGTGGGAAGGACTCTCCAGGTTCCCCTCCCCCACTTTCATTTTTGAGGACCCGGATTTATTCCAAGGGCAGCATGCGTGACCTCTGCTTTCTCCCCATACCTATTACAATCATGGAAAAGGGCGGCTAGATGGGAGGGAAACATGGGATATGGGGGAGTTTCTCCCACTCCTAAAACAAAAAAATGTGAACCTGGATGAGGACTAGGCATGTCTCTCTTCCCGTTTTTAGAATGAGAACCCACTGTCTCTCTTTCGGTGAGAACACACACACACACAGACACACACCTACCTTTTCCACCTCTGGATCTTTCAGATTTTCTTTCTGCCTTTCTAAACTCCTGCACAACACATGTGGTTAAAGAGAGAGAGAGTCTAGTGTCATAGAAAGACAAAAACTGAATGCCGTCATTGCCTTCCCAACTTGTAACAGGGGCCCAAAGTTGAAGTGCCCCCCCCCCCCCGGTTGGATTTTATGGGCATGGAAGGTGCTCATGAAAAGAGCAGAGAAATGGTATGTTTCCTATGGGGGCCAGGATGGGCTTCTTGATTGGGAAGCTTTTGGCAATGTTATACTTTAGTAAAGAGCTTCGTATTTCAAGTACTGGCATTAGGGGGGAAATTTCTTAACAAGAACCTCATTTTTACAGTGTGAAAGAATTTTCCAACTGTTTATGTTTATACTTCACTATTTTCAATTATGCATAGTCCTGCCAATCATCCATCAAGTATGCTTATATTCATTGTTGCCCTTGTACATCATAAATTCAAACACAAATGTTATCCCTTCATTTTTAAACAGAGTATTCTAAATATTCACTTCATACACGTACCAATCTTTCATTACTTCCTTATTAAACTACTTATCAATGAGATATCTTTATAATATACATCACTACTTAGAGTTATGCATAATATCACCAATCATCTATCAAATATACATAGATTCATTATTATCTTTATCCTTCATTTTAAAACAAAATATTCTAAATTATTCAATTCATATATATGTCTGTCTTTCATTGTATCATTATTAATCTATTTAACAACATGATTGTATTATCACTTATGTCCTTTGATTGAAACATGGATAAAACATTTTTCATTTCCAAGTTTTTTTTTTATCAAGTCCAGTGACACAAAGAACCTCTACTCCAGCCATTACCGTAAGTGGCATGTTTGGCAGGGACTTTAGGATCTGGCATAATGAATACAAGCGCTTTCCCACTTTCTCCATGAGCATGGCAGTTTGTTTGGAAGAAAATGGTGTCTTATGCCTGTGAGGGGGGAATTCATAGTTATGTTTGACTTGCAAATGGACTGGGACATCTACCTTGGTACATCTCATCCCAAGGATGGGTGTTGTTGCTGGGGAACAGTCCCTCCCAGTCCTTCTCTTAGGCCATGTTCAGAAGAGAGTGCCACTAGTGATTCCACTGTTAGTGATCCTGGGGATAGGCACAGCAGTTGGGATAGGGGTGGGTGGCCTAGCTCACTCTACAGTGCAGTTTAAGCAGCTGTCAGAGGAGTTGCAACATAGCCTAGGTCAGACTGCACGAACTTAATTGAACTGCAAGACCAGACTGACTCCTTGGCAGCAATAGTCATGCAAAATCGATGGGGGCTGGACCTCCCGACAACTGAGAAAGTGGTTTGTGTTTGGTTTTAGGAGAAGAAGAATGCTGTTTCTATAATAAATCAGGAATGGTCAGAGAAGCTGCAAAAGACCTACAAGACAGAGCATCCCAGATTGGACCAAGATTATTACGGAGAGATCAGTGGTTTTCATGGGTCGAACAGCTGTTGTTTCTGTTGCTGTGTGGAGTAGCAGGAATAGCCTTCATCCCCTGTGTGATCGCTCTACTCAGACAACTGGTTATGAGGTCAATAAGCAAATAAGGATTGAAAAAGAATTGATAGTCTCAGGAGGACCTTTGGGAAATAGGCCTTCCCAAGGTCCTCGAGAGGGGAATGAAGGATCAGATGATGGAAGGATGCACAGATGAGGCCCTGGGGATCCGAGAAGATGGAACCCAGGTGTGGATGGAATAGACATGAGAGTGAGGAATATGAATTCTGATAAAACATTTTGTGTTGTCTTCATTTCTTTGCCTTGTCAATTAAGAGCTTTGCTCATTTCCTGTCTCTCTCACTGAAGAGGGAGGGGGTTTGCGGGGGAGCGGTCTCAAAAAAACTATCTGTTCTTTTATTCTGCTCTGCAATAGGAAGGAGGGGGTGGCTGCACATTAACAACGAGACAAAAGTTAGCACCTTAAATCCTTTAGCCAGGATGTTAGGAACAAGAATAGCTGCTTATAAGAAAAAACGCCAAACCCACATAACTGGCACACTTTGCAAGACCATAACAAGCATAACGGTTAGCGGGGCTGAAATCCAAATAACCAATCAAAATTATCTGTTATGCATGCATTATTAGGGGAAGGGCAAAGGGTTGAATACGACCATCCCTTGACTATAAAAACTGCTGTAAGATTCTAGCTTTTCAAACCGGGGTCCTTATATCTTGGTACCAAAATAAAAGTATGATTCTATTTCACACCTCGTATCCGGTGATTTATCAGCTTCGACACCAAGCAAGAGTCCAGATTTGGGGACAACAGTGGCTAGCATTTCTACAAGCAGTTTCAATGCAAATGCAAACAAACTATCTCTGCAAAGAACTGTACTTACAAATACAATACCGTAGTTTGCAAACTGCAGTACAGTGATTAAAAAGAAGCAGAGTAGTTCCCAAAGAGCTTACAAACAAGCTGTACAGAACTATAGAGTGACAAAAAAGAATACTTTAAAATACTTACAGAAGCAATACCAATGCTCTAGTTTTCAAGCCCAGGTGTAGCAGAAAATAACAGGGCTTAGACGTCTCAGGATCAAGAAGTTGTTTATTTGGCAGCCGGGTTCAGAAATGCCAGTCAAAGGCTAGCATGTAACTTCTGAACAACTCTTCTAATGTAAGAGCAGTCTTATACTTTGCCAAAAGCAGCACAACACGGAAATACTTAACCCATTTCTGATTGGTTACTTTGAGGAAAGAAGCCTTATAAGCAGATACTGTCTTGCTTCCCCTTTTGTCTGGGCCACAGGTATGGAGCTCTAGTCTCATAACGGCTACGTGGCTTTATAAGAACTTTAGCTGAACTCTGTGGTTTTGTAAGAACTTCCTGTTCTTTTGCAAGCTTCAAACTCCATCTTTTACTTTATAATAACAAGGTGAAAGGGGCTCCGAGAGGCTATCCAGCCTGACCCCGTATGTTCATTCTTAATGTCCAAATCTCACTTTATGTCCTATTTTACAGGAGGAGCAGATCCTCCACTCAGTTCCAGTAAAACAAAGACAAACTTGGTCCTTCACTGGCTGCAAAAACTGCTGGATCTTGTTTGGCCATGAAGAATGAGGTGGGTATAAACTCCATGTGTAACTTTGGTCACTTAGATACCTCTCTACACCAGGAGTGTCAAACTCTATTTCAATGAGGCCCACATCAGGGTTGTGTTTGACCTCAGAGGGCCAGGATGGGTGTGGCCAGCTCAATGTCACTTGTGTTGGGTGCCTGTGGTGGCCTGAGTGCTCTGCCAGCTAAAACGAGCTCCTGAGTTCTGTTTTTTGCTGTGACGGCCTCCTGCAACCTTCTGCCAGTGAAAATGGAGCTCGGGAGAGTTGCACATGGCTCTCGCAAGCTCCATTTTTGACTGCAACAGCTTCTTGCAGCCCTCTGCCTGCAAAAACAGAGCTTGTGAGGGCTGCATGCCTCTCTAACATCTGTCCCTCCCGAGCTCTGTTTTTGCCGCAGGTTGGTCCTTTGCTATTTGCAGGGTGGATCCATGGGCCAGGTCTAAGAACCCCATGGTCCAGGTCTGGTCCCTGGGCCTTGATTTTGATACCTCTGCTCTACACTGTTGGTGTCAATATTCAAAGAAACATGCAGTTCTTTAGCTGTCCCCCAAAAGTTGGTGCCTCTATCTGAACGAATGTTTTTAAAGGGCCTCAGATAGCAATAAAACATCTGAGGGCCCTTATGAAGCTAGAAGTATCCATATTCAATAACTTCAGTGCGGACATTTCTAATGGTCATACAGGTGAATTGGGCTGCCCACCACTTACAGTTTGCTTGACACTCTCTAGTGTGATGTGTGGTCACAGACCAGGGGCCAAAGACATCAAGGCCAACGTTAGTGAAAGGATTTGTGCTGAGTGTGTCAGCTAGAAGATCAGCCATATTTTGTTTTTGTAACCTACCATGGAGCTTGCGACAAGTAATACACCCAAAGATTACCTACCCCACACACCTTTTAGCTCCAACTATCCACAAACCAGAAGTTCTTATAGCTTCTTCTCTAAATAGTCATCCTTGATGTTTGACTTCATGGTGATAGTGCAGCACAATCAAAGAACGATGTGCTGATTTCCAGGAGTGTTTTTCTCCTCTTTTTCTATCTTTCTTCCTTTAGGCAGCCACCTACTCCCAAAAGACCATTTTGGTCAAGAAGCCGGTCAGGTTTCCTCAGGGAGCTCTCTCTAGGGATAAGTCTTTAGTTTAGCATACAGTCAATTTCTTGGGATAGATTTCAAACTGCCCAGTATGGATGATGACATTTTGAGATTGACATTCTAGTACTGAACAGAAGTGTTGGCAATGGTACCAGCCTTTGCAGCTACTGCATGTGGCACTTTTGTGTGACTAAGCTATGTGAATCAGGCAAGTAGTAGCCCTAATGACTGAATTCCAGGTTGAGAAATGGAAAATCTATGTGATTCAAGTCAAGTCTCTGAGGCCAGTATCCAAAGTGAAGGAACTTTAAGATGGACTTCCAGACCAGAGTGTGCAGGTTGAATGTATCGACCTGAGGAACATCTGATCTGTGTTGCACAAGAATGCAGGCCCTGATAACCACACAGTGTCTTTAAGGTAACTTGCAGCAACATCTCTTGTATAATGGTCTGCGAGGTTGTGATCAGTAGGACAGCTTGATTTCCTAATTCTTAGAAATCTGTTGTTACCATAAACATGAAATTGTCTGGTCTCTTGTCAATGTAACCTAGCATTACCTTGCAGTCGGCATAGAATTCAATATCTTTACATTCAATGTCCATTTCTGATGAAATAATTTCAGCTTGCTCAATAGTTAATACTGTGGGCTAAGGTTCTAGTCTGGGTGTAGTATGCTCAGGATATGGAGCCAGCTTTGTTTTGCCCATAACAAATCCTATGTGACATTGTGTGCTTTAGAATCTATTCCAGTAATGGCGACCCCCGTGCATGCATAACAGATAATTTTGATTGGTTATTTGGATTTCAGCACCCCTTCCCACCCCCCAACCCCCCCCCCCCGGAACCTGTTTTCGCATTGCACACCCTTTCGGCAGCTTTCTCGCATGGAGGACATTCTGCCTCCTCGCTTGGAAAGCCCATGGGGGAAGGGTACCTCTCAACAAGTCAGGAAAGCCTCAGGAGCGTGAAGGCGTCACGTGTGCATTGTTTGTAAGCTCTTTGGGAACTACTGTGCTTCTTTTTAATCACTGTACTGCAGTTTGCAAACTACGGTATTGTATTTGTAAGTACAGTTCTTTGCAGAGATAAAGTTTGTTTGCATTTGCTTTGAAACTGCTTGTAGAAATGCTAGCCAGTGTCATCCCCAAATCTGGGCTCTTGCTTGGTGTCGAAGCTGATAAATCACCGGATACCAGGTGTGATATAGAATCATACTTTTATTTTGGTACTAGGATATAAGGTCCCCGGTACTGAAAAGCTAGAATCTTACAGCAGTTTTTATAGTCAAGGGATGGTCGTGTTCAACCCTTTGCCCTTCCCCTAATAATGCATGCATAACAGATAACTTTTTTGAGACCGCTTCCCCGCAACCCCTCTCCCTCTTCAGTGAGAGAAGACAGGAGATGAGCAAAGCTCTTAATTGTCAAGGCAAAGAAATGAAGACAACACAAAATGTTTTATCAGAATTCATATTCCTCACTCTCACGTCTATTCCATCCATTCCTGGGTTCCATCTCCTCGGATCCCCAGGGCCTCATCTGTGCATACTTCCATCATCTGATCCTTCATTCCCTCTCCAGTACCTTGGGAAGGCCTACTTCACAAAGGTCCTCCTGAGACTATTAAAGTAGAATAAAATATGGATTAAAAATATAAGAATGAAGACATAGCAAAAAAATGATAGTTAGAAGCTTACTTCAAAGAAATGTCATCATTCTCTAACCTAAAGTGACCAGATTTTAAAATTGTTTAAGCGGGATACCATTGATTGGGGGGGGGGGGTGTTCTTGATTAAAAATTTTGCCGCCTGGCGCTGCGGCGGAGGTGAAACTGCCAAAGCTCCCGCTGGCGCCCCTGCCCATGGCAGTGTCAGTGCTGCCTCCCTCCCCCTCCACTCAGAGCACCTGAGCTGGGCACCGCGTTACCCCTGCTGCCGCTGCCGTCTCCTCCGCTGTGCTTTTGAGAAGCCTTAGGGCCTTTTATTCCTGCTCCCACCCTCTCCGCCACCTTCCTACTGGCTCCCGTGGCCAGGAGGGGGCAGGGGTAATGCGATGCCCAGCTCAGGTGCTCCGAGCGGAAGGGGAGGCGCCGCTGCCACGGGCATGGGTGGCAAAAGTTTTAATCAATAACACCCTCCCATTCCATTCCCAGGCAGAAGAAAGAGACTCCGGGGAGGAGAGCTTGGCCAGTCATTGGAAGGCATTTGAGAAGGAGAAAAGCAGGCAAGGAAACTTCTCAAGAAGTTCCAGAAGTAGCTGCTTCTCCTCTGGGCTGGAGGGAGGGGAGGAGATGGAAGGAAGAAAGGAAGGAAAGACGGGAGGGAAGGAAAGAGAGGAGGGAGGCGAAAGGGAAGAAGGGAAGAGAAGGGAGGGAGGGAGGAAGAACCCAGCTTTTCCGAGAACGGTCTGCTCCAGGCCGGGGAGGGCGAACCAATAAGTTTAGACGGGACTTCGCTGACGGTTGCAAAGCAGCCTTCCCCCAACGCCCCCCCACCCTTTCAAAAGCCACCCCCATTGCCAGCCTCTCCCAACCAGATCCCCGCCTGCCTCCCCTCGGCTCACCCAGACCAGGTTGCTGAGGTGGCTTGCACGGCGGCCACCGGGGTGGTGGGGTCCAGGATGGCCTGGCTCATGTGCCCACAGAACCAGGCTTGGCGGAGAGCACTGGGTGGTGAAGTCCAGTGTCTCGGCAAGGCTCGAGTGGAGGGTTTCCCTTCGCCCCACCCTCCTCGACCTGTCAGATTGCCCCCCCAAAAGCTGGCCTCGCCTCTTCTGCCCCCCCTTTTCCTTCTCGCCCCCACCCTCGAGTGCCCAGAAGTGCCCCTCCCAGGAAGGAGCCTTGCCAGGCCCAGCCTGGCCTCACCTCATCCTGCAATTTCTTGCCGATGTCGGTGGCAGCGGCAGCCGCAAGACCTCCTCCTCCTCAGCCGCCGCCATCTTGGCTGCCCCGTCCCTCCGAGCCCCCTCACTATGGCTTCCCTCAGGCCCCACCCCGCTCTTCCCTCACCCTCATGCACCGCCGACGCCCTTTTGCCCACTCACTCGCGGCAAGCGCTTAGAAATTATCCCGTCCGCCCATCCGGGGGGCTCTCGCCCTTTGTTTACTCTCTGAAGGGGGAACGGTGAGAATGAATTCCATTTGGAAGCGCGGGAACCCGATTTGACATAGGAAAATTCACCACACCCGTTCCAGGACCATACGGCAGCAATTAAGCAAATGGTGGGGATGCTTCGTGGGGGCAGGGGTGGGTGGGAAAAGAGCTGGAGAGGGCCGCCAGCCAATAGGGATGCAAAAGGGGAGAGGCATGGCCCCGAGCAACCAGCCAATGGGAGGGAGCAGCTCAGGCGGTCTCTAATGGAAACTCTCAGCTAGAATAGTGAGAAGTCACATGTGGATTTCTTAAAATCTTTGGAGTCAAACTGAGATACTACTTGTCATGCATTCTTTAAAAAAATCGGGACTTTTTAAAAACGCCGCAGGACGCGGGACAAATTGTGAAAAATTGGGACTGTCCCACCAAAAGCGGGACGTCTAGTCTACGAATCATGTTATGGGAAATAAGACTATGGGGTGTGCTGAAGCCCTTTCCACACTCCATGCATTTACCAAATTTTTCTGAGTATAAGAAGTACCTTTCCCCCCGCCCCCCAAAAAAGAGGGTGAAAATCTGTGTGTCTTATACTCCAAAAACTATGGTATATGGCTTCTCCCCTGTGTGGATCCTTTGATGGGATGTAAGATCACTGCTTCTTCTGAAGCCCTTTCCACACTCCATGCATTTATATGGCTTCTCCCCTGTGTGGATCCTTTGATGGTTAATAAGGTGAATGTTTTGGCTAAAGTCCTTTCCACACTCCATGCATTTATATGCCTTCTCCCCTGTATGGATCCTTTGATGGGATGTAAGACCACTGCTTATTCTGAAGCTCTTTCCACACTCCATGCATTTATATGGCTTCTCCCCTGTGTGCATCCTTTGATGGGATGTAAGTTTATTGCTTTTTCTGAAGCCCTTTCCACACTCCATGCATTTATATGGCTTCTCATATTGTTGTAAATTTTTGTGTTTTTTAACTTTTACGTGGGGACTGTTTGGGGGAGTGCATGGGTATGTATGATTCGGAGGACCTGCCGGGAGATGCGGGGGCCATGGGGGTGGTTGAGGGGACCAGAGACACGGGAGAGGGTCGGGATATTACGGTCGTAACAGGGAGGGGCAGATATGGCGGGGACTTTAGGGCTGGCCATTACCGGGGAAGGAGGGTTCGCTACATCACAGAGATCCCTCCTTCCGGCCCTATGAGTCCCACTCCGAGACCAGATGGCGCAAGTAGTCAGGACCCTGGACTCAGGCTGCTGTCGCTAAATGCCAGGTCTGTGGTACATAAAGCTCCTCTCGTCCGGGACTTAATTTTAGACGAGAGGGCAGACCTGGCATGTATTACTGAAACCTGGCTGGGCCCAGAGGGAGGAGTCCCCCTTGTAGAGCTGTGCCCAGAAGGATTTCAGGTGCTGCACCAGCCGAGAGCCCAGGGAAGGGGTGGGGGTGTGGCCGTTGTTATCCGGGAGTCGTTAGTTCCTCGTAGGGTCCCTGCTCCGGAGCTTGTCGGGTGTGAGTCCCTGCTGATAAAGTTGGACCTCAAGGGTCAAGTGGGTCTGCTGTTAACGTACCTGCCTCCCAACAGCGTTGCAGCAGCCCTCCCCTCACTCCTCGAGTCGGTAGCCGAGCTGGCAATTGAGTTCCCTAGGTTGATGGTCCTGGGGGACTTTAATTTGCCTTCGCTCGGTGAAAACTCTGATGGGGCGCAGGAGTTCATGGCTTCCATGACAGCCATGGGCTTGACCCAAGTAATTCGGGGCCCAACCCATTCGGCGGGTCACATGCTCGACCTCGTATTCCTCTCGGAGCAGTGGATTTGTGATCTTGGTCTGAGGGGTAACGACATCATACCCCTGTCGTGGTCAGACCATTACCTACTGAGGCTCGACTTCCGGAGACCAAACCCCCACTGTAGGGAGGAGGAACCGACCAGGTGGTTCTGCCCCAGGCGACTTATGGAACCGTTAAGGTTCCAGACAGAGCTTGGGGTTATTCCTGATACTTTCGCCCACAGTCCGGTAGAGACTCTGGTTGCTGCCTGGCACTCAGCAGCATCGGAGGCCCTCGACCGGATTGCGCCACTACGGCCCCTCCGAGGCAGCGGATCCCGGAGACCCCCTTGGTTCACCGAGGAACTCCGGGAGATGAAGCGCCGGAGGAGATGCCTAGAGCACCGATGGAGGTCCGATAAGTCCGAATCGAACCGAGCAATGGTAACCACCTGCACCAAGGAGTACACCAGGGCACTTAGGGCAGCGAAAAGATCTCACATAGCCACCTTGGTTGCGTCCGCTGAGTCCCGCCCAGCCGCCCTGTTTAAGATAACCCGCTCCCTATTAAATAAAAGGGAAGCGGGGGAACCCTTGCAGGGCAGAGCTGAGGATTATGCCCAATTCTTAGTGGACAAAATTGCTCAGTTTCGGTCGGACTTGGACTCCATCCCCGCAGTTCCAGCCGAGGCACAAGAGGATCAGGTAGAACATCTCTGGGTTGAGTTTCAGGATGTTACCCCCGGGGATGTGGACAAGGCCATGAGGGCTGTAAGTGCCTCCACCTGCGTACTGGACCCGTGTCCCTCATGGCTGGTTACTAACAGCAGTGAGGTGACACGAGGCTGGATCCAGGCGGTTGTGACCGCCTCTCTTCGGGAGGGGAACTTCCCCGCCGCACTGAAAGCGGCGGTGGTGAGACCCCTCCTAAAAAAGCCATCTTTGGATCCAGCTGTTCTTAATAACTATCGCCCAGTCTCCAACCTTCCCTTTCTTGGGAAGGTTGTTGAGAAGGTGGTGGCCTTTCAGCTCCAACGGTCCTTGGATGAAGCTAACTATCTCGACCCCTTCCAGTCAGGCTTCAGACCCGGTTACAGCACGGAAACCGCTTTGGTCGCATTGACTGATGATCTCTGGAGAGCCAGAGATGGAGGATATTCCTCCATCCTGGTTCTCCTTGACCTCTCAGCGGCTTTCGATACCATCGACCATGGTATCCTTCTGCGACGACTGCGGGAGGTGGGAGTGGGAGGCACCGTGTTGCGGTGGTTCTCCTCCTACCTCTCGGACAGGTCGCAGTCGGTGTTAGTGGGGGGGCAGAGATCGTCCCCTAGGCCCCTAACATATGGGGTGCCTCAGGGCTCGGTCTTATCCCCCCTACTATTCAACATCTACATGAAACTGCTGGGAGAGATCATCCGTAGGCACGGGATCAGATACCATCAATATGCGGACGATACCCAGTTGTATCTGTCCGCCCCGTGCCACCTCAATGAAGCGGCAGACGTGATGAACCGAGGCCTTGAGGCCGTTATGGACTGGATGAGGGTTAACAAGCTTGTGCTCAACCCAGAAAAGACCGAGTGGCTGTTGTGTTTCCCTCCCAAAGATTCGACCAATATTCCATCACTCAGGCTGGGGGGTCAAATTTTATACCCCTCAGAGAGGGTTTGCAACTTGGGAGTCCTCCTGGATCCACAGCTATCGTTTGACCACCACCTGACGGCTGTGACCAGGGGGGCATTCGCCCAGGTTCGCCTGGTGCGCCAGTTGCGACCCTACCTGAACCGGGAGGCACTCACAACAGTCACTCGGGCCCTTGTGACCTCTAGGCTGGAATACTGCAATGTGCTCTACATGGGGCTGCCCTTGAAGAGCATCCGGCGACTTCAGCTAGTACAGAATGCGGCCGCGCGAGTGATTGTGGGTGCACCTCGGTTCACCCACATAACACCTATCCTCCGCGAGCTGCGCTGGCTACCTGTCGATCTCCGGATGCGCTTCAAGGTGCTATTAGTCACCCATAAAGCCCTGCATGGTAGTGGATCCGGATACTTGAGAGACCGCCTCCTGCCAATTACCTCCCTGCGACCAATTAGATCTCACCGATTGGGCCTCCTCCGTATTCCATCGGCCAGCCAATGCCGGCTGGCAACTACAAGGAGGAGGGCCTTCTCGGTAGTAGCCCCGACCCTTTGGAACGAACTCCCTGTGGAGATTCGTACCCTCGCCACCGTCCAGGCCTTCCGCACAGCCTTGAAGAACTGGCTAGCCCGTCAGGCCTGGGGACAAGGATAGTTGCCCCTCCCGAATGATGAATGTATGTTGCTTATTACTTTTATTATATATGTCTATGTCATTGTTGTATTTTCCCCTCCCTGATTTTATGTGAGCCGCCCTGAGTCCCCTCAGGGAAAAGGGCGGCCTACAAATGTTAATCAAATCAAATCAAATCAAATCAAAATTCTCCCCTGTGTGGATCCTTTGATGGAATATAAGTTTACAGTTTCTTCTGAAACCCTTTCCACACTCCATGCATTTATATGGCTTCTCTCCTGTGTGGATCCTTTGATGGGTAGTAAGGTGAATGTTTTGGCTAAAGTCCTTTCCACACACCATGCATTTATATGGCTTCTCCCCTGTGTGGATCCTTTGATGGCGTATAAGTTTACTGCTTGCTCTGAAGTCCTTCCCACATTCCATGCATTTATATGGCTTTTCCCCTGTGTGGTTCCTTTGATGGGTTGCATGATCTTTTGTTGTTCTGAAGCCCTTTCCACACTCCATGCATTTATATGGCTTCTCCCCTGTGTGGATCCTTTGATGGGTAATAAGTTTGCTCTTTTGACTAAAGCCCTTTCCACACTCCATGCATTTATATGGCTTCTCCCCCGTGTGGATCCTTTGATGGGATGTAAGTTCACAGTTTCTTCTGAAACCCTTTCCACACTCCATGCATTTATATGGCTTTTCAATATATTTCTTCTTTAGTTTTTCTTGTTGATCAGAAAAGTTCTGCATCTTGGTAACAATCGAAGGACATGAGCTTTCCTTATTCCAGTTATTCAACAGGTTTCTCTCCTGCCTTTGGAAATCTGTTTGAATTGCAGGTTTCTTCATTGCATCTCCTTTTCTGAACACTTTGATTGGTTCTGCAGAGTCTTTATTATAATTCTCATTATCACCTTCAAAGGGAATGAGAAATGAAAGTGGGAGAAAGGTTAGGGGAAAAAATCACTCTGTCAGAAGTCATATTGATTGCCTTCAGGTATTGTGCCAAATTCTAATATATACTGCATATTTGTATCCTAATATTGGCATGGTATAGAAATGATAGTATCTCTTTGGATGAGGGATAAAATCTTGGAAAAGACATTTAAGTCAAAAAACCTGAATGGCAACTCTTGATAGGAAGCATCTGGGCCAAAATCGTTGAAATCTGTGTGATGAAATTTGGCATTACCTCAAACCAAGGAATTATTTTGTCATAAAATGTTTATATAGAAATATAAATTAGATAGGATATATCTAAGCAAAATGCCATAAACCTATTTCCTTCCTAGGAGCACTAGAAAAACAAAACTTTCCCTTCTCTCTCTGAAGATATCAATTTATAAATGTTTTCATAAGAACTAGCTAATGGCATCTAACTACAAAATGTCTTCCTGAACTCTCTGCCTGGAGAGTAGGAAACTCTTACCAAGAGAGGCCACATTCTTATAATTCTCCAGCATGACTTCCCAATGCAGAGCTTTTTGGTCAGGATCCAGTTGAGACCACTCCTCCTCGGAGAAATAAACTGCCACTTCCTCAAAGGGCAGAAGAACCTCCTGAAAGGGAGAAAAAAATACAGAACAGACCAAGGAAGAACTGCAGGATTTTTCCTATTATTAAGAATTTCTAAAGCAAACATAGACATTAAGATAAATTGCTATGTTGAGGAGGATCCAACTTCGCGACGATATAGACGTTCAGTCTCGATGCTCCGAGACCGCAGCCAATACTTTTGCCACTGGGTGGTCCAATCGGACCTAAACCTTCTCGAAGAGACAGTGAACAGGAAGAATACATCTTGCTGTGTTCAGGGACATCACAAAGTCCCTGATCGATGCAAGAGTTCTTCAAGCTAGCAACAAAAATAACCATTTGACAACTTTGACAATCAAAGATAAGCTAATTAAGGAAACAGAAAAAGGGCATCTAAATTACATGAGAGATTTTATAAGCAAGGAGTTGCTAAGAGGAGTCCATACAAAGTTGATTAAGGAGATGATTAGAGGACTGACACCACAAATGGCAGAAGATATGGGCTGTTTTGCTACTGGAAAGATACAGGTTGATAGATGGAAAAGCACAATTTAAAACTAGTTAAACTTAGTGAAATTTAGTGACAATAGATATAGTTAAATAAATAATTGATAAAGTTACTAATGTATACAATGTGTAGTGTTATGATAAGTAATAATTAGATATGAATATTGAATGGTACCCATGAAAGGAAGATTAGAAATCCTTTTGGATTATATATAAAGGTTAATAAAAAAGAACTAAGTTAGATACAGTTAAAGTCTTGATTATTAGGGGGGAAATGTTTTGATACACGATATAGTTAAATAAAGGAGGGATAATGGTAACAATCTATATATAGGTATGGGTACAACATAAGGCAACTCTATGTAAACTGTAAACAGTGATTTGGAAAGGAGGAACAGAAAATGTTATTATTAAATATTATGGATGTTTAGCTAGAATAGGACATAAGGATTCAGTGTTAATGGAGGATTTTGGAAATAGTAAATGAAATGCCAGTATGTAGTTATGTGGTAAATCTTGGTATATTTTATGATGAAGGATGTTTAAACAATTATAGTCAAATGAAAATGGAGGAATGATGATGGCAACATGTATAAATATCTGAGTTAAAATACTTGAGTTAATATGAATTATGATTGTTGACTGAAGAGATGCACGAAAGTCTTTCTGAAACCAACTGATACACTTTCTACAGTATGTAAAGAAGGATGTGTTGTGTTTGTTTTGAAAATAAAAAATAAATTATTTTAAAAAAAGGATAAATGGCTATGTTTAGTAAGGATCTGTGGTTTAGATGACAAAATTGACAGAACAAAAAGCATTTGATGAAAGAAAGATTTTACGCCGTTTTTATCAACTTGAATGATTCTGTAGGACTTTCAGTGCCATTCAAGTTAAATTAGCCCTGTTTTCTTCTGGATCAACTGATCTACCAAACAGCCAGCAAACCCTCATCAAAATACTATTCATTCTGGAAGCAGGAGCCAGGTCACGATGTTACAACGTGCGGTCTCAACACTCTGAGACCACCGTTGACACTTTTGCCGCTGGGGGGTCCACTGAGACCTAAACTGTCCTGTAGAGACAGTGATCAGGAAGACAAAGTCTTGCTGGTCTCAGGGATATCGCAAAATCCCTGTTAAACCCAAGGGAAGTGCTTCAAGCCCGCTGTGAACAGGCAGCCCTAGGCTGATAAAGTCGGGATGCTCTGGGAGGAAGGAAGTGAAAAGAGAAAGTGAGTCCATTGGTGAGGTATTTTTTTCTATTTTGCTAAAGACTGCCCAAAGAAATATTTCCTTAAAGCCAAATTGATCCTTAAACAAAAGAATTGAGCTGCGAAAATAATCCTAATGGGATCGCTGTGGAAAGGGTTTTTTCCCCCTTTTTCATTGTAACTATTTTTTGTGGATTGAAATGTTCATCACATTCTCCATTTCTCCTCTTAAAGTGAACGGATTGATATATTTTTTTTCTTCTGCTTCTTGTTGCTTATTTTTTGACTTCTGGATTAAAACCTTCCTTTTTATTTTAACAGTTCTTCCTACTATTTGTTATTAAATCACACTAAAAGCAATCTAAAGAACTTTGTTTCCTACAGAAGGTGAAAATTAACTGCCAGTCGAAGGTGGTTTTTTTTCTGAAACAACGCATCTCTTTCTTTATTTGACTTTACTAACTCTGCAGCTGAAGGGTTTGCAACTTGTTTGCAGAAACTGATAAAAAAACCAAGGGCACCAACTGTTTTCACAGGTGCCTCTGAGAACTATTTTGGCAGAGAAAGAAAGAAAGAAAGAAAGAAAGAAAGAAAGAAAGAAAGAAAGAAAGAAAGAAAGAAAGAAGGAAGGAGAGAAAGGAAGGAAGGAAGGAAGGAAGGAAGGAAGGAAGGAAAGAAAGAAAGAAAGGGGGGGACAGAACCCTTCCCCTTTGAAGAGCATAAAAGAACTTGTGTTTAAGTCAACTTAAATAAAATAAAAGCTAAGAGAAGCCTGGAAGACTAGACTGGCAGTCATTATTGGGTTTTTTTTTCTTTCTCTCTTCTTTTTTGGAAACATGGATCAATACTTAGATGAGGAAACTTTAAAATTCCAAAATATCTTGGCTGGAATTCAAAATCTATTGGAAGGATATGGGAGAATTGAGAAAAAACTGGAAAGACTAGTCTTCCTCACAGCAAAAGATGATAGGGTTGGAGCCCCCAAAATTAAAGGGGAGAATGAAGATATAGAAGATAAAGATAAGAAAATACATGAATTTAATAATGGACCTATCCTGTTCATCCTCAACACCTTCATGAAAGTGCTGGGAGAGCTCAACCAGGGGTCTGTGTGGTGTACCATCAATACCCAGAGACTCTGCTCCTCCTCAAATTGTAAGTAAGCTGCTAGTAGTCTGAGCCATTGGCTGGACAGTAAATAAGAAAATGAAGAATGTTTTCCATTGAAGACAATTCTTAGCCTGTGCAAAGCTGGATTGTTTGGCCTCCAAATCCAGGCACAAGTCAGAAGAATTTACTTTCTAAGCCAGCGATGGTGAACCTTTTTTGGCTCGTGTGGCATAAGTGGGGGGAGCGCAGGGGGGTCGTGTGCAGGCGTGATGCACCCATAATTCAATGTGCACCCCCCAGTGCGCATGCGTGCACTACAGGCACTCCCCCCATTTTTTGCATGCTTTTTTTGTCCTCCCCGGGCTCCAGAGGCTTTATAGAAGCCTGGGGAGGGTGAAAACAGCCTCCCCCGCCCCCCGGAAACCCTCCGGAGGTTTCAGAGACCTTCAGGAAGCCTCCGGAGCAGTCAAAACGAACCTCCGAGCAAACCGGAAGTGACTTCTGGTTTGCTCGGAAGGTCGTTTTGAGCGCTCCGAAGGCTTGAGGGATCTTCAGGAGGCTTCCCCGAAGACTCCGGAGCAGTCAAAACCTCTGAGCAAACCAGAAGTCTGTTCCCAAACTTCCGGTTTGCCCGTAGGGCATGTTTTTTTGCGCTCTGGAAGCTTTAGGGAAGCTCATGAAGTCTCTGGAGGGCCTCTGGAGGGCGGGGGAGGCTCTTTTCGCCCTCCTCAGGCTCCTATAAAGCCTCTGGAGCCTGGGGAGGGCGAAAAGCGGCTTTAAAAAAGGGTGAACAGCTGACTGGCGCATGCATGCGCACTGGTCAGTTGACAGGGCAGCGCCTCGCGTGCCCTGACAAATGGCTCTGCGTGCCACCTGTGGCACACGTGCCATAGGTTCGGCATCACTGTTCTAAGCTAATAGGTCCTTGGCTAATTATTCTTTCAAAACACTTTTTACTTGCAGACATTTCTATATTTCGACTAGCCTGGTATTTGAATAATCTTAACTATTAACCATGTATTTTTCTTATTAATGATTGTAAATGAAGCATTGGAAAAATGGAAATTTGCTACTTTGAATATTGAAATATTTTTCAGGTTCATAGCACAAATTCAACTCAATTAATTACAAAAGGGGCACCATTTAGGATAGGGGGTAGGGTAGGGTAGGATAGGGTAGGATAGGTTAGAATAGTTTAGTTGGAAGGGACCTTGGAGGTCTTCTACTCCAACCTCCTGCTTAGGCAGGAAACTCTATACTGTCATGTTACCCCTAGTCCTTCTTTTCATTAAAAAAGACATACCAAATTCCAGCAACCGTTCTTTATATGCTTTAGCCTCCAGTATACTTTATTGGTCTTCTCATCTAGGAAGGACAGATGCTCACTTACTTATTTTAACTTGTGTTCCTAATCTGTTTTTTGTGGTGCTGTTTTTGATAAACTGGACTGTTTTTTTCCTTTGTGTAAAGGTGGATGAAAAACATGAGTTAAGTAGTTCTACTTTCTCCCTGTGCTTGTCACCTTCTTCCCACTTTCTGCCACCAAAGGATCAATTGTGTCCTTGACTTCTTTTTAGGTTTAACATGTTGAAAGACACTTTTTTTTGTAACAAACATTACTTCATTAGCTTTCCTCACTTCATCTTTGCCTTAGTTATGTGCCCCTCTAGTCCTCAACATACAACATGTTTTAGGGATTTACAATGACAGTGACAAAAATGACTTATGCCTGTTTTTCATACCTACGACTGTTCCAGCATCCCCATGGGCACATGATGAAACTGAATCACATTTATGACAGTTGCAGGGTCCCAGGGTCATGTGTTCCCCTTTTGTGAACCTTTGACAAGCAAACTCATTAGGGAAGCCACTTAACAACCACCATACTTCTAACCTCCGTGGTTCACTTAACACCTGTGGCAAGAAAGGTCGTAAAATGGGGCAAAGTTCACTTAACAAATGTGTCACTCAACAACAAAAAATTTAGGCTCAATTGTGGTCCTAAGTCAAAGACTACCTATAATATGTACAATGGCTGATTTCCTGAGGGGAAAAAATAGAAAACTAGTAAATCAAAGTTATTCTCATACCTGAGTTGGAGGTTCAATCATGGTTTCTGCTCCCCCTAAACAAAGAGTCGACTTCCTTCTATGATTCCCTGTGAGAGAGACAGAATTTCAAAAGGCATAATTAATAAAATGGGAGGAGGTTTGCTATAGAGGAGAGGACACAGAGAAGATGAGAAAGTTAGGATTTATCAAAGGAGTGGAAAGACCTTATATTACCTCCTGAGGTATCCTGAATTGGATTTTCCTGAGGGATCCCCCTGAAAGACAGTTCTTGAGGGAGATTTGACAGATGCCTCTTTCTCTCAGGATCGCTGATCTCCATTGCGAAGGACTTGAAATAGGATCCAGGAAAAAAAGAATTAATGGACATTACACATCATGAAGTGGTGTGTAACTCTAGTTAACACCTGATAAACTGCCAAACATTTTTCAAATCTCAAAGGAATTTCAAATACATGTTTGAAATGTAAATATAAAAAAGTAACTTTTTACCAACTCTGCAGGACTTGTAACAAAGCAAAGAAATACTGGGATAAGATTTATATTGTACTGCAGAAGATTCTCAAAGAGGGCATGAAAATCAAACCAGAGACTTTTCTTTTAGGTTTAATAGAAAAAGGGATGGAAACTACATATATAACTTTGCTGTTATATATGTTGAGAGCAGAAAGGATGCTCTTTGCAAAGCGGACGGACATTTTAATAGCCACAAAGGAGAAGTCGTTGGGAAAACCGATGGAAGAGATTGAAAAATTAACTGCTTTAGTTAAAGAAAAGACCAAGCCAATCTTGCTTCTACTTTGGAACCAATGCTGGGTTTTGTATTGAAACTTTGATTGAGTTTTGTTGATTACATAAGTTTGTTGTTATATAGAATTTGCTAGTACATATTAAGTATGTAAATGTAAGACATTGAACTTGTAATGTTACCATTTATTCGACTGTGCTAAAAAGATTCAGATTTTCAATGATTTTCTTTTTCCCCATTCACCCTACACTTCTTTCACTTCCTTTCCCCCTTTCCTACTATTTTCATTTTCTTGCATTTTATATCTTAATAAACCTACAAAAATTTGATACAAAAATCTGAACATATTATTATATTCAGGCCCAAGAAGAAGTCCTCTCACCGGCAACTCAACCTGCTCCTTCTTCTCCTCTGCCTGGCTCAGGAGGAAGCCTTCCACCAGGGCCACCGCCTGGGAGCTGGTCTCTGCTCCACACTCCCGCACCCAGCTCTCAATCTGCAGGGGCAGAAGGGCCAGGAACTGCTCCAGAACAACCAGGTCCAGCATCTGCGCTTTTGTGTGCTTTTCTGGTCCCAACCATCGACTACAAAAGAAGTGGAGCCGACTACAAAGTCCTCGGGGACCCTCATCCTCCTGATATTGGATGCTCCTGAAATTCAAAGCCTGAATTTGTGAAACGATGGTTCCTTCTTCCAGCATCTTCTGCCCATTTCTTGCCCAGATCTCCCCATGGATTCCAGACTGGGCATCGGAAGGGTCTTTTCCAATTCCCTCACTTGCTAAAGGAAGGCGAGCCATTCTCTCTCTGTCCTGTAACACAATTCCAAATGGGTGCAATGAAACCTGTGTATCTCCAAATGCTTTTTTAATTCATAGCAATGTTCATTTAGCCATGGGAATACCAGAACAAGCCATTAAGCCCTCCTTGCCAAAGGGATCATTTTTTTCTCTACATGAAGATCAACAAATGGCCTCAATTTTGCAATTTTCTTATAAAAGTGGTAATTTTTATTTTATTTCTTTTAAAAAAACACAAATATTTCATCATTTGTCAATCGTTAAGACATTGAAGTACAATTTTTTTGTGTGTGCCCCTCCCTCCCTCCCCCCATCCCCCCTCCTCCTCCCCCCCCCGACTTCCCAGAACCCGTACACGGTATGGATTTTTAACTAACACAGTCTAAAATCTATTGAGAAAAAAGAAATAAAGAAGTTAATGACATTCTGCATTGACCTTAGCTTCTTCTTACTGAACTAACTTTTAACAGTTTAAATCATTTCTGATCTTAAGCATAGGCTTACTGGAATTTCTTAGTCCCGTATTTATTTTGTATATAGTCAATCCATTTTTTCCAGTCTTGTTTATATCTCTCATTTGAATGATCTTTGAGATATGCCGATATTTTAGCCATCTCGGCTAAGTTTGTTACTTTCAATGTCCATTCTTGGATTGTAGGCAAGTCTTCCTTCTTCCAATATTGCGCCACCAACAGTCTTGCTGCAGTTATCAGGTGCAGAATCAAATTAGTCTCTACCACTGTAAAGTCAGTACATACACCTAGTAAAAATAACTGAGGAATAAACTTTATCCTTCTTTTAAAAATATTTTGCATGACCCACCATATTGGGCATTTTGGATGATTTAAATTTCTTTTTACTCAAAGGGAAAGACTTGCATTTTAAAAATATAGCTCTACGTTTACCTATAAGCAGAGTACACACAACATACAACATACAAAAGCCGAAAGCATGAAAATTCAGTTCACAAAAAATGAGGTGCCAATCCTTTGACCCTGGTCCATTCTCTTTCTCCCTTCACACCGGGGGTCAGGTTCACACAATGTGTCCTAAGCACAAACAGGTCAATCAAATCCAGGCGTTCAGTTCCTATGAAATATAAAGGATTAAATGCACACAGCTCAATACGATGACGTGATTGACTACCTTCCTCAAACAAATTGAGTTGCAAAAGGCCCCAAGCTGAGTTTAGTGTCATCCAGCACAGAGTGAGAATTAAAAGTTGTTTTTACTTCCTGCTTGAGTTTTGCCATACAAGCTCCCCCTCTCCCCTATGCAGGAGCTATTCTCACGAAATGGGGCGCTCCCTTTCCTTTCTGGGATCTGGAATTCTTCCTGAGGGCAGCATGCATCTTCTGGAGCTCTCCTTTGTTATCACCATGGAAAAGGGCGGCAGAGAAACATGGGAATCTCGGGTCTCCCGCTCCTAGGATTGACTTGGTATATATATGCACACGCACAGTCTCTGTCTCTCTCTCACTCACACACACACACACACAAACACCTACCTTTGACACCTCTTTCCTTCAAAACGTCTTTGCAGCCTTTTTAACTGCCTGCGAAGCATAAAAGGTTAAAGAGAGAGAGTCCAGCAGCTAGAAAGGCAAGACTTATTGACGTCACTGCCTTCCCAACCTGCAACAGCGGCTCAACGCTGAAGCGCATGCGGTTCCTTTCTCTTTGCAGAGGGAGCCTCGGATGGGTTTTCTGTGCATGGAAGGTATTCATGGAAAAAGGAGAGATGGTGCATTTCCCATGCAGGGCCAGGAGGGGGCTCTCTTGAGAAAGCCAGGAAGCCTTCTCAACCTCCTTTGGACAATGTTATAATTTACTAAAGAATTTTGTATTTAAAGTAAGGTGACCAGATTTTCAGATTGGAAAAGAGGGACGCCCTTTACCCGGGGGGGGGGGGGCTTGATTAGCTATCTCTTCCTTCCTTTCTCCTTCCATCCTCTCTTCTTTCCTCACTCACTCCCTTCCTCCTTTTTTCTCTTCCTTCCTCCTTCCATTCTTTCAGCTTCATTTCTTTTGCCTATCTACCTTCTCTGTCTTTCTGCTCTTTCCATTTCTTTGCTTCTGTTCCTTCCTCCTTCCCTCCTTTCCTATTTCTTCCTTCTTCCTTCCTTCTGCCTATCTACCTTCACCTTCTCTGTCTTTCTGCTCTTTCCCTGTCTTCCCCTTTCCTCCCTCCCTCCCTTCTTTCCTTTCTAGTTCCATCTTTTCTTCTTTCCTCTCTCCCTCTTTTTCTTTTTTCCTTCCTTCCTCCTTCCTCTTGCCTATCAACTTTTTTTTTTTTTTTGTTACATAGACGACACATACCCACAACAATAAAAACAAAACAAAAAGAAAAAAACCCATCATCACATATAGCATGTCATTTGGTTACAAGTGTTTTAACATTTATCATTCTTATACATTTATTATTTCATTTAATAGGTTATAATATACAGTTTGGGTTGCTTTGTTTACTATCCCTTCCTCCTGTTATAACACCACCTTATTTTCCCTTTCTTTTCTCCCTTCCTCCCTTCTCTACTTTCTTCCTTCCTGCTCTCCTTCCCCTTCCTTCTTCCCTTCCCTTTCTCCTACTCCTGCTCTTCCTCTTCCCCTTTCTACCCTCTCTCCCCCTCTTTCTCTCCTTTCCATCCTCCTCTCCTTACCTCTTTCTTCTTTCCATCTTCCTTTCATTCTCTCCTCCTTTCTCCCTTTCTCCCAACTCCCTTTCTGGGAGTTGAAGTCCACACACTTTCAAGTCTCCAAGGTGGAGAAAGACTGATCTATCTAATTAATATAATTATTTCTCCCTCTCTTTTTCACTCTCTCTCCAGCGCACACACGCAAATGCATAGGGCAGCCCACCTCACACACAGGTAACTCCGGGCGGCTTACGGGAATGACCTGGTACCATAGAGCTCCAAGAAATACTTGGCTAGAGAAATCGCAAGTGTTCCTTCCTGGATTTTCCGGAGGGGAGAGGCACGGAGGTTGGAGGTTGGCTCGTGTGGAAAAAATAGTGGTAAAGTTTCTTTGAAAAATATTTCCCTAGGACTAATTTCACCATTTTAATTTGCTCAGTTCTTTGTATTAACATCTGCATCATTCTGTATTGACTTGGAGTGCTCACTTGTGCCTGCTGGTAAGTGAGCTGGGGTTTTTTCTTTTATTTTTTTAATGTATTTTACAATAATATGTTATTTATTGTGCATAGGATTTTTTAAATTAGTTTTATTCTGTGTGGATTCTTTTTTTAAATTGTCTTAGACTATTTAAAAAAAGATTCTATCCAAAATAAATTGAAGTGAAACCATTTTTAAAAATTCTATGCACAATACTTTGAAATATTTTACTTCAATTTATTCTGTGTGGATTCTTTTTTAAAATTGTCTTAGACTATTTAAAAAAAGATTCTATCCAAAATACAAAATACCAGCTGCAGTTATTCACTTAAGAACTGTGGCAAGAAAGGTGGTATAATGGGCTTAGTGACCAAAGTTACAATGGCATTGAAAAAAGTGACAGATGACCATTTTTCACACTTAGCGACCATTTTCACACTTAGCGACCATTGCAGCATCCTCATAGTCACGCGATCAAAATTTTGATGTTTGGCATCAGATTCGTATTTATGATGGTTTCAGTGTCCTGGGGTCATGTAACTGCCTCTTTTGTGACCTTTTGACAAAGTCAAATGGGGAAACCAGATTCACTTATGCTACTAATTTATCAGCTGCAGTTATTCACTTAAGAACTATGGCAAGAGGGTAGTAAAGAGGGAAAGAGGGAGGGAAAGAAAGAGAGAAGGAGAGTTGAAAGGAAGGAAGGAAGGAGGGAGGAAAGGAGGGAGATTAAGAGAAAAGGAAGGAGGAGGGAAAGAGGCAGGGAAGGAGGAAAGGTATGTGAGAAGGAGGGGGGGACCGAGGGAGGGAAAGGAGGGGGAAGGAAAGGAGGAAAGGAGAAAAGAAAGGAGGGAAGGCAGGGGAGAAGGAAGTAAGGGGGGGAGGGAAGAAAAGGGTATGGAAAAGAAGAAATAAGGGAAGAGAAGAGGGAGGGAAGGAATAAGATACCTAACCTTTGATGTTTATAATGATTTGATAGTATGGGAATATCTCGAAATGTAGTTGTATTGTTTTTTACAAGTTATGGATGTTGTATTTTCTTTTTACCAATAAAATCTTTTTTAAAAAATTTAAAAAAAAAAAAAAAGAACTATGGCAAGAAAGATGGTATAGTGACCAAAGTTACAATGGCATTGAAAAAAATGACTGATGACCATTTTTCAGACTTAGCGACCATTTTCAAACTTAGCGATCGTTGCAGCATCCTCATGGTCACGGGATCAAAATTTTGATGTTTGGCAACAGTTACAATTTATATTTGTAAATTGTGGTTACGTTCAAATAAAAAAATATTACAATACTATTTTTGCGTTGTATGAAAATTTTTGTTGCTCCGAATAAAATTTTTAATCAAGCCGCACCCCCCCCTCCCCGGTCAAAGGTGTCCCTCTTTACCAATCTGAAAATCTGGTCACCTTAGCCATGACCTTCCTTTAGCAGCCAGCCCATCATTCCCCCACTTTGAATCTGAAAATGATTTAATTTTCCAAGATTCACCCAACATCAATATCTGCTTACTGGGAGACCCTGTAGTTTGCTTATAGGTGGAAAGGCAAACAGACGGCATTGTAATGCAGAACAGGTGATTTATGAAAACAATGACTATGCCTGCCGGGGTCATTATTAGGTTAAATCAGTGAACCATCCTGTCAGTCAATGCCACTAGTCTTTCCATTCATCCATGGGGGGAGGGGGTTTGCAGCTATCTTTGCAATGTGTGTAGTTCAGCTGTGGAATTCCTCCGATTTGTGCACACAACATTGTCTAAGTAGTGCACACACATCTCCTTATGATGCCAATATCATATCGAGAGCCATTCTATTCTGAACTGTCATTGTCGGAATGGCTTCTTGTTCTTTTGCTGCAGCAATAGAAACTCCCCAGTCTCATTAGCCAGGATTTCCTCCACTGCTTGTATATGATACAAAGCATTATTGAGGGACCAGAGCTCACGGAACAAAGTAAGGGGTTGGTATTCTTCAAGTACTTTCGGAATTGTTCAAGATTCCTATGGTTTCCAATCTTTCTTTCAGGTAAAGTGGGCATAATATAGGTGGGTTTGAAGAACACAGACACATAACAAATCATATGGTCTCACCCCGACAGTTGTTAAGTCTATTTCTCTTAATATCTTAGCCTTCACATACAGAGATGTACTAATCAGCTAGTGGTAATAATTGGGTAACTCCTAATTCTAGTGTGGGTAGCCACAAATACCTTTTGTGGAAATGTTCTAATTGAGAAAACACCTATGGGAGATCACAGTTCTCCTTTCACACAACTATGGTACTGGAAGCTTTTGATTCCAGAACAATAACTTAAGTCCCAGTTCTTCTACTGAGAAAGTCACAGGCTGCGTAGTCCAAGAATCAAGAAGGGCAGATCGTGGGTATTTCTTCACTCTGGAAGTGATCTATCCAAGATGCCAGGCCTTCCACTTTTAGTACTGTATAGGTGGTCTGAAGCACTTGAAATGGTCCCTTCCACTGCTGATCCAAGGAGATTGTTGGTCCCCACGTCTTTACAAGTATCCAGTCTGCAGGCTGAAATGGATGCACTAGACGATCTAGTCCTGCAGAAAGAAAATTCATAACCCCAGCAAGTTGTCTTACATATTGGTACAAGGTCAGTACTCCCACCAGTGGGATGGACCTCTCCTCTGCCTTTAAGGAGGGATGTGGTCGCCCAAAAAGGGCCTCAAAGAGGCTCAAGCCTATTTGCTTTCAAAGTGCAATGTGAAGCCCCAACAACGCGAGTGGCAAAGTTTGCGGTGAGGACAGGTGAGCCTCCTGGCATAGCTTAGCTAGCTGTTGTTTTTGTAAATCATTACAATTTTTCCATAGGACGAATTCCCAAGTGGTAGGTTGAGTAAAGCTTCCAAGTGATGTTTAACTGTTCGCACAGATTTAGCTATGAAATATGGGTCACAATCAAATGATATATTATTTGGCAGCCCAAACCTAGAAATAATTTCTTCCAATAGGATGTTTACGACTTCATGATCTTTATTTGTCCTGCAAGCAAAAGCCTCAGGCCATCCTGTGAAGGTACATTCTAGTCCCCAAAATATACTTAAAACCTTGCTTTCTATTTGAAGTCTATTTCTCAAATTTTCCCTGGGTAGTTGCTGTTAAGTTGGACTCATAGGGGTGGGCACTGTGTAATTTTTGATTATTTCGGACACAAATCAGGCAAGGGGCTACAGCTTGGAGATAGCGGAATAGAGATCTTTGCCTACTACACAGTATGACATAAAATCTACCAGTGTATCTACCTGTACACAATCATGGTGCAATTCAGTATCCACCTGGGGCAAGAGTGTGGCTGGATTGAGGGTATTGCATACCTCTAATTGTATGGCTGAAAAGAAGAAACCTTCCGTTTTGAATATTCAAAGAGTATTCTACTACTTTAAGAGCTTAGACACTCTTAAGGTGGCGCAGTGGTTAAATGCAGCACTGCAGGCTACTGCTAGATCAGCAGGTCAGCGGTTCAAATCTTACCGGCTCAGTGTTGACTCAGCCTTCCATCCTTCCGAGGTGGGTAAAATGAGGACCCAGATTGTTGGGGGCAATATGCTGACTCTCTGTAAACCGCTTAGAGAGGCCTGAAAGGCCTATGAAGCGGTATATAAGTCTACTGCTATTATTAAGGAGTTTCTTTTTGTAAATAGCTACAGGAATAAAGAGGAAAACTTTAATCTGTAAATTACAGAGAATCACACAGAGAGAAGAAGAAAACTTAGTCCATCCGTTTCTTGCTCACCACTTTTTAGCTAATTGCAACCTCTCAGAACTTAGGCTGCATAAAGGTGAAGAGGAAATCCATCAGAAGCAACTCCTCTGTGTTCAGGGAGGGAGGTGAAACAAACCTGGGAGACATAAAACTACACAGCAGGACAAAAGAAAACTGGGGAAGAAGAACAAGGGGCAGAAACGTTTTTAAACCTTGGTTGAAACCCGAGTAAGCTTCTCACCATAACTGCAACTTTCAACTATTAAGTTTCCTTGGTTATTATATAATTAAATTACAGTCCTCCCATGGACTCTCTTGTTATCTCCTTGTTTCTCTTATCCACTTTCTATCTTTCAACCATAGCTTCTCCTTTATTCATCCATCCTACACATAATACTTGTTTTTTTTCTAGATAATTATTTGACACTGCTGACAGGTCTTATCCCTTCTGGCTTACCTCTATGGGGAAGTTGGGAAACAGGAAACAGGAAGCTAATTTTAAAAAATAAATTAAAATGAACGTATATACCATGGATTTCAAACTCCATGTGTCACATGGCCGTCACGTGACCTATTGCAACAGTTTCCCTATTAGCAGAGCTGGGGTGGGCGTATCCTCCATGTGACACAACCAGCTTGTGAGCCGCCACTTTGACATTCTTATATACTGTATATACAGATACATTCAAAAATGTATAAATCATAAAAAATAAAAAATACATACAGTAGAACTCATTAAATCAATAATTAGCATACATTCTCATCCAAATGTATCTTTGTATTGGGGATTCTCCAGTCTATGAATCGTGTTATGGGAAAAAAGACTATTGGGTGTTCTGAAGCTCTTTCAATACTACATGCATTTATATGGTTACTCACTTGTGTGCATTCTTTGATGGGATGTAAGTTGAGTGAGTATTCTGAAGTCTTTTCCACACTTCATGCATCTATATGGCTTCTCCCCTGTGTGGATCCTTTGATGGCATGTAAGTTTACTGCTTGTTCTGAAGCCCTTTTCAAACTCCCTGCATTTATAGGGCTTCTCCCATGTGCATCCTTTGATGGGTAATAAGGTTACCATTTTGGATAAAGCCCTTTCCACACGCCATGCATTTAAATGGCTTCTCCCCTGTGTGGATCCTTTGATGGGTTGCACGATCTTTCGTTGTTCTGAAGCCCTTTCCACACTCCATGGATTTATATGGCTTTTCCCCTGTGTGGATCCTTTGATGGGTTGCACGATCTTTCGTTGTTCTGAAGCCCTTTCCACACTCCATGCATTTAAATGGCTTCTCCCCTGTGTGGATCCTTTGATGGCTTGTAAGATCACTGCTTTTTCTGAAGCCCTTTCCACACTCCATGCATTTATATGGCTTCTCCCCTGTGTGGATCCTTTGATGGGTAATAAGGTGAATGTTTTGGCTAAAGTCCTTTCCACACTCCATGCATTTAAATGGCTTCTCCCCTGTGTGGATCCTTTGATGGCTTGTAAGATCACTGCTTTTTCTGAAGCCCTTTCCACACTCCATGCATTTATATGGCTTCTCCCCTGTGTGGATCCTTTGATGGGTAATAAGGTGAATGTTTCGGCTAAAGTCCTTTCCACACTCCGTGCATTTATATGGCTTCTCCCCTGTATGGATCCTTTGATGGGTAATAAGGTGAGCCTTTCGGCTAAGGCCCTTTCCACACTCCGTGCATTTATATGGCTTCTCCCCTGTATGGATGCTTTGATGGCTTATAAGAACACTGCTTTTTCTGAAACCCTTTCCACATTCCATGCATTTAAATGGCTTCTCCCCTGTATGGATCCTTTGATGGCATGTAAGATCATTGCTGCTTCTGAAGCTCTTTCCACACTCCATGCATTTATATGGCTTCTCCCCTGTGTGGATCCTTTGATGGGTAATAAGGTGAGCCTTTCGGCTAAGGTCCTTTCCACACTCCGTGCATTTATATGGCTTCTCCCCTGTATGGATCCTTTGATGGCTTATAAGATTACTGCTTTTTCTGAAGCCCTTTCCACACTCCATGCATTTATATGGCTTCTCCCCTGTGTGGATCCTTTGATGGGTAATAAGGTGAGCCTTTTGGCTAAGGCCCTTTCCACACTCCATGCATTTATATGGCTTCTCCCCTGTGTGGATCCTTTGATGGCATGTAAGATCATTGTCGTTTCTGAAGCCCTTTCCGCACTCCATGCATTTATATGGCTTCTCCCCTGTGTGGATCCTTTGATGGCATGTAAGTGTACTGCTTGTTCTGAAGCCCTTTCCACACTGCATGCATTTATGTGGTTCTTCCGCTGTGTGGATCCTTTGATGGGTAATAAGGTTGCTCTTTTGGCTAAAGCCCTTTCCACACTCCATGCATTTATATGGCTTCTCTCTTCTGGATGTCCTTTTATTAACAGTTTTGCTTTCATGTTCATTGCATTTATTTGTCTTCTCTCCAATGTGAAAACTTTTCTGTGATTCAAGAGACCCATTTTCTTGAGAAAGTGTGAACATCCAACTGTATTTTTTTCTCTGTCTTTGTCCATATTTTCTGCTCCTTTGGCTTGTGATGGACAGGGTCCATTTACATCTAATGTCTCTTTCAAGATTCTTACACCTTTCTCAATATATTTATTGTTTAGTTTTTCTTGTTGATCAATAAAATCCTGCATCTGAGCAACAATCGAAGGACATGAGCTTTCCTTATTCCAATTATTCAACAGGTTTCGCTCCTGCATTTGGAAATCTGTTTGAATTGCAGGTTTCTCCATTACATCTCCTTTTCTGAACACTTTGACTGGTTCTGCAGAGTCTTTATTCTCATTCTCATTATCACCTTCAAAGGGAAAGAGAAATGAAAGTGGGAGAAAGGTTAGGGAAAAAGATCACTCTGTCAGAAGTCATATTGATTGCCTTCTGGTATTGTGCAAAATTCTAATATATACTGCATATTTGTATCCTAATATTGGCATGGTATAGAAATGATAATATCTCTTTGGATGAGGCATAAAATCTTGGAAAAGACATTTAAGTTAAAAAAACCTGAATGGCAACTCTTGATAGGAAGCATCTGGGCCAAAATAGTTGAAATCTGTGTGATGAAATTTGGCATTACCTCAAACCAAGGAATTATTTTGTCATAAAATGTTTATATATAAATATAAATTAGCTAGGATATATCTGAACAAAATGCCATAAACCTATTTCCTTCTTTGGAGCTCTAGAAAAACACAACTTTCCCTTCTCCCTCTGAAGATCTCAATTTATAAATGTTTTCATAAGAACTAGCTAATGGCATCTAACTAAAAAATGTCTTCCTGAACTCTCTGCCTGGAGAGTAGGAAACTCTTACCAAGAGAGGCCACATTCGTATAATTCTCCAGCATGACTTCCCAATGCAGAGCTTTTTGGTCAGGATCCAGTTGAGACCACTCCTCCTCGGAGAAATAAACAGCCACTTCCTCAAAGGGCAGAAGAACCTCCTGAAAGGGAGAAAAAAATACAGACCAAGGAAGAACTGCAGGATCTTTCCTATTATTAAGAATTTCTAAAGCAAACATAGACAAGATAAATTGCTATGTTGAGGAGGAGCCAAGGTCGCAACGATACGGACGTGCAGTCTCGATGCTCCGAGACCGCAGACAATACTTTTGTCGCTGGGTGGTCCAATCAGACCAAAACCTTCCTGAAGAGACGGTGAACAAGAAGAATACATCTTGCTGACTTCAGGGACATCACAAAGCCCCTGATCGATGCAAGAGTTCTTCAAGCTAGCAACAAAAAATTCAGCCAAGGCTGAGGAAGTCAGGGCATCTCCAAAACAGAAGGATAGGGAAAGAGAAAGTGTTTCCAGCTGGTGATGAATTTTTACCGTTTTAAGAAGAGAATGCCTATAAAAAACTTAAAATTAATTTAAATTGGAAAAGAAATAAGCGGCGGAATTACATTTGGAATGATTTTGGACAGTGGGTTATCTTACTTTTTAAATGCTATCTTCATGGATGGAATTTATGCAAGCCTTTCAAAACAAATGGACTAAGTTTTCTTCTTCTATTTTTTTTCTTTTATTATTCTTTGTAACCTATGGACTAAAATTCTCCTCTTTCATTACTGTGGGTGTTCTTCTAACTCATTCAAGAATCGGACGTTTTTTAAAACTTGAAATACAAAAAAGATACAAAAAGAAATAACGAGCATTGCAACAATAACACTGCTACTCAGAGGCTGAAAGGTTTGTGTATTGGAAATGAAACACTTGTTTGTCTTACTGATTATCCTGGCTTGGCACTCCAAGTTCTTGCTACATGTTTATAGAGAGTAATAAGAAGAAAAGCATACAGATGTCCCTTTGAAGTATATCTTTAACCAGAGAAAAGTGAAAATAAAATGTTATTGTGAATCTATGCTTAATCTTATTAACCTTCCAAGCTAGAACATCAGTGTTTGTTACCTGGAGATAATGGCACAATTTCAATAGCAGATAGAAACTTTAAGTCTGTAAAAGATATTCTCAGAAATATAGAAATTATCAAATACATATGAGAGGATAGAGAAGAAGCTGGAAGACTTAGAGCATCTAACAGCAAAATATGATGAAGAAGTTGAGGATGTTTATCAAGTGGAAAAAGTGGTGGTTAAAACCCCTAAAAACAGAAGAGGAAAATGAATAAAAAGAAATTAAATTTGCTGATATTTATGGTGATTGGTTTGTCTCTGAAAATGGAAAGAGTGGAATACTGAAACAGGAACTAATTGGAGGGGAAATCTACCCTAGATGGCAAGATACGGAAGAAGAAAAAGCAAAAGAATTTATGGATTTAAAGAGAGAAATTTTATTAGCAATAGCATTGATAACACTACTGACAATCAAAGATAAGCTGATTAAGGAAACAGAAGAAGGGCATCGAAATTACATGAGAGATTTTATAAGCAAGGAGTTGCTAAGAGGAGTCCATACAAAGTTGATTATGGAGATGATTAGAGGACTGACACCACAAATGGCAGAAGATATGAGACTGTTTTGCTACTGGAAAGATACAGGTTGATAGATGGAAGAGCACAATTTAAAACTATTTAAACTTAGTGAAATTTAATAGATATAGTTAAATAAATAATTGATAAAGTTATTAATGTATACAATGTGTAGTGTTATGATAAGTAATAATTAGATATGAATATTGAATGGTACCCATGAAAGGAAGATTAGAAATCCTTTTGGATTATATATAAAGGTTAATAAAAAAGAACTAAGTTAGATACAGTTTGTCAGCTTCTGCTTTGCTGTTGCTTCAGCTGCCATGAAACGGGGAGGGGGGGCGTGTATGTGGGAGGGATTTAATTGATGTGCTGGAGGAATGTTCTAGGATGTACCAGTCGTTGGGAATTACGCATGCGTACGTGTTTCCCGCCTGCATCAACGGCCTACACATTCCATCTTCGGCCTGTCTTTTTGAAGTTATCTCACACCTGACATTTGAAGGACTTATGATTGGACTGGAGCTTTGATCCTAAGGGGGGGGAACGGGTTTGCCTATATATCAATTGCTTTCGCGCCATATTATTCAGATCTTGCTTCACTACTGCCCGCTTACCATTTATAATTAGTAAAAGTACTTTGGATTTCCAACCCATGGAGTCTCTTAGTCTTCTTTCCTAATTATGGAGTGGAGTGGGCCCTGACAAGAAGCAAGATCTGAATATATCCCTTTCCAGGAGATTTACGTCTGCCGAGAAGGGAAAGAATGTCTTCTCCGACCAAAGAGGAGGAGGGCGCAGCTGGAGGGGATTCCAGTGAACTAGGACCTCCCGACCTTTCTTTACACCAGCCCAGCCCGTCTGACCGACCTCTGCACGAAGATTTATTTCAACTGCAAATTTCCAGTCAGCCTGAACCTTCCCCCCCACCCCGTTGGTCAATTTCAGCGGGGCAAAGAGAGATAGAGACAAGCTGGAATGCTGGGCTCACCCAAAGACCACCTCCACAAACTTCGCTGGAGCCAGGTGCTGTGAGCAAAATTCAGGCGAGTGAAGTCCCTGACTATTGGAACCAAAGGTACTGTGGGGAAAGCAGAGGGGGCGATGAAGGAGAATGGAGAGGCTATCAGCACCGGGGCCCGATGAGAAAACCCCACCGGAGTGAATTACCTGATTATTGGGGTCAAACATTTTTGGAAGAGAGAAGGGGGGAGGAGGAAAGAGACTGGAGAAACTGGCAACGTTACCCACGCCAGGATTCCCCCCCCCCTCGGCCCGCATCTCCCCCTGCGGCTAGAGGTTTCGCTGATCAAAGAGGACCTCCCCCCCAGCCTCCCCCCCGAAGACATCGAATGGCTAAAATCCCTCCCTTGCCTGTACGTTTTAAGGGGGATTCTTCTAGCCTTCCCTCCTTTCTTATGCAAGTTTTTAACTACATGGAAATTTATGGGCGGGACTTTGAATCTGACACTTTAAGGGTCAGAATGATTCTTTTATCTTTGGATGGTGAAGCGGCTACGTGGTCGACTGCTTTGCACATGTCTGGATCTCCCCTCTTGGGGAATTTCAACCGTTTTATGGAGGCTTTCCGTCAACGTTTTGATGACCCATTAACTGAGAAGCGGAACAAATTGAAGTTTTTAACCTTTGACCAGGACGATAGACCTGTCGCCCAATACATCCAGGAATTTCAGTGTCTCTCACAATACATGAGAGGATGGGGGGAGGACGCCCTTCTGGACAGATTTGCCGAAGGGTTGAACGCAGACATTTATCAACAATGTGTCAATCATAACCTGCCAAGACGCTTAATCACGTGGTTTGAGCATGCTGCAGACGCCGAGCTTGACTTAATCCGTCTGCGTTATGCCACTGAAGAAAGAAGGAAGCGGAAGGAGAAGGCTGCCCGGTCCCTCCCCCCTCCTACTACGCAATCGTTCTCCAAACGACGAGGCGACGCAAGAGGGCCCCCTTCTGGCTCCTCCAGGCCGTTAACATGCTTTCGTTGTGGCAAGCTTGGACACACCGCCCCCGAATGCCGGGCAAAACTGCCTCTCTCTGCCCAACCCCCTCCCAGACGTGAGGACAAGCCTGCCAGGGGCCCTGATAAGAAGAAGAAGGAGACAGCGTTCGCTGGGGAAACCAACCCCCCTCCTTTTGCCCAGCCATTAGAGGGTGACGCAGATGCTAACTCCTCTTCTTCTGAAGACTCTGATGACGACACATCGCCTCGCTGGGTGAGTTCAAACAAGGGGCCCCTTCTCATCCCTATTGAATTAAAAGTTCCTCCTGAGGGGACCCCTACCACCCTCCTAGCTTTACTTGATTCTGGCTGTTCCCGATCCATGATCAATCCCGCCATGGTAGAAAAATTGGGTATCAAATTGCGCACTTTGAAAACCCCGATTGTGTTTTGCCAAATAGATGGCTCGATTGCGGGGGGGGGGCCCGCCCATTTTTTTACTGAGCCTTTGGAAATGAAAATGGGTACCCACACTGAATTAATCTCTTTTGTGGTCGCACCTGGCATGGACAGACCACTCATTTTGGGCATCCCATGGCTCCGGAAGTGGAACCCTCACATAAATTGGCGGACAGGCCGCTTGCGTGTTCGCTCGAAGGTGCCTCCAGTGGGGGAGGGCTCTCCGGACCAACCTGACCTCACTGATGTTCCTGAAGTAGCCGCTAGAGGGCAGGAGAGGATTGCAGGAGAGGAAAAAATCCCGAAAGAATATTTGGATCTTAGGGACGTCTTCAGCGAGCGATCTTCGGACATTCTACCCCCCCACAGGCCTACTGATTGCTCCATTGACATTTTACCCGGGGTCAAACTCCCAAAACCCCGCATTTACTCCATGTCACCCAGGGAAATGGAGGAGATGCGTTCTTTCATTGACAAAAATTTGAATCGTGGTTTCATTGAACCGGCTCGACCCAAAGTGGCTGCCCCTGTCCTATTTCGTGAAAAGAAAGATGGGTCTCTTCGTTTGTGCTGTGACTTTCGCAACCTTAACGCAATCTGTACTCAAAACCTCTACCCACTACCACTGATGAAGGACTTGTTAGCGCAACTTGGGAAGGGCCGCATCTTCACAAAATTGGACCTGCGGGAAGCTTACTATAGAGTACGCATTAAGGAAGGGGACGAATGGAAGACCGCATTCAACTGCCCTCTTGGTTGTTTCCAGTTCCGGGTTATGCCTTTTGGCCTACAGGGGGCTCCTGCTGTGTTCATGCAATTCATTAATGAGATCCTCCACGATCATCTCTATAAGGGCGTTATCGTCTATCTAGACGATATCCTCATTTATACTCGCTCTTACGACCACCACGTCAATCTGGTGCGCACTGTCTTGAAAAAACTCCGTGCTGCCAACCTATATGCCAAATTGTCTAAGTGCGAGTTTCACCAAACGACTATTGACTATCTGGGCTACCGTATCTCCTCGAATGGCGTTGAAATGGACCCTGAAAAAGTGAAGGCGGTCACTGAGTGGGACGCTCCCAAAACTCGTAAACAGTTGCAAAAATTTTTGGGTTTCGCTAATTTCTACCGTCAATTTATTCCCTCTTTTGCCAACATTGCTCTCCCTATCACTAATTTACTCAAGACTAAAGGCGACCCGAAGCCTAAACCCAATAAGCCTTTGGACTGGACCATGGAATGCCAGGCGGCATTCGAAAAACTTAAACGCCTTTTTGCCGCTGAACCAGTTCTTAAACATCCTGATCTCAACCAGCCTTTCGTCGTCCAGGCGGATGCCAGTGATGTCGCTGTTGGGGCCGTTCTGCTACAAGCCAATGACCAAGGTAACTTACAGCCTTGCGCGTACACCTCACGTAAACTCACTGACACAGAACGGCGCTGGGCGGTTTGGGAGAAGGAGGCTTTTGCGGTCCGTTGGGCCCTCGCTACTTGGCGCCATTTTCTCGAAGGCTCTAAACACCCATTTGAAGTGTGGACTGACCACAAGAACTTGGAAGCGTTACGCACACCTCGGCGTCTCTCCCCCAAACAGATGCGGTGGGCCCAATATTTTAACCGTTTCAATTTCACTCTCAAGTATATCCCGGGCGGAAAGAACTTCATGGCCGATGCTTTGTCCCGATTACCTCAGTATAATTGTTCCAAACTGAGTATCGTCCAACCGCTCTTGGCAGCTCCGGTACTCACACGTCAGCAGACCAAAGCTCAGGAGGTAGTGCCTCACGATCTACTTTCTGACCTCAAAGCGGCTCTTCCTCAAGACGACTGGTTCCTGGCCCATCGGGACGAGTGCACCATGAGAGACGATCTACCGTGGATAGGTGCTAAATTATACGTCCCCGCTTCCCTACGACTTGTCGTCCTTCGTCGCGCTCATGACTCCAGGATGGCGGGTCATTTTGGATTCGTAAAGACTTTGCACCTTGTAAAGAGACAATTCTGGTGGCCTTCTTTAAAAAAGGACATTGAACTTTATGTGGCCAGTTGCCCAGTTTGCGCTGCCGCCAAAAAGCCGCCGGGGAAACCGCAGGGACTTCTACAGTCTGTCGCACGCCCGGTTGCACCTTGGAAGGAGATTTCTATGGACTTCATTGTTGACCTCCCCGAGAGCCAGGGGCACACCGTCATCTGGGTGGTCACTGATTTGTTTTCCAAGCAAGTTCATTTCGTGCCTTGCCACAAAATTCCTTCCGCCAAGGCATTGGCTAAATTATTTCTTTCCCACATCTACCGGTTACATGGGGTTCCCGACCGTATTATCTCCGATCGTGGAGTCCAATTCACATCTAAATTTTGGAAGGAGTTCCTCGCACGCATTGGTTCCGCCCAAGGCCTTAGCTCCGCCTACCATCCTCAGACTAATGGCGGCTGTGAACGTACTAATTCCGTCCTTGAACAATATTTACGTTGTTTTATCAATTATCAACAGGACGATTGGGTTGACTTGTTACCGCATGCTGAAGTGGCCTATAACAATTCGGTTCACTCCAGTACGGGCTTCACCCCTTTCCGGGTCGTTTACGGCCAGGATTTTGTTCCTATTCCCGAACTGCCTACGGCCCAGCCTCAGGTTCCTTCCGTTGCAGACTGGAGTGAGCGTCTCAGTCGCCTTTGGCCCCTGACTCTTTCCACCTTGGACGCTGCCCATAAGGCTCATAAGAAGCAGGCTGATAAGAAACGCTCTCAGCCCTATGAGTACCACGTTGGGGATTTAGTGTATTTGTCTACAAAATTCTTGCATTCTACACAAAAATCGAAGAAATTGGGTCCCAAATATGTTGGCCCTTTCCCAATTGTGAAAGTTATCAATCCTGTTTCTGTTCGTTTGCAATTGCCCAAGCATCTCAACCGTATCCACCCAGTGTTCCACATTAACCTCATCAAACCAGTTCGGGTGTCCAACCTAAGGCCCGCAGATGACCCTCCGCCTGCTCCGTTACTTGTGGATGGGGAACATCATTTTGAAATTCGTGACATTCTTGATTCCCGTCGGCACCGTAATCGCATCCAATACCTTGTGGCTTGGAAACATTTTCCCCCCTCCCACACTGAATGGGTTGATAAGTCCCACGTTCGTGCGCCCCGCTTACTCCAGAAATTTTATGCTTCTTATCCCGACAAGCCTTGACTTCTCTCCCCTCCCTTTTTCATTTGTTTTGTTATTTGTCTGTTTTGTTTGTGTTTTCTTCCAGGCCTGACAGCCTTTTTCCGGGGGACGGCCGGATGTCAGCTTCTGCTTTGCTGTTGCTTCAGCTGCCATGAAACGGGGAGGGGGGGCGTGTATGTGGGAGGGATTTAATTGATGTGCTGGAGGAATGTTCTAGGATGTACCAGTCGTTGGGAATTACGCATGCGTACGTGTTTCCCGCCTGCATCAACGGCCTACACATTCCATCTTCGGCCTGTCTTTTTGAAGTTATCTCACACCTGACATTTGAAGGACTTATGATTGGACTGGAGCTTTGATCCTAAGGGGGGGGAACGGGTTTGCCTATATATCAATTGCTTTCGCGCCATATTATTCAGATCTTGCTTCACTACTGCCCGCTTACCATTTATAATTAGTAAAAGTACTTTGGATTTCCAACCCATGGAGTCTCTTAGTCTTCTTTCCTAATTATGGAGTGGAGTGGGCCCTGACACAGTTAAAGTCTTGATTATTAGGGGGGAAATGTTTTGATACACGATATAGTTAAATAAAGGAGAGATAATGGTAACAATCTATATATAGGTATGGGTACAACATAAGGCAACTCTATGTAAACTGTAAACAGTGATTTGGAAAGGAGGAACAGAAAATGTTATTATTAAATATTATGGATGTTTAGCTAGAATAGGACATAAGGATTCAGTGTTAATGGAGGATTTTGGAAATAGTAAATGAAATGCCAGTATGTAGTTATGTGGTAAATCTTGGTATATTTTATGATGAAGGATGTTTAAACAATTATAGTCAAATGAAAATGGAGGAATGATGATGGCAACATGTATAAATATCTGAGTTAAAATACTTGAGTTAATATGAATTATGATTGTTGACTGAAGAGATGCACGAAAGTCTTTCTGAAACCAACTGATACACTTTCTACAGTATGTAAAGAAGGATGTGTTGTGTTTGTTTTGAAAATAAAAAATAAAAAAATAAAAAAGGATAAATGGCTATGTTTAGCAAGGATCGGTGGTTTAGATGACAAAATTGACAGAACAAAAAGCATTTGACTAAAGAAAGATTTTAGGCACTCTTTGTAGGACTTTCAGTGCCATTCAGGTTAAATAAGCCCTGTTCTTTTGGATCAACTGATCTACCAAACAGCCAGCAAACCCTCATCAAAATACTCTTCATTGTGGAAGGAGGAGCCACGTCACAATGTTACAACGTGCGGTCTCGACACTCTGAGACCGCCGTTGACACTTTTGCCACTGGGGGAGTCCATTGAGACCTAAACCGTCCCATAGAGACAGTGATCAGGAAGACAAAGTCTTGCTGGTCTCAGGGATATCGCAAAATCCCTGTTAAACCCAAGGGAAGTGCTTCAAGCCCGCTGTAAACAAGCAGACCCTAGGTTGATGAAGTCGGGACGCTCTGGGAGGAAGGAAGTGAAAAGAGAAAGTGAGTCCATCGGTGAGGTATTTTTTCTATTTTGCTAAAGACTGCCCAAAGAAATGTTTCCTTAAAGCCAAATTGATCCTTAAACAAAAGAATTGCGCTGCGAAAATAATCCTAATGGGATCGCTGTGGAAAGGTTTTTTTTTCCCTTTTTCATTGTAACTATTTTTTGTGGATTGAAATGTTCAACAATCTATTGTTGAATTGTTGAAACAATCTAAAAGAACTTTGTTTCCTACAGAAGGTGAAAATTAACTCCCAGTCGGAGGTTCTTTTTTCTGAAACAACGTATCTCTTTCTTTATTTGACTTTACTAACTCTGCAGCTGAAGGGTTTGCAACTTGTTTGCAGAAACTGATAAAAAACCAAGGGCACCAACTGTTTTCACAGGCGCCTCTGAGAACTATTTTGGCAGAGAAAGAAAGAAGGAAGGAAGGAAGGAAGGAAGGAAGGAAGGAAGGAAGGAAGGAAGGAAGGAAATGCGGGGACAGAACCCTTCCCCTTTGAAGAGCATAAAAGAACTTGTGTTTAACTCAACTTAAATAAAATAAAAGCTAAGAGAAGCCTGGAAGTCTAGACTGGCAGTCATTATTGGGTTTTTTTTTCTTTCTCTCTTCTCTTTTGGAAACATGGGTCAATACTTGGATGAGGAAACCTTAACATTCCAAAATATTTTGGCTGGAATTCAAAATCTATTGGAAGGATGTGGGAGAATTGAGAAGAAGCTGGAAAGACTAGTCTTCCTCACAGCAAAAGATGATAGGGTTGGAGCCCCCAAAATTAAAGGGGAGAATGAAGATATAGAAGATAAAGATAAGAAAATACATGAATTTAATAATGGACCTATCCTGTTCATCCTCAACACCTTCATGAAAGTGCTGGGAGAGCTCAACCAGGGATCTATGTGGTGTACCATCAATACACAGAGACTCTGCTCCTCCTCAGATTGTAAGGAAGCTGCTAGTAGTCTGAGCCATTGGCTGGACAGTAAATAAGAAAATGAAGAATGTTTTCCATTGAAGACAATTCTTAGCCTGTGCAAAGCTGGATTGTTTGGCCTCCAAATCCAGGCACAAATTTATTTTCTAAGCCAGCAATGGCGAACCTTTTTTGGCTCACGTGCCGTAAGTGGGGGGAGCGCAGGGGGGTCATGTGCAGGTGTGCAGCACCCATAATGCAATGTGCACCCCCCCAGTGTGCATGCATGCACTACAAGCGCTCCCCCCCCCATTTTCCATGTTTTTTTGCCCTCCCTAGGCTCCAGAGGCTTTATAGGAGCCTGGGGAGGGTGAAAAGAGCCTCCCCTGCCCCCCGGAAGCCCTCCAGAGGCTTCAGGGACCTTCAGGAAGCCTCCGGAGCAGTCAAAACAAACCTCCGAGCAAACCGGAAGTGACTTCTGGTTTGCTCGGAAGGTCGTTTTGAGCACTCCGAAGGCTTGAGGGATCTTCAGGAGACTTCCCTGAAGCCTCCGGAGCAGTCAATACCTCTGAGCAAACCGGAAGTCTGTTCCCAAACTTCCGGTTTGCTCATAGGGCATGTTTTTTTGCGCTCTGGAAGCTTTAGGGAAGCTCATGAAGCCTCTGGAGGGCCTCCCGAGGGCGGGGGAGGCTCTTTTCGCCCTCCTCAGGCTCCTATAAAGCCTCTGGAGCCTGGGGAGGGCGAAAAGCGGCTTTAAAAAAGGGTGAACAGCTGACTGGTGCATGCATGAGTATTGAAGTCTGGAAGGAGGGACGCAACAACCAGGGTGAGCAACTAACTTCTTTACTCACAGGCAACTATGACAGCGATTCCAATGGCCGCGGTGCGCGCCAAGGTATTTATGTTAACATAACAACCAATAGGAACCCGGGACTTGGGCAGCAACTGCTGTCAAGTCCCTGGTCCAATCAAAGGTAACTTTCGGCCGGCAACAGCTCCTGCTGCGTCCCGGCCAATCAGGAAGCAGCAGGCTGTTGCTGGCCTCCGAGAAAGTGCTGAAGCAACAATAACTAGCTGAGCCTACTTTACATGGCTCATGAATATTTAACACCCCTTCCCCCCAGCTCCGCGCATGCTCTCCGGGTGGAGCATGTGTAGTCCTGTAAATAGGCGGGGCGGCGCCGGACCCGCCCCGACCTTCACAGTTCTACAGGAGTCGGCGGCGGAGGTGGACCTGCTTGTAGTAGCTCCTCCCTGAAGGGAGTGCAGCTCCAAGGCACGCCCTCTCGAGAAGGCCCAGAAGGCGGACTCAACAACAATGGTAAGCTGGGACGAGGTGGCGCGTCCATAACAACAGTGTTAGGCATGGGAGGAGTGTTACTGGGGAAGGTTGGAGCAATAGGTGGGCCCTTTTCTGCGGCGGCTTGAGTGTTCTGTTGGTGTTCCCTGCAGGGGGCGCTCGGGCAGGCTGGGCCTGGTGTGGAGAAGGCCCGAGGATGCAATTCTTCGGTTTGAGCTCCTGGCAATTGAAAGGCGAGGCCTGGTTCAGCGAAGGCCTCATTCGGCAACCCCGGAAGGGCGGTGTTGTCTTCGGCAGAGTCCGGGTTGCCAGCCGGTGGCGGAAGGCGCCTCCTTAATTGATCCAGGTGGCGCCTCCATTGGGATCCATCAGCCAGTCCGACCCTAAAAGAACAGGGGCCTGTCAGGGCGGTTATGGTGGCCGGAACCCATTGAGTAGCCCCTGAGAATGCGCGGGCCCAGACTGCGTCCCCCAGCTTAAACGAACGGGGAGGGAGAACCCCCAGGTTGCTCGGCTGATCCCCTGAATAGAGCGGGTGAAGCCTATCCAGGGAAGTCCGCAGACGCCGGCCCATCAAGAGCTCCGCGGGGCGTCGGTTGGTTGTAGGGCAGGGAGTGGAATGCTGGCTTAGCAGGTAAGCCGCCACTCTCGCCTGCCAGTCGCCCCGGTCCATTCAGCCCAGGGCCTCCTTCGCTGAGCGACCGCCCGCTCCGCCCGGCCATTGCTGGTCGGGTGGTACGGGGCTATGGGCGCATGCCGGATCCCTTGCTCGGCCAGGAACTCTTGAAATGTGGTGGACATAAATTGGGGCCCATTGTCTGAAACTACTAGGTCCGGCAACCCATGTGTTGCGAATAGCCTTCTCAAGGCCCGGACCGTACTCTCAGCCGTGGTGGAGCCCATCAGGACCAGCTCCACCCAGCGAGAGTAGGCGTCTACCACAATCAAGAAATTCTGGCCGTGGAAGGGACCAGCGAAATCAATGTGGATGCGTGACCATGGGCCTCTCGGAGCCTCCCACTCGCGAGCAGGCCTGGCGGGGGGATTGGGCCTGGACTGTTGACAAGGGGTGCAGCGGCCTACATAGGCCGCTATCTCTGAGTCCAGCAAGGGCCACCAGACATAGCTACGGGCTAACGCCTTCATCCGCGCTATGCCTGGGTGATCCTTATGGAGCAGAGACAGAACTTGTGGTCGAAGTGCTGCAGGGATCACTACCCGATCCCCCCAAACGAGACACCCCACGTGGAGGGAGAGCTCCGCTTGTCTCGATTTAAAGGGCCGGAAGCCCTCTGCCACCTTGTCTGTGGGCCATCCCCTCAAGACCCAGGAAGCGACCTGGGAGAGGATTGGATCGGCCTTAGTGTAGGCCGCGACATCCGCGGCAGAGATGGGGAGGCCGGAAGACGCGATGGTGAGGATAGAGAGGCTGGGCACCGGGGCGGTATCGGTCTCCGGCAGGGGGCAGCGGCTCAGGGCATCAGCGTGCCCTAGCTGCTTGCCCGGACGGTACTGCAGCGTATATGAGTACGCCGCGAGGAACTCCGTCCATCGTGTCATGCGGGGGGAGAGGATGGGGGGGTCGGCTTGTCACCCGCCAGAAGCCCAAGGAGTGGCTTATGGTCAGTGACAAGAGTGAAGGGCCGACCATAGAGGTAATCGTGGAACCTCTTAATCCCAGACACTGCAGCCAGAGCCTCCTTGTCGATCTGGCTGTAATTTCGCTCCGCCGAGGAGAGTGTCCGGGAATAAAAGGCCACCGGGGCCTCCGAGCCATTCGGGAGGACATGGCTCAGGACCGCCCCGACCCCGTAGGGGGAGGCGTCACACGCCAACGTCAGAGGCATCCTGTCATTGTACTGAATCAGGACTGCCGCTGACGTCAGAGTCTCTTTGACAGCCGCGAACGCATGCGCTTCGCGGCTCCCCCAGCGCCAGGCCGCGGATCGGTCGAGCAACCGATGGAGCGGCTCGGCTAGTGACGCCTTGTGAGGTATGAAGGGGGCGTAGAAATTCAGGAGCCCTAGGAACGCCTGCAGCTCCGCCTTGGAGGTGGGTGCCGGGGCGTTCCTAATAGCTGCAACCTTTGAAGGCGTGAGGTGGATGCCTTGGGCGTCAATCATGAAGCCCAAGAATTCCACCTTAGGGACAGCAAACGAGCATTTGCTGCGCTTAAGTTTTAGGCCCGCGCCCCTGAAACGACTGAGGACCTTCCTGAGTATCTCGATGAGTTCTGAGCGGCTGGAAGCAGTGATCAGAACATCATCGAAATACGGTACAACGCCCGGTAGCCCATGGAGCAGCCGCTCCATGAGGCTTTGGAAGATCCCCGGGGCTACCGAAACGCCGAATTGAAGGCGGCGACAACGGAAAGCCCCACGATGGGTGATGATGGTCTGGGCAGCCGCCGCATCATCATCCACCGGGAGCTGTTGATAGGCCTGCGCCATATCCAGTTTGGCGAATGTGCAACCCTGCCCCAGGGAGTGGAGCAGGTGTTGCACTACAGGGACTGGATAGGGGTTTGCCTGAAGGGCCAAGTTGATCGTCGACTTGTAGTCGGCACAGATCCTCACCGACCCGTCCGGCTTGATTGGGAGGACAATGGGTGTCTCCCAACGAGAATGGTCCACGGGCTCGATGACTCCCTGCGCCAAAAGTTTATCAAGTTCGGCGTCAACCTTGGCCCTCAAGGCAAAGGGCACCCTGCGGGCTTTCAGCCTAATGGGAGCAACCTGGGGATCGAGGCTCAGAGAGATGGAGGTGCCTTTATAGCAGCCGAGCTGGCCATCGAAGACATCGGCAAATTCTTTTAATATGTCTTCTATGGAAGAGGGGACAACCCGATGCACCCCCCCAATGGACAATCCCAGGGCAGGAAACCAATCCAGGCGCAAGAGGGCCGGTAGGTCGTCCCTAACAATTAGGATGGGCAATTTCCCTTGGAATGGCCCGTAGCGCACTGAGATAGGGAAAGAGCCCAGAGTGGGAATTAATTTCCATTGGTAGTCCCGCAGGGAAACCTCAGAGGGCAGCAATTGGCTCAGGGGAACTTTTGGACAGAGGCGGGAGAAAAGGGACCAGGGCAAGAGAGACCGGGAAGAGCCGGAGTCCACCTCCATCCGGCAAGGCTGACCTTCCAGCTGGACGGAGGCTGCGACCTTCCGGGCTCCCGCAGCGGCTTGGTTAGCTAAACAGTCAGAAGCGTTTGGCTGACAGGTGGAGTAGCAGTCTTCAGCCCGCCGAGCGGACCGCGGCTGCTGGCGGCGCGGCTGCGCCTGGGACCGGACCGTAGGTTGCAGGAACGACGGTGCCGGCAGGAGGGCCCTGCAAACTTTAGCCAGGTGGCCTTCCCCTTTGCATCTGAGGCAGATAGCGGTGCGGAACGGGCAGGCCGTGCGGTTGTGACGGCCGCCGCACCCTCGGCAGGGCACATTCGTACCGGGTTGCGCTGCTGACTGCGGCTTGGGCTTGCGCTTAGGTTGTGCCCTCATTTGTCCCACAATGTCTTCCTCTGGGTCCTCGAAGGGCGACTCGTCATCAATCATATGGGTTTGCGTTGGTGGCTCCGGAGGTGGCCGGTCAGGCGCAGCAAGCTGTAACCGCTCGATATCGGCCGTGGACTGCTCCGAGAGCTCGGCTGCTCTGGCAGTCTCCACGGCCTGGAGCAAGGTGATTTGGTGGTTGCGGAACATGCGGCTCCGCAGGTTGACGTCGCGGACCCCGCACACAAACTGTTCCACAAGATTCTCCTCTAAATTAGAAAAGTCACATTGAGCGGCCACCGTGCGGAGCGACTCGAGAAATTGACTAATAGATTCGTTTTTCTTCTGGACCCGGCGGCGAAATGCAAAGCGGCGTGCGATGACGGATGGGGTGGGGGCGTAGTGGTTTTTTAGTCTTGACATCAGTTCGTCCCACCCCAGCTTGTACGCTGGCCTCGGGGCGGCCAGGGCTCTTGCAGAGGCGAACATTGTGGGTTCGCAACAGGAGAGGAAGAAGCTGCACTTTTCTTCCTCAGTCTGTGCCTGGTTTTTTGAAGCTATCAAGTAGCATTCAAACCTCTCCATAAAACCCTCCCAGGATTCTCCGGCAGAACCAAAGGGGGCAAACAGAGGGAGCGCAGAAGTCATCTTGACAGAGACGGATGAAGGGAGAGAAGAGGGGGAAAAAAATTCTTTTCTTCTTCCAAGCAGTGTTCGTTGCCGGTCTTGCGCGGCGGCAGCTAACTGCCCCTCTCTCTCTCTTTCACCCTAGCGTCGCGGAATCGCCGATCCCATCCTTGTCGCCAGTATTGAAGTCTGGAAGGAGGGACGCGACAACCAGGGTGAGCAACTAACTTCTTTATTCACAGGCAACTATGACAGCGATTCCAATGGCCGCGGTGCGCGCCAAGGTATTTATGTTAACATAACAACCAATAGGAACCCGGGACTTGGGCAGCAACTGCTGTCAAGTCCCTGGTCCAATCAAAGGTAACTTTCGGCCGGCAACAGCTCCTGCTGCGTCCCGGCCAATCAGGAAGCAGCAGGCTGTTGCTGGCCTCCGAGAAGGTGCTGAAGCAACAATAACTAGCTGAGCCTACTTTACATGGCTCATGAATATTTAACAATGAGCACTGGTCAGTTGACAGGGCAGCGCCTCGTGTGCCCTGACAAATGGCTCTGCGTGCCACCTCTGCGTGCCATAGGTTCGCCATCACTGTTCCAAGCTAATAGGGCCTTGGCTAATTATTCTTTCAGAAGACTTTTTACTTGGAGACGTTTCTATATTTCGACTAGCCTGGTATTTGAATAATCTTAACTATAAACCATGTATTTTTCTTATTAATGATTGTAAATGAAGCATTGGAAAAATGGAAATTTGCTACTTTGAACATTGAAATATTTTTCAGGTTCTTAGCACAAATTCAACTCAAATAATTACAAAAGGGGCACCATTTAGGATAGGGGGTAGGGTAGGGTATGGTAGGGTAGGGTAGGATAGGAAGGTTAGAATAGTTTAGTTGGAAGGGACCTTGGAGGTCTTCGACCCCAACCTCCTGCTTAGGCAGGAAACTCTATACTGTCATGTTACCCCTAGTCCTTCTTTTCATTAAAAAAGACATACCAAATTCCAGCAACCATTCTTTATATGCTTTAGCCTCCAATATACTTTATTGGTCTTCTCATCTAGGGTGGACAGGTGCTCACTTACTTATTTTAACTTGTGTTCCTAATCTGTTTTTTGTGGTGCTGCTTTTGATAAGTTGGACTGTTTTTTTCCTTTGTGTAAAGGCGGATGAAAAACATGAGTTAAGTAGTTCTGCTTTCTCCCTGTGCTTGTCACCTTCTTCCCATTTTCTGCCACCAAAGGATCAATTGTGTCCTTGACTTCTTTTTAGGTTTAACATGTTGAAAGACACTTTTTTTGTAACAAACATTACTTCATTAGCTTTCCTCACTTCATCTTTGCCTTAGTTATGTGCCCCTCTTTCCCTTTTTTTTACTTGTCCTTTTTGTCTTTCAATTTATCAGAGTTCTTTATGCAGACATGCTGATTTCTTTTGAGAGCTGTTATTTTTCTTCTTCATTGGTTTTGTGCTAGACTGAGCTTTTATAATCTCACTTCTCAAAATTTCCCAAGCTTCTTGAGTTGTTTTCTCTTGAAGATTCTCATCCATGGAATAATTCCCAAACTATCTCTAAGTTTATTGAAATTAGCTCTTTTAACATCGAAGACTTTGTTCTATTGCTTGCATAATGTGGAATTCCAGTATTATATTATCACTCCCCCACGAGATTCGTTCTATCATTTCATCACTGTTAGTGAGAATTAAGACCAATCTGATTGAGTCCCTTCTCTACTTGTTGGGAAACAAAGTTGTCTTGATAGGTTTATCAAGAATCTGTTTGACCTTCCACTTGGTGCAGTTTGTCTCTCAGGATGTCAGGGTAGTTAAAATCCACCATTACTATTCTGATGTGCTTCCTATTTACTCTGGTTTGGTGGCCTATACCAATGTTATCCCCCCCCCACCCCAATATTGACCCAATTCAAGGCAGTTTTCAGCATTGTTGTGCTCTATTTCTGTAGAGAAGTATTTCCTATATATAGTGCAACTCTACCACCTCTTTCATTTGGTCTATTTTTAAAAAAATAACTTAAATCCCTCTAGCTGTATGTTTCATTTGTAGGTTTCATCCCATCAAGTTTCCATAATGGCAACAATATCATGTTTGCCCTCATTTACTTAAATTTCTAATTCACCTTGTTTATTCCTCATACTCTGTGCATTGGTATATACACATTTGCGTCCATTTTGACTGACCCTGTGATTACTGTCTACATAACCTGTGTTGTGTCTGACTTCCCCTACTTTCTCACCACCTGTTTGATGGCAGATTCTATGGCACTCACGATTAAATGCTTGATTTTGCTTGACAGCAAGGTTGATATTCTTACCCACACAAACATCTATGTTATATGCACTATATTAATCTATTAATTTTAGATTGTTGGGGACAGAAATGTTCTGTATCAATTAATTCTCTGTCGCCATTGTTTAGTTTAAATGTTTATCCAGAGAAACTGTAAATTTAATGCCATGTAATCAATTTGTTTGATGGACGCAAACTATCTCTTTTGTACAGTTTTTCATAGGACAAGCTGCAGACATCATGACTAATATAAAGAATTCTGTAAAACATTATTTATTGAAAAGTTGGGAGAATAATTAGCAAAAAGAATTTTGTTTTTAAAGTATTAGTCTTAAAAAAAATCCTAAAAGGAATATCCAACCAAAAGAAAAGGGAAAAATGGCAGGAGACAGTACAGGTTGTCCTCAACATACAACATGTTTTAGGGATTTACAACGACAGTGACAAAAATGACTTATGCCCGTTTTTCATACCTACGACTGTTCCAGCATCCCCATGGGCACATGATCAAACTGAATCACATTTATGACAGATGCAGGATCCCAGGGTCATGTGATCCCCTTTTGTGAACCTTTGACAAGCAAAGTCATTAGGGAAGCCACTTAACAACCACCATACTTCTAACCTCCGTGGTTCACTTAACACCTGTGGCAAGAAAGGTCGTAAAATGGGGCAAAGTTCACTTAACAAATGTGTCACTCAACAACAAAAAATTTAGGCTCAATTGTGGTCCTAAGTCAATGACTACCTATAATATGTACAATGGCTGATTTCCTGAGGGAAAAAATAGAAATCTAATAAATCAAAGTTATTTTCATACCTGAGTTGGAGGTTCAATCATGGTTTCCGCTCCCCCTAAACAAAGAGTCGACTTCCTTCTATGCTTCCCTGTGAGGGAGACAGAATTTCAAAAGGCATAATTAACAAAATGGGAGGAGGTTTGCTATAGAGGAGAGGACACAGAGAAGATGAGAAAGTTAGGATTTATCAGAGTGGAAGGACCTTATATTACCTCCTGAGGTATCCTGAATTGGATTTTCCTGAGGGATCCCCCTGAAAGACAGTTCTTGAGGGAGATTTGACAGATGCCTCTTTCTCTCAGCATCTCTGATCTCCATTGCGAAGGACTTGAAATAGGATCCAGGGAAAAAAGAATTAATGGACATTACATATCATGAAGTGGTGTGTAACTCTACTTAAGACCTGATAAACTGCCAAAGATTTTTCAAATCTCAAAGGAATTTCAAATACATGTTTGAAATGTAAATAGTAGAAAGGAACTTTTTACCAAATCTGCGGGACTTGTAACAAAGCAAAGAAATACTGGGATAAGATTTATATTGTACTGCAGAAGATTCTCAAAGAGGGAATGAAAATCAAACCGGAGACTTTTCTTTTAGGTTTAATAGAAAAAGGGATGGAAAAACAATCTGGAACTTCGCTGTTATATATGTTGAGAGCAGAAAGGATGCTCTTTGCAAAGCGGACGGATATTTTAATAGCCACAAAGGAGAAGTCGTTGGGAAAACTGATGGAAGAGATGGAAAAATTAACTGCTTAAGTTAAAGAAAAGACCAAGCCAATCTTGCTTCTACTTTGGAACCAATGCTGGGTTTTGTTCTTGAGATCGAAAAAATTGAAACTTTGATTGAGTTTTGTTGATTACATAAGTTTGTTGTTATATAGAATTTGCTAATACATATTAAGTATGTAAATGTAAGACATTGAACTTGTAATGTTACCATTTATTCGACTGTGCTAAAAACATTCAGATTTTCAATGATTTTCTTTTTTCCCATTTACCCTACACTTCTTTCACTTCCTTTCCCCCTTTCCTACTATTTTCATTTTCTTGCATTTTATATCTTAATAAACCTACAAAAATTTGATACAAAAATCTGAACATATTATTATATTCAGGCCCAAGAAGAAGTCCTCTCACCGGCAACTCAACCTGCTCCTTCTTCTCCTCCGGCTGGCTCAGGAGGAAGCCTTCCACCAGGGCCACCGCCTGGGAGCTGGTCTCTGCTCCACACTCCCGCACCCAGCTCTCCATCTGCAGGGGCAGAAGGGCCAGGAACTGCTCCAGAACAACCAGGTCCAGCATCTGCGCTTTTGTGTGCTTTTCTGGTCTCAACCATCGACTGCAAAAGAAGTGGAGCCGACTACAAAGTCCTCGGGGACCCTCATCCTCCTGATATTGGACGCTCCTGAAGTTCCAGGCCTGAACTTCTGAAATGATGGTTCCTTCTTCCAGCATCTTCTGCCCATTTCTTGCCCAGATCTCCCCACGGATTCCAGACTGGGCATCGGAAGGGCCTTTTCCACTTCCCTCACTTGCTAAAGGAAGGCCAGCCATTTTCTCTCTGTAACACAATTCCAAATGGGTGCAATGAAACCTGTGTATTTCCAAATGCTTTTTTAATTCATAGCAATGTTCATTTAGCCATGGGAATACCAGAACAAGCCATTAAGCCCCGTTTGCCAAAGGGATCATTTTTTTCTCTACATGAAGATCAACAAATGGCCTCAATTTTGCAATTGTCTTATAGAAGAACGAATAAATCTAAGCTAGTAGATCAGATCATTTATCAACACTCATCCCCACAGAAGGAAGCATTTTTCTGACCTGTAAAGTGGTGACTTTCAGCAAGAAGATTCAGTCCATATGGTCCATTTCTCTTTCTTCCTTCACGCAGGGGGTCAGGTTCACACAATGTGTCCTAAGCACAAACAGGTCAATCAAATCCAGGCGTTCAATTCCTATGAAATATAAAGGATTAAATGCACACAACTCAATACGATGACGTGATTGACTACCTTCCTCAAACAAATTGAGTTGCAAAAGGCCCCAAGCTGAGTTTAGTGTCATTCAGCACAGAGTGAGAATTAAAAGTTGTTTTTACTTCCTGCTTGAGTTTTGCCATACAAGCTCCCCCTCTCCCCTATGCAGGAGCTATTCTCACGAAATGGGGCGCTCCCTTTCCTTTCTGGGATCTGGAATTCTTCCTGAGGGCAGCATGCATCTTCTGGAGCTCTCCTTTGTTATCACCATGGAAAAGGGCGGCAGAGAAACATGGGAATCTGGGGTCTCCCGCTCCTAGGATTGACTTGGTATATATATGCACTCTCTCTCTCTCTCTCACACACACACACACACACACAAACACACACACACACAAACACACACACAAACACCTACCTTTGCCACCTCTTTCCTTCAAAACGTCTTTGCAGCCTTTTTAACTGCCTGCGAAGCATAAAAGGTTAAAGAGAGAGAGTCCAGCAGCTAGAAAGGCAAGACCTAGTGACGTCACTGCCTTTCCAACCTGCAACAGCGGCTCAACGCTGAAGCGCATGCGGTTCCTTTCTCTTCGCAGAGGGAGCCTCGGATGGGTTTTCTGTGCATGGAAGGTATTCATGGAAAAAGGAGAGATGGTGCATTTCCCATGCAGGGCCAGGAGGGGGCTCTCTTGAGAAAGCCAGGAAGCCTTCTCAACCTCCTTTGGACAATGTTATAATTTACTAAAGAATTTTGTATTTAAAGTAGTGGTTTGTTTAAAAAGAAAATTCCTAATAACAATCTCACTTAAATTTCTGTTGTTCAGTAACAAAAGAAAGAGTAAACCCCCAAAAAGGGGTAAACAAGAAAGGTACTATTTCTACTAGCTTCACTTTCTGAAGGAAAGGCATAATACAAATAATTTCCTCCGCTTACTTTACTTGGAATTTTAACCTATTTCAGCTCTGCCATAGGAAGGGTCAACTTCTTTCTACTCGTCCTTGTGAGGGAGATACAATTTTAAAATGTATAATTCGTAAAGTAGGAAGAATTGCTCTATAGAAGACAGAGATGAAATGGTTGGGATCTCTATGGGGAACAGGAGGACCTTATATTACCTCCTGAATTGTCCTTACCTGGATATTCCTGAAAAATCCTACTAAAAAAAAAACAGTTCCTGGGGGAGATTTGATGGAAGCTTCCTTCAGTGGTGCGTTCCAATTTTTTTACTACCCGTTTGCTCGTGTGCGCGAATGTGCTCGTGTGCGCTTGTGCACATGCCCAAAAGTGTCTGGGTGGGTAGGCGGAGCCTTCCGCCACCACTACTACCAGTTTGCACAAACCAGGAGCAACCCACCTCTGGCTACCTTCTCTCTGATCTCCATAGAGAATGGTTTGAAATGGTAGACAGAAGAAAAGAAGAAGAAATGGACATCAGACACCTCATCTCATGCTCCTCCTCAAATTTGCATATGACACCAAGCTGGCAGGAGCAGCCAACACCCAGAAGACCAGTTGAAGATCCAAAAGATCTTGGCAGACTTGAACAATGGGCCCCATGCAACGAAGTGAAATTTAATTTAGAGGAAAGCAAAGTTTTACACCTGGGCAGGAAAAACCAAAGGTACAAGTACAGATTACGTGAAGCCTGGCTCAAAAACAATAACTGTGAGAGGGACCCTGGTGTTTTAGTGGACGATCAGTTAAACGTGAGTCAGCAGTGTGTGGCAGCAGCCAAAAAAGATAATACAATCCTTGGTTGCATAAACAGAGGCATAGAATCAAAATCATGTGATGTATTAGTATCACATTCTAAAGCCTTAGTAAGGCCACAGCTGGAATACTGCAACCAGTTTTTATCACCACATTATAAAAAAGATGTTGCAACTTTAGAAAAAGTGCCAAAAAGAGCAACTAAGATGATTAAATGCCTGGAGACTAAAACACATGAAGGATTTGGATTTGATTAGTGTTGAGAAAAAGGTCTGGGAGGGACATGATAGCAGCATTCCAGTTTTTGTGAGGCTGCCACAATGAGGTGGGGGTCAATTTATTTTGCAAAGCACCAGAGTGCAGGACAAGAAACAATGGATGGAAACTAAGCAAGAAGAGAAGCAACCTGGAAATAAGGAGAAACTTCCCAATAATGAGGACAATTAACCAGTGGAAAAGCTTGCCTTCAGAAGTGGTGGGTGCGTCTGTTTCATCACTGGATGTTTTTAAGAAGAGACTGGACAGTCACTTGTCTGTAATAGTATAAAATCTCCTGCTTGAGATTGGACAAGACCTCCAAGGTCCGTTTTAGCTGCATTCTGATGGATGGATGGATGCTTACTCTCCCACATTTTTCTAGTTTACCAAGAAGCAGGTTGTGATCTACTTTGTCAAATGCCTTGCTGAAGTCTACTTCCACAGCATTATGCTGGTCTTCTAATTTAGTCACTTTGTTAAGGAATGAAATGATTGGTTTGGCGTGATGCTTTTAACAACCCTTTGCTAGCTACTAGTTTTAAATTTATTTGTTTATAGATTTTCACAGATCTGTTTTTTCTTTTATTATTTGCAGCATCTTCCCAGATATTGGCGTTAGACTGATTGGTCCTTAATTCCTTGGGTCTGCCCCCCCCCCTTTTTTTTGAAGGTGGGAACCACATCGGCCTTTTTCCAATCCTCTGGCAGTTCTCCAGTGCTCCAGATTTTTTAAAGATATGGTACAATAGTTCTGAGATAACATCTGCCAGCTCCTTCAGAACTCTGAGATGTTATCCATAAGGTCCTGGTGATTTATACTGGTATCTCTTGGATAAGTTTATTATTTCTCATGCTGCCGTTGGTTCTTTGGAGAATAGATTGATCTCTTCTTATCCGTGGCAGCCCCTCAGTATTGAAAGGCTTCTGTCATCCCTAATCCTTCTCTTCCTTAGATTAGACCTATCCTGTTCCTGCATCTGCTCTTCATGTTTTAGTCTCCTGTCCCCTAATCATCTTTGTTTTTCTTCTCTGCACTCTTTCTGGAGTCTCAATATTTTTGGGGGATCATGGTGATCAAAACTTGATTCCAAGTGTAGTGTTACCGGTGCAGTCTAAAGTGGAACTAACCCTTCTCATGATCTTGATACTGTCCCTCTGGTGATGCATCCTAGGACTGCATTAGCCTTTTTGGTAGCTGCAGCACAATGCTGGCTCATATTTAAGTGATTATCCCCCTAAGACTCTAGATCCCTCTCACAGTTACTGCTGTTAAGACAGAGACTAGTACATTTGTTTTTTTTTTTCTTCCCTAAGTTTTTTTATATGGAAAGAAAGTTTATGGGTCACAATCAAATGATATACTATTTGGCAGTCCAAACCTAGAAATAATTTCTTCCAATAGGATGTTTACTACTTCATGATCTTTATTTGACCTGCAAGAAAAAGCCTCAGGCCATCCTGTGAAGATACATTCTAGTCCCAAAACATACTTAAAACCTTGCTTTCTAGGTAATTCAGTGATGTCTATTTCTCAAATTTTCCCTGGGTAGTTGCCATTAAGTTGGACTCATAGGGGTGGGCGCCTGTCTACTTTTGTATTATTTCTGGCACAAATCAGGGAAGGAGCTACATCTTGGAGATAGCAGAATAGAGATCCTTGCCTACTACACATAAAATCTACTAGTGCTGTTGACCCCCAATGTGTGCCAGCAAGTATTTGTTATAAAAGAATCCTTAGAGGTGTATCTGGTAGAATAAATTTGTTCTCTACCCTCCACCACACATCATTCCCCTCCATGCCTCCGATAAACTTGGCCCATGCCCTGTCTCCGGGTGTATAAGAGGACGGGGAAGTGGGTATGGATGGAGACATTGGAATTAGGGAAGCTGTTCATTCTGAGTGTCATAGGACAGCTTCCTTAGCAGCCCTATCTGCAGCCCGGTTCCCTTTCGCATAAAGGATGTCTTTCTTAGAATGCCCCTTGACATGTATAACTGGTACTTTTGGCTGCCAGACTGTTTCCAATAATTCTAAAATTCTTGAACCACCATTACTCACCATATCTCATCTGGGGGAGGGTGCCTCATTTTAGGGCCATTTTTTTCTTCCTCAAAGGACAGTGTAACTCCCATTTGCATAGGATCACACCCCAAAAGGGAACTGGGCATTCAGGCATGTCTTGGGACATTTTTGTAGTCAGTGGCCTTTTTTCTTTTCTTTTCACCAAATTCATTGACCTCTGCTTTAGTATTATTTGACAACGCAACTGTCAGCAATTCAGCTTTATGTTGGGTCCTGTCCTCTTTCTTTCTTCACAAAGATCTTTCATGCAATTTCCATTTATTCAAGCCACACAGACCTTTGTGGCTTTCTTTTCTTGCTAATTGGAAGGCTCTTTCTCTGACTGGGCATGGATTCTATCTATTTGGCCCCTTCTCGACAATTCTTCCGGCAAGTCCCCTAGCCTCCCACTCTTTCTGTCTTTCTTCTCTGAAATTTGAGCCCAATTAACATACATTTTGTATGCTTATTTCACAAGTTCAGAGATGCCTTTCCTGGCCCCCCCTTTTTGTCTTCTGTATTTTATTTATTTGTTTATTTACCCTAATGTCATCTGCAGAGTGACCAATGAAGATCATATTGATCATTCTCTTACTTTCTTCAAGCTCAGGATCTAATGTGGTATTTTGCCTAAAGGTTTAATAAATGCATTCTAGGATTTCCTCTGGATTTTCATCCTGTTTCTGTTGAATTTAATAGATCTTCTCTAAATTCTTAACTTTTGTTGAATCCTAACAAAACTAAGGTCCAATAGTTTTTCAGCTGAATGGACTAGGTTCCCAATCTGGTTCCTTCAGTAACCATGTCCAGTCTGGAATTTTTTTCCATGATCCTTCTGCAAAGGCTTATTCATGGTTATCTTCACCAGCCTTCTTTTCTCTGGGGTTAATAAAATTTCCATCAGAATTTATATCAGCTCAAGCAGACTGGTGAGTTCAGAAAAATGGATGCAAAAAAGGACATGCATCTCATCTGGATTTTCTCTATAAGCAGGGATTTGATTTTTCCAATTATATAAATTAGCCATTGAGAATGGAGCATATCCACACCTTATGTAGCTCCCACTCAGCTTCTGGCAATAAAATTTTCCTTAGGGGCAATTTGAGTTTTTGTCTCAACTTCTCCCTTGGACCAGGTTTGTGGTCCACTTGATTTGTTCCTCTTATAACCTTTTTTGGTTTCCTTCCTCCTGGCCCCATCTTATTGGATCGTTTGTTCATTCTTACCAATATCTGATTCCACTTTTTGTCTCCCTGGGTCTCCTACCCCTTCAGTGTCAACCACTTCATGTTAAGGCTACACAGGTGGAGGGCACTGATCTCAGAGACACACTCTCTCTTTCTCTTTTTAAACACTTAAACATATCAACAAAGACAAACATGCAAGCTAAAACATTGAGACTCTCTCTTTTTCTTTTGTTTCTTATCTCTTATCTATGTCTCTTTTGTGGATTCATATGGTGGTTTGACTAGGAGGGCAAAATTCAGTATCCATATTCTACAATACTCTGCTACAACCAAAAACCCCTCATAATTGTCTCCTATTAGTTGGTTTTGTCATTAAATCAAATCATTTAAACACACAATAACTACAAGGATGAAACTTTTCTCATGTCCTTTTGGATTGGAGACATCTTAGTTTCAATTACCTTGGGGATGCACAAAGACTTAGACACTCCTAAGAATTTTCAACAGACAGTACATCAAATTAATCAAGTCCAATTTACCAAGATCTTCCCATTCAATAGGCTTTACCTTTTTTTTTTACCTGCTAAATTTCTTACTTTTGCTCAAAGTTATGCCCGATGTTTTATCTCCTTATGCACTAGATTGTTAATACCTGTCTCTGCCCTGGGGTGTTCCATAATTTGGACTTCCCAGCCACGCTGGCATATTTTTAAAAGTCCAAATTCTTGATCTCCCAGCCCACGCTGGCATATTTTTAAACATAAAGATGTATGGAGACTTTCATTAACACATCATTTGCATCTTGATTCATCTCATGGTGACCAAAATCTGAGGCCCTACAGAAAGGCACCCCAAATCTTGGCACAATGTCTTTTAGTACACACAAAACCAAGAGATCTCTAAATCCCGATTTCTGGGAATATTCTGAGGAAATCTATTAGCCACACAGCACCTGGGAGCCCTGTAGAAGAACTTCCAAAGGAAGTTTCCATCCTGTCTTTGGGTTGTTTTTTCACAACTGAGACAGGCTGCAGCAACATGATTAACAACAGCATATGTGTCTCTAACTACCGATCCCTGCAAACAACCTCCTTGAGGCTTGTGCAATGGGGGTGAGGGTAATTTCTCTGCCATAGACTTTCCTAAAACTTTTCTGAAGGTTTTTTCAACACGTATTGGAGGGGCGTTCGAGGAACGCTCCCCAACCTCCCATGTTCTATTTCTAACACACTTTTGCTGACCTGCGGCCCCGGGAGCTCACGGCCACTAACAGGAAATGCAGCAGATTAACCTTCCACGCAAACCTAGAGCCTCATTAGGATACGCCAGTTCTGTTTGGAAGGGACGCTATCCCGGGCGCGATCTGGCGAGGGAGTTGGACAGTAGTGATTTTTAAGTTTCTCCAAAAGCATCTCCCAAGGCATTAAGTGTACGGACTGAGGGGCCACTAAAGCCCTGGCTGTTTCAAACTACTCGTGGCCACAGGCGCTGAGAAAATAGCCTCTTTTATGGCCACTAGACAAACCAGTGAAGTTGTTTGCCTCCAGGAAGCACTCAAACCGCTCAAGGTAAGCATCCCATTTTTCAGAGGCCGGGCTGAATGTCATGAATGCCGGTAGGTTAGCCATCCTTAGAAGGACGGAACGTGAGGAATTAGTCTTGGACCGACGTCTCGTCATCAGTGACTTGAGCAGAGGTGGGTTCCTACCAGTTTGCACCTATTCGGTAGAACCAGTTCATCAAATCTACCAAACCGGTTAGAAGAGGTTCCACCAGTTGACCCGGAAAGCAGGCCACATCTACAGAAGAGGTTCCAAAAATTTTTGAAACCCACCACTGGTCCTTGGATATGATTATTCTACACTATCATGCTCATATTTATAAAACTCAGTGCCTCTGTGAAAGGTAAGGATGACTACTGTATTTGTGCTGCAATCAGAACATTGCATGTGTTGAAGTTGTTTTAACGCAAACCAAAGATGCCTTTTAAAAAACAAGTTTACATCATATTCTTATGCATGCCAGTGCTGTGTGTGAGGTAATTTAAGGTGGTTCTGACAAGTGTCGTCGGCATCTTTATATCTGGTCACATGGGCGGCAAGCCACTCCCATCCGGTCACATGGGCAGCAAGCCACTCCCACAAAGGAGGCCCCACCCACAGAGTAGGTTTGAACAATTTTTGAAACCCACCACTGGACTTGAGGCAGCTCCAATAGTTACTTCGCTTCTTTCTTTTACCTCAGACCTCGTTGCCAGTGTTCTGTAGGGAGAACGAGGCAGACAGGAACTGAGGCAAGGCAGGTTGAAGCTAACACAACCCTTTATTATAGTAACATACAGTTCAATGTAAGGCAAACCTCAAACCTGCAAACAGCAACACATTTGACAGCTGACAGCCCTTTTATACTACAGCTGTCAGACGCTTAACCAATAGAATGGCTGGATTCTCCCACCAGCTGGCTGCTTGCGTCTTAGCCAATCAGGAGGCAGCAATGCAAGTCAATGGCATTGTAGCCTCCAGGACTTAACAGTTCCCTTCCCTCAAATGTTGCATAGGTCCCTTTTTAGCCCAGATGATATCTATCCTTCTGTCCAAATTGAATTTGGAGCAGTGGAAGATGCAATGGTGGTGATGGGGGATGGATTGGCTCAGGTCTCTCTTCCTTTGGTGCTGCAGAGGACCGCAAACCATGGGCCCTGATCCTTCACCAGAGCCTACACAAATCATTCTAAAATGTGATATGCGGTATCTCTTCTCTAAACTGCCGTTTTTCAAATTTGCAAGCTATTTATATGAAGTTTTTTATCCTTTTCTATGAAGCCTGGCTCTTCTTCACACAAGGACTGTATGGAGAGTCTGGGTTGACTACTGGACCTCAAGATCCATCAAGTGGTGAAATTCAAATTTTAAACTACAGTTTCTGTGGACATTGCTTGGTGGGCGTGGCAGAAGGATAGTGCAAAATGCCCATTCCCACCCCACTCTGGGGCCAGCCAGAGATGGTCTTTGCCAGTTCCCCGAATTACTCAAAATTTCCGCTACCAGTTCTCCAAAACCTGGTGAATTTCACCCTTGGGTCCCTCCCATCTCTCTTACAGTTGCAAGCCAAGAGTTCTGTAAATTCCTCCCCCATCTTCCTCTGGGAGCCTGGCTGGAGACTCTTAAGCTAATTACTGTGTGACCCAACAAAAGGGCGAACGACAAAACCGTGCCCGACTAAACCGCATCGCTAAAACCGCGACGTCATCAGCGCGGCGACAACACCACGGAGACAACAGCACGGAGACAGAAGGGCGCTTTAACTTAAGGTAAGGGTTAGGTTTAGGGTTAGGTTTAGCGTTACGTTTAGAGTTAGGTTTAGGGTTAGGTTTAGCATTAGGTTTAGGATTAGGTTTAGCGTTACGTTTAGGGTTAGGTTTAGTTTTACAGCGCGCTTCTGTTGCCGCGCTGTTGTCAGCACGATTCAGCGCTCATTCGTCGGCGCACTCTAGAACACGCGGTTTTGTCAGGCGCGGTTTTGTCGTTCGCCCTTTTGTCGGTGAACCAATTACTGTACTGGCAGGTTTTTTTTTTTTAAAGTAACTGCAATCTGAGAGTTATGTAAATAACCTCCACATGCTGGCTGGGCAGCTGTCTGAAGATGCTTGAGCTGATGAGCAGCAAGTGGATTTTTTTAAAAAAAAAACTGCAAATGGAGAGCTCTGTGAGGCTGCTTGGAGGCAATTTAGTCAGATCTTCATTCATTTAATAAGCCATTTGATTCAATTAATGAATTTGATTTTAAGAATTTGTAAAATTGAATCTGATTCGACACATTTTTTGAGTGCAGGGTCCATTAGGTTCGTACCTCAAGGAATACTTGTACTTCTATTTGTCCAGTTTCACCCATCCTGTTCCTTTAATAAAACCTCCAGATCTACTCACATGGTCTCTTTTATTGGGGTTGAGCTGCTGTCAAGCTGCACGCAGAGTAAAATGTAATGAGGAAAGAACAGACCTTATGATTCTAGGAAAATTTCATCTTTGAGAGGAATGTGTGCATGACTCAGAATTTAGGGTTTCTCCTACACTCACTGGGTGGTCTTGCTCACCACTTTTTAGCTAATGGCAATGTGGTTCTTATCAGAACTTAGGCTGCATAAAGGTGAAGAGGAAATCCATCAGAAGCTACCATATTGAAATCAAATCTGATGCTTTTTTAATTTTTATTTGGTGTGCCTCGGAAGAGGGGTAGTCTTATACGGTGAGTGTAGCCCAAACCCTATATTTTACATGGAAAGGTAGGGGGTCATCTTATACACCCAGTTGTCTTATATGCAGGAAAATATGGTAATTGAATTGTGGTTCTTATCAGAACTTAGGCTGCATAAAGGTGAAGAGGAAATCCGTCAGAAGCTACCATATTGAAATCAAATCTGACTTTTTTAAAATTTTTATTTGGTGTGCCTCGGAAGAGGGGTAGTCTTATACGGTGAGCATAGCCCAAACCCTATATTTTAACAGGAAAGGTAAGGGGTTGTCTTATACACCAAGTCATCTTATACGCAGGAAAATACGGTAATTGCAATGTGATTCTTATCAGAGCTCAGGCTGCATAAAGGTGAAGAGGAAATCCATCAGAAGCGACTCCTCTGTGTTCAGGGAGGGAGGTGAAACAAACCTGGGAGACATAAAACTACACAGCAGGACAAAAGAAAACTGAGGAAGAACAAGAGGCAGAAAAGTTTTTAAACCTTGGTTGAAACCTGAATAAACTTCTCAATATAAGGGAAACTTTCAACTATTAAATTTCCTTGGTTATTATATAATTACAGTCCTCCCATGGACTATCTTGTAATCTCCTTGTTTCTCTTATCCACTTTCTATCTTGTCTTCCCTTGCATCTCCTTCATTCATCCATGCTACGCATAATTCTTTTCTTCTTATTGTAGGTGATCGTTATGGCTTGTGACAGGTCTTATCCCTTCTGGATTACCTCTATGACCCACAAATGCCTTTGAGAGGCAAGAAAGAACCTGGACCAGCCTGAGCAATGATACCGTGATTCATCAATCCACAGATCGTGAATAAACAGAGAAAAACCCTCAAAAACACAAGACCTGAAGATTTCCCAATGGTTTGAAGAGATTCCTCTGGATATGGAGGTGAGGAAAAAAGAGAGATTTAGCTACAATTGCAAGAAAGAATGTAGATCGAAAGAAAAAAGGGGTAAAAAAAAGAAGAATTGAATTAGCCTCTCTGCTCTTTTCAGTCTCTTCACTGTCCAGCTTCACTCAAAACTATTACTGACAACTGAACTTCAAACCAACATGAGCCTCTCAAATCCTGAAATATGCTCCCTCCAAATCCTTCCCAAAATCTTGTGTTAATACATTTTTAAAGCACTAAAGAGTTTAATACATGAGTATAATACATAACTAGAACAAAACCACACAATTGATATTTAATTGATTTTATTTAAATCGAATTTGGACTTCTTAGCCCTTACCATACTACAGAAGAGCAAAACATGGCCATAATGCTTGAAAATAAAATTACACAAGCACTTGGGGCACTTCTGGCTCCTTTTGTGAGAGGAATTGTTCATCTTTTCAGCTCTTCCCACACGCTTCACATTGATCTGCATGTGAGAATTCCCTCATATCATGAGGCCTTTGACTGAATAATGTTCAATGTTTCTGCATAGATACCGGCTGACTCAGGTCTCAGTTCTACACTAGGGATGCAAATTTAACTACTGTGGAGGATCTCAATTCTCCCAAATAATGCAATTTGATTATTTTTTGATATTTCCCTTTTTGGCTAAGGGAAGCAGCATCTGTTAAATGTCTTCGCATCCCTCTGAGTGCTATGAATAACTGGCGGAATAATGACAGTTGGGGAATAGGAACCTCATTTCTAAAAAATAAAATAAAATGAATGTATATACCACGGATTTCAAAATCCATGTGTCACGTGGCCATCATGTGACATATTGCAACAGTTTCCCTATTCCTGGAGCTGGGGTGGGAGTGTCCTCCATGTAGCACAACCAGCCTGTGATCCGCCAGTTTGACATTCCTTTATGCTGTATATATAGACCGTTGGCTTACCTGAACAGTCGTTCTCAGGGCACTGCGAAGAGAGTCCAAATGCTGGGTTTACACAGCCTATCTGCCCTTGGACTGAGTGATGTTTTGTTGACCACGCCTCCCTTTGCCTGCACATGCTCAGTTCGAAAACGAAGGCACCGTCCTGTAATCATTACAGTCAATACAGCCACATCGTTCAATATACAAACACCCGGGTGGGTTTGGACTCTCTTCGCAGTGCCCTGAGAACGCCCGTTCAGGTAAGCCAACGGTCTTTCTCCAGTGCACTGCTCAGAGAGTCCAAATGCTGGGACATGCCCAAGCTATTGAGTCCCAGGGTGGGGAAGCGCCGAAGCCTCTGGCATTTCAGCCACTCTTTGTAATACTCTTCTGCCAAAGGAGGCTTCAGCTGAGGCAAAGGTGTCAATCTTATAGTTTCTAATAAAGGCCGTGGGGGAAGCCCAGGTGGCCGCTCTACAAATGTCTAGGATAGAGGCCTGGGTTGCCCAGGCTGCAGACGTTGCAGCGCTCCTGGTGGAGTGAGCGGTGACCCGTCCCGGAGCTGTCTTGCCCTGGTGTTCATATGCCAGTTTGATGCAAGCACGCAGCCAACGTCCCACAGTGTGAGAGGAGACCTTGCGGCCCAGGGACGCAGGGAGGAAGGAGACAAAGAATGCCTCTGACCGGCGGTAGTCCTTTGTTCTCTTTACATACGTGCGCACGACCCGTCTCACGTCCAGCTTGTGCCACTCACGCTCCTTAGGGTGAGAAGGATGGGGACAGAAGTTGGGCAAAATAAGCTCTTGAGTCCTGTGAAACAGAGAGTTAATTTTCGGAGCAAATGACGGATCAAGTCTCAACATTACTCTGTCCGGGTGAACTACGCACAAATCCTCCCTGACAGAGAGCGCAGCAAGCTCAGAAACCCTGCGAGCGGATGTAATAGTCACCAGGAAAGCAGTCTTGATGGTGAGGTGGCGGAGACTGATCTTTTTCAAAGGTTCAAATGGGGCTTTGGTCAGGGCCTTAAGCACAAATGGAAGATCCCATGATGGATACCGGTGAACAGTTGGAGGGCTGATGTTCGCTGCTCCCTTGAGAAAACTCTTGATCTGAGGGAACTGACTCAGCGAGCGAGAGGCGCCCTTTGCCAGGATGGTAGACAACGCCGCAACCTGGCATCTGAGGGTGCTGACTGCAAGGCCCTTATCCAGACCCTCTTGCAAAAAGTCTAGGGTCTGAGGGATCAAGGCTGAGGAGGCCACTATGTTCTTAGTCTTGCACCATTGTGAGAAGGCGGCCCAGGTGGCATCGTAGATTCTAGTCGTAGAGGGCTTCCTGGATGCTTGGATTGTTCGAATGACCTGGTCAGAGAACTTTTGCTTTCTCAGGAGCTCCCCCTCAAGTGCCAAACGGCTAGCTGCAGCCACTGGGGCTCCGGATGGGTGATGGCCCCCTGGCTGAGGGCAATCTTGTCCCGGGGGATCCTCCAAGGTCTTTGAACTGAGAGGCTGACCAGGTCTGCGTACCAGGGCCTTCTGGGCCAGAAGGGAGCCACCAGAATGAGGTCTGCCTTTTCGGTCAGGAGTTTGTTCACCACTTGAGGGATGAGCGGAAGTGGAGGGAAGGCATACAGAAGTCCCTGAGGCCACGCTGACCTCAGAGCATTTGTTCCCTCCGCCTGGGGCGAGCGGTAGCGACTGAAGAAGCGTGGGAGCTGTGTGTTGTTGTGTGTGGCAAACAGGTCTACCTGTGGCTTGCCGAATCTCCTCACGATCTGCTGGAGCAGGTCTGGGTGCAGGCGCCACTCCGAGTGGTCGATGCGTTGGCGGCTCAGCCAGTCTGCTTCCTGGTTGCTTACGCCGGAGATGTGATCTGCACTGAGAGAAGCCAGATGACGTTCCGCCCACCTGCCCAGCGCTTCCACCTCGAGCATGAGGGCCTTTGACTGAGTGCCCCCTTGCCGATTTATGTGCGCTTTTGTCGCCACATTGTCTGTCATCAACAGTACATGAGCCCCTCTTACTAGAGATGCAAACTTTCTCAGCGCTAGGCGAGCTGCCCTCAGTTCCAGCCAATTGATGCTGTGGGCGGCCTCCCTCTGAGTCCATCGGCCTTGGGCTAGGTGGCCCTGACAGTGGGCGCCCCACCCCAGGAGGCTGGCATCCGTGGTGACAACTAGTCTCTCCGGCTCCTTGAACAAGCAGCCCTTCCTGACTGCCTTGGACCTCCACCATGCCAGAGACCGGATCACCTTTCGTGGGAGCTGAACCCGCTTGAGTGAGTTGCTGTTCTTGGCCCTCTGCATTGGCAGCAGAAACCACTGCAGCTCCCTGGCGTGAAGACGAGCCCAGGGAACCACCCCCAGGCACGAGATCATTATCCCCAGGAGCTGGGACAGCTGAATGATGGGTACCGACCTGGCAAGGCTGCAGTGCTTCACTCTGCGTCTCAGGTTGGACAGCCGGTCTGGCGAAAGAAATACCTGGCAGGAGATGGAGTTGATGACCGCACCCAGGTGCTGTATACAGGTGGATGATCGGAACTGACTCTTCTCCATGTTGACAGAGAAGCCATGGTACTGCAGGGTCTGCACAGTTAGAGAAACATCGCGGTGTGCCTGCTTGGTGGTGAGAGAGTGAATGATTATGTCGTCTAAATCAGTGTTTTTCAACCACTGTGCCGTGGCACACTAGTGTGCCATGACATAGTGTAAGGTGTGCCGTGGGAAAAACACCTTATATATAGTCAATATAGGCACAGAGTTAAATTTTTTAAACATTTTCTAATGGTGGTGTGCCTCGTGATTTTTTTCATGAAAAAAGTGTGCCTTTGCACAAAAAAGGTTGAAAAACACTGGAAATAACATTCCAGACGAACCGGATGGTTGCGGAGATGAGCCGCTAGCACTGCCAGAATTTTGGTGAATGTTCTGGGCGCAGATGATAGCCCGAAGGGAAGAGCCCTGTACTGGAAATGCTCCCCTTCCGCACAGAACCTCAGGAACCGCCTGTGTGCCACATGGATGGGGACATGCAGGTAGGCCTCTTTGAGATCTATTGATGTCAATAGGTCCCCCTCCCTCACACAGTCCAGGATGGAGTGGAGTGACTGCATCTTGAACCTCTTGTAAGCCAGATGCTGATTTAGGCTCTTGAGGTCCAAGATGGCCCTCCACCCCCCTGAACTCTTGGGCACTAGGAAGAGGATCGAATAGAAGCCCCTCCCCTGCTGATCCCTGGGGACTGGCTCTATCACCTCTATCTCTAGGAGATGGTGGATTTCTGCCCTCATGCGCTCCCTCTTTTCTGGGTTCCTGGGGGTAGGACAGCGGATAAACTTTCTTCGGGGAAAGGATAGGAAGTCCAGGACAAGGCCCTTGCGAATGGTGTTGAGGACCCACTTGTCCGATGTTATCTCCTCCCACCTGTCGGCATACAGCTGTAGCCGACCCCCGATGGGGGGATCCCTGCGACCGTCACTTTCCTTTACAAAAGGGCCGGGATCCCCCACTGTTGTTTCCTCCTCCTCGGAATGGTCTCCGAAAGGAAGACTGGGAATGGTTGGCACGAGCCCCGAAGGATCTGTCTTGGTGCCTATCCCACCCTGCCTGAAAGGGCCTCTGATAGGAGGAAGGGTGAGAAGATTGCCCTGTTTCCTGGCTCCTGTAGGGTCTCTTACAAAAGGATCCCGCCCCTTTCCGGTCACCCCTTTTAAAGGTGGCCGGAAGGATCTTGCGTTTGTCCTTGGTTTCGGTGACAAACTTGTCCAGGGCCTCTCCAAACAGAAGGCCCCCTTTAAATGGGGCCGATGCCAGCTTCCATTTAGCTTTCATTTCGGCCTGCCAATGCCTGAGCCATAGAAGGCGGCGGGAGGTGATATTGGAAGCTAGAGCTCTGGAAGAGAATTTTGCTGCTGTCAAGGTGGCATCCGCTGAATACTCGACAGCGGTAATAATCTTGGTTAGCTCATGGCGCCACCTAGATTTCCTGGGCGGGGGTCTGGACCTGAGTTGGCGCAGCCAGAATAGGGTGGCCCTAATAAAAAAGGAGGCAGAGGTGGATGCCTTGATGGCCCAGGCAGACGCCATGTGTGTCTTCTGACATGCCTTTTCTGACCTCTTATCTTCTGCCTTAAGTCCCTCTAGGAGCTCAGCCGGCAGGTTGGAATTGGAAGTCAGAGACACGACTGGGGCATCTACTTCCGGGAATTTGAGGATTTCCTCCATTTTATCTTCTACTGCATATAGAGTTCTATCCCCCCCACTGGGGTTGGTCAGGGTGCCCGGCTGTAGCCACTGGCGCTGCACCGTGTCCATAAATAGGTCTGGCACAGGAATAACCTCGGGAGTCTCTACCGTCTCTTTGAACAACCCATGCTTAAGATCCTTGGAAGTGGAAGCCTGAGAGGCCTCAGGTCTGGAAGTGGGGCCTAACTCTGTGGCCGTCATGGCTTTGTGTAAGATAGACTTGAATAATGACGGCTGAAACAGGCCAGTGAATTTTGGCTTGTCAGGGGCAGGGTTCTCATCCTCGGAAAGGATGAAGATCTCCCCTTCTTCCTGCTCAGAACTTGAAAGCCCAGAGTGGGAAGGGCTTGAAGATGGGGAGGAGGATGCAGGCTCCTTAGAAGTGGAGGCCCTAGGTTTGCGTTTTTCCTTTGGGGCCTTGCCCTTGCGAGAGCCTTTGCGCTTAATGCCCTCAGCTATCCCTTGGGAGATGGCTAAGGAAATTATCTCCCTCATTTCATCGGAAAGAGCAGGGCTTTTTCCCCTTTTTCTCTTTTGTTTACTGGGCCTGCGCTGGCTAGGCCTGCCTGAGATGGGTCCACCCCTCCCAAGGGGGGAGTTCTGGACAGAATCTCATTCCTCTCCAATGGAGGAGCTAGGGGAGTCGGGGTACCCCCAAGATGCTTCAGGAGATGGATCCCCAGATGCATAGTTATTCCCAAACAAGAATTCACTTTCCCCGGGGGATTGGGCCTCACGATCAGGGGAAGCTGACTCCCTGCTGCGACGGTCCGGGCTAGGTTCTGGCTGAAGGGGCCTTGAACCCTCCCTGGGATCCACTGTGGCTCTTGGAGAAGACCTTTCAAGTGAGCCTTTGTGCCCTATGCCTTTATTTGCAGAGGGATCCAGCTTGCTGCGTTTGCTGGAGGGCCCTACCTGTTCCCCTAAGGCCTCCCTGCATTCCTCAGCCATTTCAGGTCCCCACGAGGCCTGGAATATAGCTGGGTTTGGGATGGGCACGCGCTGGCCTTTGCGGTCCAAAAGCGCTGGCAGAATCTCCAGGAGGGAAGGGCCGCCTGGGGGTCGGATTCCTTCCTCCCACCGCCCTCGGTTCCCCGAGACTTAGCTTATTTTCTGGAGGGATAGACTAGCTGGCTCCCCAGTCTAGTCTCCAGCCTCCCCGCGGCGTTCTGCAGTCGTTGAGGGCTCGTTGAAGCTCCGTTGGCTGGCTGGGCTCTTCTTGCTGTCCTCGCTCCTCGCACGCTCCGAGCTTTGCCGCTCTGCACAGTGAGTCGGATCGATCCAAAATGGCGGGGGGTGCGCACGCAGCCGCTTCCCGCTCTTTCCAGCCTCAAAAAGCGCGCGAAGACTCCAGCCGTCTCTGCTGATGCCGGGCAAAATGGAGCAGGCGAGGGAATCCTAGCAATCTGGCTCACCAGCTTTAGAGCCTTCCCAGAGCCTTCGCTGGACCTTTCCTCTCCGTGGGACGCCCCTGCTCCGACAGGGAACTTGGTTTACCCCACCCTTTGCTCCAGTTGCTAGCCAGCCCCCGCTGTGCAAGCCTTTTCAACCCCCTGCAGTGCTTGCAATTAGCAACAGCAGGGAAACCCGGCAGCCCTTCTCTTAAAGCGACAGAAACCTCAATGGAGGCAAAAGGACAGACCTGATATAGAAGCGTGATTTCCTTTATCTGAGAAGTTAAACGTGGTCCAAATTGGGAAACTTTTTCCAGCCTTTCTGCTCTTAGACTGGAGCTCTCCCAAAACAGTCCTAGCTCGGGCGGACTGAGTTTTCGAACTGAGCATGTGCAGGCAAAGGGAGGCGTGGTCAACAAAAACATCACTCAGTCCAAGGGCAGATAGGCTGTGTAAACCCAGCATTTGGATTCTCTGAGCAGTGCACTGGAGAAAGATACATTCAAAAATGTATAAATATTAATTATAATGACTCATGCCCATTGTTTCTTTTTACATTACTAAAAACCCTTTTCAGAGTTGAATTTGAATAGATTTGTATGCTGCCCAATCCCGAAGGACTCTGGGTGGCTTACATAAAAACAATTGAAATATTAAAAAGATTAAAAACACAAAACAATACAATTTAAAACAGGAAAAAACACAACATGCACTCAGTTATAATGGGGCTGAAGTTCAGGAAAGCTCAACAGCCCCAGGCCTGCCGAAACAGCCAGGTCTTAACAGACTTACAGAAGGCCAGGAGAGTGGGGAGGGTCCGGATCTCAGGGGGTAGCTTGTTCCAAAGGGCCGGGGCAGCAACAGAGAAGGCTCTCCCCCAGGGAGCCGCCAGACAGCATTGTGTGGATGACGGTACCCAGAGAAGGCCCGCCCTGTGCGATCTTATTGGGCGCTGGGAGGTATGTTGCAGGAGGCGGTCACGGAGATATCCAGACCCTAGGCCATGTAGGGCTTTATAGGTAATAACCAGCACCTTGAAGCGTGTCCAGAGACCGATGGGAAGCCAGTGCAGCTCACGGAGGATAGGTGTAACATGGGTGTACCTAGGTACACCTAGTATTGCTCGCGCGGCTGCATTCTGGACCAATTGTAGTCTCCGAACACTATTCAGGGGCAGCCCCATGAAGAGCGCGTTACAGTAGTCGAGCGTTGAGGTGACGAAGGCATGAGTGATCATTTGGAGTGCCTCCCGGTCCAGATAGGGCCGCAACTGGTGCACCAGGCGAACCTGTGCGAAAGCTCCCATGGTCACAGCTGACAGATGATGTTCTAATGTCAGCTGGGGATCCAGGAGAACACCCAAGTTGCGGGCCCTCTCTGAGGGGTGTATGATTTCACCCCATAGGATTAAGGGTGGAATATCTGGACTATTTTGGGGGGGCAACATCCAAAGCCACTCAGTCTTGTCAGGATTGAGCACAAGCTTGTTCATTCCCATCCAGACATTGACAGCTTCCAGGCACTGGCACATTACTTCCACCGCTTCACTGAGTTGGCACAGGGCGGACAGATACAGCTGGGTATCGTCCGCATACTGGTGGTATTTGATCCCGTACCTGCGAATGATCTCACCCAGCGGCTTCATGTAGATGTTAAATAGGAGGGGGGACATATTCAAGGGCCCTAGGGGTCGACCTCTGTCCTCCGACCAACATCGACTGCGACCTGCCAGAGAGGTAGGAGGAGAACCATCACAAGATGGTGCCTCCCACTCCCACCTCTTCTAGCTGTCGCAGAAGCATACCATGGTCGATGGTATCATCGCTGAGAGGTCAAGAAGCACCAGGATAGAGGAATGCTCTCTATCCCTGGCTCGCCAGAGATCATCGGTCAGTGCGACCAAAGCGGTTTCGGTGCAGTAACCAGGCCTGAAACCAGACTGAAAGGGATCTAGAGTTCAGTTTGTAAATTTGAAATCCATTCATAGAACCCATTAAATCAATAATTAGCATAGATTCTCATCCAAATGTATCTTTGTTTTGGGGATTCTCCAGTCTATGAATCATGTTATGAGAAATAAGACTATGGGGTGTGCTGAAGCCCTTTCCACACTCCATGCATTTACCGAATTTTTCGGAGTATAAGAAGAACCTTCCCCCCCCTGCGCAAAAAAAGAGGGGGAAAATCTGTGTGTCTTAAAATATGGTATATGGCTTCTCCCCTGTGTGGATCCTTTGATGGGATGTAAGATCACTGCTTGTTCTGAACCTCTTTCCACACTCCATGCATTTATATGGCTTTTCCTGTGTGGATCTTTTGATGGGATGTAAGACCACTGCTTATTCTGAAGCCCTTTCCACACTCCATGCATTTATATGGTTTTCCCCTGTGTGCATCCTTTGATGGGATGTACGTTTACTGCTTGTTCTGAAGCTCTTTCCACACTCCATGCATTTATATGGCTTCTCCCCTGTGTGCATCCTTTGATGGGATGCAAGTTTACAGCTTGTTCTGAAGCCCTTTTCACACTCCATGCATTTATATGGTTTCTCCCCTGTGTGGATCCTTTGATGGCAGGTAAGATTACTGCTACTTTTGAAGTCTTTCCCACACTCCATGCATTTATATGGATTTTCCCCTGTGTGGATCCTTTGATGGGTAATAAGGTGAATGTTTTGGCTAAAGTCTTTTCCACACTCCATGCATTTATATGGCTTCTCCCCTGTGTGGATCCTTTGATGGGATGTAAGTTTACTGCTTGTTCTAAAGCCCTTTCCACATTCCATGCATTTATATGGCTTCTCCCCTGTGTGGATCCTTTGATGGGATGTAAGTTCACAGTTTGTTTTGAAGTCCTTTCCACACTCCATGCATTTATATGGCTTTTCCCCTGTGTGGATCCTTTGATGGGATGTAAGATTATTGCTTGTTCTGAAGCCCTTTCCACACTCCATGCATTTATAAGGGTTCTCGCCTGTGTGGATCCTTTGATGGAATGTAACTTCACAGTTTGTTTTGAAGCCCTTTCCACACTCCATGCATTTATATGGCTTTTCCCCTGTGTGGATCCTTTGATGGGATATAAGATTACTGCTTGTTCTGAAGCTCTTTCCACACTCCATGCATTTATATGGCTTCTCCCCTGTGTGGATCCTTTGATGGGATGTAAGATAACTGCTTGCTCTGAAGGTCTTTCCACATTCCATGCATTTATATGGCTTTTCCCCTGTGTGGATCCTTTGATGGCGTGTAAGTATATAGCTTGTTCTGAAGCTCTTTCCACACTCCATGCATTTATATGGCTTCTCCCCTGTGTGGATACTTTGATGGCAGGTAAGATTACTGCTACTTTTGAAGTCTTTCTCACACTCCATGCATTTATATCGCTTTTCCCCAGTGTGGATCCTTTGATGGGTTGCACGATCCTTCCTTGTTCTGAAGCCCTTTCCACACTCCATGCATTTATATGGCTTCTCCCCTGTGTGGCTCCTTTGATGGCAGGTAAGATTACTGCTACTTTTGAAGTCTTTCCCACACTCCATGCATTTATATGGCTTTTCCCCTGTGTGGATCCTTTGATGGGTAATAAGGTGAATGTTTTGGCTAAAGTCCTTTCCACACTCCATGCATTTATATGCCTTCTCCCCTGTGTGGATCCTTTGATGGGATGTAAGTTTACTGCTTGTTCTAAAGCCCTTTCCACATTCCATGCATTTATATGGTTTCTCCCCTGTGTGGATCCTTTGATGGGATGTAAGTTCACAGTTTGTTTTGAAGCCCTTTCCACACTCCATGCATTTATATGGCTTCTCTCTTCTGGATGTCCTTTTATTAACAGTTTTGCTTTCATGTTCATTGCATTTATTTGTCTTCTCTCCAATGTGAAAACTTTTCTGTGATTCAAGAGACCCATTTTCTTGAGAAAGTGTGAACATCCAACTGTATTTTTTCTCTCTGTCTTTGTCCATATTGGCTGCTCCTTTGGCTTGTGATGGACAGGGTCCATTTACATCTAATGTCTCTTTCAAGATTCTTACACCTTTCTCAATATATTTGTTGTTTAATTTTTCTTTTTGATCAATAAAATCCTGCATCTGAGCAACAATCGAAGGACATGAGCTTTCCTTATTCCAGTTATTCAACAGGTTTCTCTCCTGCCTTTGGAAATCTGTGTGAATTGCAGGTTGCTCCATTACATCTCCTTGTCTGAACACTTTGACTGGTTCTCCAGAGTCTTTATTCTCATTCTCAATATCACCTTCAAAAGAAAAGAGAAATGAAAGGGGAGAAAGTTTAGGGGGGAAAATCACTCTGTCAGAAGTCATATTGATTGCCTTCAGGTATTGTGCCAAATTCTAATATATACTGCATATTTGTATTCTAATATTGGCATGGTATAGAAATGATAATATCTCTTTGGATGAGGCATAAAATCTTGGAAAAGACATTTAAGTTAAAAATTCTGAATGGCAACTCTTGATAGGAAGCATCTGGGCCAAAATAGTTGAAATCTGTGTGATGAAATTTGGCATTACCTCAAACCAAGGAATTATCTTGTCATAAAATGTTTATATATAAATATAAATTAGCTAGGATATATCTGAACAAAATGCCATAAACCTATTTCCTTCCTTGGAGCACTAGAAAAACAAAACTTTCCCTTCTCTCTCTGAAGATATCAATTTATAAATGTTTTCATAAGAACTAGCTAATGGCATCTAACTACAAAATGTCTTCCTGAACTCTCTGCATGGAGAGTAGGAAACTCTTACCAAGAGAGGCCACATTCTTATAATTCTCCAGCATGACTTCCCAATGCAGAGCTTTTTGGTCAGGATCCAGTTGAGACCACTCCTCCTCGGAGAAATAAACAGCCACTTCCTCAAAGGGCAGAAGAACCTCCTGAAAGGGAGAAAAAAATACAGACCAAGGAAGAACTGCAGGATCTTTCCTATTATTAAGAATTTCTAAAGCAAACATAGACAAGATAAATTGCTATGTTGAGGAGGAGCCAACGTCACAACGATACGGACGTGCAGTCTTGATGCTCCGGGACCGCAGACAATACTTTTGTCGCTGGGTGGTCCAATCGGACCTAAACCTTCCCGAAGAGACAGTGAACAGGAAGAATACATCTTGCTGTGTTCAGGGACATCACAAAGTCCCTGATCGATTGAAGAGTTCTTCAAGCTAGCAACAAAAATAACCATTTGACAACTTTGACAATCAAAGATAAGCTGATTAGGGAAACAGAAGAAGGGCATCGAAATTACATGAGAGATTTTATAAGCAAGGAGTTGATAAGAGGAGTCCATGCAAAGTTGATTAAGGAGATGATTAGAGGACTGACACCACAAATGGCAGAAGATATGAGACTGTTTTGCTACTGGAAAGATACAAGTTGATAGATGGAAGAGCACAATTTGAAACTAGTTAAACAGTGAAATTTAGTGACAATAGATATAGTTAAATAAATAATTGATAAAGTTACTAATGTATACAATGTGTAGTGTTATGATAAGTAATAATTAGATATGAATATTGAATGGTACCCATGAAAGGAAGATTAGAAATCCTTTTGGATTATATATAAAGGTTAATAAAAAAGAACTAAGTTAGATACAGTTAAAGTCTTGATTATTGGGGGGAAAATGTTATGATACAGGATATAGTTAAATAAAGGAGGGATAATGGTAACAACCTATATATAGGTATGGGAACAACATAAGGAAACTGTATGTAAAATGTAAACCGTGATTTGGAAAGGAGGATCAGAAAATGTTGTTATTAAATATTAAGGATATTTTGCTGGAATAGGACATAAGGATTCAGTGTTAATGGAGGATTTTAGAAATAGTAAATGAAATGCCAGTATGTGATTATGTGGTAAATCTTGGTATATTTTATGATGAAGGATGTTTAAACAATTATTGTCAAATGAAAATGGAGGAATGATGATGGTAAGATGTATAAATATCTGAGTTAAAATACTTTAGTTAATATGAATTATGTTTGTTGACTGAGGAAGAGATGCACGAAAGTCTTTATGAAACCAACTGATACACTTTCTACAGTATGTAAAGAAGGATGTGTTGTGTTTGTTTTGAAAATAAAAAATAAATTATTTTTAAAAAAGGATAAATGGCTATGTTTAGTAATGATATGTGGTTTAGATGATAAAATTGACAGAACAAAAAGCATTTTACTAAAGAAAGATTTTACGCAGTTTTTATCAACTTGAATGATTCTGTAGCGTGGCACGACAAAACCGCGAAGCACTTATCCGCGGAGACATAAGCGCATCGCTAAAGCCGCAACGTCATCATCGCATGTCATCACCGCCGCAACCACAGCGCAGCAACAGAAGGGCGCTTTAAAACAGCGCCGCGGCAGAAAGCCGATTTCAATTAAGGTAAGGGTTAGGATTAGGTTTAGGGGTTTGGTTTAGGGTTAGGTTTAGGGTTAGGTTTAGGGTTAAGTTTAGGCTACTGAGTGCTTGGGAATGCGCGGATTTGCCCTCCGCGATTATGTCATCGCGGTAGGGTCGCATTTTTCCTTAGCGCTTCGAACGGCACAAATTAGTCTTCGCGCTTATGTCTCCGCGGATAAGGGCTTCGCGGATTTGTGGTGGAACCATTCTGTAGGACTTTCAGTGCCATTCAGGTTAAATTAGCCCTGTTTTCTTCTGGATCAACTGATCTACCAAACAGCCAGCAAACCCTCATCAAAATACTCTTCATTCTGGAAGGAGGAGCCACGTCACGATGTTACAACGTGCGGTCTCAACACTCTGAGACCACCGTTGACACTTTTGCCGCTGGGGGGGTCCATTGAGACCTAAACCGTAACATAGAGACAGTGATCAGGAAGACGAAGTCTTGCTGGTCTCAGGGATATCGCAAAATCCCTGTTAAACCCAAGGGAAGTGCTTCAAGCCCGCAGTGAACAGGCAGCCCCTAGGCTGATGAAATCGGGACGCTCTGGGAGGAAGGAAGTGAAAAGAGAAAGTGAGTCCATTGGTGAGGTATTTTTTCTATTTTGCTAAAGACTGCCCAAAGAAATATTTCCTTAAAGCCAAATTGATACTTAAACAAAAGAATTGAGCTGCGAAAATAATCCTAATGGGATCGCTGTGGAAAGGTTTTTTTTTTCCTTTTGTCATTGTAACTATTTTTTGTGGATTGAAATGTTAGTCACATTCTCCATTTCTCCTCTTAAAGTGAACGGATTGATTTTTTTTCCTTCTGCTTCTTGTTGCTTATTTTTTGATTTCTGGATTAAAACCTTCCTTTTTATTTTAACAGTTCTTCCTACTATTTGTTATTAAATCACACTAAAAGCAATCTAAAGAACTTTGTTTCCTACAGAAGGTGAAAATTAACTGCCAATCGAAGGGTTTTTTTTCTGAAACAACGCATCTCTTTCTTTATTTGACTTTACTAACTCTGCAGCTGAAGGGTTTGCAACTTGTTTACAGAAACTGATAAAAAACCAAGGGCACCAACTGTTTTCACAGGTGCCTCTGAGAACTATTTTGGCAGAGAAAGAAAGAAAGAAAGAAAGAAGGAAGGAAGGAAGGAAGGAAGGAAGGAAGGAAGGAAGGAAGGAAAGAAGGAAGGAAAGAAGGGGACAGAACCCTTCCCCTTTGAAGAGCATAAAAGAACTTGTGTTTAAGTCAACTTAAATAAAATAAAAGCTAAGAGAAGCCTGGAAGTCTAAACTGGCAGTCATTATTGGGGTTTTTTTTCTTTCTCTCTTCTGTTTTGGAAACATGGGTCAATACTTAGATGAGGAAACTTTAAAATTCCAAAATATCTTGGCTGGAATTCAAAATCTATTGGAAGGATATGGGAGAATTGAGAAGAAGCTGGAAAGACTAGCCTTCCTCACAGCAAAAGATGATAGGGTTGGAGCCCCCAAAATTAAAGGGGAGAATGAAGATATAGAAGATAAAGATAAGAAAATACATGAATTTAATAATGGACCTATCCTGTTCATCCTCAACACCTTCATGAAAGTGCTGGGAGAGCTCAACCAGGGATCTGTGTGGTGTACCATCAATACCCAGAGACACTGCTCCTCCTCAGATTGTAAGGAAGCTGCTAGTAGTCTGAGCCATTGGCTGGACAGTAAATAAGAAAATGAAGAATGTTTTCCATTGAAGACAATTCTTAGCCTGTGCAAAGCTGGATTGTTTGGCCTCCAAATCCAGGCACAAGTCAGAAGAATTTATTTTCTAAGCCAGCGATGGCGAACATTTTTTGGCTCGCGTGCTGTAAGTGGGGGGAGCGCAGGGGAGGTCGTGTGCAGGCATGCCACAGCCATAATGCAATGCGCACCCCCCAGTGCGCATGCATGCACTACAGGCACGCCCCCCCCATTTTCCATGCTTTTTTGCCCTCCCCGGGCTCCAGAGGCTTTATAGGAGCCTGGGGAGGGTGAAAACAGCCTCCCTCACCCCCCGGAAGCCCTCTGGAGGCTTCAGAGACCTTCAGGAAGCCTCCGGAGCAGTCAAAATGAACCTCCAAGCAAGACGGAAGTGACTTCTGGTTTGCTCGGAAGGTCGTTTTGAGCGCTCTGAAGGCTTGAGGGATCTTCAGGAGGCTTCCCCGAAGACTCCGGAGCAGTCAAAACCTCTGAGCAAACCGGAAGTCTGTTTCCAAACTTCCGGTTTGCCCATAGGGCATGTTTTTTTGCACTCTGGAAGCTTTAGGGAAGCTCATGAAGTCTCTGGGGGGCCTCCGGAGGGCGGGGGAGGCTCTTTTCACCCTCCTCAGGCTCCTATAAAGCCTCTGGAGCCTGGGGAGGGTGAAAAACGGCTTTAAAAAAGGGTGAACAGCTGACTGGCGCATGCATACGCAGTGGTCAGTTGACAGGGCAGCGCCTCACGTGCCCTGACAAATGGCTCTGCGTGCCACCTGTGGCACGCGTGCCATAGGTTCGCCATCACTGTTCTAAGCTAATAGGTCCTTGGCTAATTATTCTTTCAAAACACTTTTTACTTGCAGACGTTTCTATATTTCGACTAGCCTGGTATTTGAATAATCTTAACTATTAACCATGTATTTTTCTTATTAATGATTGTAAATGAAGCATTGGAAAAATGGAAATTTGCTACTTTGAATATTGAAATATTTTTCAGGTTCTTAGCACAAATTCAACTCAAATAATTACAAAAGGGGCACCGTTTAGGATAGGGGGTAGGGTAGGGTAGGGTAGGGTAGGATAGGTTAGAATAGTTTAGTTGGAAGGGACCTTGGAGGTCTTCTACTCCAACCTCCTGCTTAGGCAGGAAACTCTATACTGTCATGTTACCCCTAGTCCTTCTTTTCATTAAAAAAGACATACCAAATTCCAGCAACCGTTCTTTATATGCTTTAGCCTCCAGTCCCCTAATCAGCTTTATTGGTCTTCTCATCTAGGGTGGACAGGTGCTCACTTACATATTTTAACTTGTGTTCCTAATCTGTTTTTTGTGGTGCTGTTTTTGATAAGCTGGAATGTTTTTTGCCTTTGTGTAAAGGCGGATGAAAAACATGAGTTAAGTAGTTCTACTTTCTCCCTGTGCTTGTCACCTTCTTCCCACTTTCTGCCACCAAAGGATCAATTGTGTCCTTGACTTCTTTTTAGGTTTAACATGTTGAAAGACACTTTTTTTGTAACAAACATTACTTCATTAGCTTTCCTCACTTCATCTTTGCCTTAGTTATGTGCCCCTCTTTCCCTTTTTTTTACTTGTCCTTTTTGTCTTTTAATTTATCAGAGTTCTTTATGCAGACATGCTGATTTCTTTTGAGAGCTGTTATTTTTCTTCTTCATTGGTTTTGTGCTAGACTAGGCTTTTATAATCTCACTTCTCAAAATTTCCCAAGCTTCTTGAGTTGTTTTCTCTTGAAGATTCTCATCCATGGAATAATTCCCAAACTATCTCTAAGTTTATTGAAATTAGCTCTTTTAACATCAAAGACTTTGTTCTATTGCTCGCATAATGTGGAATTCCAGTATTGTATTATCACTCCCCCACAAGATTCCTTCTATCATTTCATCACTGTTAGTGAGAATTAAGACCAATCTGATTGACTCCCTTCTCTACTTGTTGGGAAACAAAGTTCTCTTGATAGGTTTATCAAGAATCTGTTTGACCTTCCACTTGATGCAGTTTGTCTCCCAGGATGTCAGGGTAGTTAAAATCCACCATTACTTTTTTTTGTGTGTAAATGTGTTTTTATTTTACATTTTCATTTTCGTACAGTCACATATATACTGTGCAGAACCGGGGCCATATAACATTAAACAATAAACACAGCCATTCCTCTTGTCAATAATACCCCCCAAAATAGAAACCCAATGTACCTCTTCAACCCTCCATACACCCTTTCTTTCGCCCCCCTCCAACTTTCCATCTTCCCTCCATCATTCCCCTCTACACTACTTCCCCTCCCCCTCTACCACTCCTCTCTCCCGGTACACTCCTCCCTTCCTTCTCACCCTCCCTCCAATCCTCTCTCCCACCCTCTCTACCCCTCTTTCTTCTATCCCTCTATTCCTCCCTTCAGTGTATTTCTACTATCTATTAATATATTCAGCTTGTCCTATTTTTACACCGGAATTAAAGAGCAACAGTATACAAGTGCATACTCTGTGCATTGGTGTATACACATTAGCGTCCATTTTGACTGACCTTGTGATTACTGTCTACATAACCTGTGTTGTGTCTGTCTTCCCCTACTTTCTCACCACCTGTTTGATTGCAGATTGTATGGCACTCACAATTAAATGCTTGATTTTGCTTGACAGCAAGGTTGATATTCTTAACCACACAAACATCTATGTTATATGCACTATATTAATCTATTAATTTTAGATTGTTGGGGACAGAAATGTTCTGTATCAATTAATTCTCTGTCCTCATTGTTTAGTTTAAATGTTTATCCAGAGAATCTGTGAATTTAATGCCAAGTAATCAATTTGTTTGATGGATGCAAACTATCTCTTTTGTACAGTTTTTCAAGGACAAGCTGCAGACATCATGACTAATATAAAGAATTCTGTAAAACATTATTTATTGAAAAGTTGGGAGAATAATTAGCAAAAAGAATTTTGTTTTTAAAGTTTTAGTCTTAAAAAAAATCCTAAAAGGAATATCCAACCAAAAGAAAAGGGGAAAATGGCAGGAGACAGTACAGGTTGTCCTCAACATACAACAGGTTTAGGGATTTACAACGACAGTGACAAAAATGACTTATGCCTGTTTTTCATACCTATGACTGTTCCAGCATCCCCATGGGCACATGATCAAACTGACTCACATTTATGACAGATGCAGGGTCCCAGGGTCATGTGATCCCCTTTTGTGAACCTTTGACAAGCAAAGTCATTAGGGAAGCCACTTAACAACAACCTAACTTCAGCACTTCACTTAACACCTGTGGCAAGAAAGGTCGTAAAATGGGGCAACAAATGTGTCACTTAACAACAAAGAATTTAGGCTCAATTGTGGCCCTAAGTCAAAGACTACCTATAATATGTACAACAGCTGATTTCCTGAGGGGGAAAAATAGAAAACTAGTAAATCAAAGTTATTCTCATACCTGAGTTGGAGGTTCAATCATGGTTTCCGCTCCCTCTAAACAAAGAGTCGACTTCCTTCTATGATTCCCTGTGAGGGAGACAGAATTTCAAAAGGCATAATTAATAAAATGGGAGGAGGTTTGCTATAGAGGAGAGGACACAGAGAAGATGAGAAAGTTAGGATTTATCAAAGGAGTGGAAGGACCTTATATTACCTCCTGAGGTGTCCTGAATTGGATCTTCCTCAGGGATCCCCCTGAAAGACAATTCTTGAGGGAGATTTGACAGATGCCTCTTTGTCTCAGGATCTCTGAGCTCCATTGCGAAGGACTTGAAATAGGATGCAGGAAAAAAAGAATTAATGGACATTACACATCATGAAATGGTGCGTACCTATGCTTAACACCTGATAAACTGCCAAAGATTTTTCAAATCGCAAAGGAATTTCAAATACACGTTTGAAATGTAAATATAAAAAAGTAACTTTTTACCTACTCTGCGGGACTTGTAACAAAACAAAGAAATACTGGGATAAGATTTATATTGTACTGCAGAAGATTCTCAAAGAGGGCCTGAAAATCAAACCAGAGACTTTTCTTTTAGGTTTAATAGAAAAAGGGATGGAAACTACATATATAACTTTGCTGTTATATATGTTGAGAGCAGAAAGGATGCTCTTTGCAAAGCGGACGGATATTTTAATAGCCACAAAGGAGAAGTCGTTGGGAAAACCGATGGAAGAGATTGAAAAATTAACTGCTTTAGTTAAAGAAAAGACCAAGCCAATCTTGCTTCTACTTTGGAACCAATGCTGGGTTTTGTATTGAAACTTTGATTGAGTTTTGTTGATTACATAAGTTTGTTGTTATATAGAATTTGCTAGTACATATTAAGTATGTAAATGTAAGACATTGAACTTGTAATGTTACCATTTATTCGACTGTGCTAAAAAGATTCAGATTTTCAATGATTTTCTTTTTCCCCATTTACCCTACACTTCTTTCACTTCCTTTCCCCCTTTCCTACTATTTTCATTTTCTTGCATTTTATATCTTAATAAACCTACAAAAATTTGATACAAAAATCTGAACATATTATTATATTCAGGCCCAAGAAGAAGTCCTCTCACCGGCAACTCAACCTGCTCCTTCTTCTCCTCCGCTTGGCTCAGGAGGAAGCCTTCCACCAGGGCCACCGCCTGGGAGCTGGTCTCTGCTCCACACTCCCGCACCCAGCTCTCCATCTGCAGGGGCAGAAGGGCCAGGAACTGCTCCAGAACCACCAGGTCCAGCATCTGCGCTTTTGTGTGCTTTTCTGGTCCCAACCATCGACTACAAAAGAAGTGGAGCCGACTACAAAGTCCTCGGGGACCCTCATCCTCCTGATATTGGATGCTCCTGAAATTCAAAGCCTGAATTTGTGAAACGATGGTTCCTTCTTCCAGCATCTTCTGCCCATTTCTTGCCCAGATCTCCCCATGGATTCCAGACTGGGCATCGGAAGGGTCTTTTCCAATTCCCTCACTTGCTAAAGGAAGGCAAGCCATTCTCTCTCTGTCCTGTAACACAATTCCAAATGGGTGCAATGAAACCTGTGTATCTCCAAATGCTTTTTTAATTCATAGCAATGTTCATTTAGCCATGGGAATACCAGAACAAGCCATTAAGCCCTCCTTGCCAAAGGGATCATTTTTTTCTCTACATGAAGATCAACAAATGGCCTCAATTTTGCAATTTTCTTATAAAAGTGGTAATTTTTATTTTATTTCTTTAAAAAAAAACACAAATATTTCATCATTTGTCAATCATTAAGACATTGAAGTACAATTTTTTTGTGTGTGCCCCTCCCTCCCTCCCATCCCCCCTCCTCCTCCCCCCCCCCCGACTTCCCAGAACCCGTACACGGTATGGATTTTTAACTAACACAGTCTAAAATCTATTGAGAAAAAAGAAATAAAGAAGTTAATGACATTCTACATTGACCTTAGCTTCTTCTTACTGAACTAACTTTTAACAGTTTAAATCATTTCTGATCTTAAGCATAGGCTTACTGGAATTTCTTAGTCCCGTATTTATTTTGTATATAGTCAATCCATTTTTTCCAGTCTCGTTTATATCTCTCATTTGAATGATCTTTGAGATATGCCGATATTTTAGCCATCTCGGCTAAGTTTGTTACTTTCAATGTCCATTCTTGGATTGTAGGCAAGTCTTCCTTCTTCCAATATTGCGCCACCAACAGTCTTGCTGCAGTTATCAGGTGCAGAATCAAATTAGTCTCTACCACTGTAAAGTCAGTACATATACCTAGTAAAAATAACTGAGGAATAAACTTTATCCTTCTTTTAAAAATATTTTGCATGACCCACCATATTGGGCATTTTGGATAATTTAAATTTCTTTTTACTCAAAGGGAAAGACTTGCATTTTAAAAATATAGCTCTACGTTTACCTATAAGCAGAGTACACACAACATACAACATACAAAAGCCGAAAGCATGAAAATTCAGTTCACAAAAAATGAGGTGCCAATCCTTTGACCCTGGTCCATTTCTCTTTCTCCCTTCACACCGGGGGTCAGGTTCACACAATGTGTCCTAAGCACAAACAGGTCAATCAAATCCAGGCGTTCAGTTCCTATGAAATATAAAGGATTAAATGCACCCAGATCAATACGATGACGTGATTGACTACCTTCCTCAAACAAATTGAGTTGCAAAAGGCCCCAAGCTGAGTTTAGTGTCATCCAGCACAGAGTGAGAATTAAAAGTTGTTTTTACTTCCTGCTTGAGTTTTGCCATACAAGCTCCCCCTCTCCCCTATGCAGGAGCTATTCTCACGAAATGGGGCGCTCCCTTTCCTTTCTGGGATCTGGAATTCTTCCTGAGGGCAGCATGCATCTTCTGGAGCTCTCCTTTGTTATCACCATGGAAAAGGGCGGCAGAGAAACATGGGAATCTCGGGTCTCCCGCTCCTAGGATTGACTTGGTATATATATGCACACGCACAGTCTCTGTCTCTCTCTCACTCACACACACACACACACAAACACCTACCTTTGCCACCTCTTTCCTTCAAAACGTCTTTGCAGCCTTTTTAACTGCCTGCGAAGCATAAAAGGTTAAAGAGAGAGAGTCCAGCAGCTAGAAAGGCAAGACTTATTGACGTCACTGCCTTCCCAACCTGCAACAGCGGCTCAACGCTGAAGCGCATGCGGTTCCTTTCTCTTTGCAGAGGGAGCCTCGGATGGGTTTTCTGTGCATGGAAGGTATTCATGGAAAAAGGAGAGATGGTGCATTTCCCATGCAGGGCCAGGAGGGGGCTCTCTTGAGAAAGCCAGGAAGCCTTCTCAACCTCCTTTGGACAATGTTATAATTTACTAAAGAATTTTGTATTTAAAGTAAGGTGACCAGATTTTCAGATTGGAAAAGAGGGACGCCCTTTACCCGGGGGGGGGGGGGGGGGGGGCTTGATTAGCTATCTCTTCCTTCCTTTCTCCTTCCATCCTCTCTTCTTTCCTCACTCACTCCCTTCCTCCTTTTTTCTCTTCCTTCCTCCTTCCATTCTTTCAGCTTCATTTCTTTTACCTATCTACCTTCTCTGTCTTTCTGCTCTTTCCATTTCTTCGCTTCTGTTCCTTCCTCCTTCCCTCCTTTCCTATTTCTTCCTTCTTCCTTCCTTCTGCCTATCTACCTTCACCTTCTCTGTCTTTCTGCTCTTTCCCTGTCTTCCCCTTTCCTCCCTCCCTCCCTTCTTTCCTTTCTAGTTCCATCTTTTCTTCTTTCCTCTCTCCCTCTTTTTCTTTTTTCCTTCCTTCTTCCTTCCTCTTGCCTATCAACTTTTTTTATTTTTTTTTGTTACATAGACGACACATACCCACAACAATAAAAACAAAGCAAAAAGAAAAAAACCCATCATCACATATAGCATGTCATTTGGTTACAAGTGTTTTAACATTTATCATTCTTATACATTTATTATTTCATTTAATAGGTTATAATATACAGTTTGGGTTGCTTTGTTTACTATCCCTTCCTCCTGTTATAACACCACCTTATTTTCCCTTTCTTTTCTCCCTTCCTCCCTTCTCTACTTTCTTCCTTCCTGCTCTCCTTTCCCTTCCTTCTTCCCTTCCCTTTCTCCTACTCCTGCTCTTCCTCTTCCCCTTTCTACCCTCTCTCCCCCTCTTTCTCTCCTTTCCATCCTCCTCTCCTTACCTCTTTCTTCTTTCCATCTTCCTTTCATTCTCTCCTCCTTTCTCCCTTTCTCCCAACTCCCTTTCTGGGAGTTGAAGTCCACACACTTTCAAGTCTCCAAGGTGGAGAAAGACTGATCTATCTAATTAATATAATTATTTCTCCCTCTCTTTTTCACTCTCTCTCCAGCGCACACACACAAATGCATAGGGCAGCCCACCTCACACACAGGTAACTCCGGGCGGCTTACGGGAATGACCTGGTACCATAGAGCTCCAAGAAATACTTGGCTAGAGAAATCGCAAGTGTTCCTTCCTGGATTTTCCGGAGGGGAGAGGCACGGAGGTTGGAGGTTGGCTCGTGTGGAAAAAATAGTGGTAAAGTTTCTTTGAAAAATATTTCCCTAGGACTAATTTCACCATTTTAATTTGCTCAGTTCTTTGTATTAACATCTGCATCATTCTGTATTGACTTGGAGTGCTCACTTGTGCCTGCTGGTAAGTGAGCTGGGTTTTTTTCTTTTATTTTTTTAATGTATTTTACAATAATATGTTATTTATTGTGCATAGGATTTTTTAAATTAGTTTTATTGTGTGGATTCTTTTTTTAAATTGTCTTAGACTATTTAAAAAAAGATTCTATCCAAAATAAATTGAAGTGAAACCATTTTTAAAAATTCTATGCACAATACTTTGAAATATTTTACTTCAATTTATTCTGTGTGGATTCTTTTTTAAAATTGTCTTAGACTATTTAAAAAAAGATTCTATCCAAAATACAAAATACCAGCTGCAGTTATTCACTTAAGAACTGTGGCAAGAAAGGTGGTATAATGGGCTTAGTGACCAAAGTTACAATGGCATTGAAAAAAGTGACAGATGACCATTTTTCACACTTAGCGACCATTTTCACACTTAGCGACCATTGCAGCATCCTCATAGTCACGCGATCAAAATTTTGATGTTTGGCATCAGATTCGTATTTATGATGGTTTCAGTGTCCTGGGGTCATGTAACTGCCTCTTTTGTGACCTTTTGACAAAGTCAAATGGGGAAACCAGATTCACTTATGCTACTAATTTATCAGCTGCAGTTATTCACTTAAGAACTGTGGCAAGAATGGTGGTATAGTGACCAAAGTTACAATGGCATTGAAAAAAATGACTGATGACCATTTTTCAGACTTAGCGACCATTTTCACACTTAGCGATCGTTGCAGCATCCTCATGGCCATGTGATCAAAATTTTGATGTTTGGCAACAGTTACAATTTATATTTGTAAATTGTAGTTATGTTGAAATAAAAAAATATTACAATACAATTTTTGCGTTATATGAAAATTTTTGTTGATCCGTATAAATTTTTTTATCAACCCCCCCCCCCCCCCCCCGGTCAAAGGTGTCCCTCTTTACCAATCTGAAAATCTGGCCACCTTAGCCATGACCTTCCTTTATTAGCCAGCCCATCATTCCCCCACTTTGAATCTGAAAATGATTTAATTTTCCAAGATTCACCCAACATCAATATCTGCTTACTGGGAGACCCTGTAGTTTGCTTATAGGTAGAAAGGCAAACAGACGGCATTGTAATGCAGAACAGGTGATTTATGAAAACAATGACTATGCCTGCCAGGGTCATTATTAGGTTAAATCAGTGAACCATCCTGTCAGTCAATGCCACTAGTCTTTCCATTCATCCATGGGGGGAGGGGGTTTGCAGCTATCTTTGCAATGTGTGTAGTTCAGCTGTGGAATTCCTCCGATTTGTGCACACAACATTGTCTAAGTAGTGCACACACATCTCCTTATGATGCCAATATCATATCGAGAGCCATTCTATTCTGAACTGTCATTGTCGGAATGGCTTCTTGTTCTTTTGCTGCAGCAATAGAAACTCCCCAGTCTCATTAGCCAGGATTTCCTCCACTGCTTGTATATGATACAAAGCATTATTGAGGGACCAGAGCTCACGGAACAAAGTAAGGGGTTGGTATTCTTCAAGTACTTTCGGAATTGTTCAAGATTCCTATGGTTTCCAATCTTTCTTTCAGGTAAAGTGGGCATAATATAGGTGGGTTTGAAGAACACAGAAACATAACAAATCATATGGTCTCATCCCGACAGTTGTTAAGTCTATTTGTCTTAATATCTTAGCCTTCACATACAGAGATGCACTAATCAGCTAGTGGTAATAATTGGGTAACTCCTAATTCTAGTGTGGGTAGCCACAAATACCTTTTGTGGAAATGTTCTAATTGAGAAAACACCTATGGGAGATCACAGTTCTCCTCTCACACAACTATGGTTCTGGAAGCTTTTGATTCCAGAACAATAACTTAAGTCCCAGTTCTTCTACTGAGAAAGTCACAGGCTGCGTAGTCCAAGAATCAGGAAGGGCAGATCGTGGGTATTTCTTCACTCTGGAAGGGATCTATCCAAGATGCCAGGCCTTCCACTTTTAGTACTGTATAGGTGGTCTGAAGCACTTGAAACGGTCCCTTCCACTGCTGATCCAAGGAGATTGTTGGTCCCCACGTCTTTACAAGTATCCAGTCTGCAGGCTGAAATGGATGCACTAGACGATCTAGTCCTGCAGAAAGAAAATTCATAACCCCAGCAAGTTGTCTTACATATTGGTACAAAGTCAATTCTCCCACCAGAGGGATGGATCTCTCCTCTGCCTTTAAGGAGGGATGTGGTCGCCCAAAAAGGGCCTCAAAGAGGCTCAAGCCTATTTGCTTTCAAAGTGCAATGTGAAGCCCCAACAACGCGAGTGGCAAAGCTTGCGGTGAGGACAGGTGAGCCTCCTGGCATAGCTTAGCTAGCTGTTGTTTTTGTAAATCATTACAATTTTTCCATAGGAAGAATTCCCAAGTGGTAGGCTGAGTAAAGCTTCCAAGTGATGTTTAACTGTTCGCACAGATTTAGCTATGAAATATGGGTCACAATCAAATGATATATTATTTGGCAGCCCAAACCTAGAAATAATTTCTTCCAATAGGATGTTTACAACTTCATGATCTTTATTTGTCCTGCAAGCAAAAGCCTCAGGCCATCCTGTGAAGGTATATTCTAGTCCCCAAAATATACTTAAAACCTTGCTTTCTATTTGAAGTCTATTTCTCAAATTTTCCCTGGGTAGTTGCTGTTAAGTTGGACTCATAGGGGTGGGCACTGTCTAATTTTTGATTATTTCGGGCACAAATCAGGCAAGGGGCTACAGCTTGGAGATAGCGGAATAGAGATCCTTGCCTACTACACCGCATGTCATAAAATCTACCAGTGTATCTACCTGTACACAATCATGGTGCAATTCAGTATCCACCTGGGGCAAGAGTGTGGCTGGATTGAGGGTATTGCATACCTCTAATTGTATGGCTGAAAAGAAGAAACCTTCCGTTTTGAATATTCAAAGAGTATTCTACTACTTTAAGAGCTTAGAAGACACTCTTAAGGAGTTTCTTTTTGTAAATAGCTACAGGAATAAAGAGGAAAACTTTAATCTGTAAATTACAGAGAATCACACAGAGAGAAGAATAAAACTTAGTCCATCCGTTTCTTGCTCACCACTTTTTAGCTAATTGCAACCTCTCAGAACTTAGGCTGCATAAAGGTGAAGAGGAAATCCATCAGAAGCAACTCCTCTGTGTTCAGGGAGGGAGGTGAAACAAACCTGGGAGACATAAAACTACACAGCAGGACAAAAGAAAACTGGGGAAGAACAAGGGGCAGAAACGTTTTTAAACCTTGGTTGAAACCCAAGTAAGCTTCTCACCATAACTGCAACTTTCAACTCTTAAATTTCCTTGGTTATTATATAATTAAATTACAGTCTTCCCATGGACTCTCTTGTTATCTCCTTGTTTCTCTTATCCACTTTCTATCTTTCTACCATTGCTTCTCCTTTATTCATCCATCCTACACATAATACTTGTTTTTTTTCTAGATAATTATTTGACACTGCTGACAGGTCTTATCCCTTCTGGCTTACCTCTATGGGTAAGTTGGGAAACAGGAAACAGGAAGCTAATTTAAAAAAATAAATTAAAATGAACGTATATACCACGGATTTCAAACTCCATGTGTCACATGGCCGTCACGTGACCTATTGCAACAGTTTCCCTATTAGCAGAGCTGGGGTGGGCGTATCCTCCATGTGACACAACCAGCTTGTGAGCCGCCACTTTGACATTCTTATATACTGTATATACAGATACATTCAAAAATGTATAAATCATAAAAAATAAAAAATACATACAGTAGAACTCATTAAATCAATGATTAGCATACATTCTCATCCAAATGTATCTTTGTTTTGGGGATTCTCCAGTCTATGAATCGTGTTATGGGAAAAAAGACTATGGGGTGTTCTGAAGCTCTTTCAATACTACATGCATTTATATGGTTTCTCACTTGTATGCATTCTTTGATGGGATGTAAGTTCACTGAGTATTCTGAAGTCTTTTCCACACTTCATGCATCTATATGGCTTTGCCCGTGTGGATCCGTTGATGCGATGTAAGTTTACTGTTTGTTACAAAGATCATTCCACACTCCATACATTTATGTGGTTTCTCCCGTGTGGATGCTTTGATGACAGGTAAGATGAGAGCTACTTTTGAAGTCCTTTCCACACTCCATGCATTTATATGGCTTCTCCCGTGTGGATCCTTTGATGGGATGTAAGTTCACTGCTTGTTCTGAAGCCCTTTCCAAACTCCATGCATTTATAGGGCTTCTCCCCTGTGTGCATCCTTTGATGGGTAATAAGGTTACCGTTTTGGATAAAGCCCTTTCCACACTCCATGCATTTATATGGTTTCTCCCCTGTATGGATCCTTTGATGGCATGTAAGATTACTGCTTGTTCTGAAGCCCTTTCTACACTCCATGCATTTATATGGCTTTTCCCCTGTGTGGATCCTTTGATGGGTTGCACGATCTTTCGTTGCTCTGAAGCCCTTTCCACACTCCATGCATTTATATGGCTTCTCCCCTGTGTGGATCCTTTGATGGGTAATAAGGTGAGCCTTTCGGCTAAGGCCCTTTCCACACTCCATGCATTTATATGGCATGTAAGATCATTCCTGTTTCTGAAGCCCGTTCCACACTCCATGCATTTATATGGCTTCTCCCGTGTGGATCCTTTGATGGCTTGTAAGATCACTGCTGTTTCTGAATGGATCCTTTGATGGGTAATAAGGTGAGCCTTTCGGCTAAGGCCCTTTCCACACTCCATGCATTTATATGGCTTCTCCCCTGTGTGGATCCTTTGATGGGTAATAAGGTGAGCCTTTCGGCTAAGGTCCTTTCCACACTCCATGCATTTATATGGCTTCTCCCCTGTGTGGATCCTTTGATGGCATGTAAGATCATTCCTGTTTCTGAAGCCCTTTCCACACTCCATGCATTTATATGGCTTCTCCCGTGTGGATCCTTTGATGGCTTGTAAGATCACTGCTGTTTCTGAAGCCCTTTCCACACTCCCCTGTGTGGATCTTTTGATGGGATGTAAGTTTACTGCTTGTTCGGAAGTCCTTTCCACACTCCATGCATTTATATGGCTTCTCCCCTGTGTGGATCTTTTGATGGGTAGTAAGGTGAGCCTTTTGACTAAAGCCCATTCCACACTCCATGCATTTATCTGGCTTCTCCCCTGTGTGGATCCTTTGATGGGATGTAAGTTTACTGCTTTTTCGGAAGTCCTTTCCACACTCCATGCATTTATATGGCTTCTCACGTGTGGATCCTTTGATGGCTTGTAAGATCACTGCTGTCTCTGAAGCCCTTTCCACACTCCATGCATTTATATGGCTTCTCCCCTGTGTGGATCCTTCGATGGGTAATAAGGTGAATGTTTTGGCTAAAGTCCTTTCCACACTCCGTGCATTTATATGGCTTCTCCCCTGTGTGGATCCTTTGATGGGTTGCACGATCTTTCGTTGTTCTGAAGCCCTTTCCACACTCCATGCATTTAAATGGCTTCTCCCCTGTGTGGATCCTTTGATGGCTTGTAAGATCACTGCTTTTTCTGAAGCCCTTTCCACACTCCATGCATTTATATGGCTTCTCCCCTGTGTGGATCCTTTGATGGGTAATAAGGTGAGCCTTTCGGCTAAGGCCCTTTCCACACTCCATGCATTTATATGGCTTCTCCCCTGTGTGGATCCTTTGATGGGATGTAAGAGCACTGCTGTTTCTGAAGCCCTTTCCACACTCCATGCATTTATATGGCTTCTCCCCTGTGTGGATCCTTTCATGGGATGTAAGTTCACTGCTTGTTCTGAAGTCCTTTCCACACTCCATGCATTTATATGGCTTCTCCCCTGTGTGGATCCTTTGATGGGATGTAAGTTCACTGCTTGTTCTGAAGTCCTTTCCACACTCCATGCATTTATATGGCTTCTCCCCTGTGTGGATCCTTTGATGGCGTGTAACATGTCTGCCGGCTCTGAAGCCCTTTCCACACTCCATGCATTTATATGGCTTCTCCCCTGTGTGGATCCTTTGATGGCTTTTAAGATGTCTGCCGTCTCTGAAGCCCTTTCCACACTCCATGCATTTATATGGCTTCTCCCCTGTGTGGATCCTTTGATGCCTTGTAAGTTTACTGCTTGTGCTGAAGCCCTTTCCACACTCCATGCATTTATATGGCTTCTCCCCTGTGTGGATCCTTTGATGGGTAATAAGGTGAGCCTTTCGGCTAAGGCCCTTTCCACACACCATGCATTTATATGGCTTCTCCCCTGTATGGATCCTTTGATGGAATGTAAGATCACTGCTGTTTCTGAAGCCCTTTCCACACTCCATGCATTTATATGGCTTCTCCCCTGTGTGGATCCTTTCATGGGATGTAAGTTCACTGCTTGTTCTGAAGTCCTTTCCACACTCCATGCATTTATATGGCTTCTCCCCTGTGTGGATCCTTTGATGGGATGTAAGTTCACTGCTTGTTCTGAAGTCCTTTCCACACTCCGTGCATTTATATGGCTTCTCCCCTGTGTGGATCCTTTGATGCCTTGTAAGTTTACTCCTTGTGCTGAAGCTCTTTCCACACTCCATGCATTTCTCCATTGTGTATATCCTTTTATTAACAGTCTTGTTTCCATGTCCATTGCTTTCATTTGACTCCTCTCCCATGTGAAAACTCTTCTGTGATTCAAGACTCCCATTTTCTTGAGAACGTGTGAATATGCAACTGTAACTTTTTCTTTTTTCTTTGCATATATTGGCTCCTCCTTTGGCTTGTGATGCGCAGGGTCCATTTACATTTAATGTCTCTCTGAAGATTCTTACACCTTTCTCAATATATTTCTTTTTTAGTTTTTCTTGTTGATCAATAAAGTCCTGCATTTGAGCAACAATCAACGTAGTTGAGCTTTTGCTATTCCAGTTATTTGATAGGTTTCTCTCCTGCCTTTGGAATTCTGTTTGAATTGGAGATTTCTCCATTACATCTCCTTGTCTAAACACTTTGATTGGTTCTGCAGAGTCTTCATTGTAATTCTTATCAACACCTTGAAAGGGAAAGAGAAATGAAAGTGAGAGAAAGTTTGGGGGAAAATATCACTCTGTCCGAAGTCATATTGCTTGCCTTCAGGTATTGTGCCAAATTCTAATATATACTGCATAATTGTATCCTAATAATGGCATGGTATAGAAATGATAATATCTCTATTGATGAGAATAAAAGCTTTAAAAAACATTAAGTCATATTACTGAATGATATGGAAGCATCTGGGCCAAAATAGTTTAAATCTGTCTGATGGAGTTTGGCATTACCTCAAACTAAGGAATTGCTTTGTCACTAAATATAAAAACACATTGGATAGGATACATCTACGGTAAGCAAAATGCCATAGACCTATTTCCTTCCTAGGAGCACTAGAAAAACATAACTTTCCCTTCTGCCTCTGAAGAGAAGAGATCAAGTTAGAAACGTTTTCATAAGAACTAGCTAATGGCATCTAACTACAAAAGGTCTTCCTGAACTCTCTGAGGGAGAGTAGGAAACCCTTACCAAGAGAGGCCACATTCTTATAATTCTCCAGCATGACTTCCCAATGCAGAGCTTTTTGGTCAGGATCCAGCTGAGGCCACTCCTCCTCGGAGAAATAAACAGCCACCTCCTCAAAGGGCAGAAGATCCTCCTGAAAGGGGAAAAAATACAGAACAAACCAAGGAAGAACTGCCAGATCTTTCCATTTGTTTAAAAATTTCCAAAACAAAGCTATGCACTAAGTGATATACTTAGTAAGGATCTGTAGTTTAAATGAGAAAATAGAAAGAATAAGGAGCATTTGACTAAAGAAAGATTTTTGGCAGGTTTTATCAACTTGAATGATTCTGTAGGACTTTCAGTGCAATTTAGCTTAAATAAGCCTTGTTTCCTTGTGAATCAATTGATCTAACAAACATCCACTCAGTCATCATCAAAATACTCTTCCTTCTCGATCAATATATCCACCCATAATTAAAAGGCCTTCAGGGTCTTGAGAGAAAACTCACCAATCAGTGATACCAACCCTTCAGAAGTGTGTCTGTAGGCGAAGGGATTTTTGTAGTGTTTTATGAAATGAGTTACAATACAATACAAAAGCAGAGTTGGAAGGGACATTGGAGATCTTCTAGTCTAACCCTCAGCCTAGCCAGGAAGCCCCTATAGCATTTCAAATGGCTAACCACATCTTTTTAACGACTGCATATTGTGACATTCACAACATATGGAGACAAGCTGTTCCACTGATTAATTGTTCTAACTGTCAGGAAATTTATCCTCAGTTCTAAGTTGCTTCTCTCCTTGATTAGTTTCCACCCATTGCTTCTTGTCCTGTCCTCAGGTGCTTTGGAGAATAGTTTGACTCCCTCTTTTTGTGGCAACCCCTGAGATATTGGAACACTGCTATCATATCTTCCCTAGTCCTTCTTTTCATTAAACTAGACATACCCAGTTCTTGCAACCGTTCTTCATATGTTTTAGTCTCCAGTCCCCTAATCATCTTTGTTGCTCTTCTCTGCACTCTTTCTAGAGTCTCCACATCTTTTCTACATCATGGCGACCAAAACTGAATGCAGTATTCCAAGTGTGGCCTTACAAAGGCATTATAAAGTGGTACTAACACTTCATGTGATCTTGATTCTATCCCTCTGTTTATGCAGCCTAGAACTGTGTTGGCTTTTTGGCAGCTGCTGCACACTGCTGGCTCATATTTAAATGGTTGTCCACTAGGACTCCAAGATTCCTCTCACAGTTACTACTATTGAGCAAGGTACCACCTATACTGTACCTGAGAAAGGAAACAGAATACTATCTAATTTTGGAAAAATGATACAAATTGCTAGATGACAGAAATAGTATATAAGAATCTAAAAAATATAGTTGGTATTGTAGAAGAAGTGGGAATTAGTGATAAGAAGGTAGGAAAAGTAGAATTTGCAGAAGTAGAAAAAGGTATTTATTCGTAGAAGAGCAATAAAGACTGTCTGATATAAATAACCAAACATAGACTGATAAACAAAACAGTAAGAAGTAATAGGATGGTAAGTGGGAAAATGTACAGAGATGGATTGAGAGGGGGAAAATATTTGTAAAAATTCAACAATATCTGCTGTAAGAAGGAAAGGGAAGTTCCAATGTTACTTGTAAGTGTTGTCTATGTATTTGTCAATGTGTATAAGTGTTTATAATAAAAATAATTTTTAAAAAAGAGCTAGCATGACTTTTCATGCTGCTCATACTATAAGCCCTACGCCCCAAAATAAGTCCAAAGTCAGTGTGTCGTCAGTGTGGCAGTGGGCAGGGCCATCATCAGAGGTGGCAAGCACGTGCGCAGGGCCAGATGGTGTCTGGAAGCAAGTGCAGCCTGGGTGGGGGCAGGGGGTGGCATGCGATCCGTCCCACCGTCTGTCTTTGCTTGGGCACAGTGTGCAGTGGAGCTGGAGGACCAGGCTGGACACTGGGGCCGAGAATGCAGGCGCTACACCCTGGCGGCCACCCCCGGCCCACCACTTACCTCGCCTCACAGCAGTGGCACTGGCAGAGGCGCGGCGATGGTGGGAAAGGTAGGTGATCTGGCCTATCAAATACGCTGTGTGGACTCTTGGCCACTCTGTCCGTCTTTGCTTGCCAGCTGCTGCGGGCCAAATCACATGCCTTCCCCACCCACCTCCACACCTCTAGCTGCTGCTGGCTCCTCTGCGAGGCGAGTGAAGCCAAGTGGTAGGGCGGGGTGATGATGACACGCCACAACCCGTGCACTTTTGCCCCCCACCATTCAACCTAGACCTCCAGCTCTGCCACACACTGCGCAAGCAAATATAGGCGGTGCAATGGGGCTTTTCAACGCTCACCTTAGAAGGAAGGAATAGTAGGGAAAAGGGGGACAGTAGCTTGAGGGCTGCCTCTTCCCCATATGCTCCCTGAGCTTGTTCAGTGAAACCCGGTATGGAGGAAGTGTCTGTTTCTTTCAGATTTGTCCCAGCCCTCCCATCCTCTTTGAAACTTAGCCTCCCTCTTCGGAGGGTGATAGAGCGCAAGGGTAGGGTAAAGCACAGGAGAAACAGGGGAGAGAAGCCGCACATCGAAGGACGAGGGTCTCGCCCGCCTCTCCATGAGATCTCTCAGATAACATGGCATGCAAAAACCAAAGTGTAAAAGCCATTCTTTCCAATTAGCAGCAGCGCCTAAATCAAAACCAAGCACTGCAAGTCCGTGTGCCTTTCCCATTGGTTGCCCCCTTTTTTGGAAGTGTTTCACCACCGCTGGTGTTATTCACATCACATCATGGCGTGTTCTGGAAGGGAGAAGATGCAGCTCTTGCTGCCCACCTGGAGGTGGGCGAGGAGGGCCAGGCTCCCCTTCCCCTGTGGTTCTGCAAAGCCCATGAGGTTTTGCGTGGAGAAGGAGATTGCTTCCCGCAGGGTTGGCCTCAGCAACCGCTTAAGACAGCAAACAGAAGAGCTTGGCTCTTTTTCTCCAGGGCCTTTGAAATTCACATACACACAGAGACCCCTTTTCACTTTTCTGCCTTAAAATTCTGGGCTCTGGCAGCAGGGATACTTCATCCTTTCCGCAAGAGAGTCTCGCCAGCGTCCCCTTGATGGCCTTTCCCTCTCCCCACACAGTCCCCAGGGAGGGAGAGAGAGGGTGAGAGAGAGAAAGGGTGTGGGAACAAACAGAAAGGACGCCTGGACTCACAGCACTTTGTTTTGATATGCACACCATGGGAGGCCTCACGCAGAGGTGGGTGAGCTCCTCATCCTTAGCTACTGGATGGAGGGCTAGGCTGGGCTGAAGCAGAGGAGAAAAGAATGGGGGAAGGTGCCCCCTGCAGCTGTCCCAGTTGCTGCGAGTGGCCAGCACATCGAAAACCAAAAGTGGACTTGCGTGCTGCCTCTTGCACGGCGGAAGAGGGGGAAACGCAGAGAAGTACCACCTTCCCTTTGGGAAAGAAGGACTTGCCCGCGCAGGATTTATTTATTTATTTCCCTTCCAAAACATGCAGGAATAGCACTGGCAGCAGGCAGGGAACTACCCCCTTCATGTCCAGCAGTTTTTAAATTGCAGAATTTAAAATTCCTAAAAAGAATCTCCAACCGAAAGCAGAGGGCAAAATGGCAGAAGACACTGGTTCCACCACAAAACCGCAATGCCCTTATCCGCGCCGACATAAGTGCGGAGGCAAATCCGCGGCGTCCGAAGCGCTAAGAAAAAAACGACCCTACCGCCGCGACAACAGCGCGGTGACAGAAGGGCGTTCTACATGCTTCGTTCTTTGCCTCCAAAGGTAGCCGCCCTCCTCCAGCTGACAGCGGCAGCGGGCACGGGGCAAAGCGGGCTGCCCAGCAGCAGCAGCCCGCGGGAAGGGTCCAGCTCAGCCGCGCGGGGCAGCAGGAAGTGGAGGAGGACGCGGCAGCGGCGGCGGCTGAGGCTCTCCCAGGCCGGCGAAATGGGCTTGCCCGGCAGAGGCAGGCTGCCCTCTTCTTCCTCAACAACATCTCCTTGGATGGGTGGCCTCCGCCGCCGGCGCATCCCCCGGAGGAAGAGGCAGGGCGGGCGGCGGCGGCGGCTGAGGCTCTCCCGGGGCCGGTGAAGCGGGCTTGCCCGGTGGCGGCGACCGCCCATCCAAGGAGATGTTGTTGAGGAAGAAGAGGGCGGGCTGCCTCTGCCGGGCAAGCCCGCTTCGCCGGCCCCGGGAGAGCCTCAGCCGCTGCCGCTGCTGCGTCCTCCTCCACCACCAGCGTTGGCGGCCCTGCTCGGGCCCCCCGCGGGCTTCCTGCTGCCCCCCGTGGCTGTGCTGGACCCTTCCCGCAGGCTGCTGCTGCTGGGCAGCCCGCTTTGCCCCGTGCCCGCTGCCGCTGTCAGCTGGAGGAGGGGGGCTACCTTTGGAGGCAAAGAACGAAGTATGTAGAACGCCCTTCTGTTGCCGCGCTGTTGTCCCCACGGTGATGATGTCGCGACTTTAGCGACACGATTTAATCTCCGCTATTTTGCGTAGCGCGGTTTTGTCGTGCCACGGAAGACACTATATGTAGTTCTCAGCTAATAACAGTTTTTAGTGACTGTTCAAAATTACACAGCAGTGAAAAAAGTGACATGGCCATTTTTCACACATGACTGTACTCCCTCTACATCCTCTGATTTCTTGATGGAAATGGGGAAAAACAAATCTAGTCAATGAATATTCTTCTCATACCTGAACTGGAGGTTCAATCCTAGTTTCTGTTCCCCCAAAACAAAGAGTCAACTTCCTTCTATTCTTCCCTGTGAGGGAGACAGAATTTCAAAAAGAATAATTCATAAGATGGGAGGAGTTATGCTATAGAGAAGACGACACAGAGAAGATGAGAAAGTTAGAATTTATCAAAGGAGTGGAAGGACCTTATATTACCTCCTGAGGTGTCCTGATTTGGATCTCCCTGAGGGATCCCCCTGAAAGGCAGGTCTTGAGGGAGATTTGACAAATGCCTCTTTCTCTCAGGATCTCTGATCTCCATTGCGAAGGACTTGAAATAGCAGAAAAGAATTAATGGACATCACAAATCATGAAGTGGTTTCTTTCCAAGTGAACACCACTGCAAATCACTCAGTGTCAATCAATTAGTCTGGGAGGTAAGAAAGAAATCGCTGTGCAAAATCTTTCTTCTAGAATGGATAAGAAAACTATACAAAGATTAGTGAAGCATCTCCACATAGTATGAATGACAGGAAAATCTGGTAAGAAGACATCAAAATCCAAAGGAAAAGATGTTTGTGTATAATATAATGCCTGAACATGAGGAAGACATGTGGTTGAAGAGTTTAAAATTTGTATTAAATTATAATTTAAAATAAATATTTCATAAAATGATGTATCCTCTTACTTAACCCTGATAAACTACCAAAGATATATAAAGGAATTTCAATTACATGTTTGAAATGTAAATGTAAAAAAGGAACTTTTTACCAACTCTGCTGGACTTGTGACAAAGGAAAAAAATACCGGGGTAAGATTTATATTTCACCTGCAACTCAACCTGCTCCTTCTTCTCCTCCGCCTGGCTCAGGAGGAAGCCTTCCACCAGGGCCACCGCCTGGGAGCTGGTCTCTGCTCCACACTCCCGCACCCAGCTCTCCATCTGCAGGGGCAGAAGGGCCAGGAACTGCTCCAGAACCACCAGGTCCAGCATCTGCGCTTTTGTGTGCTTTTCTGGTTCCAACCATCGACTACAAAAGAAGTGGAGCCGACTACAAAGTCCTCGGGGACCCTCATCCTCCTGATATTGGACGCTCCTGAAGTTCCAGGCCTGAACTTGTGAAACGATGGTTCCTTCTTCCAGCACCTTCTGCCCAGTTCTTGCCCACATCTCCCCACGGATTCCAGACTGAGCAATGGAAGGGCCTTTTCCACTTCCCTCACTTGCTAAAGGAAGACCAGCCATTCTCTCTCTACCCTGTAACACAATTCTGAATTAAGGCAAAGAAAGTTGTGCATCTCCAAATGCTTTTTTCATTTCTTGAGAGAAATATCCACCTGCTTCAGTTCCAATACAGGAGGAAGGCATTGGGAATAAAATGGAGGCTGGAGGCTGATTGGAAAGAAAGCAGAACCACCAACCACATGTCATTCTGGGACAGCTGACAAAACGAAGTGGGTGGATTTTCTACCTTCTGGATTCCTATGGGGTCATGTAGGGCTCATGGGTGGCACTCTATAGGCAAAAGGGGAAATGCAAATCAAATGTGTTTCTCTGAAAAAATACAATTTTGTCTAACACCCAAGAGTACAAGTTCTGGGAACAGATTCTCTTTCCATTCAAATACATAGTAATTTTCTTTTTAAGATCTGAGCAGGACTGGAGAATTACAGAAGGCATTTGTGTTGCTGTCAGATGACCATGCATGGTAGGCATTTCTAAGCTGGAGAACCTTTATAAAAAGTCTCCCATCTTTGTGATCTGGATTCTTACCATCCTGTACATTTTCTTCCTTCCTTTAGGGAGTTCTGCAAAATCTCCAAATGGCTATACGTTATGAAACATTATGAAAAACCGGGACAAAGAGAGGACCTTGTCAAGATTGAGACCACTGCTCTAAAAACACGAAACCACAACCGGTATTATGCCATTCATATATCAAGGCAAAGCCCAAGTTTGTCAACCTTTGGCTTAATTGTGTTGCTTATCTGAAGTTTCTGACCCAGTCTTTCTGAATGGATTACCAAATCTGCATTTCTAAAAGCTGCCCCCCTAAGTTTCCCCTTGGGGCAGGGAGACTGAGGCTGGCTTCTGCCTCCCTTAAGAGCATGTTTCTCCATTTCTCCCTTAGGGGAAATATAATATTCTGATTCTTTTAATATTCCCCCAAATAGTTGGTTCTCCGGGGGAGGGGGGGGGGCTTCCCACACATTCATAGCCATGTTCATCTAGCCATGGGAATACCTAAAGTCCTCTTACCCAAAGAAATAACATTGTCTCTAAAGAAGATGAACAAAAGACCTCCATTTTGTGATTCTCTTACAAAAAAGGGAATATATTCAAAAAATCTCCAATTAGGACACAAATACTACAAATGGCAAGAGACAAAACATTGAAATACAAAGATTGTGATTCTGAAACAGGTACCAAGGAGACTGAGAGAGATAAGAAGAGAATATCAATTTTTGACTAAAAATTCTACAGAAAAAAAAGAGTTAATTATAGATGGCTGATCCCAGAAGGTTTGATGTTTCTATGGCAAGGACAAAGACATAGAATAGATTCAACTGATAAAGCAGAACTATTCTATGCAGAATACTTTAGAGGGAAAGAGGGGGAGACAGGAAAAGAAGAATCATTAATTGAACTACAAGATAATGGCCAGGCTGCGACTGGAAAAGAAGAAGGCACTGTGGATATTAAAGATCGAGAACAGAGATCTACTACAGCAGTAAACCCTACTTAAAAACATAAACATGGAGAAGAAAAAAATAATTTCAATAAATATAAACTCAGCTATTAAAAGAAGGAAAACATTTCATAAATTAGAGAAATTAAAAGTGGACATAATTTGCCTTCAAGAAGTACACATTAAAAAACAACAGGAACAATTATTGATACAACCTAAACTAGGGAAAATATTTACTACATTGCCACGATGCAAGAAAAGAGAAGTGGTTCTGTATATTAAGGCTACAATTTCAGCAGAGCAAATCTACACTGATGACGATGGAAGAATCTTAATGGTGGAAATTATGGACAATAACAAGAAAATACTTTTAACAGCAATTTATGCTCCTAACGTTAGCCAAGAGGAATTTTATAACAAATTACATATGAGAACTATTGAATTGGACTATGTTCATATTTGTATGATGGGAGACTTTAATGGAAATGTAGATCAGAATATGGACTATAAAACACACAAAAAACCCCACAAAACTAAATAGAAAGACTCTTCCTAAATCCTTTTTTAAAATGACTGATGAAATAGACTTAAAACCCCACTTTTTCAGCTCTACCCTATGGATGAGTCCACTTCTTCCTACCCTTCCTTCATTTCTGAGGATGTGGATTTATTCCCGAGGACAGCATGCTTGGTCTCTGCTTTCCCCCCATGCCTGTTACAATCACGCAAAAGGGCGGTGAGACGGGAGGGAAACATAGGATCTGGGGAAGTTTCTCAAACTCAAAAAACTGAACCTGGATGAAAAGTAGGCATGTCTCTCTTCCTCTTTTTTTAGAGTGAGAACCCTCCGTCTCCCTTTCTGTGAAAAGAACACGCGCGCACACGCGCACACACACTTACCTTTTCCACCTCTGGAAATTTAAGAGTTTCTCTCCGCCTTTCTAAACTCCTGCGCATCACATGTGGAGAGAGAGAGAGAGAGAGAGAGAGAGAGAGAGAGAGAGAGTCTCGTATCCTAGAAAGACAAAAACAGAATGACGTCACTGCCTTCCCAATTTGTAACCGGGGCTCAAAACTGACCCCCCCTGGTGGATTTTCTGTGCGCGCAAAGTGGAAAGAGCGGAGAAATGGTGCATTTCCCCATGGGGGGGGGGCTGGTGGGGCTCCTTGATTGGGAAGATTTTGGCAATGTTATACTTCAGTAAATAGCTTTGTATTTAAAGTACTGCTATTAGGAGAAAAAGAAAAATCTCATTTAAATCTGTTGCTGAGGAAGAAAGGAATAAATCAACCAAAACCAGAAGGAAAAAATGAAAGGTGGCTGTACAATGTACCCCGGCTTCACTTTCCGAAAGAAAGGGAGAATACAAATCTAATAAATTTCCTTCTCTTGCAGTGAGTTGGAATTTTGGCCACTTTTTCAGCTCTACCATATGGATGAGTCAACTTCTTCCTACCCTTCCTTGTTAGGGAGACTTAGCAACAAAAATGTCGGGCTCAATCCAGGACTACCTATAATATGTACATCATCCAATTTCCTGAGGGACGGGGAGATACTAATCGAGTTAGTGAATGTCTTTTTCAATGCTTTTTCAAGTATAGCAATGTTCATCTAGCCAGGTGTTGCAGAAAATGACAGACTTAGACTTCTCAGGATACAGGAAAAGTTTATTTGGCAAGCCCTTAAGCCTGTGATGGTGAACCTATGGCACATGTGACCAAAGTGGCACACAGAGTCATGTCACCTGGCACGTGTGGCATTGCCCGTTCCTCTTCCGGGTTTCTGCCCTGCATGCGCAGGCAACAATCAGCTGGCCTTTGTGCGTGCGGCAGTGCCAGAAACCGGAAGAGCTGGTCTTCTGTTTTCCGCCATGAGCATGTGTGCTGTCCAGCTGATTGATGCGTGCACATGCCTGCCAGAAACCCGGAAGATGAAGGGGTGATGCCGCACATGCCAGGCGACATGGCATGCGCACACCAGAAAACGGAAGTTCATTTTCCCCTGGTAGCTCCTCTTTCTCGTTGCACTTAGTGCCAAAAATGTTTGCCATCACTACCTTAAGCCTTCAACAACCATTCAGCCAAACTCATCCCCCTAGAAATAGTTTTCTCAGATGGTAAATGGATGCCTTCCACCTAGGATATTCAGTGCATTTGGCATTTAACAAAGGATGAAAATTCAGTCCACATCAAATGAAATGCCAGTCAACTGACCCTAGTTTAGGATGCTCCATTTCTCTGTCTTCCTACACTCAGCCATGCAAGATGCTTGAACACAAACAGCTCACCCACTCCCCCTCTCCAGGAGCTTTTTCCGAAGAAATGGGGCAGAAAAGACTATCCAGTTCACCCCTTTTCTTTCCTGGGACCTGAATTTATTCCTGGTCTGGACTTCTGCTTCCCCCTCTGCCTGTTAGAATCATCAAAAAGGGTGGTAGGGAAACATGGGATCTGGGGGTCTCCCACTCCCAGGATTCGAAATATCCTGTCATGAGTGGATTTCTGCAGGCAGTATTTGCTTTGCTTATGAATGGAGCCATCCAGATAGTTGGGTTCCTGTTTCAATAAGCTCCTTATCTCCTTCAGTGCCTGCATCCCTTTGAACTTGGCTTCTTGTTATAATGTTTTCTTTAGGCATCTGGCTGAAATGTGGAATGGGCTTCAGACGGTTTTTAGTAGCATCTTTGGGGTTTTTTGGCTTTTCTGAAGCTTTTCCTTATGGATAATATTTGAAAGGCTTTTCCTTATACTTAATATTTTATTTGGGATAATGGGGGGGGGTTGATTTCTGCTTACATATGGGAAGAACCCCACACACATGCACACACCAGCCCTTTCCACATCTGTCTCTCTTTCCTTTAAGACGTTCTTGTGGCCTTTTTAATTGCCTGCGAAGCTCAAAGACCTTAAAGAGTTAAAGAGAGGGAGATTAATTAGAGGGACTCCAGCATCCTGGGGAGGCAGGTCTTATGATCTCACTACTTTCCGAACATGCAACAGTGGCCCAATGGTGAAGTACCCTTCTCTTCGCAGAATCAACTGGTGGAATTTCTGTGGGCCAGAGGTGCTGCTACAAAAAGTAGGGAATGGTGCATTTCCCATGGAAAACCAGGAGAGGGCATTCATGCTCCCTTTCATCAGGAACCCTTCACAATCCATCTGCTTTTGGCAGAGTTACTCTGCAGTAAAGAGTATTGAAATTAAAAGTACTAGTTTTAAAAAATAACATTTGCTAATAGAAATCTCTCTTAAGTTTTTGTTGCTCAGAAATAACCCTTTTCCTGACAGTTAGAAAAATGGATCAGTGGAACAACTTCCCTTTAGAAGTTCCAACACTTTCAAAGAAGAGATTGGAAAACCATTTGTCTGAAACGGAATAGGGTTTCCTGCCCGAGCAGAGGGTTGGACTAGCAGATCTCCAAGGTCCCTTCCAACTCTGTTATTCTGTAAAAGAATGACTCAGAACAAACAAGAAGGAAAAATGAAAGGTGAAAGTGTTGCAGAAAATAACGGGACTTGGACATTTCAGGATCAAGGAGAAGTAGTTTTATTTGGCAGCCAAAGGTTCAGAATAATTTAGCCAATATAGTAAGGTGACCAGATTTTAACATTGGTAAAGAGGGACACCATTGACGGGGGGCGGGGGTGGTGGTTTCTTGATTAAATTTTTTTTAAAAATCAGGACTATTTTAAAACACCACAGGACGCGGGAGAAATTGTTCAAAAGCAGGACGTCTGGTCACCTTAATTTAGATGCCCCTCAAAGGTAAAACTCAGGGGGTTGAATTCTACAGGACGAGGAGTAAAGGGGGGGATTTGAGGGGCAGCCCAAAGCTATTTTTGGCAACTCTTTATGGACTTTCCGGTGACATTAACACTGAAAAGATTATGTTTTATGGATTTGTTTGTAGATAAGAGCTTGAATATGGGATGTATATTTGTATCCTTAGAGGGGTGTGAAGAATCACTAAATTTGTTTATAATTCTTGCAATGAAAGTTAGAAATTACATCTTTATTTCTTTTCTCTTTCATTATTACATTCCTTTTATTTGTAGTGCATTTTTTACTTTTTATTCTTTTGTTTCTTTACATTTAAATTGTATTATAATCAAAATTCTTAATAAAAATTATATATACGCACACACACACACACACACATATATGTGTGTGTGTGCGTATATATAAATATATATATATGTTTTTTATTTGTGCTGATAAATAAATAAAGGGAGACTAGTATAGATCTATTTCAAGCTATTTAGCTCCCATCAGCTAGCCATACCCTTACTGGGATTTGAACCTGGGCTATATGGCATACTAGGCACACCAGGCAGAGATCTTAGCCATTAGGCCACAGGCTCTTATCTGTTATCAGCCGAAGCCAGGGTGAAAGGTATCTATTAGATTTTTACAACCCCTGGTAAGCCCCAATTATGGGAGGAAGCTAACTGCTATATATATATATATATATATATATATATATATATATATATATATATATATATATATATATATATATATATATATATATATATACATACATACATACATACATACATACATACATACATACATACATATATACATATATATATATATATACACACACACATACATACATACATACATACATACACACACACACACACAAGTAATTCTTGACTTACAACCATTCATTTGGTGATATTTCAAAGGAATACTTTGAAAACAGGACTGAAAAAAATGACATATGATTGTTTTTCATATGGCCACTGCAACATCCCCATAATCACATGATCAGAATTCAGGTGCTTTGCGAGTGGCATGTATTTGAGACAGTTGCACTATATTAGGCTCATGTGATCACCATTTCTAACCCTTTCCAGCCAGTTTCCGACAAGCAAAGTCAATGGGGAAACCAGACTCGCTTAATGACCTCATGATTCACTTAAGAACTACAATTATTTTTTTAACAATGATGGCTAAAAGATTGTAAATTGGGGCAAAATTCACTCAGCCAAAGAAATATTGGGCTCAATTGTGGTGTTAAGTTGAGAACCTTATGTTTGTCAGTGTGTGCCAGTCTTGCAGGAACGATGGGAAATTATTCCTTGAGGATATGCTTTGCAGTCATCAATTTGTAAAAATGGATTAAACTTTGAGTATTGCCTCTTACTTTGCAAAGGAAAAAATGAATTCAATACTGAAAAACATACTCGATGCATGTTGAAATAGTCTACTTATAAACCATGATTGTCTGAACTCAGCTAATTGCAGTTTATTGAAGAAACCATAATTAAGCAAACTAATGGAATACTGTGTGAACACAGCTATTATTTTTCACAAAGGAGTACTATGAAGATAAAATGAAAAAATAAAATGATAAAAAAATCGGGACTTTTTAAAAACGCCACGGAGCGCGGGACAAATTGTGAAATATTGTGACTGTCCCGCTAAAAGCGGGATGTCTGGTCACCTTACAATATAGCCATTTGAAAATCTAAACAGTGTTCTGAAGGAAACATACATTCTTATATTTTGTCAAAAGCAGCACAACACGGAAATAGTTAACCCATTTCTGATTGGTTACCTTGAGGAAAGAAGCCTTATAAGCAGATACCGTCTTGTTTCCCCTTTTGTCTGGGCCGCAGGTCATAATGGCTACGTGGCTTTGTAAGAACTTTAGCTGAACTCTGTAGTTGTAGCATTCACACTTCCTGTTCTTCTGCAAGCTTCAAACTCCATCTTTTAGTTTATAATAACAAGATAAAAGGGGCCCCCGAGAGCTCTCCCTCTATGAGAACAGTCAGGTAAATTTTGTGGGCAGGTTTCATTGGGGACACGTGGCTGACGACCCACTCAGAGTGCTGTTGGTCACCCACTATGGCAAAACAATCTTTGCAGTGTTTTGGAAGACTTTTTGTGAATTGTCTGGGCAAGGTACGCTCTGGCGGCCAGTCAGCGATTGGCATAGCCACCCTGCATACCTTGGCCGAATGTCCCTTCCTGTCATACCACTGGCAGATGGCGGCTTTGAACCTGCAAACTGACATTGCATGGTTCCCGACACAACTGAGGCAACCCGACTGAGGTAAAAGTCAGTCTCAGTTTGTTTTTTTCGGGTGGCAAGTTTGAGGTATCTGATTTCTTTTTCCTCGCCCGAAAAATCTTCATAGTCATCTTCATCATGGTGGACAGTGTGACACCTGCTGGCATGGGTGGCCGGTGGCAGAAATCTTTGAATTTCCACGGTGGATTTGTCTGACATTTCGTATGCCGTGGCTTCATCCACGGCTGCCTGAAGGCTCAGCTCTTTTCGTGTCAGCAAACGTCGCTGAAGTCGGAGGTCTTTGATATCACAGACCAGCTGTTCTAACAGGGCATCGTCCAGCACAGGAAAATCACAGTGTAGGGCCGCTGTCCTGAGGGAAGCCATGTAATTGGTCACGGATTCCCTTTCTCTCTGGGTTCTCTGCCTAAACGCATAGCATCTGGCGAGGGAGTTGGAGAGTAGTGATTTTTAAGTTTCTCCAAAAGCATCTCCCAAGGGATTGAGTGTACGGACTAAGGGGCCACTAAAGCCCTGGCTGTTTCAAATATCTCGTGGCCACAGGCGCTGAGAAAATAGCCTCTTTTATGGCCACTAGACAAACCAGTGAATTCGTTTGCCTCCAGGAAGCACTCAAACCGCTCAAGGGAAGCATCCCATGTTTCAGGGGCCGGGCTGAATGTCGTGAATGCCGCTAGGTTAGCCATCCTTAGAAGGACAGAACGTGAGGAATTAGTCTTGGAGCGACGTCTCGTCGTCAGTGACTTGAGGCAGCTCTAATAGTTACTTCGCTTCTTTCCTTTACCTCAGACCTCGTTGCCAGTGTTCTGTAGGGAGAACGAGGCAGACAGGAACTGAGGCAAGGCAGGTTGAAGCTAACACAACCCTTTATTATAGTAACATACAGTTCAATGTAAGGCAAACCTCAAACCTGCAAACAGCAACACATTTGACAGCTGACAGCCCTTTTATACTACAGCTGTCAGGCGCTTAACCAATAGAATGGCTGGATGCTCCCACCAGCTGGCTGCTCGCGTCTTAGCCAATCAGGAGCCAGCAATGCAAGTCAATGGCATTATAGCCTCCAGGACTTAACAGTTCCCAAAAAGCCCATTCCCATCCCACTCTGGGGCCAGCCAGAGATGATCTTTGCCAGTTCTCCGAATTACTCAAAATTTCCACTACCAGTTCTCCAAATTCCTTTCAGAACCTGCTGAATTTTATCCTTGGGTCCCTCCCATCTCTCTTACAGTTGCAAGCCAAGAGTTCTGTAAATTCCTCCCCCATATTCCTCTGGGAGTCTGGCTGGAGACTCTTAAGCTAATTACTGTACTGGCAGGAGGTGTTTTTTTTTTTTTAAGTAATTGCAATCTGAGAGTTCTGTAAATAACCTCCACATCCCGGCTGGGCAGCTGTCTGAAGATGCTTGAGCTGATGAGCAGCAAGTGGTTTTTAAAAAAAACAGCAAATAGAGAGCTCTGGAAGGCTGCTTGGAGGCAATTTAGTCAGATCTTCATTTGTTTAATAAGCCATTTGATTCAATTAATGAATTTGATTTTAAGAATTTGTAAAATTGAATCTGATTCATTCGACAAATTTTTTGAGTGCAGGCTCCATTAGATTTGAACCTCAAGGAATACTTGTACTTCTATTTGTCCAGTTTCACCCATCCTGTTCCTTTAATAAAACCTCCAGATCAATTCACTCAGTCTGTTTTATTGGGGGATAGTTGGGTTGAGCTGCTGTCAAGCTGCACGCAGAGTAAAATGTAATGAGGACAGAACAGACCTTATGATTCTAGGAAACCTTTATTCTTTGAGAGGGATGTGTGCATGATTTAGAATTTAGGGTTTCTCCTACACTCACTGGGTGGTCTTGCTCACCACTTTTTAGCTAATGGCAATGTGGTTCTTATCAGAACTTAGGCTGCATAAAGGTGAAGAGGAAATCCATCAAAAGCTACCATATTGAAATAAAATCTGATGCTTTTTAAATTTTTATTTGGTGTGCCTCGGAAGAGGGGTAGTCTTATACGGTGAGTATAGCACAAACCCTATATTTTACATGGAAAGGTAGGGGGTCATCTTCTACACCCAGTTGTCTTATATGCAGGAAAATACGGTAATTGCAATGTGATTCTTATCAGAGCTCAGGCTGCATAAAGGTGAAGAGGAAATCCATCAGAAGCGACTCCTCTGTGTTCAGGGAGGGAGGTGAAACAAACCTGGGAGACATAAAACTACACAGCAGGACAAAAGAAAACTGAGGAAGAAGAACAAGGGGCAGAAAAGTTTTTAAACCTTGGTTGAAACCTGAATAAACTTCTCAATATAAGTGCAAATTTCAACTATTAAATTTCCTTGGTTATTATATAATTAAATTTCAGTCCTCCCATGGACTATCTTGTAATCTCCTTATTTCTCTTATCCACTTTCTATCTTGTCTTCCCTTGCATCTTCTTCATTCATCCATGCTACGCATAATTCTTTTCTCCTTATTGTAGGTGATCGTTATGGTTTGTGACAGGTCCTATCCCTTCTGGATTACCTCTATGACCCACAAATGCCTTTGAGAGGCAAGAAAGAACCTGGACCAGCCTGAGCAACGATACCGGGATTCATCAATCCACAGATCGTGAATAAACAGAGAAAAACCTTCCAAACACAATACCTGAAGATTTCCCAATGGTTTTAAGAGATTCCTCTGGATATGAAGGTGAGGAAAAAAGAGAGATTTAGCTACAATTGCAAGAAAGAATGTAGATCAAAAGAAAAAAGGGGTAAAAAAAAGAATTGAATTAACCTCTCTGCTCTTTTCAGTCTCTTTACTGTCCAACTTGACCCAAAACTATTACTGACAACTGAGCTTCAAACCAACATGAGCCTCTCAAATCCTGAAATATGCTCCCTCCAAATCCTTCCCAAAATATACATTTTTAAAGCAACTAAAGAGTTTAATACACAAGAATAATACATAATTAGAACAAAATCACACAATTGATATTTAATTGATTTTATTTAAATCGAATTTGGACTTCTTAGCCCTCACCATACTACAGAAGAGCAAAACATGGCCATAATGCTTGAAAATAAAATTACACAAGCACTTGGGGCACTTCTGGCTCCTTTTGTGAGAGAGGAATTGTTCATCCTTTCAGCTCTTCCCACACGCTCCACATTGATCTGCATGTGACAATTCCCTAATATCATGAGGCCTTTGATTGAATAATTTTCAATGTTTCTGCACAGATACCGGCTGACTCAGGTCTCAGTTCTACACTAGGGATGCAAATTTAACTACTGTGGAGGATCCCAATTCTCCCAAATAATGCAATTTGATTATTTTTTTGATATTTCCCTTTTTGGGTTAGGGAAGCAGCATCTGTTAAATGTCTTCGCATCCCTCCGAGAGCTATGAATAACGGGGGGGAATAATGACAGTTGGCGAATAGGAAGCTCATTTCTAAAAAATAAAATAAAATGAATGTATGTACCACGGATTTCAAAATCCATGTGTCACGTGGCCATCATGTGACATATTGCAACAGTTTCCCTATTCCTGGAGCTGGGGTGGGAGTGTCCTCCATGTAGCACAACCAGCCTGTGTTCTGCCAGTTTGACATTCCTATATGCTTTATATATATACATTAAAAATTTATTAATTATAATTATAATGACTCATGCCCATTGTTTCTTTTAACATTACTAAAAACCTTTTTCAGAGTTCAGTCTGTAAATTTGAAATCCATTCATAGAACTCATTAAATGAATAATTACCATACATTCTCATCCAAATGTATCTTTGTTTTGGGGATTCTCCAGTCTATGAATCATGTTATGGGAAATAAGACTATGGGGTGTGCTGAAGCCCTTTCCACACTCCGTGCATTTACCAAATTTTTCGAAGTATAAGAAGCACCTTCCCCCCCCCCAAAAAAAACAGGGTGAAAATCTGGTGCGTCTTATACTCTGAAAAATATGGTATATGGCTTCTCCCCTGTGTGGATCCTTTGATGGGGTGTAAGTTTACTGCTTGTTCGGAAGCCCTTTCCACACTCCATGCATTTATATGGCTTCTCCCCTGTATGGATTCTTTGATGGGATGTAAGTTTACTGCTTGTTCTGAAGCCCTTTCCACACTCCATGCATTTATATGGCTTCTCCCCTGTGTGGATCCTTTGATGGAATGTAAGTTTAATCCTTGTTCTGAAGCCCTTTCCACATTCCATATATTTATGTGGTTTCTCTGCTGTGTGGATCCTTTGATGGGATGTAAGACTACTGCTTATTCTGAAGGTCTTTCCACACTCCATACATTTATATGGCTTCTCGCCTGTATGGACCCTTTGATGGTATGTAAGTTGACTGGCTGTTCTCTCCTGTGTGGATCCTTTGATGGCGTGTAAGATTACTGCTACTTTTGAAGTCCTTCCCACACTCCATGCATTTATATGGCTTTTCCCCTGTGTGGATCCTTTGATGGGTTGCACGATCTTTCGTTGTTCTGAAGCCCTTTCCACATTCCATGCATTTATATGGCTTCTCCCCTGTGTGGATCCTTTGATGGGATGTGAGTTCACAGTTTCTTCTGAAACCATTTCCACACTCCATGCATTTATATGGCTTTTCCCCTGTGTGGATCCTTTGATGGCGTGTAAGATCACTGCTACTTTTGAAGTCCTTCCCACACTCCATGCATTTATATGGCTTTTCCCCTGTGTGGATCCTTTGATGGGTTACACGATCATTCGATATTCTGAAGCCCTTTCCACACTCCATGCATTTATATGGCTTTTCCCCTGTGTGGATCCTTTGATGGCGTGTAAGATCACTGCTACTTTTGAAGTCCTTCCCACACTCCATGCATTTATATGGCTTTTCCCCTGTGTGGATCCTTTGATGGGTTACACGATCATTCGATATTCTGAAGCCCTTTCCACACTCCATGCATTTATATGGCTTCTCTCCTGTGTGGATCCTTTGATGGGATGTAAGTTCACAGTTTCTTCTGAAACCATTTCCACACTCCATGCATTTATATGGCTTCTCCCCTGTGTGGATCCTTTGATGGGATGTAAGTTTACTGCTTGTTTGGAAGCCCTTTCCACACTCCATGCATTTATATAGATTTTCCCCCGTGTGGATCCTTTGATGGGATGTAAGTTCACAGTTTCTTCTGAAACCCTTTCCACACTCTATGCATTTATATGGCTTCTCCCCTGTGTGGATCCTTTGATGGGATGTAAGTTTACTGCTTGTTCGGAAGCCCTTTCCACACTCCATGCATTTATATGGTTTCTCCCGTGTGTGGATCCTTTGATGGGATGTATGTTCACTGCTTGTTCTGAAGCCCTTTCCACACTCCTTGTATTTATATGGCTTCTCCCCTGTTTGGATGTGGATCCTTTGATGGGATGTAAGTTCACAGGTTCTTCTGAAATCCTTTCCACACTCCATGCATTTATATGGCTTCTCTCTTCTGGATGTGCATTTATTAACAGTCTTGTTTCCATCTTCATTGCATTTATTTGTCTTCTCTCCCATGTGAAAAGGTTTCTGTGACTCAAGAGACCCATTTTCTTGAGAAGGTGTGAACATCCAACTGTATTTTTTTCCCTTTTCTTTGCCCATATTGGCTCCTCCTTTGGCTTGTGATGGAGAGGGTCCATCTACATCTAATGTCTCTTTCAAGATTCTTTCACCTTTCTCAATATATTTCTTCTTTAGTTTTTCTTGTTGATCAATAACGTTCTGCATCTGATCAACAATCGAAGGAGATGATCTTTCCTTATTCCAGTTATTTGACAGGTTTCTCTCCTGCCTTTGGAATTCTGTTTGAATTGCAGGTTTCTCCATTACATCTCCTTTTCTGAACACCTTGACTGGTTCTGTGGAGTCTTTATTCTCATTCTCATTATCACCTTCAAAGGGAAAGAGAAATGAAAGTGGGAGAAAGGTTAGGGGAAAAGATCACTCTGTCAGAAGTCATATTGATTGCCTTCAGTTATTGTGCCAAATTCTAATATATACTGCATATTTGCATCTTAATAATGGCATGGTATAGAAGTGATAATATCTCTTTGGATGAGGCATAAAACCTTGGAAAACATATTAAGTCAAACAACCAAAATGGCAAGTCTTAATAGGACTGATATGGAAGCATCTGGGCCAAAATAGTTGAAATCTGTGTGATGAAATGAAAATGAAAATGTCTTCCTGAACTCTCTGAGGGAGAGTAGGAAACTCTTACCAAGAGAGGCCACATTCTTATAATTCTCCAGCATGACTTCCCAATGCAGAGCTTTTTGGTCAGGATCCAGCTGAGACCACTCCTCCTCGGAGAAATAAACTGCCACCTCCTCAAAGGGCAGAAGACCCTCCTTGAAAGGAAAAAAAAATACAGAACAGACCAAGAACTCCAGGATCTTTCCTATTATTAAGAATTTTACATAGCAAACATAGACGTTAAGATAAATGGCTCTATGCTTAGTAAGGATCTGCGGTTTAGATGACAAAATTGACAGAACAAAAAGCATTTGACTAAAGAAAGATTTTAGGCAGGTTTTATCAACTTGGATGATTCTGTAGCACTTTCAGTGCCATTCAGGTTAAATAAGCCCTGTTTTCTTCTGGATCAATTGATCTACCAAACAGCCAGCCAGACCTCATCAAAATACTCTTCCTTCTGGATCTATTAATCCATCCATCCACAATCAAAAGGTCCTAAGTGACTTGAGAGAATCAACTGGCAGGTGGGCCTTGGAAAGTTCACCAATCAGTGACACTAACCCTTCCTTGGATAGTGTTCCTGATTGGTGGGTTTTCCAAGGCCCACTTGCCAGTTGATTCTCTCAAGACATTGAAGGCCTTTAAACCATCCCTGCCTTTAAAAAAGGAAATGTGCCTGTAGGGGAAGGGATTCTTTGTAATGTTTTATGAAATGCCTTATGTTGTCCTAAGAAGGGGCAATCCTGTTCATCCTTAACACCTTCATGAAAGTGCTGGGAGAGCTCAACCAGGGGTCTGTGTGGTGTGCCATTAATACGCAGAGACTCTGCTCCTCCTTGGATAGCAAGGAAGTTGCTAGTAGTCTGAGCCATTGGCTGGACAGTAAATAAGAAAATGAAGAATGTTTTCCATTGAAGACAATTCTTAGCCTGTGCAAGGTTGGATTGTTTGGCTTCCTTATCCAGGCACAAGTCAGAAGATTAAAATTTACTTTCTAAGCTAATGGGGCCTTGGCTAATTGTTCTTTCAGAACACTTTTCACTTGGAGATGTTTCTATATTTTGACTGTCCTGGGATTTTAATAATCTTAACTGTTAACCGTGTATTTTTCTTATTAATGATTGTAAATGAAGCATTTGAAAAATGGAAATTTGCTAGTTTGAATATTTAAATATTTTTGAGGCTCCTAGAACAAATTCAAGTCAAATAATTATAAAAGGGGCACCATGTAGGATAGTTTAGGGTTGGGTAGGGTAAGATAGGATAGGATAGTTTAGTTAGAAGGGATCTTGCAACTCTTCTACTTCAACCTCCTGCTTAGGTAGGAAACTCTATACCTTTTCCGACAAATGGCTATCCAAGTTTCCACCCATTGCTTCTTGTCCTGCCCTCAGGTTCTTTGGAAAACAGCTTGACTCCCTCTTCTTTGTGGCAGCCCCTGAGATATTGGAACACTGCTGTCATCTCACCCCTAGTCCTTCTTTTCATTAAAAAAGACATAACCAATTCCAGCAACCGTTCTTTATATGTTTCAGCCTCCAGTTCCATAATCAGCTTTATTGGTCTTCTCATCTAGGGTGGACAGGTGCTCACTTACCTATTTTAACTTCTGTTCCTAAACTTGTGGTGCTGTTTTTGATAAGTTGGACTGGTTTTTTTCCCTTTGCATAAAGGCAGATGAAAAACACGAGTTAAGTAGTTCTGCTTTCTCCCTGTCGCTTTCTTACCACCTGTTTGATTGCAGATTGTATGGCACTCACGATTAAATGCTTGATTTTGCTTGACAGCAAGGTTGATATTCTTACCCACACAAAAATATATGTTATATGCACTATATTAATCTATCAATTTTAGATTGCTGGGGACAGAAATGTTCTGTATCAATTAATTGTCTGTCCCCACTGAGGAGTATGTACAGTTCTTGGCGGACAAAGTTGCTCGGTTTCGATCGGACCTGGACTCCACTCTTGCAGATCCAGCCGAGACACAAGGGAATGATCTGGCAGACCATCTCTGGGTTGAGTTTCAGGATGTTGCCTCCGGGGATGTGGACAAGGCTATGCGAGCTGTGAGCGCCTCCACCTGTATACTGGACCCGTGTCCCTCCTGGCTGGTTGCCAACAGCAGTGAGGTGACACGAGGCTGGATCCAGGCGGTTGTTACCACCTCTCTTCGGGAGGGGTATCTCCCCACCGCGCTGAAGGCGGCGGTGGTGAGACCCCTCCTGAAGAAACCGTCCTTGGATCCAGCAATTCTTAACAACTACCGTCCAGTCTCCAACCTCCCCTTTGTGGGGAAGGTTGTTGAGAAGGTGGTGGCCTTCCAGCTTCAGCGTACCTTGGAGGAAGCTAACTATCTTGACCCCTTCCAGTCTGGCTTCAGGCCCGGTTACAGCACAGAAACCGCTTTGGTCGCATTGACCGATGATCTCTGGAGAGCCAGAGATGGAGGCCATGCGTCCATCCTGGTTCTCCTTGACCTCTCAGCGGCTTTCGATACCATCGACCATGGTATCCTTCTGCGACGACTGCGGGAGGTAGGAGTGGGAGGCACTGTTCTGCAGTGGTTCTCCTCCTACCTCTCGGACAGGTCGCAGTCGGTGTTGGTGGGGGGGCAGAGATCGTCCCCGAGGCCCCTTACTTGTGGGGTGCCGCAGGGTTCGGTCTTATCCCCCCTACTATTTAACATATACATGAAACCGCTGGGCGAGATCATTCGGAGGCACGGGATAAAATACCACCAATATGCGGACAATACACAGTTGTATCTGTCCGCCCCGTGCCAACTCAATGAAGCGGTGGAAGTGATGAACCGGGGCCTTGAGGCTGTTAAAGACTGGATGAGAGCTAACAAACTGGTGCTCAACCCGGAAAAGACCGAGTGGCTGTTGTGTTTTCCTCCCAAAAATTTGGTTAATGTTCCATCAATCAGGCTGGGGGGACAAAATTTATACCCCTCAGACAGGGTCCGCAACTTGGGAGTCCTCCTGGACCCACAGCTGAGTTTCGACCATCATTTGTCAGCTGTGACCAGGGGGGCATTTGCTCAGGTTCGCCTGATGCGCCAGTTGCGGCCCTACCTGAACCGGGAGGCCCTCACAACAGTCACTCGAGCCCTTGTGATCTCTAGGCTGGAATACTGCAACGTGCTCTACATGGGGCTGCCCTTGAAGAGCATCCGGCGACTTCAGCTAGTCCAGAATGCGGCCGCGCAAGTGATCGTGGGCGCACCACGGTTCGCCCACATAACCCCGATCCTCCGTGAGCTGCGCTGGCTACCTGTTGATCTCCGGGTGCACTTCAAGGTCCTACTTACCACTCACAAAGCGCTCCATGGTAGTGGATCTGGCTATTTGAGAGACCGCCTTCTGCCAATTACCTCCCTGCGTCCCATCAGATCGCACAGGGTAGGCCTCCTCCGAATCCCATCCGCCAGTCAGTGCCGACTGGCGACTACGCGGAGGAGAGCCTTCTCAGTTGCAGCTCCGACGCTATGGAACAATCTCCCCGTGGAGATCCGCACCCTCACCACCGCCCAGGCCTTCCGCACGGCCCTTAAGATCTGGCTATCCCGTCAGGCCTGGGGATAAAAAATCTTAGTTCGTCCCCTCCCGAATGATGAATGAATGTTGTGTTCTATTTTTTAATATTATGTATTGTTTTATGTCTTTTGTCTTTGTACCCCCTTTCCCGTGTTTTGTAAGCCGCCCTGAGTCCCCTCAGGGAAAAGGGCGGCCTATAAATTATAATAAACATTCCTAAACAAACATTCCTAAACACTGTTTAGTTTAAATGTTTATCCATAGAATCTGTGAATGTAATGCCAAGTAATCCATTTGTTTGATGGACACAAACCATCTCTTTTGTACAGTTTTTCATAGGACAAGCTGCAGACGTCATGACTAACATAAAGAATTCTGTAAAACATTATTTATTGAAAAGTTGGGAGAATCATTAGCGAAAGGAGTTTTTAGTTTTTAAAGTGCTAATCTTAAAAAAAATCCTAAAAAGAATCTTCAACCAAAAGGAAAGGGGAAAATGGCAGGAGACAGTACAGGTAGTCCTCAACTTATAACAGTTTTTAGTGATTTACAATGACAAAAATGACGTATGCCCATTTTTCACACCTACGACTGTTCCAGCATCCCCATGGCCACGTGATCAAACTGACTCATATTTATGATAGTTGCAGGGTCCCAGAATCATGTGATCCCCTTTTGTGAACCTTTGACAAGCAAAGTCATTAGGGAAGCCACTTAAGAACAACCATACTTCTAACTTCAGCACTTCACTTAACACCTGTGGCAAGAAAGGTCGTAAAATGGGGCAAAGTTCACTTAACAAATGTGTCACTCAACAACAAAAAATTTAGGTTCAATTGTGGTCCTAAGTCAAAGACTACCTATAATATGTACAACGGCTGATTTCCTGAGGGAAAAATAGAAATCTAATAAATCAAAGTTATTATCATACCTGAGTTGAAGATTCAATCATGGTTTCCACTCCCCCTAAACAAAGAGTCGACTTCCTTCTATGCTTCCCTGTGAGAGAGACAGAATTTCAAAAGGCCTAATTAATAAAATAGGAGGAGGTTTGCTATAGTGGAGAGGACACAGAGAAGATGAGAAAGTTAGGATTTATCAAAGGAGTGGAAGGACCTTATATTACCTCCTGAGGTGTCCTGAATTGGATCTTCCTGAGGGATCCTCCTGAAAGGCAGTTCTTGAGGGAGATTTGACAGATGTCTTTTTGTCTCAGGATCTCTGATCTCCATTGCGAAGGACTTGAAATAGGATGCAGGAAAAAAAGAATTAATGGACATTACATATCATGAAGTGGTGTGTACCTCTATTTAACACCTGATAAACTGTCAACGATTTTTCAAATCTCAAAGGAATTTCAAATACACGTTTGAAATGTAAATGTAAAAAAGGAACTTTTTACCAACTCTGCTGGACTTGTGACAAAGCAAAGAAATACTGGGGTAAGATTTATATTTTACTGCAGAAGATTCTCAAAGTGGGCATGAAAATCAAACCAGAGACTTTTCTTTTAGGTTTAATAGAAAAAGGGATGGAAAAACATTCTCGAACTTTGCTGTTATTTATGTTGAGAGCAGCAAGGATGCTCTTTGCAAAGTGGACAGATATTTTAATAGCCACAAAGGCGAAGTCGTTGGGAAAACTGATGGACCTAGCAGAGATGGAAAAATTAATTGCTTTATTTAAAGAAAAGACCAAGCCAACCTTGCTTCTACTTTGGAACCACTGCTGGGTTTTGTTCTTGAGATCGAAAAAAATGAAACTTTGATTGAGTTTTGCTGATTACATAAGTTTGCTGTTATATAGAATTTGCTAGTACATATTAAGTATGTAAATGTAAAACATTGAACCTGTAATGTTACCATTTTATTCAACTGTGCTAAAAAGATTCAGATTTTCAATTATTTTGTTTTTTCCCCTTTACCCTACTCTTCTTTCACTTCACTTCCCACTTTCCTACTATTTTCATTTTCTTGCATTTTATATCTTAATAAACCTACAAAAATTTGATATAAAAATTTGAACATATTTTTATTATATTCAGGCCCAAGAAGAAGTCCTCTCACCGGCAACTCAACCTGCTCCTTCTTCTCCTCCGCCTGGCTCAGGAGGAAGCCTTCCGCCAGGGCCACCGCCTGGGAGCTGGTCTCTGCTCCACACTCCCGCACCCAGCTCTCCATCTGCAGGGGCAGAAGGGCCAGGAACTGCTCCAGAACCACCAGGTCCAGCATCTGCGCTTTTGTGTGCTTTTCTGGTCTCAACCATCGACTATAAAAGAAGTGGAGTCGACTACAAAGTCCTCGGGGACCCTCATCCTCCTCATATTGGGCACCCCTGAAGTTCCAGGCCTGAACTTCTGAAATGATGGCTCCTTCTTCCAGCATCTTCTGCCCAGTTTTTGCCCAGATCTTCCCACAGATTCCAGACTGGGCACCAGAAGGGTCATTTCCAGTTCCCTCACTTGCTAAAGGAAGGCCAGCCATTCTCTCTTTGTCCTGTAACACAATTCCAAATGGGTGCAATGAAATCTGTGTATCTTCAAATGCTTTTTCATTCATAGCAATGTTCATTTAGTCTTGGGAATACCAGAACAAGCCATTAAGCCCTCCTTGCCAAAGGGATCATTTTTTCTCTACATGAAGATCAACAAATGGCCTCAATTTTACAATTTTCTTATAGAAGAAAGAATAAATCTAAGCTAGTAGATCGGACCATTTATCGACACTCATCCTCACAGAAGGAAGCATTATTCTGACCTGTAAAGCGGTGACTTCCAGCAAGAAGATTCAGTGCATATGGGCATTTTGGATAATTTAAATTTCTTTTTACTCAAAGGGAAAGACTTGCATTTTAACAATATAGCTCTACATTTACCTTTAAGCAGGGTTCACTCAACATACAACATAGAAAAGCCCAGAACCAGTTCACAAAGCAGGAAAATTCAGTTCACAAAAAATGAGGTGCTAATCCTTTGACTCTGCTCCATTTCTCTTTCTCCCTTCACGCAGGGGGGCAGGGTCGCACAATGTGTCCTAAGCACAAACAAGTCAATCAAATCAAGGGGTTCAGTTTGAAATGTTGCAGAAATGAGATGAGACCAGCTCTTTATCAGAGGGAAAGGTTTATTGCACAAGGTTCAGCAAGGATAGGTCAAGCAAAATCTGAACCCCGAAGGGCAGTTGTTTACAGACTTTAGCCAGCATATCAATCACCCCAAAGTACATTGCCTTCCTGTGTCACATACACCTCTTTCCTGTGCCCAGCCCCTCGTACTGTGACAAGACATTCATTCAGCTTACTCAATTGCCCCCCAAAAGGGAGTACTTGTACCAATATCCTGGTTCCTTTGTTTTAGCTTGGAGAGGCAGACAAAGCAATTAATCCTTGCCCTGTTCCACATGGTCAAGAAACTTTAATATCCAGCTTTATTTATCTAGTTGCCAATTTCTCTTTTACTATGAAATATAAAAGATTAAATGCACACAGCTCAATACGATGACGCGATTGACTATCTTCCTGAAACAAATTGAGTTGCAAAAGGCTCCAAGCCGAGATTGATGTCATCCAGCACAGAGTGAGAATGTAGACAACCATCTTTTGCATCTCTTCATTTCAAAGTTGTTTTGCCATACAAGCTCCCGCTCTCCCCTATGCAGGAGCTATTCCCACGAAATGGGTAGCTAAGGACGATCCCTTTTCTTTCTCCTAAGATTGACTTGGTATATAAATATATATCCTTTCCTTCTCTAGTGTGAGAACCTTCTGCCTTTCCTTGTATACACGCTCGCACAAGGACAGTAACACACACACACCTACCCTTGCCACCTCTTTCGTCAAGACTTCCTTGCAGCCTTTTTAATGGCCTGCGAAGCTTAAAGGGTTAAAGAGGGAGAGTCCTGCATCCTAGAAAGGCAAGACCTAGTGACGTCACTCCCTTCCCAACCTGCAAGAGCGGCTCAACGCTGAAGCGCATGCGATTCCTTTCTCTTTGCTGAGGGAGCCTCGAATGGATTTTCTGTGCATGGAAGGTATTCATGGAAAAAGGAGAGATGGTGCATTTCCCAAGTACGGCCAGGAGGGGGTGATCTCGAGAAGGCCAGGAAGCCTTCTCAATCTGCTTTGGGCAGTATTATAATTTAGTGAAGAATTTTGTATTTAAAGTACTGTCGTTTTTTAAAAATCCTAATAGCAATCTCACTTAAATTTTTGTTGCTCAAAAAAAAAAGCAAACGCAAACAAGGGCTGAAAATGAAAGGTAGTATTCATACTAGCTTGACTTTCTGAAGGAAAGGCATAATACAAATAATTTCCTCCTCTTACTTTACTTGGAATTTTAACTTCAGCTCTGAATTTTTAACTTCATTCAGGAATTTTAATTTCAGCTCTGCAATAGGAAGGGTCAACTTCTTTCTACTCTTCCTTGTGAGGGAGACACAATTTTAAAATGTATAATTCGTAAAGTAGGAAGAATTGCTCTATAGAAGACAGATGAAATGGTTGGGATCTCTATGGGGAATAGGAGGACCTTATATTACCTCCTGAATTGTCCTTACCTGGATATTCCTGAAAAATCCTACTCAAAAAAACAGTTCCTGGGGGAGATTAGATGGAAGCTTCCTTCAGTGTGTGGGGGGGGGGGGTTTCCAATTTTTTTACTACATGTTTGCTCGTGTGGGTGAATGTGCTTGTGTGCACTTCTGCACTTGCCCAAAAGTGTTGGGATGGGTGGGCGGAGCCTTCCGCCACCACTACTACAGGTTCGCTCGATCCGGGACAAACCAGGAGCAACCCACCTCTCATTTCCTTCCAGTTGTGGGTTTCAAAATTTTTTGGAACCTACTCTGTGGGTGTGGCCTCCTTTGTGAGAGTGGCTTGCTGGCCATGTGACTGGGTGGGAGTGGCTTGCCGGCCATGTGACTGGGTGGGAGTGGCCAACTTGGAAAATGTGATGAAACTCACTTAACAACACTCTTGCTTAGCAACCAAAATTTTGGGCTCAATTGTGGTCATAAGTTCTCTTTCTTTCTTTCTTTCTTTCTTTCTTTCTTTCTTTTATCTCTCTCACTTTCTTTTCTTTTTTCTTTTTTCTTTTTTTCTTTCTTCCTTTCTCTTTCTCTCTTTCTCTTTCTGTCTCTATCTCTCTCTGTGTGTGTGTCTGTCTGTCTGCCTGTTTCCCTCTGTGTGGATCTGTATCTCTCCCCCTCCTTCTCTCTCTGCCTCTCTGTCATTCTCTCTCTGTGTCTGTCTCTCTGTATCTCGCTGTCTCTCTTCCCTCCCCCCCATCTGTTCACTCTGTGTGTGTGTGTGTGTGTGTCTGTCTGTCTGTCTCTCCCTCAGTCTGTGTGTGTCTCTCTCTGTCTCTCTCCCTCCCTCTCTATCTCTCTCCCCTCCCTTTCTCTCTCTCTCTCACTCTGTGTGTGTATATGTGTGTGTGTGTCTGTCTGTCTGTCTGTCTCTCACTCACTCACTTAATCACTCACTCCTTGTGTGTGTGTGTGTGTGTGTGTGTCTCTCTCTGTCTATCTGTCTGTCTATCTGTCTCTTCCTCCCTCCCTCCCTCCCAACCCGCAGATGGGCTCCGGACCAGCGGAGGCTCTTCCTTCGTTTTAACCAAATGATCTTTCCTAAGATATAAAAAAGAACCTTAATTGCAGGCTCAACAAAAGAAGCTGGAAAGAGATACTGAAGCCAGGAAGCTGAAACCTGGGACTGGAGAAAAACCTTTTCTATCCCCTTACCAGCCCATCCAGGAAGACGAGTAACACGAGGGGGATCCCTCTCCCCGCGGATGGGTACCAGACCAGCGGAGCCTCATCCTTCTTTTTAACCAGGCGGTTATCTTCTTTTTAGACAGGCGATCTTTTTAACTAGGAGATCTTTAACCAGGAAATCTTTGGCTGCTGCACAAGCACATGGGGACGCACTGCCCTTTTCTCTCTGATAGCTGCCTGGTTAAAAAGGAGGAGGAGGCTCCGCTGGTCTGGAGCCCATCCGTGGGGGGGAGGGATCTCCCTCGCGTTCCTCGTCTTCCTGGAGGGGCTCCGGACCAGCGGAGAAGAAGCGGCGGGGGCTGTCGGGCTGGAAACCCAAGCCCCATTAGCCCCAAAAGCCTCTTCTGGATGTCTATTGCAGTTGCAAGGAGCCGAGGAGAGCGCGGAGAAGGTTCTCAGTTCTTCGGAAAGCTGCGAAAGCGGCTGGGAGAGGCGAGCGGCTTGGTTTAGCCTCCTTGGACGTCGCAGCAGCAGCAGCCCCAAATGCGCTGATCTCGACATTTTTCGCATCGGGGCGTGCTGCAAGAGGGAGGGAGTAAAGACCTTTTCCAGCCAGCACAAAGGACTTCCCCGGACTTGCTTTGCTGAGCAGGGGCGATGGGCCCACAACTCCACCACCAGCATTCTGTAAAAAGTCTTCACTCACTCCCTTTTGCACCACGCCCCGATGCAAAAAATGCCGAGATCGGCGCACTTGGGGCTGCTGCTGCTACGAGATCCAGGGAGGCTAAACCAAGCCGCTTGCCTCTCCCAGCCGTTTTCGTGGCTTCCAGAAGCACTGAGAACCTTCTCCGAGCTCTCCTCGGCTCCTCGCAACTGCAATAGACATCCAGAAGAGGCTTTGGGGGCTAATGGGGCTTGGGTTTCCAGCCCGACAGCCCCCGCCACGTCTTCTCCGCTGGTCCGGAGCCCATCCGGGAAGACTAGGATGGGCTCCGGACCATCAGTGACGTGCGGTGAGGTTGATACCTGGTGAGGCTCAGCAGGGCAGCAGTCGGCCTCGGCGGGGGGGGGGGGGGGAATTTGCATCGCGGGAGCAACCAAGTGCCCGGGTCTGCAGCAAAGGCGCTTGGTGGCTCCCACGATGCAAAGTGCCCCGCTCCCCCCCCCCCGCTGTCCCGGCCTGCGTCTGCTGCTTCTCCAAGCTCCACCGCTGGAAGTCCCGGATCGCCTCTGGGGGAAGGCTGAGTGAAAAATGGAGCGAAGCTTCTCTGCGGCCTCCCGGTGCTGCCCAGAGACTCTTGCAGGAGCACATGTCAGCGGCCGGCGGCCTGGAGCGGCCCCGGCTGTGAGACAAGGGAGCACTTAAATTAGCCGCTGCTGCTGCCGCCACCACCGCCCCACTTCTCACCCAGCCTTCCCCCAGAGGCGATCCGGGACTTCCAGCGGCGGAGCCTGGAGAAGCAGGCCGGGGCAGCGGGCGGCAGCATCGGGGATGGTGGGGCACTTTGCATCGCGGGAGCCGCCAAGCACCCAGGTCTGCAGCAAAGAGGCAGCCTCCTCCTCCTCGCCCACTCCTCTCTCCTCTGAAGCACGCCCCGCCCAACGTAAGCGTGCTCAAGAAGACACGATTGGCTGCTTCCAAATCAGGAGGCGGGAGAATTAGTGCCTCTTTTCCATCTGAACGTCTTTGCCTTTTAACTCTTCATTAACTTTTAGAAGGCGAAAAATTCCTTATGGAAAAGAGGCCCCGAGTTCTCTCGCCTTCTGCTTTGGTTAACACTAAGCAGACACCAAGCCACTGTGACCTGGAATCTAGTAGCAACTATCTTGGCTTTAATTATTTAAAAAAATATATTTAAATTTCTTTCTTTTTCCTGAGGAGACTGGTGAGGCTCCGGCTCCCTTGCCTCTAGTGACTGCACGTCCCTGCCTCCCACCATGAATGGGCTCCGGACCAGTGGAGCCTCCTCCTTCTTTTTAACCAGGTGAAAAACGCTGAGATCGGCACGCTTGAGTCTGCTGCTGTGACGTCCAAGGAGTCTAAACCAAGCCACGTGCCTCTCCCTGCCGCTTTCGCAGCTTCCCAGAGTGCCAAGAACCTTCACGCTCTTCTCTGTGCTCTCCTCAGCTCCTCGCAACTGCAATAGATGTCCAGAAGCGGCGAGGGCTTTATGCTCAGAAAAGCAACTTCAAGAAGGTCCTTTGCTAGCAGGCAGGTTTTAGGATGCCTGCCGCCACCAAAGGACCTTCCCGAAGTTGCTTTTCTGAGCATGGGGAAAACGGACGGTATTTTGTCCCTTCTGTCTCCCCGTTGCTCAGAAAAGCAACTCCTGGAAGGTCCTTTGGTGGCGGCAGGCATCCTAGAACCTGCCTGCTAGCAAAGGACATTCCTGAAGTTGCTTTTCTGAGCAACGGGGAGACAGAAGGGACAAAATACCATCTGGCCGTGACGGGTATACAGGGCTGGGGGCGGGGCAGGCTTACTTCCAGGTCCAGTCACCAACTGGTTCGTGAGAACCGTCGGGGACTGGCAGCAACCCACCCCTGCTTCTTTCCCTCAGGATCTCTGATCTCCATAGAGAAGGATTTGAAATGGTAGACAGAAGAAAAGAAGAAGAAATGAACATCATACACCTCATCTCATGCTCCTCCTCAAATTTGCAGATGACACCAAGCTGGCAGGAGCAGCCAATGCCCCAGAAGACCTGTTCAGGATCTGAAAGATCTTGGCAGGCTTGAACAATGCGCCCCATGCAACGAAGTGAATTTTTTTTTTATTGATCATTTTTGAAAAAAACAAACTTTAAAAAATGTTTAGTTCCCACCACCCCCTCCCCCCAAGCCCTCCCCCAACCTTCCCCCTCCCCCCGACTTCCCAGAACTAATACAGGGTATAAATCTTTAACAAGATCGCCTAGGTTTGTTATTTTCAATTTTTTTATCTATTTTCCATCTAGCCTGTAACTGCCCGTACTGAAACCATGTTTGAATTACCTTTTCCTCTTTTAATACATCCAAGGGTTTCAGTTGTAGTACACCTCTTTCTAGGGTAAGAAGCTGTCTGTAAGTAGTTACATCCTGTTTTTGTACTATGTTCATATTTTCTATTGCGTGTCTGGGAATAGCCCACATGGGTATCTTATCGTTTAGTTTATATTGATATTTTTTCCAAACCCGCAGTAGAGCATTCCTTAAAATATGACTTTTGAAATTCTTATCCACCTTTTTGTTGTATAGCAGATAAGCATGCCAACCATATACCAAATCATGCCCTTCAATATTAAGTATTCTATCTTCTGTTAAGTTAATCCAGTCACTAATTACAGATAAAACTACTGCATCGTAATATAGTTTTAAATTGGGTAATTTCAAGCCTCCTCTTTCACGCACATCTTGCATTATTTTTAGTTTTACTCTCGGCTTCTTCCCTGCCCATACAAATTTATTAATACCCTTCTGCCATTCTAGCAGGCTTGCATCTTTTTAAAGTATTGGTAACGTTTGAAAAAGAAATAAAAATTTAGGTAGAATATTCATTTTCACTGCTGCTATTCTTCCCAGCAAAGATAACTGTAATTTCTCTCATTTTTTCATCTCTGTCTGTATACTATGCCATAGTGGTTCATAATTATACTTACATAACTTCCCATTTGAGGTTGAGATATAAACTCCTAAATATTTGACCTTTTTAACTATTTCACATACTGTCATTCCTTCTAGTTCTTCCCTTTGTTTAGTGTTCATATTTATAGCTAGTATCTTTGTTTTCCCTAAGTTTATTTTAAATCCTGACACTTGACCATATTGATTAATCATATTCATTAAAACCTTACTAGATTCCTGTGTTTGGGTTAATGTTATAACCAAATCATCCGCAAAAGCACGTACTCTATATTCTTGCTGCCTAATCTTGATTCCCTGTAAGTCCCCTGAACGCCGTATTTTATTCAACAATAGTTCCAAAGTTATAATAAACAATAATGGAGATAAGGGACAACCCTGCCTTGTACCTTTCTCAATTTTAAATGAATCTGTTAGACTCCAATTAATTATGATTTGAGCTGTTTGTTCCTGATATATTGTTTTAATTGATTGTAAAAAGTGCTCTCCTATTTGCATTTTTTGCAATATTTTCAGCAGGAATTGCCAATTCACTCGATCAAAGGCTTTTTCAGCATCTAAAAATATAAGCACAGCAGGAATTTGGTTGTTCTTTCCCAGGTATTCTAATGTATTGAGAATTAGTCTTACGTTAGTTCTCATTTGTCTCCCTTGAATAAAACCTGTTTGATCATTATGAATTAATTGCAGAATAGCCAACATTAACCTATTCGCTAGTATTTTAGTGAAAATTTTATAATCTATGTTGAGTAATGATATGGGTCTATAATTTTTTGGTTGAGTAAGATCTTGATCTTCTTTGGGTATCAAGGATATAAAGGCTGTCTTCCAAGATGGGGGTACCTTCCCTTCCACTTGGATCTTATTAAATAATTCCTTAAGCGGTTCTACCATTTCTAATTGCAACTTTTTATAGTAAGCTGCCGTCAAACCATCTGTACCCGGTGCTTTCCCTACTTTTAGCTGTTTTAATTACCTGGAGAATTTCCCCCGAAGTTATTGGTTGATTCAGTCTTTCCCTCTGCTCGTCTTTTAACTATAGGTATTTTTTTCTTTATCCAGGTATCTATATCTAACCTTTGGATTTTATCATTCGTGTACAATCCTATAAAGAATTCACGAAAGCACTTTTGAATCTCATCTTGTTGATACACTTCCTTCCCTTTAAAATGTAATTTCTATATATTATGAGACTTCTGTTTTTTCCTAATCAAATATGCTAGCCATCTACCAGATTTATTTGCATTACAGAAAGTGTTGTGTTTTGCATATAGCAAATTGGTAGTCAACTGGTCTGACATCAGCATGTTAAATTGCTCTTTTAATAATGTGATTGTTTCTTTGATCTTTTTGTCTCCTGGTTTTAAGATTAGCTCCTGCTCTCTCTTCCTAATTTCATTTTCAAGTTCAATTATCTTTTCATCCTGTTTGCGTCTATGTAATCTATTCATATTTATCAGAACTCCTCTCATATACACTTACTTGCATCCCTTACCATTTCCATAGATGTACCCTTATTCATGTTAAAAACAAAATATTCTTTTAACAACTTTTTACATTCATTAATGTTTTTCTCATATTTAAATAAGTTTTCATTCAGTCTCCAAGACCTTCTTGCTTGGATCCCAACTCCCAACTCCATCCAAACCGCAACGAAGTGAAATTTAATGTGGAGAAAAGCAAGGTTTTACACCTGGGCAGAAAAAACCAAAGGTACAAGTACAGATTAGGAGAAGCCTGTCTCAAAAACAATATCTGTGAGAGGGACCCTGGTGTTTCAGTGGGCGATCAGTTAAATGTGAGTCAGCAGTGCGTGGCAGCAGCCAAAAAAACTAATGGAATCTTTGGTTGCATAAACAGAAGCATAGAATCAAAATAATGTGACGTATTAGTATCACATTCTAAAGCCTTAGTAAGGCCACAGTTGGAATACTGCAACTAGTTTTTATCACCACATTATAAAAAAAGATGTTGAGACTTTAGAAAAAGTGCATAAAAGAGCAACTAAGATGATTATATACGCGGAGACTAAAACACATGAAGGATTTGGCTTTGAGTAGTGTTGAGAAAAAGGACTGGGAGGGACATGATAGCAGCATTCCAGTATTTGAGAGGCTGCCACAATAAGAAGGGGGTCAATTTATTTTGCAAAGCACTAGAGTGCAGGACAAGAAACCATGGATGGAAACTAAACAAGGAGAGAAGCAACCTGGAATTAAGGAAAAACTTCCTAATAATGGGTACAATTAACCAGTGGAAAAGCTTGCCTTCAGAAGTGGTGGGTACGTCTGCTTCATCACTGGATGTTTTTAAGAAGAGACTGGACAGTCACTTTTCTGTAATGGTATAAAATCTCCTGCTTGAGCAGGGGATTGGACAAGACCTCCAAGGTCCGTTTTAGCTGCATTCTGATTGATGGATGGATGCTTACTCTCCCACATTTTTCTAGTTTACCAAGAAGCAGGTTGTGATCTACTTTGTCAAATGCCTTGCTAAAGTCTACGTCCACAGCATTTTGCTGGTCTTCTAATTTAGTCAGTTTGAAAAGCATGAAATCAAATTTATTAATAGATTTATAGATTTTATTAATTTTATTAATATTTGTAGGCCGCCCTTTTCCCTGAGGGGACTCAGGGCGGCTCACATAAAATCGGGGAAGGGGTTTGGCATGATGTTTTTAACAACCCTTTGCTAGCTACTAGTTTTAAATTTATTTGTTTATAGATTTTCACAGATCTGTTTTTTCTTTTATTATTTGCAGCATCTTCCCAGATATTGGCGTTAGACTGATTGGTCCTTAATTCCTTGGGTCTGCCCCCCCCCCTTTTTTTGAAGGTGGGAACCACATCGGCCCTTTTCCAATCTTCTGGCAGTTCCCCAGTGCTCCAGATTTTTTAAAGATATTCTACAATAGTTCTGAGATAACATCTGCCAGTTCTTTAAGAACTCTTGAGATGTTATGTGATTTATACCGGTATCTCTTGGATAAGTTTTCCTCCGTTATTTCTTATGCTGTCGTTGGTTCTTTGGAGAATAGATTGATCTCTTCTTATCCGTGGCAGCCCCTCAGTATTAAAAGGCTTCTGTTATGTCATTCCTAATCCTTCTCTTCCTTAGATTAGATCTATCCTGTTCCTGCACCTTCTCTCAATTCCTGAAATATGCCCCCTCCAAATCCTTCCAAATATCTTCATGTGTTAATACATTTTAAAGCAACTACAGAGTTTAATACATGAGTATAATACATGACTAGAACATAACCACACCATTGATATTTAATTAAATTTATTTAAATCCAATTTAGACTTCTTCTTAAGAAGAGAGACAAACATGCTCCAAGAAAATTGTTTGAAGCCGATTCTACCCATTTAATCATCACCCCACACTCTCAAACCAAGTGCCCAAGTGCCCGCTGAGAAGCCAGACTCCATTTCCCTTAAAATTTGGATAAGGCAGAACCCACCTTAATCTGTGGAACATGGTCATCCAAGGACAAACCACATCCCACCCAGAGCATTGTTGGTGAGATTTAAATTGATGCAAGGTGGAAATGTTCGAGAGAAGGAAATTGCGAAAAATATTTTTTTCTTTTTGTCTTTTTTTTTAAACTGTTCAATAAAATATTTTTTTCAAAAAATAAATAGCTTGTATTTATTCCTTATGTTTAGCAATAACTTAATGCTCTCTATCTTGTATTTGTTCTCATTGTATGTATCCCTATTTTCCCCAGTTTCACCATATCCTATTCTTTCAATAAAGCATTCAGATCTACACACACAGTCTGTTTTATTGGAGGATAGGTGGATTTAGCTGCCTGTCGAGCTGCACACAGACTAAGGTGCAGTGGGGACAGAACATAGCTCTCCCGCCATTCTCTCTTCTTCTGCAGAGATCTGTCAGGAGAGAAGTTGAACTCGGAGGAAACTGCTTCCTGCAAACTTTCTCTTATCCCAAGTCAGCTGAGCCCAACAGCGTCCAGCTGGCCATGCCTATCCAACCATGCTCACCTGGCACTGAATCATCATAATCTTCATTGCAACTGGTCCTTTGAGAGCAACCATAATGCTGATGAGGCCCTCAATCAATTGATCTTGATATCCCCGCTTTAGAGAGATACAAAGCCAAAAACTCTGTATATTTTCTGATGCTTCTATCACAACAACAGCTGCTGTTACCTACTTAAAAACAATAGATATTAAAGCACAATGTCACATTGGATTTGTTATGGGCAAATCTGTGCGCACTGTGCAGTCTGAAACCTATCCCAAGAAATTCACTGTATGTTAAACTAAAGACTTATCCCTAGAGAGAGCTCCCTGAGGAAACGTGACCTGTTTTTCGATCAAAATGGTCTTTTGGGAATAGGTGGTTGCCCTAAGGAAGAAAAAGAGAAAAAACCCTCCTGGCAATCATCACATTGCTTCTTTGATTGTGCTGCACTTTCACCATCAAGTCAAACATCAAGGATGACTATTTATAGAAGAAGCTTTAAGAACCTCTGGTTTGTGGATAGTTGGAGCTAAAAAGGTAATCTTTGGGTGTATTACTTGTCGCAAGCTCCATGGTAGGTTACAAAGAAAAAATGTGGCTCATCTTCCAGCTGACAGACTCAGCACAAATCCTCCTTTCACTAACGTTGGCCTTGATGTCTTTGGCCCCTGGTCTGTGACCACACATCACACTAGTGTGTGTGAAGCAAACAGTAAGAGGTGGGCAGCCCTATTCACCTGTATGACCATTAGAGCTGTCCACATTGAAGTTATTGAGTATGGACACTTCTAGCTTCATAAAGGCCCTCAGATGTTTTATTGCTATCTGAGGCCCTTCAGAGCCGAGGTGGCGCAGTGGTTAGAGTGCTGTACTGCAGCCACTTCAGCTGACTGTTATCTGCAGTTCGGCTGTTCAAATCTCACCGGCTCAGGGTTGACTCAGCCTTCCATCCTTCCGAGGTGGGTAAAATGAGGACCCCGACTGTGGGGCGATATGCTGTCTCTGTAAACCGCTTAGAGAGGGCTGAAAGCCCTATGAAGCGGTATATAACACTAACTGCTATTGCGACTGCTATTGCTATAAAAACATTCGTTCAGAAAGAGGCACCAACTTTTGGGCGGCAGCCAAAGAACTGCGTGTTTCTTTGAATATTGACACCAAAAGCATAGAGCAGAGGTGTGAAAATCAAGGCAAGGACACCAGAACTGGACTGTGGGGTGCTTAGAACTGGCCCATGGATCCACCCTGCAAATAACAAACGAACGACCTGTGTTTCCTTTGCCAGAAAAAAAGGAGCTCAGGAGGGCCACATGTTCAGGAGGAACATGGCCCTTGCAAGCTCCATTTTCGTGGGCAGAGAGTTGCAGGAGGCTGTCGCAGTCAAAAGTGGAGCATGTAAGGGCCATGTGCAAGACTCCTGAGCTCCATTTTCACTGGCAGAGGGTTTCAGTAGGCTATCACAGCCAAAAACTGAGCTCAGGAGCCTATTTTTGTTGGCAGAGGGCTCAAGCCACAACAGCGATTGACACAACTGACATCCAGTTGGCCACATCCATCCCAGCCCCCTGAGGTCAAACACAACTCTGATGCAGCCCTCAATGAAATAGAGTTTGAAACCCCTGGTATAAAGAGATATCTAAGTGACCAAATATGCACATGGAGTTAAAACCCAGTTCAATCTTCATGGCCAAACAAGATCCGGTCATTTGGCCAGCCAGTGAAGCACCAAGTTTGTTTTTAGTTTTTTGGTGCTGTACGTGACGCATTGCAACATTTTCCCTATTCGCGGGGGCGGGGTGGGCGTGTCCAGCACGGGATACAACTAGCTCAAGAGCCACCAGTCTGACACTCCTATATACTGTATATAGATACAATAAAAATTGTATAAGTAATTATAATGGCTCATGCCCATTGTTTCTTTTTTATTATTAAAAATCCTTTTCAGAGATCTGTCTGTAAATTGTAAATTCATACATAGAATCCATTAAATCAATAATTAGCATACATTCTCATCCAAATTAATCATTGTTTTGGGGATTCTCCAGTCTATGAATTGTGTAATGGGAAATAAGACTATGGGGTGTGCTGAAGCCCTTTCTACACTCCATGCATTTATATGGCTTCTCCCCTGTGTGAATCCTTTGATGGGATGTAAGATCACTGCTTATTCTGAAGGTCTTTTCACACTCCATACATTTATATGGCTTCTCGCCTGTGTGCAACCTTTGATGGGATGTAAGTGTACTGCTTATTCTGAAGCCCTTTCCACATTCCATGCATTTATATGGCTTCTCCCCTGTATGGACCCTTTGATGGTATGTAAGTTGACTGGCTGTTCTGAAGCCCTTTCCACATTCCATGCATTTATATGGCTTCTCCCCTGTGTGGATCCTTTGATGGGTAATAAGGTTAATATTTTGGCTAAAGTCCTTTCCACACTCCGTGCATTTATATGGCTTCTCCCCTGTATGGATCCTTTGATGTGATGTAAGATCACTGCTTATTCTGAAGCTCTTGCCACACTCCATGCATTTATATGGCTTCTCCCCTGTGTGCAACCTTTGATGGGATGTAAGTGTACTGCTTATTCTGAAGCCCTTTCCACATTCCATGCATTTATATGGCTTCTCCCCTGTGTGGATCCTTTGATGGGATGTAAGTTTACTGCTTGTTCTGAAGCCCTTTTCACACGCCATGCATTTATATGGCTTCTCCCCTGGGTGGATCCTTTGATGGGATGCAAGTTTAATCCTTGTTCTGAAGCCCTTTCCACACTCCATACATTTATGTGGTTTCTCCGCTGTGTGGATCCTTTGATGGGATGTAAGACTACTGCTTATTCTGAAGGTCTTTCCACACTCCATACATTTATATGGCTTCTCGCCTGTATGGACCCTTTGATGGTATGTAAGTTGACTGGCTGTTCTGAAGCCCTTTCCACATTCCATGCATTTATATGGCTTTTCCCCTGTGTGGATCCTTTGATGGCGTGTAAGATTACTGCTACTTTTGAAGTCCTTCTCACACTCCATGCATTTATATGGCTTTTCCCCTGTGTGGATCCTTTGATGGGTAATAAGGTTAATGTTTTGGCTAAAGTCCTTTCCACACTCCGTGCATTTATATGGCTTCTCCCCTGTGTGGATCCTTTGATGGGATATAAGTTCACTGCTTGTTTTGAACCCCTTTCCACACTCCATGCATTTATATGGCTTTTCCCCTGTGTGGATCCTTTGATGGGTAATAAGGTGACCTTTTTGAATAAAGCCCTTTCCACACTCCATGCATTTATATGGCTTCTCTTTTCTGGAGGTCCTTTTATTATCAGTTTTGCTTCCATTTTCATTGCATTTATTTGTCTTCTCTCCAATGTGAAAACTTTTCTGTGATTCAAGAGACCCATTTTCTTGAGAAAGTGTGAACATCCACCTGTATTTTTTTTCTCTGTCTTTGTCCATATTGGCTAATGTCTCTTTCAAGATTCTTACACCTTTCTCAGTATATTTCTCCTTTAGTTTTTCTTGTTGATCAGAAAAGTCCTGCATCTTAGTAACAGTCGAAGGACATGAGCTTTCCTTTTTCCAATTATTCAACAGGTTTCTCTCCTGCCTTTGGAAATCTGTTTGAATTGCAGGTTTCTCCATAGCATCTCCTTTTCTGAACACTTTGATTGGTTCTGCAGAGTCTTTATTCTCATTTTCATTATCACCTTCAAAGGGAATGAGAAATGAAAGTGGGAGAAAGGTTAGGGAAAAAGATCACTCTGTCAGAAGTCATATTGATTGCCTTCAGGTATTGTGCCAAATTCTAATATATACTGCATATTTGTATTCTAATATTGGCATGGTATAGAAATGATAATATCTCTTTGGATGAGGCATAAAATCTTGGAAAAGACATTTAAGTGAAAAAAACTGAATGGCAACTCTTGATAGGAAGCATTTGGGCAAAAATAGTTGAAATCTGTGTGATGAAATTTGGCATTACCTCAAACCAAGGAATTATTTTGTCATAAAATATTTATATAGAAATATAAATTAGATAGGATATATCTAAGCAAAATGCCATAAACCTATTTCCTTCCTTGGAGCACTAGAAAAACAAAACTTTCCCTTCTGCCTCTGAAGAGATCTATTTACAAATCTTTTCATAAGAACTAGCTAATGGCATCTAATTACAAAATGTCTTCCTGAACTCTCTGACTGGAGAGTAGGAAACTCTTACCAAGAGAGGCCACATTCTTATAATTCTCCAGCATGACTTCAGAATGCAGAGCTTTTTGGTCAGGATCCAGCTGAGACCACTCCTCCTCGGAGAAAAAAACAGCCACTTCCTCAAAGGGCAGAAGAACCTCCTGAAAGGGAGAAAAAAATACAGAACAGACCAAGGAAGAACTACAGGATCTTTCCTATTATTAAGAATTTCTAAAGCAAACATAGACAAGATAAATTGCTATGTTGAGGAGCCAACGTTGCAACGATACGGATGTGCAGTCTCGATGCTCCGAGACCGCAGACAATACTTTTGCCGCTGGATGGTCCAATCGGATCTAAACCTTCCTGAAGAGACGGTGAACTGGAAGAATACGTCTTGCTGACGTCAGGGACATCACAAAGTCCCTGATCGATGCAAGAGTTCTTCAAGCTAGCAACAAGAAATTCAGCTAATGCTGACGAAGTCAGGGCGTCTCCAAAACAGAAGGATAGGGAAAGAGAAAGTGTTTCCAGCTGGTGATGAATTTTTACCGTTTTAAGAAGAGACTGCCTATAAAAAACTTAAAATTAATTTAAATTGGAGAACAGAAGAAATAGGCGGCGGAATTAAATTTGGAATGGTTTTGGACAGTGTGTTATCTTATTTTTTAAATGCTATTTGGATGGAATTAATGTAAGCCTTTTAAAATGAATGGACTAAGTTTTCTTCTTCTATTTTTTTTCTTTTATTATTCTTTGTAACCTATGGGCTACAATTCTCCTCTTTCATTACTGTGGGTGTTCTAACTCATTCAAGAATTAGACTTTTTTTTAACTTGAAATACAAAAAAGATACAAAAAGAAATAAAGAACATTGCAACAATAACACTGCTACTCAGAGGCTGGAAGGTTTGTGTATTGGAAACGAAACACTCTTGTTTGTCTCACTGATTATCCTGGCTTGGCACTCCAAGTTCTTGCTGCTTGTTTATAGAGAGTAATAAGAAGAAAAGCATACAGATGTCCCTTTGAAGTATATCTTTAACCAGAGAAAAGTGAAAATAAAATGTTATTGTGAATCTATGCTTAATCTTATTAATCTTCCAAGCTAGAGCAGCAGTGTTTGTTATCTGGAGATAATGACACAATTTCAATAGCAGAGAGAAACTTTAAGTCTGCAAAAGATATTCTCAGAAATTATCAAATACATATGAGATGAAAGAGAAGAAGCTGGAAGACTTAGAGCATCTAACAGCAAAAAAGAGTAGAATACTGAAAGAGGAACTAAATGGAGGGGAAATCTACCCTAGATGGCAAGATACAGAAGAAGAAAAAACAAAAGAATTTATGGATTTAAAGAGAGAAATTTTATTAGCTATAGCATTGATAACACTACTGACAATCAAAGATAAGCTGATTAAGGAAACAGAAGAAGGGCATCGAAATTACATGAGAGATTTTATAATCGCATTTATATCCTAAAAAGCTGGCTTCTATGTATCCGAACTTACAGCCTAAATGTTGGAGATGTGGCTCTCTCGATGCTACATATTTTCATATATGGTGGACCTGCCAAAAGGTTAAGGCATTTTGGATAAAAATATGGTGGATTATGCAAAATATCTTTAAAAGAAGGATAAAGTTTACTCCTCAGTTATTCTTACTAGGTATATGTACTGACTTTACAGTGGTAGAGACTAACTTGATTCTGCACCTAATAACGGCAGCAAGACTGTTGGTGGCGCAATACTGGAAGAAGGAAGACTTGCCTACAACTCAAGAATGGACATTGAAAGTTACAAGCTTAGCCGAGATGGCTAAAATATCGGCATATCTTAAAGATCACTCAAATGAGATATATAAACAAGACTGGAAAAAATGGATTGACTATATACAAAATAAATACGGGACCAAGAAATTCCAGTTAGCCTATGCTTAAGATCAGAAATGATTTAAATTGTTTAAAGTTAGTTCAGCAAGAAGAAGCTAAGGTCAATGCAGAATGTCATTAATTTCTTTATTTCTTTTTTCTCAATAGATTTTAGACTGTGTTTGTTAAAAATCCATACCGTGTACGGGTTCTGGGAAGTCGGGGGGGGGGGAAGGAGGAGGGGGGTTGGGGGGAGGGTGGAGGGAGGGAGGGGTATACATTAGGCTAGACAAGAATTTAGTGGTAAACTAGAACTATTTTGACATATAAAAAATTGTACTTCGATGTCTTACTGATTGAGGAATGATGAAATGTTTGTTTTAAAAGAAATAAAACTTTTGAACCTGAAATTACCTGAGAGATTTTATAAGCAAGGAGTTGCTAAGAGGAGTCCATACAAAGTTGATTAAGTAGATGATTAGAGGACTGACATCACAAATGGCAGAAGATATGAGACTTCTGCTACTGGAAAGATACAGGTTGATAGATGGAAGAGCACAATTTAAAACTAGTTAAACTTAGTGAAATTTAGTGACAATAGATATAGATAAATAAATAATTGATAAAGTTACTAAGGTAAACAATGTGTAGTGTTATGATAAGTAATAATTAGATATGAATATTGAATGGTACCCATGAAAGAAAGATTAGAAATCCTTTTGGATTATATATAAAGGTTAATAAAAAAGAACTAAGTTAGATACAGTTAAAGTCTTGATTATTAGGGGGAAAATGTTATGATACAGGATATAGTTAAATAAAGGAGGGATAATGGTAACAACCTATATATAGGTATGGGAACAACATAAGGAAACTGTATGTAATCTGTAAACCATGATTTGGAAAGGAGGATCAGAAAATGTTGTTATTAAATATTATGGATGTTTTGCTGGAATAGGACATAAGGATTCAGTGTTAATGGAGGATTTTGGAAATAGTAAATGAAATGCCAGTATGTGATTATATGGTAAATCTTGGTATATTTTATGATGAAGGATGTTTAAACAATTATTGTCAAAGAAAATGGAGGAATGATGATGGTAAGATGTATAAATATCTGAGTTAAAATACTTCAGTTAATATGAATTATGTTTGTTGACTGAGGAAGAGATGCACGAAAGTCTTTATGAAACCAACTGATACACTTTCTACAGTATGTAAAGAAGGATGTGTTGTGTTTGTTTTGAAAATAAAAAATAAATTATTTTTAAAAAAGGATAAATGGCTATGTTTAGTAAGGATCTGTGGTTTAGATGACAAAATTGACAGAACAAAAAGCATTTGACTAAAGCATTCTGTAGGACTTTCAGTGCCATTCAGGTTAAATTAGCCCTGTTTTCTTCTGGATCAACTGATCTACCAAACAGCCAGCAAACCCTCATCAAAATACTATTCATTCTGGAAGCAGGAGCCTCTCAACACTCTGAGACCACTGTTGACACTTTTGCCGCTGGGGGGTCCACTGACACCTAAACCGTCCTGTTTAGAGGACGGTCTCTAAACCGTCTAAACCGTCTCAACAGGACGGTGATCAGGAAGACAAAGTCTTGCTGGTCTCAGGGATATCGCAAAATCCCTGTTAAACCCAAGGGAAGTGCTTCAAGCCCGCGGTGAACAGGCAGCCCTAGGCTGATGAAGTCAGGACACTCTGGGAGGAAGGAAGTGAAAAGAGAAAGTGAGTCCATTGGTGAGGTATTTTTTCTATTTTGCTAAAGACTATAAGAAATATTTCCTTGACAAAGGCACTGACTTCCTGGGGGAGGACCTGTCGCCGAAGGAGCTCAACGGAGCCCCTCTCAGAATTCTGGTCTGTATATCTAATTAAGATCAATAGATATCACCCCTTTCTGGCAGAAAGGGGCAGGCAGAAGCTCAGGTGCTAGGATTTATTCGTAGTTCACAGCCCTTTTTCTTTTTTTTTGGGCTGCGAACGGAGAAGAGATCCAGCGTAACTGAGCTCTTATCTCCAGCCAGTTCCTCGCAGCTGCCTTTTTGCGGCCCTAGACAGGCGATCCCCCCCCTCAGGACAATGATAAATTGCTTAAAGCAACTTAAGGCTAACACGAGCGGGTCTTACTCCTGTGATGTTTTTTTTTTTTATAACTATCTAAACACCAGCCTTGTTTTTCCTTTGAAACTTCTTTGTTCAACCGGGTTACAAAATGGCGTTTTTACTGTGTTGGTGATTGACGACGTAATTAACTGGCTTTATCTCCCCGGAGACTGCTACTCATTAACAAGCAAAATCTACAAATAATTTATTGAGAACTGACCAAGTGAAGACACTGTTTATCTGTTTATTCTCTGCTTTTATTTATAATGCCTCCCAGGGCTAAGCAGGCAAAAAAATCCCCCCCGCATGTGCTTAAAGAACTTGTTAGTAACTCGCTGCCTTTGCCTCCTACACCACCTACTGGAGATTCCTTGACACAGGAGCTTTTTTTTCAAATACTCAATGACTTTAAACAAGAAATCAAAGAATTTGTGCTGGATTTATGCGACAAAATACAGACTAAAATTGCCCAAATAAAGATGGATATGTTTGAAGTTATGTCTACTTTCATAGATTATATCGAAGAAATGGAGACTAAACTGGAAACTTTGGAGGAGGCAAATTTTAATTTGACTTCAAACATCCAAGCATTACAACAAGAGATTAGAGATACTCAAACACAACTTATAATGATAAATTATAATAGAAAGGCGTCTGCAATAGGAGTCAGAGGACTGCCCGAAAAGAAAGGAGAGAACTTGAAACAGACGTTTGTAGAAGCTTTTAGCCAAGCGGTGGGAGGTCCGGGATTCAACTTTGATTGGAATATTCGAAAAATCTATCGCCAGAATTCGTGTGTAGCAGAACAACGACAGCTTCCAAGAGACATAATTATATACTTTTTCACAAGAGAATCCAGAAATGCGATCATCCAAAAGTTTTATAACAACAGGCTCCGAATCGATGGCCATGATTTGTTTGTCTTTAAAGAAATCCCGCCCCAGATGCTGCAAGCAAGGAGAGACTATACTTTCTTAACCCAAGAACTTAGAAATCGTCAAATACAGTATAAATGGGAAGCTCCAGTTGGAATCACAGTTACACTCGAAAATCAAAGATTTAGTATTAATTCTGTTTCGGAAGCTCGGGACTTTTATTATAAAACTCTGAAGGCGGGGCTTCCTGACTCACTCGGAAATGCGGAAGGACAAGGTGAAGGAAAGATAAGCAGCAATTCACTTGGTTACAAGAAGGAGAGAGTTGTTCTCCCCCTACTGGAGAGGCAGAAGAGCGGAAACTGAGGATTTAATTATATTTTCAAAGCAGCGGGACACGTGGTTATAAGGCAGAGGGTTGCCTTCTCTTTCCGAAAGGGCAGAAGAGTAAAGAATATAGATCCACCGATGTCTTTAAAATACTTTCTAAGCTTTTGGACTGATCAAAATTTTAGGATTTCTGTCTGGTATGAAATGGTAAAACTGTGTACCGATGGGGAATGGAAAGAAGCACCGCTTATTTTGGATAGATATTATACGGGACTTTTATAAGACTTATTTGAATCTCAATCCAAACTGCGCATGAATTGTTTTCTGTGAAGAAAGTGGGGACTAAGATTTATTTGAATTGCAGTTTGGGATGAATGGAGTCGGGAGGAGTGGGGCAGAAGGGAAGGTGGAGCGGGATACTGATGAAGGGATCTTGGGATTGAATGAAGTGGTAGGGATTTTGGGCACACATCTTATGGATTTACATGCTTGAAGTATAATATAAAAAGCTCAGGATCTTAAAGTGAAGAGCGAGATCCTAATCTTATGGAATTTGGGCTTGGGAGGAATGGAGATGAGAAACGAAGGGTAGGAAGATGAGTAGCGAAAGTATGACTAGACTGTTGTGTATTTGAAGATAAATTGATTTTTGTATAAACTAATATTTGAATATAAGGTAAAGAAGGCTATCTGGAGAGTCTACAGGAAGAAGGGGGTAAATATCAAAGAAGTAAGGGACGAGGACAAAATATAAATGGAATGATTTATACTGTTTAAATTTTTAAGAATGATGGGAGGCTGAGCATAATGCAAAAGATTTTTTTAAATTTTTTTTTATTTATTTTTTCGTTGTTTTTTTTCTTCTTCTTCGGAGTGTTCTTTTTATTTTATTTTCATTATTATTGTTAATAAGATATTTTAGAAGGTGAATGGTACTGAACTGTGCCGGGTGTGGGACCTGGGAAGTCGGAGGGGATTAGGGAGGGGGGTTCATTGGGGGTGGGTGGGTGGGTGGAGATATAGTTTCAATATATAGAATAAGAAGAATACACTTGTATACTGTTGATCCTTATCTTTTCTTTTTATTTTTCTCTTTTTTTTTCTTTTTCTTTTTTTTAGGAATAGAGAAATGCACCAAAGTGAGAAGTAGAGGGAAGGAAGAGGGAGAAGTAAGGAGGGAGGAAGAGGGGAATGTAAGGAGGATGAGAGGGGAAAGAGGGTGAGGAAGACGAGAAAGGAAGATAGGAGGGGAAAGGGAAGTAAGGGGGGTGATCATTGGAGGGAGAAAGGAAAGTTGGAGGGGGAGAAGAAGGGGTGTATGAAAGTGATAGGTTGGGTTTATGATGAGTTGTGTTTAGGTTGGGGTTTTTCTTTTTTTTTATTATTATATTATTATTATTATTGCAAATATTCAGTATATAAGTGAACGTACAAAATTGAATATGAAAAACGAATAAAACATTTAAACACACACACACAAAAAAAGAAATATTTCCTTAAAGCCAAATTGATACTTAAACAAAAGAATTGAGCTGCGAAAATAATCCTAATGGGATCGCTGTGGAAATGGTTTTTTTTCCCTTTGCCATTGTAACTATTTTTTGTGGATTGAAATGTTCGTCACATTCTCCATTTCTCCTCTTAAAGTGAACGGATTGATTTTTTTTCCCCTCCTGCTTCTTGTTGCTTATTTTATTCTGGATTAAAACCTTCCTTTTTATTTTAACAGTTCTTCCTACTATTTGTTATTAAATCACACTAAAAGCAATCTAAAGAACTTTGTTTCCTACAGAAGGTGAAAATTAACTGCCAGTCGAAGGTTTTTTTTTTTCTGAAACAACACATCTCTTTCTTTATTTAACTTTACTAACTCTGAAGCTGAAGGGTTTGCAACTTGTTTACAGAAACTGATAAAAAACCAAGGGCACCAACTCTTTTCACAGGTGCCTCTGAGAACTATTTTGGCAGAGAAAGAAAGAAAGAAAGAAAGAAAGAAAGAAAGAAAGAAAGAGAGAGAGAGAGAGAGAGAGAGAGAGAGGGAGGAAGGAGGGAAGGAAGGAAGGAAGGAAGGAAGGAAGGAAGGAAGGAAGGAAGGAAGGAAGGAAGGAAGGAAAGAAAGGGGGGAACAGAACCCTTCCCTTTTGAAGAGCATAAAAGAACTTGTGTTTAAGTCAACTTAAATAAAATAAAAGCTAAGAGAAGCCTGGAAGACTAGACTGGCAGTCATTATTGGGTTTTTTTTTTTCTTTCTCTCTTCTGTTTTGGAAACATGGGTCAATACTTAGATGAGGAAACCTTAACATTCCAAAATATCTTGGCTGGAATTCAAAATCTATTGGAAGGATATGGGAGAATTGAGAAGAAGCTGGAAAGACTAGTCTTCCTCACAGCAGAAGATGATAGGGTTGGAGCCCCCAAAATTAAAGGGGAGAATGAAGATATAGAAGATAAAGATAAGAAAATACATGAATTTAATAATGGACCTATCCTGTTCATCCTCAACACCTTCATGAAAGTGCTGGGAGAGCTCAACCAGGGGTCTGTGTGGTGCGCCATCAATACCAAGAGACTCTGCTCCTCCTCAGATTGTAAGGAAGCTGCTAGTAGTCTGAGCCATTGGCTGGACAGTAAATAAGAAAATGAAGAATGTTTTCCATTGAAGACAATTCTTAGCCTGTGCAAAGCTGGATTGTTTGGCCTCCAAATCCAGGCACAAGTCAGAAGAAATTATTTTCTAAGCCAGCGATGGCAAACATTTTTTGGCTCGCGTGCTGTAAGTGGGGGGAGCGCAGGGGAGGTCGTGTGCAGGCGTGCCAGAGCCATAATGCAATGCGCACCCCCCCAGTGCGCATGCGTGCACTACAGGCACTCCCCCCCATTTTCCATGCTTTTTTGCCCTCCCCAGGCTCCAGAGGCTTTATAGGAGCCTGGGGAGGGTGAAAACAGCCTCCCCCACCCCCTGGAAGCCCTCCGGAGGCTTCAGAGACCTTCAGGAAGCCTCCGGAGCAGTCAAAATGAACCTCCAAGCAAGCCGGGAGTGACTTCTGGTTTGCTCGGAAGGTCGTTTTGAGTGCTCCGAAGGCTTGAGGGATCTTCAGGAGGCTTCCCCGAAGACTCCGGAGCAGTCAAAACCTCTGAGCAAACCGGAAGTCTGTTCCCAAACTTCCGGTTTGCCTGTAGGGCAGGTTTTTTTGCTCTCTGGAAGCTTTAGGGAAGCTGATGAAGTCTCTGGGGGGCCTCTGGAGGGCGGGGGAGGCTCTTTTCGCCCTCCTCAGGCTCCTATAAAGCCTCTGGAGCCTGGGGAGGGTGAAAAACGGCTTTAAAAAAGGGTGAACAGCTGACTGGCGCAGGCATGCGCAGTGGTCAGTTGACAGGGCAGTGCCTCGCGTACCCTGACAAATGGTTCTGCGTGCCACCTGTGGCACGCGTGCCATAGTTTCGCCATCACTGTTCTAAGCTAATAGGGCCTTGGCTAATTATTCTTTCAAAACACTTTTTACTTGCAGACGTTTCTATATTTCGACTAGCCTGGTATTTGAATAATCTTAACTATTAACCATGTATTTTTCTTATTAATGATTGTAAATGAAGCATTGGAAAAATGGAAATTTGCTACTTTGAATATTGAAATATTTTTCAGGTTCTTAGCACAAATTCAACTCAAATAATTACAAAAGGGGCACCGTTTAGGATAGGGGGTAGGGTAGGGTAGGGTAGGGTAGGATAGGTTAGAATAGTTTAGTTGGAAGGGACCTTGGAGGTCTTCTACTCCAACCTCCTGCTTAGGCAGGAAACTCTATACTGTCATGTCACCCCTAGTCCTTCTTTTCATTAAAAAAGACATACCAAATTCCAGCAACCGTTCTTTATATGCTTTAGCCTCCAGTCCCCTAATCAGCTTTATTGGTCTTCTCATCTAGGGTGGACAGGTGCTCACTTATTTTAACTTGTGTTCCTAATCTGTTTTTTGTGGTGCTGCTTTTGATAAGCTGGAATGTTTTTTGCCTTTGTGTAAAGGCGGATGAAAAACATGAGTTAAGTAGTTCTGCTTTCTCCCTGTGCTTGTCACCTTCTTCCCACTTTCTGCCACCAAAGGATCAATTGTGTCCTTGACTTCTTTTTAGGTTTAACATGTTGAAAGACACTTTTTTTGTAACAAACATTACTTCATTAGCTTTCCTCACTTCATCTTTGCCTTAGTTATGTGCCCCTCTTTCCCTTTTTTTTACTTGTCCTTTTTGTCTTTTAATTTATCAGAGTTCTTTATGCAGACATGCTGATTTCTTTTGAGAGCTGTTATTTTTCTTCTTCATTGGTTTTGTGCTAGACTAGGCTTTTATAATCTCACTTCTCAAAATTTCCCAAGCTTCTTGAGTTGTTTTCTCTTGAAGATTCTCATCCATGGAATAATTCCCAAACTATCTCTAAGTTTATTGAAGTTAGCTCTTTTAACATCAAAGACTTTGTTCTATTGCTCGCATAATGTGGAATTCCAGTATTGTATTATCACTCCCCCACAAGATTCCTTCTATCATTTCATCACTGTTAGTGAGAATTAAGACCAATCTGATTGACTCCCTTCTCTACTTGTTGGGAAACAAAGTTCTCTTGATAGGTTTATCAAGAATCTGTTTGACCTTCCACTTGATGCAGTTTGTCTCCCAGGATGTCAGGGTAGTTAAAATCCACCATTACTTTTTTTTGTGTGTAAATGTGTTTTTATTTTACATTTTCATTTTCGTACAGTCACATATATACTGTGCAGAACCGGGGCCATATAACATTAAACAATAAACACAGCCATTCCTCTTGTCAATAATACCCCCCAAAATAGAAACCCAATGTACCTCTTCAACCCTCCATACACCCTTTCTTTCGCCCCCCTCCAACTTTCCATCTTCCCTCCATCATTCCCCTCTACACTACTTCCCCTCCCCCTCTACCACTCCTCTCTCCCGGTACACTCCTCCCTTCCTTCTCACCCTCCCTCCAATCCTCTCTCCCACCCTCTCTACCCCTCTTTCTTCTATCCCTCTATTCCTCCCTTCAGTGTATTTCTACTATCTATTAATATATTCAGCTTGTCCTATTTTTACACCGGAATTAAAGAGCAACAGTATACAAGTGCATACTCTGTGCATTGGTGTATACACATTAGCGTCCATTTTGACTGACCTTGTGATTACTGTCTACATAACCTGTGTTGTGTCTGTCTTCCCCTACTTTCTCACCACCTGTTTGATTGCAGATTGTATGGCACTCACAATTAAATGCTTGATTTTGCTTGACAGCAAGGTTGATATTCTTAACCACACAAACATCTATGTTATATGCACTATATTAATCTATTAATTTTAGATTGTTGGGGACAGAAATGTTCTGTATCAATTAATTCTCTGTCCTCATTGTTTAGTTTAAATGTTTATCCAGAGAATCTGTGAATTTAATGCCAAGTAATCAATTTGTTTGATGGATGCAAACTATCTCTTTTGTACAGTTTTTCAAGGACAAGCTGCAGACATCATGACTAATATAAAGAATTCTGTAAAACATTATTTATTGAAAAGTTGGGAGAATAATTAGCAAAAAGAATTTTGTTTTTAAAGTTTTAGTCTTAAAAAAAATCCTAAAAGGAATATCCAACCAAAAGAAAAGGGGAAAATGGCAGGAGACAGTACAGGTTGTCCTCAACATACAACAGGTTTAGGGATTTACAACGACAGTGACAAAAATGACTTATGCCTGTTTTTCATACCTATGACTGTTCCAGCATCCCCATGGGCACATGATCAAACTGACTCACATTTATGACAGATGCAGGGTCCCAGGGTCATGTGATCCCCTTTTGTGAACCTTTGACAAGCAAAGTCATTAGGGAAGCCACTTAACAACAACCTAACTTCAGCACTTCACTTAACACCTGTGGCAAGAAAGGTCGTAAAATGGGGCAACAAATGTGTCACTTAACAACAAAGAATTTAGGCTCAATTGTGGCCCTAAGTCAAAGACTACCTATAATATGTACAACAGCTGATTTCCTGAGGGGGAAAAATAGAAAACTAGTAAATCAAAGTTATTCTCATACCTGAGTTGGAGGTTCAATCATGGTTTCCGCTCCCTCTAAACAAAGAGTCGACTTCCTTCTATGATTCCCTGTGAGGGAGACAGAATTTCAAAAGGCATAATTAATAAAATGGGAGGAGGTTTGCTATAGAGGAGAGGACACAGAGAAGATGAGAAAGTTAGGATTTATCAAAGGAGTGGAAGGACCTTATATTACCTCCTGAGGTGTCCTGAATTGGATCTTCCTCAGGGATCCCCCTGAAAGACAATTCTTGAGGGAGATTTGACAGATGCCTCTTTGTCTCAGGATCTCTGAGCTCCATTGCGAAGGACTTGAAATAGGATGCAGGAAAAAAAGAATTAATGGACATTACACATCATGAAATGGTGCGTACCTATGCTTAACACCTGATAAACTGCCAAAGATTTTTCAAATCGCAAAGGAATTTCAAATACACGTTTGAAATGTAAATATAAAAAAGTAACTTTTTACCTACTCTGCGGGACTTGTAACAAAACAAAGAAATACTGGGATAAGATTTATATTGTACTGCAGAAGATTCTCAAAGAGGGCCTGAAAATCAAACCAGAGACTTTTCTTTTAGGTTTAATAGAAAAAGGGATGGAAACTACATATATAACTTTGCTGTTATATATGTTGAGAGCAGAAAGGATGCTCTTTGCAAAGCGGACGGATATTTTAATAGCCACAAAGGAGAAGTCGTTGGGAAAACCGATGGAAGAGATTGAAAAATTAACTGCTTTAGTTAAAGAAAAGACCAAGCCAATCTTGCTTCTACTTTGGAACCAATGCTGGGTTTTGTATTGAAACTTTGATTGAGTTTTGTTGATTACATAAGTTTGTTGTTATATAGAATTTGCTAGTACATATTAAGTATGTAAATGTAAGACATTGAACTTGTAATGTTACCATTTATTCGACTGTGCTAAAAGATTCAGATTTTCAATGATTTTCTTTTTCCCCATTTACCCTACACTTCTTTCACTTCCTTTCCCCCTTTCCTACTATTTTCATTTTCTTGCATTTTATATCTTAATAAACCTACAAAAATTTGATACAAAAATCTGAACATATTATTATATTCAGGCCCAAGAAGAAGTCCTCTCACCGGCAACTCAACCTGCTCCTTCTTCTCCTCCGCTTGGCTCAGGAGGAAGCCTTCCACCAGGGCCACCGCCTGGGAGCTGGTCTCTGCTCCACACTCCCGCACCCAGCTCTCCATCTGCAGGGGCAGAAGGGCCAGGAACTGCTCCAGAACCACCAGGTCCAGCATCTGCGCTTTTGTGTGCTTTTCTGGTCCCAACCATCGACTACAAAAGAAGTGGAGCCGACTACAAAGTCCTCGGGGACCCTCATCCTCCTGATATTGGATGCTCCTGAAATTCAAAGCCTGAATTTGTGAAACGATGGTTCCTTCTTCCAGCATCTTCTGCCCATTTCTTGCCCAGATCTCCCCATGGATTCCAGACTGGGCATCGGAAGGGTCTTTTCCAATTCCCTCACTTGCTAAAGGAAGGCAAGCCATTCTCTCTCTGTCCTGTAACACAATTCCAAATGGGTGCAATGAAACCTGTGTATCTCCAAATGCTTTTTTAATTCATAGCAATGTTCATTTAGCCATGGGAATACCAGAACAAGCCATTAAGCCATTAAGCCCTCCTTGCCAAAGGGATCATTTTTTTCTCTACATGAAGATCAACAAATGGCCTCAATTTTGCAATTTTCTTATAAAAGTGGTAATTTTTATTTTATTTCTTTAAAAAAAAACACAAATATTTCATCATTTGTCAATCATTAAGACATTGAAGTACAATTTTTTTGTGTGTGCCCCTCCCTCCCTCCCATCCCCCCTCCTCCTCCCCCCCCCGACTTCCCAGAACCCGTACACGGTATGGATTTTTAACTAACACAGTCTAAAATCTATTGAGAAAAAAGAAATAAAGAAGTTAATGACATTCTACATTGACCTCAGCTTCTTCTTACTGAACTAACTTTTAACAGTTTAAATCATTTCTGATCTTAAGCATAGGCTTACTGGAATTTCTTAGTCCCGTATTTATTTTGTATATAGTCAATCCATTTTTTCCAGTCTCGTTTATATCTCTCATTTGAATGATCTTTGAGATATGCCGATATTTTAGCCATCTCGGCTAAGTTTGTTACTTTCAATGTCCATTCTTGGATTGTAGGCAAGTCTTCCTTCTTCCAATATTGCGCCACCAACAGTCTTGCTGCAGTTATCAGGTGCAGAATCAAATTAGTCTCTACCACTGTAAAGTCAGTACATATACCTAGTAAAAATAACTGAGGAATAAACTTTATCCTTCTTTTAAAAATATTTTGCATGACCCACCATATTGGGCATTTTGGATAATTTAAATTTCTTTTTACTCAAAGGGAAAGACTTGCATTTTAAAAATATAGCTCTACGTTTACCTATAAGCAGAGTACACACAACATACAACATACAAAAGCCCAAAGCATGAAAATTCAGTTCACAAAAAATGAGGTGCCAATCCTTTGACCCTGGTCCATTTCTCTTTCTCCCTTCACACCGGGGGTCAGGTTCACACAATGTGTCCTAAGCACAAACAGGTCAATCAAATCCAGGCGTTCAGTTCCTATGAAATATAAAGGATTAAATGCACACAGCTCAATACGATGACGTGATTGACTACCTTCCTCAAACAAATTGAGTTGCAAAAGGCCCCAAGCTGAGTTTAGTGTCATCCAGCACAGAGTGAGAATTAAAAGTTGTTTTTACTTCCTGCTTGAGTTTTGCCATACAAGCTCCCCCTCTCCCCTATGCAGGAGCTATTCTCACGAAATGGGGCGCTCCCTTTCCTTTCTGGGATCTGGAATTCTTCCTGAGGGCAGCATGCATCTCCTGGAGCTCTCCTTTGTTATCACCATGGAAAAGGGCGGCAGAGAAACATGGGAATCTGGGGTCTCCCGCTCCTAGGATTGACTTGGTATATATATGCACACGCACAGTCTCTCTCTCTCACACACACACACACACAAACACCTACCTTTGCCACCTCTTTCCTTCAAAACGTCTTTGCAGCCTTTTTAACTGCCTGCGAAGCTTAAAGGGTTAAAGAGAGAGAGTCCAGCAGCTAGAAAGGCAAGACTTATTGACGTCACTGCCTTCCCAACCTGCAACAGCGGCTCAACGCTGAAGCGCATGCGGTTCCTTTCTCTTTGCAGAGGGAGCCTCGGATGGGTTTTCTGTGCATGGAAGGTATTCCTGGAAAAAGGAGAGATGGTGCATTTCCCATGCAGGGCCAGGAGGGGGCTCTCTTGAGAAAGCCAGGAAGCCTTCTCAACCTCCTTTGGACAATGTTATAATTTACTAAAGAATTTTGTATTTAAAGTAAGGTGACCAGATTTTCAGATTGGAAAAGAGGGACGCCCTTTACCCGGGGGGGGGGGGGGGGCTTGATTAGCTATCTCTTCCTTCCTTTCTCCTTCCATCCTCTCTTCTTTCCTCACTCACTCCCTTCCTCCTTTTTTCTCTTCCTTCCTCCTTCCATTCTTTCAGCTTCATTTCTTTTGCCTATCTACCTTCTCTGTCTTTCTGCTCTTTCCATTTCTTCGCTTCTGTTCCTTCCTCCTTCCCTCCTTTCCTATTTCTTCCTTCTTCCTTCCTTCTGCCTATCTACCTTCACCTTCTCTGTCTTTCTGCTCTTTCCCTGTCTTCCCCTTTCCTCCCTCCCTCCCTTCTTTCCTTTCTAGTTCCATCTTTTCTTCTTTCCTCTCTCCCTCTTTTTCTTTTTTCCTTCCTTCCTCCTTCCTCTTGCCTATCAACTTTTTTTATTTTTTTTGTTACATAGACGACACATACCCACAACAATAAAAACAAAACAAAACAAAAAGAAAAAAACCCATCATCACATATAGCATGTCATTTGGTTACAAGTGTTTTAACATTTATCATTCTTATACATTTATTATTTCATTTAATAGGTTATAATATACAGTTTGGGTTGCTTTGTTTACTATCCCTTCCTCCTGTTATAACACCACCTTATTTTCCCTTTCTTTTCTCCCTCCCTTCTCTACTTTCTTCCTTCCTGCTCTCCTTTCCCTTCCTTCTTCCCTTACCTTTCTGCTACTCCTGCTCTTCCTCTTCCCCTTTCTACCCTCTCTCCCCCTCTTTCTCTCCTTTCCATCCTCCTCTCCTTACCTCTTTCTTCTTTCCATCTTCCTTTCATTCTCTCCTCCTTTCTCCCTTTCTCCCAACTCCCTTTCTGGGAGTTGAAGTCCACACACTTTCAAGTCTCCAAGGTGGAGAAAGACTGATCTATCTAATTAATATAATTATTTCTCCCTCTCTTTTTCACTCTCTCTCCAGCGCACATACGCAAATGCATAGGGCAGCCCACCTTACACACAGGTAACTCCGGGCGGCCTACGGGAATGACCTGGTACCATAGAGCTCCAGGAAATACTTGGCTAGAGAAATCGCAAGTGTTCCTTCCTGGATTTTCCGGAGGGGAGAGGCACGGAGGTTGGAGGTTGGCTCGTGTGGAAAAAATAGTGGTAAAGTTTCTTTGAAAAATATTTCCCTAGGACTAATTTCACCATTTTAATTTGCTCAGTTCTTTGTATTAACATCTGCATCATTCTGTATTGACTTGGAGTGCTCACTTGTGCCTGCTGGTAAGTGAGCTGGGGTTTTTTCTTTTATTTTTTTAATGTATTTTACAATAATATGTTATTTATTGTGCATAGGATTTTTTAAATTAGTTTTATTCTGTGTGGATTCTTTTTTTAAATTGTCTTAGACTATTTAAAAAAAGATTCTATCCAAAATAAATTGAAGTGAAACCATTTTTAAAAATTCTATGCACAATACTTTGAAATATTTTACTTCAATTTATTCTGTGTGGATTCTTTTTTAAAATTGTCTTAGACTATTTAAAAAAAGATTCTATCCAAAATACAAAATACCAGCTGCAGTTATTCACTTAAGAACTGTGGCAAGAAAGGTGGTATAATGGGCTTAGTGACCAAAGTTACAATGGCATTGAAAAAAGTGACAGATGACCATTTTTCACACTTAGCGACCATTTTCACACTTAGTGACCATTGCAGCATCCTCATAGTCACGCGATCAAAATTTTGATGTTTGGCATCAGATTCGTATTTATGATGGTTTCAGTGTCCTGGGGTCATGTAACTGCCTCTTTTGTGACCTTTTCACAAAGTCAAATGGGGAAACCAGATTCACTTATGCTACTAATTTATCAGCTGCAGTTATTCACTTAAGAACTGTGGCAAGAAAGATAGTATAGTGACCAAAGTTACAATGGCATTGAAAAAAATGACTGATGACCATTTTTCAGACTTAGCGACCATTTTCACACTTAGCGATCGTTGCAGCATCCTCATGGTCACGGGATCAAAATTTTGATGTTTGGCAACAGTTACAATTTATATTTGTAAATTGTAGTTATGTTGAAATAAAAAAATATTACAATACTATTTTTACGTTGTATGAAATTTTTTGTTGCTCCGAATAAAATTTTTAATCAAGACGCACCCCCCCTCCCCCCGGTCAAAGGTGTCCCTCTTTACCAATCTGAAAATCTGGTCACCTTAGCCATGACCTTCCTTTAGCAGCCAGCCCATCATTCCCCCACTTTGAATCTGAAAATGATTTAATTTTCCAAGATTCACCCAACATCAATGTCTGCTTACTGGGAGACCCTGTAGTTTGCTTATAGGTGGAAAGGCAAACAGACAGCATTGTAATGCAGAACAGGTGATTTATGAAAACAATGACTATGCCTGCCAGGGTCATTATTAGGTTAAATCAGTGAACCATCCTGTCAGTCAATGCCACTAGTCTTTCCATTCATCCATGGGGGGAGGGGGTTTGCAGCTATCTTTGCAATGTGTGTAGTTCAGCCGTGGAATTCCTCCAATTTGTCCAGAATATGCACACAACATTGTCTAAGTAGTGCACACACATCTCCTTATGATGCCAATATCATATCGAGAGCCATTCTATTCTGAACTGTCATTGTCGGAATGGCTTCTTGTTCTTTTGCTGCAGCAATAGAAACTCCCCAGTCTCATTAGCCAGGATTTCCTCCACTGCTTGTATATGATACAAAGCATTATTGAGGGACCAGAGCTCATGGAACAAAGTAAGGGGTTGGTATTCTTCAAGTACTTTCGGAATTGTTCAAGATTCCTATGGTTTCCAATCTTTCTTTCAGGTAAAGTGGGCATAATATAGGTGGGTTTGAAGAACACAGACACATAACAAATCATATGGTCTCATCCCGACAGTTGTTAAGTCTATTTGTCTTAATATCTTAGCCTTCACATACAGAGATGCACTAATCAGCTAGTGGTAATTATTGGGTAACTCCTAATTCTAGTGTGGGTAGCCACAAATACCTTTTGTGGAAATGTTCTAATTGAGAAAACACCTATGGGAGATCACAGTTCTGCTCTCACACAACTATGGTTCTGGAAGCTTTTGATTCCAGAACAATAACTTAAGTCCCAGTTCTTCTACTGAGAAAGTCACAGGCTGTGTAGTCCAAGAATCAGGAAGGGCAGATCGTGGGTATTTCTTCACTCTGGAAGTGATCTATCCAAGATGCCAGGCCTTCCACTTTTAGTACTGTATAGGTGGTCTGAAGCACTTGAAACGGTCCCTTCCACTGCTGATCCAAGGAGATTGTTGGTCCCCACGTCTTTACAAGTATCCAGTCTGCAGGCTGAAATGGATGCACTAGACGATCTAGTCCTGCAGAAAGAAAATTCATAACCGCAGCAAGTTGTCTTACATATTGGTACAAGGTCAGTACTCCCACCAGTGGGATGGACCTCTCCTCTGCCTTTAAGGAGGGATGTGGTCGCCCAAAAAGGGCCTCAAAGAGGCTCAAGCCTATTTGCTTTCAAAGTGCAATGTGAAGCCCCAACAACGTGAGTGGCAAAGTTTGCGGTGAGGACAGGTGAGCCTCCTGGCATAGCTTAGCTAGCTGTTGTTTTTGTAAATCATTACAATTTTTCCATAGGAAGAATTCCCAAGTGGTAGGCTGAGTAAAGCTTCCAAGTGATGTTTAACTGTTCGCACAGATTTAGCTATGAAATATGGGTCACAATCAAATGATATATTATTTGGCAGCCCAAACCTAGAAATAATTTCTTCCAATAGGATGTTTACGACTTCATGATCTTTATTTGTCCTGCAAGCAAAAGCCTCAGGCCATCCTGTGAAGGTATATTCTAGTCCCCAAAATATACTTAAAACCTTGCTTTCTATTTGAAGTCTATTTCTCAAATTTTCCCTGGGTAGTTGCTGTTAAGTTGGACTCATAGGGGTGGGCACTGTCTAATTTTTGATTATTTCGGACACAAATCAGGCAAGGGGCTACAGCTTGGAGATAGCAGAATAGAGATCTTTGCCTACTACACAGTATGTCATAAAATCTACCTGTGTATCTACCTGTACACAATCATGGTGCAATTCAGTATCCACCTGGGGCAAGAGTGTGGCTGGATTGAGGGTATTGCATACCTCTAATTGTATGGCTGAAAAGAAGAAACCTTCCGTTTTGAATATTCAAAGAGTATTCTACTACTTTAAGAGCTTAGACACTCTTAAGGAGTTTCTTTTTGTAAATAGCTACAGGAATAAAGAGGAAAACTTTAATCTGTAAATTACAGAGAATCACACAGAGAGAAGAAGAAAACTTAGTCCATCCGTTTCTTGCTCACCACTTTTTAGCTAATTGCAACCTCTCAGAACATAGGCTGCATAAAGGTGAAGAGGAAATCCATCAGAAGCAACTCCTCTGTGTTCAGGGAGGGAGGTGAAACAAACCTGGGAGACATAAAACTACACAGCAGGACAAAAGAAAACTGGGAAAGAACAAGGGGCAGAAACGTTTTTAAACCTTGGTTGAAACCCAAGTAAGCTTCTCACCATAACTGCAACTTTCAACTATTAAATTTCCTTGGTTATTATATAATTAAATTACAGTCTTCCCATGGACTCTCTTGTTATCTCCTTGTTTCTCTTATCCACTTTCTATCTTTCAACCATAGCTTCTCCGTTATTCATCAATCCTACACATAATACTTGTTTTTCTTCTAGATAATTATTTGACACTGCTGACAGGTCTTATCCCTTCTGGCTTACCTCTATGGGTAAGTTGGGAAACAGGAAACAGGAAGCTAATTTAAAAAAATAAATTAAAATGAACGTATATACCACGGATTTCAAACTCCATGTGTCACATGGCCGTCACGTGACCTATTGCAACAGTTTCCCTATTAGCAGAGCTGGGGTGGGCGTATCCTCCATGTGACACAACCAGCTTGTGAGCCACCACTTTGACATTCTTATATACTGTATATACAGATACATTCAAAAATGTATAAATCATAAAAAATAAAAAATACATACAGTAGAACTCATTAAATCAATGATTAGCATACATTCTCATCCAAATGTATCTTTGTATTGGGGATTCTCCAGTCTATGAATCGTGTTATGGGAAAAAAGACTATGGGGTGTTCTGAAGCTCTTTCAATACTACATGCATTTATATGGTTTCTCACTTGTATGCATTCTTTGATGGGATGTAAGTTCACTGAGTATTCTGAAGTCTTTTCCACACTTCATGCATCTATATGGCTTCGCCCGTGTGGATCCGTTGATGCGATGTAAGTTTACTGTTTGTTACGAAGATCATTCCACACTCCATACATTTATGTGGTTTCTCCCGTGTGGATGCTTTGATGACAGGTAAGATGAGAGCTACTTTTGAAGTCCTTTCCACACTCCATGCATTTATATGGCTTCTCCCCTGTGTGGATCCTTTGATGGGATGTAAGTTCACTGCTTGTTCTGAAGCCCTTTCCAAACTCCATGCATTTATAGGGCTTCTCCCCTGTGTGCATCCTTTGATGGGTAATAAGGTTACCGTTTTGGATAAAGCCCTTTCCACACTCCATGCATTTATATGGTTTCTCCCCTGTATGGATCCTTTGATTGCATGTAAGATTACTGCTTGTTCTGAAGCCCTTTCTACACTCCATGCATTTATATGGCTTTTCCCCTGTGTGGATCCTTTGATGGGTAATAAGGTGAATGTTTTGGCTAAAGTCCTTTCCACACTCCATGCATTTATATAGTTTCTCCCCTGTATGGATCCTTTGATTGCATGTAAGATTACTGCTTGTTCTGAAGCCCTTTCTACACTCCATGCATTTATATGGCTTCTCCCCTGTGTGGATCCTTTGATGGGTAATAAGGTGAATGTTTTGGCTAAAGTCCTTTCCACACTCCATGCATTTATATGGCTTTTCCCCTGTGTGGATCCTTTGATGGGTTGCACGATCTTTCGTTGCTCTGAAGCCCTTTCCACACTCCATGCATTTATATGGCTTCTCCCCTGTGTGGATCCTTTGATGGGATGTAAGTTTACTGCTTTTTCGGAAGTCCTTTCCACACTCCATGCATTTATATGGCTTCTCCCCTGTGTGGATCCTTTGATGGCTTGTAAGATCACTGCTGTCTCTGAAGCCCTTTCCACACTCCATGCATTTATATGGCTTCTCCCCTGTGTGGATCCTTTGATGGATAATAAGGTGAATGTTTTGGCTAAAGTCCTTTCCACACTCCGTGCATTTATATGGCTTCTCCCGTGTGGATCCTTTGATGGGTTGCACGATCTTTCTTGTTCTGAAGCCCTTTCCACACTCCATGCATTTATATGGCTTCTCCCCTGTGTGGATCCTTTGATGGGTAATAAGGTGAGCCTTTCGGCTAAGGCCCTTTCCACACTCCATGCATTTATATGGCTTCTCCCCTGTGTGGATCTTTTGATGGGATGTAAGTTTACTGCTTTTTTGGAAGTCCTTTCCACACTCCATGCATTTATATGGCTTCTCCCGTGTGGATCCTTTGATGGGTTGCACGATCTTTCGTTGTTCTGAAGCCCTTTCCACACTCCATGCATTTATATGGCTTCTCCCCTGTGTGGATCCTTTGATGGCTTGTAAGATCACTGCTGTCTCTGAAGCCCTTTCCACACTCCATGCATTTATATGGCTTCTCCCCTGTGTGGATCCTTTGATGGGTAATAAGGTGAGCCTTTCGGCTAAGGCCCTTTCCACACTCCATGCATTTATATGGCTTCTCCCCTGTGTGGATCTTTTGATGGGATGTAAGTTTACTGCTTTTTTGGAAGTCCTTTCCACACTCCATGCATTTATATGGCTTCTCCCGTGTGGATCCTTTGATGGCTTGTAAGATCACTGCTGTTTCTGAAGCCCTTTCCACACTCCATGCATTTATATGTCTTCTCCCCTGTGTGGATCCTTTGATGGGTAATAAGGTGAGCCTTTCGGCTAAGGCCCTTTCCACACTCCATGCATTTATATGGCTTCTCCCCTGTGTGGATCTTTTGATGGGATGTAAGTTTACTGCTTTTTTGGAAGTCCTTTCCACACTCCATGCAATTATATGGCTTCTCCCGTGTGGATCCTTTGATGGCTTGTAAGATCACTGCTGTCTCTGAAGCCCTTTCCACACTCCATGCATTTATATGGCTTCTCCCCTGTGTGGATCCTTTGATGGGTAATAAGGTGAATGTTTTGGCTAAAGTCCTTTCCACACTCCGCGCATTTATATGGCTTCTCCCCTGTGTGGATCCTTTGATGGGTTGCACGATCTTTCGTTGTTCTGAAGCCCTTTCCACACTCCATGCATTTAAATGGCTTCTCCCCTGTGTGGATCCTTTGATGGCTTGTAAGATCACTGCTTTTTCTGAAGCCCTTTCCACACTCCATGCATTTATATGGCTTCTCCCCTGTGTGGATCCTTTGATGGGTAATAAGGTGAGCCTTTCGGCTAAGGCCCTTTCCACACTCCATGCATTTATATGGCTTCTCCCCTGTGTGGATCCTTTGATGGGATGTAAGAGCACTGCTGTTTCTGAAGCCCTTTCCACACTCCATGCATTTATATGGCTTTTCCCCTGTGTGGATCCTTTGATGGGTTGCACGATCTTTCGTTGCTCTGAAGCCCTTTCCACACTCCATGCATTTATATGGCTTCTCCCCTGTGTGGATCCTTTGATGGGATGTAAGTTTACTGCTTTTTCGGAAGTCCTTTCCACACTCCATGCATTTATATGGCTTCTCCCCTGTGTGGATCCTTTGATGGCTTGTAAGATCACTGCTGTCTCTGAAGCCCTTTCCACACTCCATGCATTTATATGGCTTCTCCCCTGTGTGGATCCTTTGATGGATAATAAGGTGAATGTTTTGGCTAAAGTCCTTTCCACACTCCGTGCATTTATATGGCTTCTCCCGTGTGGATCCTTTGATGGGTTGCACGATCTTTCGTTGTTCTGAAGCCCTTTCCACACTCCATGCATTTATATGGCTTCTCCCCTGTGTGGATCCTTTGATGGCTTGTAAGATCACTGCTGTCTCTGAAGCCCTTTCCACACTCCATGCATTTATATGGCTTCTCCCCTGTGTGGATCCTTTGATGGGTAATAAGGTGAGCCTTTCGGCTAAGGCCCTTTCCACACTCCATGCATTTATATGGCTTCTCCCCGGTATGGATCCTCTGATGGCATGTAAGATCATTCCTGTTTCTGAAGCCCTTTCCACACTCCATGCATTTATATGGCTTCTCCCGTGTGGATCCTTTGATGGCTTGTAAGATCACTGCTGTTTCTGAAGCCCTTTCCACACTCCATGCATTTATATGTCTTCTCCCCTGTGTGGATCCTTTGATGGGTAATAAGGTGAGCCTTTCGGCTAAGGCCCTTTCCACACTCCATGCATTTATATGGCTTCTCCCCTGTGTGGATCTTTTGATGGGATGTAAGTTTACTGCTTTTTTGGAAGTCCTTTCCACACTCCATGCATTTATATGGCTTCTCCCGTGTGGATCCTTTGATGGCTTGTAAGATCACTGCTGTTTCTGAAGCCCTTTCCACACTCCATGCATTTATATGGCTTCTCCCCTGTGTGGATCCTTTGATGGCTTGTAAGATCACTGCTTTTTCTGAAGCCCTTTCCACACTCCATGCATTTATATGGCTTCTCCCCTGTGTGGATCCTTTGATGGGTAATAAGGTGAGCCTTTCGGCTAAGGCCCTTTCCACACTCCATGCATTTATATGGCTTCTCCCCTGTGTGGATCCTTTGATGGGATGTAAGAGCACTGCTGTTTCTGAAGCCCTTTCCACACTCCATGCATTTATATGGCTTCTCCCCTGTGTGGATCCTTTCATGGGATGTAAGTTCACTGCTTGTTCTGAAGTCCTTTCCACACTCCATGCATTTATATGGCTTCTCCCCTGTGTGGATCCTTTGATGGGATGTAAGTTCACTGCTTGTTCTGAAGTCCTTTCCACACTCCATGCATTTATATGGCTTCTCCCCTGTGTGGATCCTTTGATGGCGTGTTATATATCTGCCATCTCTGAAGCCCTTTCCACACTCCGTGCATTTATATGGCTTCTCCCCTGTGTGGATCCTTTGATGGCTTGTAAGATGTCTGCCGTCTCTGAAGCCCTTTCCACACTCCATGCATTTATATGGCTTCTCCCCTGTGTGGATCCTTTGATGCTTTGTAAGTTTACTGCTTGTGCTGAAGCCCTTTCCACACTCCATGCATTTATATGGCTTCTCCCCTGTGTGGATCCTTTGATGGGTAATAAGGTGAGCCTTTCGGCTAAGGCCCTTTCCACACACCATGCATTTATATGGCTTCTCCCCTGTATGGATCCTTTGATGGAATGTAAGATCACTGCTGTTTCTGAAGCCCTTTCCACACTCCATGCATTTATATGGCTTCTCCCCTGTGTGGATCCTTTCATGGGATGTAAGTTCACTGCTTGTTCTGAAGTCCTTTCCACACTTCATGCATTTATATGGCTTCTCCCCTGTGTGGATCCTTTGATGGGATGTAAGTTCACTGCTTGTTCTGAAGTCCTTTCCACACTCCGTGCATTTATATGGCTTCTCCCCTGTGTGGATCCTTTGATGCCTTGTAAGTTTACTGCTTGTGCTGAAGCTGTTTCCACACTCCATGCATTTCTCCATTGTGTATATCCTTTTATTAACAGTCTTGTTTCCATGTCCATTGCTTTCATTTGACTCCTCTCCCATGTGAAAACTCTTCTGTGATTCAAGACTCCCATTTTCTTGAGAACGTGTGAATATGCAACTGTAACTTTTTCTTTTTTCTTTGCATATATTGGCTCCTCCTTTGGCTTGTGATGCGCAGGGTCCATTTACATTTAATGTCTCTCTGAAGATTCTTACACCTTTCTCAATATATTTCTTTTTTAGTTTTTCTTGTTGATCAATAAAGTCCTGCATCTGAGCAACAATCAAAGTAGTTGAGCTTTTGCTATTCCAGTTATTTGATAGGTTTCTCTCCTGCCTTTGGAATTCTGTTTGAATTGGAGATTTCTCCATTACATCTCCTTGTCTAAACACTTTGATTGGTTCTGCAGAGTCTTCATTGTAATTCTTATCAACACCTTGAAAGGGAAAGAGAAATGAAAGTGAGAGAAAGTTTGGGGGAAAATATCACTCTGTCCGAAGTCATATTCCTTGCGTTCAGGTATTGTGCCAAATTCTAATATATACTGCATAATTGTATCCTAATAATGGCATGGTATAGAAATGATAATATCTCTATTGATGAGAATAAAAGCTTTAAAAAACATTAAGTCATATTACTGAATGATATGGAAGCATCTGGGCCAAAATAGTTTAAATCTGTCTGATGGAGTTTGGCATTACCTCAAACTAAGGAATTGCTTTGTCACTAAATATAAAAACACATTGGATAGGATACATCTACGGTAAGCAAAATGCCATAGACCTATTTCCTTCCTAGGAGCACTAGAAAAACATAACTTTCCCTTCTGCCTCTGAAGAGAAGAGATCAAGTTAGAAACGTTTTCATAAGAACTAGCTAATGGCATCTAACTACAAAAGGTCTTCCTGAACTCTGTGACTGGAGAGTGGGAAACCCTTACCAAGAGAGGCCACATTCTTATAATTCTCCAGCATGACTTCCCAATGCAGAGCTTTTTGGTCAGGATCCAGTTGAGGCCACTCCTCCTCGGAGAAATAAACAGCCACCTCCTCAAAGGGCAGAAGATCCTCCTGAAAGGGGAAAAAATACAGAACAAACCAAGGAAGAACTGCAAGATCTTTCCATTTGTTTAAAAATTTCCAAAACAAAGCTATGCACTAAGTGATATACTTAGTAAGGATCTGTGGTTTAAATGAGAAAATAGAAAGAATAAGGAGCATTTGACTAAAGAAAGATTTTAGGCAGGTTTTATCAACTTGAATGATTCTGTAGGACTTTCAGTGCAATTTAGCTTAAATAAGCCTTGTTTCCTTCTGGATCAATTGATCTAACAAACATCCACTCAGTCATCATCAAAATACTCTTCCTTCTCGATCAATATATCCACCCATAATTAAAAGGCCTTCAGGGTCTTGAGAGAAAACTCACCAATCAGTGATACCAACCCTTCAGAAGTGTGTCTGTAGGCGAAAGGATTTTTGTAGTGTTTTATGAAATGAGTTACAATACAATACAAAAGCAGAGTTGGAAGGGACATTGGAGATCTTCTAGTCTAACCCTCAGCCTAGCCAGGAAGCCCCTATAGCATTTCAAATGGCTAACCACATCTTTTTAACGACTGCATATTGTGACATTCACAACATATGGAGACAAGCTGTTCCACTGATTAATTGTTCTAACTGTCAGGAAATTTATCCTCAGTTCTAAGTTGCTTCTCTCCTTGATTAGTTTCCACCCATTGCTTCTTGTCCTGTCCTCAGGTGCTTTGGAGAATAGTTTGACTCCCTCTTTTTGTGGCAACCCCTGAGATATTGGAACACTGCTATCATATCTTCCCTAGTCCTTCTTTTCATTAAACTAGACATACCCAGTTCTTGCAACCGTTCTTCATATGTTTTAGTCTCCAGTCCCCTAATCATCTTTGTTGCTCTTCTCTGCACTTTCTAGAGTCTCCACATCTTTTCTACATCATGGCGACCAAAACTGAATGCAGTATTCCAAGTGTGGCCTTACAAAGGCATTATAAAGTGGTACTAACACTTCATGTGATCTTGATTCTATCCCTCTGTTTATGCAGCCTAGAACTGTGTTGGCTTTTTGGCAGCTGCTGCACACTGCTGGCTCATATTTAAATGGTTGTCCACTAGGACTCCAAGATTCCTCTCACAGTTACTACTATTGAGCAAGGTATCACCTATACTGTACCTGAGAAAGGAAACAGAATACTATCTAATTTTGGAAAAATGATACAAATTGCTAGATGACAGAAATAGTAAGTAAGAATCTAAAAAATATAGTTTGTATTGTAGAAGAAGTGGGAATTAGTGATAAGAAGGTAGGAAAAGTAGAATTTGCAGAAGTAGAAAAAGGTATTTATTCGTAGAAGAGCAATAAAGACTGTCTGATATAAATAACCAAACATAGACTGATAAACAAAACAGTAAGAAGTAATAGGATGGTAAGTGGGAAAATGTACAGAGATGGATTGAGAGGGGGAAAATATTTGTAAAAATTCAACAATATCTGCTGTAAGAAGGAAAGGGAAGTTCCAATGTTACTTGTAAGTGTTGTCTATGTATTTGTCAATGTGTATAAGTGTTTATAATAAAAATAATTTTTAAAAAAGAGCTAGCATGACTTTTCATGCTGCTCATAATATAAGCCCTACGCCCCAAAATAAGTCCAAAGTCAGTGTGTCGTCAGTGGGGCAGTGGGCAGGGCCATCATCAGAGGTGGCAAGCACGTGCGCAGGGCCAGATGGTGTCTGGAAGCAAGTGCAGCCTGGGTGGGGGCAGGGGGTGGCATGCGATCCGTCCCACCGTCTGTCTTTGCTTGGGCACAGTGTGCAGTGGAGCTGGAGGACCAGGCTGGACACTGGGGGCCGAGAATGCAGGTGCTACACCCTGGCGGCCACCCCCGGCCCACCACTTGCCTCGCCTCACAGCAGTGGCACTGGCAGAGGCGCGGCGATGGTGGGAAAGGTAGGTGATCTGGCCTATCAAATACGCTGTGTGGACTCTTGGCCACTCTGTCCGTCTTTGCTTGCCAGCTGCTGCGGGCCAAATCACATGCCTTCCCCACCCACCCCCACACCTCTAGCTGCTGCTGGCTCCTCTGCGAGGCGAGTGAAGCCAAGTGGTAGGGCGGGGTGATGATGACACGCCACAACCCGTGCACTTTTGGCCCCCACCGTTCAACCTAGCCCTCCAGCTCTGCCACACACTGCGCAAGCAAATATAGGCGGTGCAATGGGGCTTTTCAACGCTCACCTTAGAAGGAAGGAATAGTAGGGAAAAGGGGGACAGTAGCTTGAGGGCTGCCTCTTCCCCATATGCTCCCTGAGCTTGTTCAGTGAAACCCGGTATGGAGGAAGTGTCTGTTTCTTTCAGATTTGTCCCAGCCCTCCCATCCTCTTTGAAACTTAGCCTCCCTCTTCGGAGGGTGATAGAGCGCAAGGGTAGGGTAAAGCACAGGAGAAACAGGGGAGAGAAGCCGCACATCGAAGGACGAGGGTCTCGCCCGCCTCTCCATGAGATCTCTCAGATAACATGGCATGCAAAAACCAAAGGGTAAAAGCCATTCTTTCCAATTAGCAGCAGCGCCTAAATCAAAACCAAGCACTGCAATTCCGTGTGCCTTTCCCATTGGTTGCCCCCTTTTTTGGAAGTGTTTCACCACCGCTGGTGTTATTCACATCACATCATGACGTGTTCTGGAAGGGAGAAGATGCAGCTCTTGCTGCCCACCTGGAGGTGGGCGAGGAGGGCCAGGCTCCCCTTCCCCTGTGGTTCTGCAAAGCCCATGAGGTTTTGCGTGGAGAAGCAGATTGCTTCCCGCAGGGTTGGCTTCAGCACCCGCTTAAGACAGCAAACAGAAGAGCTTGGCTCTTTTTCTCCAGGGCCTTTGAAATTCACATACACACAGAGACCCCTTTTCACTTTTCTGCCTTAAAATTCTGGGCTCTGGCAGCAGGGATACTTCATCCTTTCCGCAAGAGAGTCTCGCCAGCGTCCCCTTGATGGCCTTTCCCTCTCCCCACACAGTCCCCAGGGAGGGAGAGAGAGGGCGAGAGAGAGAAAGGGTGTGGGAACAAACAGAAAGGACGCCTGGACTCACAGCACTTTGTTTTGATATGCACACCATGGGAGGCCTCACGCAGAGGTGGGTGAGCTCCTCATCCTTAGCTACTGGATGGAGGGCTAGGCTGGGCTGAAGCAGAGGAGAAAAGAATGGGGGAAGGTGCCCCCTGCAGCTGTCCCAGTTGCTGCGAGTGGCCAGCACATCGAAAACCAAAAGTGGACTTGCGTGCTGCCTCTTGCACGGCGGAAGAGGGGGAAACGCAGAGAAGTACCACCTTCCCTTTGGGAAAGAAGGACTTGCCCGCGCAGGATTTATTTATTTATTTCCCTTCCAAAACATGCAGGAATAGCACTGGCAGCAGGGAGGGAACTACCCCCTTCATGTCCAGCAGTTTTTAAATTGCAGAATTCAAAATTCCTAAAAAGAATCTCCAACCGAAAGCAGAGGGCAAAATGGCAGAAGACACTGGTTCCACCACAAAACCGCGATGCCCTTATCCGCGCCGACATAAGTGCGGAGGCAAATCCGCGGCGTCCGAAGCGCTAAGAAAAAAACGACCCTACCGCCGCGACAACAGCGCGGTGACAGAAGGGCGTTCTACGTGCTTCGTTCTTTGCCTCCAAAGGTAGCCGCCCTCCTCCAGCTGACAGCGGCAGCGGGCACGGGGCAAAGCGGGCTGCCCAGCAGCAGCAGCCCGCGGGAAGGGTCCAGCTCAGCCACGGGGGGCAGCTGGAAGTGGAGGAGGACGCGGCAGCGGCGGCGGCTGAGGCTCTCCCAGGCCGGCGAAATGGGCTTGCCCGGCAGAGGCAGGCTGCCCTCTTCTTCCTCAACAACATCTCCTTGGACGGGTGGCCTCCGCCGCCGGCGCATCCCCCGGAGGAAGAGGCAGGGCGGGCGTCGGCGTCGGCTGAGGCTCTCCCGGGGCCGGCGAAGCGGGCTTGCCCGGTGGCGGCGGCCGCCCATCCAAGGAGATGTTGTTGAGGAAGAAGAGGGCGGGCTGCCTCTGCCGGGCAAGCCCGCTTCGCCGGCCCCGGGAGAGCCTCAGCCGCCGCCGCCGTTGCTGTATCCTCCTCCGCCGCCAGCGTTGGCGGCCCTGCTCGGCCCCCCGCAGGCTTCCTGCTGTCCCCCGTGGCTGTGCTGGACCCTTCCCGCAGGCTGCTGCTGCTGGGCAGCCCGCTTTGCCCCGTGCCCGCTGCCGCTGTCAGCTGGAGGAGGGGGGCTACCTTTGGAGGCAAAGAACGAAGTATGTAGAACGCCCTTCTGTTGCCGCACTGTTGTCCCCACGGTGATGACGTCGCGACTTTAGCGACGCGATTTAATCTCCGCTATTTTGCGTAGCGCGGTTTTGTCGTGCCACGGAAGACACTATATGTAGTTCTCAGCTAATAACAGTTTTTAGTGACTGTTCAAAATTACACAGCAGTGAAAAAAGTGACATGGCCATTTTTCACACTTATGACTGTACTCCCTCTACATCCTCTGATTTCTTGATGGAAATGGGGAAAAACAAATCTAGTCAATGAATATTCTTCTCATACCTGAACTGGAGGTTCAATCCTAGTTTCTGTTCCCCCAAAACGAAGAGTCAACTTCCTTCTATTCTTCCCTGTGAGGGAGACAGAATTTCAAAAAGAATAATTCATAAGATGGGAGGAGTTATGCTATAGAGAAGACGACACAGAGAAGATGAGAAAGTTAGAATTTATCAAAGGAGTGGAAGGACCTTATATTACCTCCTGAGGTGTCCTGATTTGGATCTCCCTGAGGGATCCCCCTGAAAGGCAGGTCTTGAGGGAGATTTGACAAATGCCTCTTTCTCTCAGGATCTCTGATCTCCATTGCGAAGGACTTGAAATAGCAGAAAAGAATTAATGGACATCACAAATCATGAAGTGGTTTCTTTCCAAGTGAACACCACTGCAAATCACTCAGTGTCAATCAATTAGTCTGGGAGGTAAGAAAGAAATCGCTGTGCAAAATCTTTCTTCTAGAATGGATAAGAAAACTATACAAAGATTAGTGAAGCATCTCCACATAGTATGAATGACAGGAAAATCTGGTAAGAAGACATCAAAATCCAAAGGAAAAGATGTTTGTGTATAATATAATGCCTGAACAAGAGGAAGACATATGGTTGAAGAGTTTAAAATTTGTATTAAATTATAATTTAAAATAAATATTTCATAAAATTATGTATCCTCTTACTTAACCCTGATAAACTATATAAAGGAATTTCAATTACGTGTTTGAAATCTAAATGTAAAAAAGGAACTTTTTACCAACTCTGCTGGACTTATGACAAAGGAAAAAAATACCGGGGTAAGATTTATATTTCACCTGCAACTCAACCTGCTCCTTCTTCTCCTCCGCCTGGCTCAGGAGGAAGCCTTCCACCAGGGCCACCGCCTGGGAGCTGGTCTCTGCTCCACACTCCCGCACCCAGCTCTCCATCTGCAGGGGCAGAAGGGCCAGGAACTGCTCCAGAACCACCAGGTCCAGCATCTGCGCTTTTGTGTGCTTTTCTGGTTCCAACCATCGACTACAAAAGAAGTGGAGCCGACTACAAAGTCCTCGGGGACCCTCATCCTCCTGATATTGGATGCTCCTGAAGTTCCAGGCCTGAACTTGTGAAACGATGGTTCCTTCTTCCAGCACCTTCTGCCCAGTTCTTGCCCACATCTCCCCACGGATTCCAGACTGAGCAATGGAAGGGCCTTTTCCACTTCCCTCACTTGCTAAAGGAAGACCAGCCATTCTCTCTCTGCCCTGTAACACAATTCAGAATTACTGCAAGGAAGATTGTGTATGTCCAAATGCTTTGTTCATTTCTTGAGAGAAATATCCACCTGCTTCAGTTCCAATACAGGAGGAAGGCATTGGGAATAAAATGGATGCTGGAGGCTGATTGGAAAGAAAGCAGAACCACCAACCACATGTCATTCTGGGACAGCTGACAAAATGGAGTTTAGAGTGGGTGGATTTTATACCTTCTGGATTCCATAGAGGTCATGTAGGGCTCATGGGTGTCACTTTATAAGCAAAAGGGGAAATGCAAATCCTAGGTATTTGTCTGAAAACATACAATTTTGTCTAATGCCCACGAGCACAAGTTCTGGGATTCTCTTTCCATTCACATAGATTGTAATTTTCTCTTTAAGATCTGAGCAGGACTGGAGGATTACAGAAGGCACTTGTGTTACTGTCATATGACCATGCATGGTGGGCATTTCTAAGCTGGAGAACCTTTATAAAAAGTCTCCCATCTTTGTGATCTGGATTCTTACCATCCTGTACGTTTTCTTCCTTCCTTTGGGGAGTTCTGCAAAATCTCCAAATGGCTATACGTTATGAAACATTATGAAAAACAGGGGAAAGGAGAGGACCTTGTCAAGATTGAAACCACTGCTCTAAAAACACTAAACCACAACCGGTATTATGCCATTCATATATCAAGGCAAAGCCCAAGTTTGTCAACCTTTGGCTTAATTGTGTTGCTTATCTGAAGTTTCTGACCCAGTCTTTCTGAATGGATTACCAAATCTGCATTTCTAAAAGCTGCCCCCCTAAGTTTCCCCTTGGGGCAGGGAGACTGAAGCTGGCTTCTGCCTCCCTTAAGAGCATGTTTCTCCATTTCTCCCTTAGGGGAAATATAATATTCTGATTCTTTTTAATATTCCCCCAAATAGTTGGTTCTCCGGGGGAGGGGGGAGGCTTCCCACACATTCATAGCCATGTTCATCTAGCCATGGGAATACCTAAAGTCCTCTTACCCAAAGAAATAACATTGTCTCTAAAGAAGATGAACAAAAGACCTCCATTTTGTGATTCTCTCACAAAAAAGGGAATATATTCAAAAAATCTCCAATTAGGACACAAATACTACAAATGGCAAGAGACAAAACATTGAAATACAAAGATTGTGATTCTGAAACAGGTACCAAGGAGACTGAGAGAGATAAGAAGAGAATATCAATTTTTGACTAAAAATTCTACAGAAAAAAAAGAGTTAATTATAGATGGCTGATCCCAGAAGGTTTGATGTTTCTATGGCAAGGACAAAGACATAGAATAGATTCAACTGATAAAGCAGAACTATTCTATGCAGAATACTTTAGAGGGAAAGAGGGGGAGACAGGAAAAGAAGAATCATTAATTGAACTACAAGATAATGGCCAGGCTGCGACTGGAAAAGAAGGAGGTGCTGTGGATACTAAAGAACAATGAGAACCAAGATCTACTAGAGCAGTAAACCCTACGTATAAAACATAAACTTGGAGGAGAAAAAATTAATTTCAATAAATATAAATGGACTTAACTCAGCTATTAAAAGAAGGAAAACATTTCATAAATTAGAGAAATTAAAAGTGGATGTAATTTGGCTTCAAGAAGTTCACATTAAAAAACAACAGGAACAATTATTGATACAACCTAAACTAGGGAAAATATTTACTACATTGCCACGATGCAAGAAAAGAGAAGTGGTTCTGTATATTAAGGCTACAATTTCAGCAGAGCAAATCTACACAGATGACGATGGAAGAATCTTAATGGTGGAAATTATGGACAATAACAAGAAAATACTTTTAACAGCAATTTATGCTCCTAACGTTAGCCAAGAGGAATTTTATAACAAATTACATATGAGAATTATTGAATTGGACAATGTTCATATTTGTATGATGGGAGACTTTAATGGAAATGTAGATCAGAATATGGACTATAAAACACACAAAACCCCACAAAACTAAATAGAAAGACTCTTCCTAAATCCATTTTTAAAATGACTGATGAAATAGACTTAAAACCCCACTTTTTCAGCTCTACCCTATGGATGAGTCAACTTCTTCCTACCCTTCCTTCATTTCTGAGGATGTGGATTTATTCCCGAGGACAGCATGCTTGGTCTCTGCTTTCCCCCCATGCCTGTTACAATCACGCAAAAGGGCGGTTAGACGGGAGGGAACCATAGGATCTGGGGAAGTTTCTGAAACTCAAAAAACTGAACCTGGATGAAAAGTAGGCATGTCCCTCTTCCTCTTTTTTTAGAGTGAGAACCCTCCGTCTCCCTTTCTGTGAAAAGAACACGCGCACACACACAAACACACACTTACCTTTCCCACCTGTGGAAATTTAAGAGTTTCTCTCCGCCTTTCTAAACTCCTGCGCAGCACGTGTGTTTAAAGAGAGAGAGAGAGAGAGAGAGAGAGAGAGAGAGAGAGAGAGAGAGAGAGAGACTCGTATCCTAGAAAGAAAAAAACAGAATGACGTCACTGCCTTCCCAACTTGTAACCGGGGCTCAAAACTGAAGTGCCCCCCTGGTGGATTTTCTGTGCGCGCAAAGTGGAAAGAGCGGAGAAATGGTGCATTTCCCCATGGGGGGCCTGGTGGGGCTCCTTGATTGGGAAGATTTTGGCAATGTTATACTTCAGTAGATAGCTTTGTATTTAAAGTACTGCTATTAGGAGAAAAAGAAAAATCTCATTTAAATCTGTTGCTGAGGAAGAAAGGAATAAATCAACCAAAACAAGAAGGAAAAAATGAAAGGTGGCTGTACAATGTACCCCGGCTTCACTTTCCGAAAGAAAGGGAGAATACAAATCTAATACATTTCCTTCTCTTGCAGTGAGTTGGAATTTTGGCCACTTTTTCAGCTCTACCATATGGATGAGTCAACTTCTTCCTACCCTTCCTTGTTAGGGAGACTTAGCAACAAAAATGTCGGGCTCAATCCAGGACTACCTATAATATGTACATCATCCAATTTCCTGAGGGACGGGGAGATACTAATCGAGTTAGTGAAAGTCCTTTTCAATGTTTTTTCAAGTATAGCAATGTTCATCTAGCCAGGTGTTGCAGAAAATGGCAGACTTAGACTTCTCAGGATACAGGAAAAGTTTATTTGGCAAGCCCTTAAGCCTCTGATGGTGAACCTATGGCACATATGACCAAAGTGGCACACAGAGTCATGTCACCTGGCACATGTGGCATTGCCCTTTCCTCTTCCGGGTTTCTGCCCTGCATGTGCAGGCAACAATCAGCTGGCCTTTGTGCGTGCGGCAGTGCCAGAAACCGGAAGAGCTGGTCTTCTGTTTTCCGGCATGAGCATGTGTGCTGTCCAGCTGATTGATGCGTGCACATGCCTGCCAGAAACCCGGAAGATGAAGGGGTGATGCCGCACATGCCAGGCGACATGGCATGCGCACACCAGAAAACGGAAGTTCATTTTCCCCTGGTAGCTCCTCTTTCTCGTTGCACTTAGTGCCAAAAATGTTTGCCATCACTACCTTAAGCCTTCAACAACCATTCAGCCAAACTCATCCCCCTAGAAATAGTTTTCTGAGATGGTAAATGGATGCCTTCCACCTAGGATATTCAGTGCATTTGGCATTTAACAAAGGATGAAAATTCAGTCCACATCAAATGAAATGCCAGTCAACTGACCCTAGTTTAGGATGCTCCATTTCTCTTTCTTCCTACACTCAGCCATGCAAGATGCTTGAACACAAACAGGTCAACCAAATCAAGGGGTTCAGTTCACATGAAACACAAAGGCTAAAAAGCACACAGCTGAACATGATGATCTGCTTCACTACCCTCCTATGGCAAATTGAACTGCTGAAGCACCAAACCTAGTTTATCGTCATCCAGCACATAATGGGAATGCAGGCATAATCTTTTGCAGCTCTTCCTTCCTAACTTTTTCTGACTTCCTGCTCGAGATTTCCCATGCAAGCTCACCCACGTCCCCTATGCAGGAGCTGAAGAAATGGGGCAGAAAAGACTATCCAGTTCACCCCTTTTCTTTCCTGGGACCTGAATTTATTCCTGGTCTGGACTTCTGCTTCCCCCTCTGCCTGTTAGAATCATCAAAAAGGGTGGTAGGGAAACATGGGATCTGGGGGTCTCCCACTCCCAGGACTCGAAATATCCTGTCATGAGTGGATTTCTGCAGGCAGTATTTGCTTTGCTTATGAATGGAGCCATCCAGATAGTTGGGTTCCTGTTTCAATAAGCTCCTTATCTCCTTCAGTGCCTGCATCCCTTTGAACTTGGCTTCTTGTTATAATGTTTTCTTTAGGCATCTGGCTGAAATGTGGAATGGGCTTCAGACGGTTTTTAGTAGCATCTTTGGGGGTTTTTTTGGCTTTTCTGAAGCTTTTCCTTATGGATAATATTTGAAAGGCTTTTCCTTATACTTAATATTTTATTTGGGATAATGGGGGGGTTGATTTCTGCTTACATATGGGAAGAACTCCCCCCACACACACACACACATGCACACACCAGCCCTTTCCACATCTGGCTCTCTTTCCTTTAAGACGTTCTTGTGGCCTTTTTAATTGCCTGCGAAGCTCAAAGACCTTAAAGAGTTAAAGAGAGGGAGATTAATTAGAGGGACTCCAGCGTCCTGGGGAGGCAGGTCTTATGATCTCCCTACTTTCCAAATATGCAACAGTGGCCCAATGATGAAGTACCCTTCTCTTCGCAGAATCAACTGGTGGAATTTCTGTGGGCCAGAGGTGCTGCTACAAAAAGTAGGGAATGGTGCATTTCCCATGGAAAACCAGGAGAGGGCATTCATGCTCCCTTTCATCAGGAACCCTTCACAATCCATCTGCTTTTGGCAGAGTTATGCTGCATTAAAGAGTATTGAAATTAAAAGTACTAGTTTTAAAAAATAACATTTGCTAATAGGAATCTCTCTTAAGTTTTTGTTGCTCAGAAATAACCCTTTTCCTGACAGTTAGAAAAATGGATCAGTGGAACAACTTCCCTTTAGAAGTTCCAACACTTTCAAAGAAGAGATTGGAAAACCATTTGTCTGAAACGGAATAGGGTTTCCTGCCCGAGCAGAGGGTTGGACTAGCAGATCTCCAAGGTCCCTTCCAACTCTGTTATTCTGTAAAAGAATGACTCAGAACAAACAAGAAGGAAAAATGAAAGGTGAAAGTGTTGCAGAAAATAACGGGACTTGGACATTTCAGGATCAAGGAGAAGTAGTTTTATTTGGCAGCCAAAGGTTCAGAATAATTTAGCCAATATAGTAAGGTGACCAGATTTTAACATTGGTAAAGAGGGACACCATTGACGGGGGGCGGGGGTGGTGGTTTCTTGATTAAATTTTTTTTAAAAATCAGGACTATTTTAAAACACCACAGGACGCGGGAGAAATTGTTCAAAAGCGGGACGTCTGGTCACCTTAATTTAGATGCCCCTCAAAGGCAAAACTCAGGGGGCTGAATTCTACAGGGCGAGGAGTAAAGGGGGGGGGATTTGAGGGGCAGCCCAAAGCTATTTTTGGCAACTCTTTATGGACTTTCCGGTGACATTAACACTGAAAAGATTATGTTTTATGGATTTGTTTGTAGATAAGAGCTTGAATATGGGATGTATATTTGTATCCTTAGAGGGGTGTGAAGAATCACTAAATTTGTTTATAATTCTTGCAATGAAAGTTAGAAATTACATCTTTATTTCTTTTCTCTTTCATTATTACATTCCTTTTATTTGTAGTGCATTTTTTACTTTTTATTCTTTTGTTTCTTTACATTTAAATTGTATTATAATCAAAATTCTTAATAAAAATTATATATACGCACACACACACACACACATATGTGTGTGTGTGTGTGTGTGTGTGTGCGTATATATATATATATATATATATATATATATATATATATATATATATATATATATATATGTTTTTTATTTGTGCTGATAAATAAATAAAGGGAGACTAGTATAGATCTATTTCAAGCTATTTAGCTCCCATCAGCTAGCCATACCCTTACTGGGATTTGAACCTGGGCTATATGGCATACTAGGCACACCAGGCAGAGATCTTAGCCATTAGGCCACAGGCTCTTATCCATTATCAGCCGAAGCCAGGGTGAAAGGTATCTATTAGATTTTTACAACCCCTGGTAAGCCCCAATTATGGGAGGAAGCTAACTGATATATATATATATATATATATATATATATGTATATGTATATGTATATGTATATGTATATGTATATGTATATGTATATGTATATGTATATGTATATGTATATGTATATGTATATGTATATGTATATGTATATGTTTATGTATATGTTTATATTTATATTTATATGTTATATTTATGCTGATAAATAAATAAAGGGAGACTAGTATAGATCTATTTCAAGCTATTTAGCTCTCATCAGCTAGCCATACCCAAGTTTGGGAATCAAACCTGTGCTCTATTGCCTCCCAGGCAGGGAGTTAACCATTTGAGCTACAGAGAACGACTCCTTTATCAGCCAGCCAGGGTGGGAGGTATATACTTAAAGTCACAACCCCTGGTATGCCCAAGTATGGGAGGAAGGTCACACTTCCACTCTCTGTCATTAGGCTCGTCACAAGAAACTTGGGTATGGCTAGCTGATGAGAGCTAAATAGCTTGAAATAGATCTATACTAGTCTCCCTTTATTTATTTATCAGCATAAATATAACAAATGTAACAAAAAAGGCAACAGTAAAAAATATTGGGTTTCTGTCTGGATGGTCTCTTGTGACGAGCCTAATGACAGAGAGTGGAAGTGTGACCTTCCTCCCATACTTGGGCATACCAGGGGTTGTGACTTTAAGTATATATATATATATATATATATATATATATATATATATATATATATATGTATGTATGTATGTATGTATGTATGTATGTATGTATGTATACATACATACATACACACACACAGAAGTAATTCTTGACTTACAACCATTCATTTGGTGATATTTCAAAGGAATACTTTGAAAACAGGACTGAAATAAATGACATATGATTGTTTTTCATATGGCCACTGCAACATCCCCATAATCACATGATCAGAATTCAGGTGCTTTGCGAGTGGCATGTATTTGAGACAGTTGCACTATATTAGGCTCATGTGATCACCATTTCTAACCCTTTCCAGCCAGTTTCCAACAAGCAAAGTCAATGGGGAAACCAGACTCGCTTAATGACCTCATGATTCACTTAAGAACTACAATTATTTTTTTAACAATGATGGCTAAAAGATTGTAAATTGGGGCAAAATTCACTTAGCCAAAGAAATATTGGGCTCAATTGTGGTGTTAAGTTGAGAATCTTATGTTTGTCAGTGTGTGCCTGTTTTGCAGGAACGATGGGAAATTATTCCTTGAGGATATGCTTTGCAGTCACCAATTTGTAAAAATGGATTAAACTTTGAGTATTGCCTCTTACTTTGCAAAGGAAAAAATGAATTCAATACTGAAAAATATACTCTATGCATGTTGAAATAGTCTACTTATAAACCATGATTGTCTGAACTCAGCTAATTGCAGTTTATTGAAGAAACCATAATTAAGCAAACTAATGGAATACTGTGTGAACACAGCTATTATTTTTCACAAAGGAGTACTATGAAGATAAAATGAAAAAATAAAATGATAAAAAAATCGGGACTTTTTAAAAACGCCGCGGAGCGCAGGACAAATTGTGAAATATCATGACTGTCCCGCTAAAAGCGGGATGTCTGGTCACCTTACAATAAAGCCATTTGAAAATCTAAACAGTGTTCTGAAGGAAACATACATTCTTATACTTTGTCAAAAGCAGCACAACATGGAAATAGTTAACCCATTTCTGATTGGTTACCTTGAGGAAAGAAGCCTTATAAGCAGATACCGTCTTGTTTCCCCTTTTGTCTGGGCCGCAGGTCATAGTGGCTACGTGGCTTTGTAAGAACTTTAGCTGAACTCTGCAGTTTTAGCATTCACACTTCCTGTTCTTCTGCAAGCTTCAAACTCCGTCTTTTAGTTTATAATAACAAGATGAAAGGTTTAGCCCCCGAGAGGCTATCCAGCCTGACCCCTTTCACTCTTAATGTCCAAATCTCACTTTACGTCCTACTTTATTCCCCCCTTCTAGACTCTATTTTTAGCTACATTTGAGTCTAGCCTACTACAGAGCTTTATATCAACAATGCAAGCATATAATCTTTGGCATAACATGACCAAATACAGATGTATGGCAGCGAAAAAGGAAAAAGACAAGTAATACATATGAAATAACTCTCAGGGCTTATCCTCTGAAGGCACTCTCTCCAGTCCCAAGGGTGCAAGTTGTACATATGTGCCTGTGTCTGAAATCTCATCCTTATCATAGGGATGTGGGGCAATCTTATGATCAATAAGGCTTTCCATCAAAACTAATTCCTTTTCAACCTGTATTTCCTTTACTGACCTTTACTGTGCTTAGTAGTGGAGAGAAGACCATGTATTGGATGGTGGCTAGTATGTTAGTTAGTTACCTGTCTACATGGTGAATCGTGAGTTGAGCAACTGTAACTTCAACGTGTTGTAAATAAACTGTATATATAACTACAAGACTGCTTATAGTCTGATTTTGAAGACTACCGTATTTTCACCCATATAACCCGCGGGTTATATGCGGTTTTTACATGCACAGCGCCCCCCTGCGGGTTATATGCGTGGGCGGGGTATACAGAAAATATTTTACACGATCGGAGGCTTACACGATCGGAGGCTTGCTTCTTTCTCCGTTTCTTCCCCCACCCCGATCTCAGCTGTTTCCTTCTCCTTCGTTCCTTTCCTCTTCCCCAGCGTGCGCAGGCTTCTTTCTCCGTTTCTTCCCCCACCCCGATCTCAGCTGTTTCCTTCTCCTTCGTTCCTTTCCTCTTCCCCAGCGTGCGCAGGCTTCTTTCTTTCTCCGTTTCTTCCCCCCCCATCTCAGCTGTTTCCCTTCTCTTTTACTCGCCGCGGGTTATATGCGTGGGCGGGTTATATGCGTGGGCGGGGTATACGGGAAACATTTTACACGATCCAGAAAACCCGCGGGTTATGTGCGTGTGCGGGTTATCTGCGTGGGCGGGTTATATGGGTGAAAATACGGTATTTATTCTATTTTCGTTACACAAGTAAAGCTATTCTTTGTTTTACCTCCAGTGGCTGTGAGTGACTGTTCAGCAACACATTTGTTGCTAACTTCTGCTGCAGAACGCTAGTCTCCTAACGGGGATAGACTTCACACCAATGCCTCCTTAGCCGACTGTTTGTTCTGCAAGGCCATTTCCGGCTGGGTGGACTCGTGCACATGGAGCCTGGGGCATGTCCCATTCCCTGACGGGCACTGATGGAGAAGCCGGTCTAGACTGCTGGCACTGTTGACAGGTGGCTACCCAATGTTCTATTTCTTGGTCAATTTTGGGCCACAACACGTAGCTCCGGCCCAATGCCTTCATGCGCACTATGCCCAGGTGAGCAGTGTGCAGGCAATTTAAAATTGGCACCCTAAACTTGGGGGGAGCTACTACCCGGTTGCCCCACAATAGGCAGCCATTGAGAACAGACAGCTCATGCTGCCGTATGTAAAAGGGTTGAAACTCCAGACCTACTGGCTCTTGTGGCCACCCCCTGCACGCCCAGTCCAGCACTTTGGACAGGACAGGGTCCATTGCAGATAGCCTGGCAATATCCCGGGTGGATACTGGCATGGCTAACTCCTCAGTCAAGATAACCAAGAACTTTAGCTGAACTCTGTAGTTTTAGCATTCACACTTCCTGTTCTTCTGCAAGCTTCAAACTCCGTCTTTTAGTTTATAATAACAAGATGAAAGGGGCCCCCGAGAGCTCTCCCTCTATGAGAACAGTCAGGTGAATTTTGTGGGCAGGTTTCATTGGGGACACGTGGCTGACGGCCCACTCAGAGTGCTGTTAGTCACCTACTATGGCAAAACAATCTTTGCAGTGTTTTGGAAGACGTTTTGTGAATTGCCTGGGCAAGGTACGCTTTGGTGGCCGGTCAGCGATTGGCATAGCCGCCTTGCATACCTTGGCCAAATGTCCCTGTCATACCACTGGCAGATGGCAGCTTTGAACCTGCAAACTGACATTGCATGGTTCCCGCCACAACTGAGGCAACCCGACTGAGATAAAAGTCAGTCTCAGTTCGGTTTTTTGGGGTGGCAAGTTTGAGGTGTCTGATTTCTTTTTCCTCACCCGAGAAATCTTCATAGTCATCTTCATCGTGGTGGACAGTGTGGCACTTGCTGGCATGAGTGACTGGTGGCAGAAATCTTTGAATTTCCACGGTGGATTTGTCTGACATTTCGTATGCCGTGGCTTTATCCATGGCTGCCTGAAGGCTCAGCTCTTTTCGCGTCAACAAACGTCACTGAAGTCTGAGGTCTTTGATACCACAGACCAGCTGTCCTAACAGGGCATCGTCCAGCACAGGAAAGTCACAGTGTAGGGCCGCTGTCCTGAGGGAAGCCATGTAATCGGTCACGGATTCCCTTTCTCTCTGGGTTTCCTGCCTAAACACATAGCATCTGGCGAGGGAGTTGGACAGTAGTGATTTTAAGTTTCTTCAAAAGCGTCTCCCAAGGCATTGAGTGTATGGACTGAGGGGCCGCTAAAGCCCTGGCTGTTTCAAACTTCTCGTGGCCACAGGCACTGAGAAAATAGCCCCTTTTATGGCCACTAGACAAACCAGTGAAGTTGTTTGCCTCCAGGAAGCACTCAAACCGCTCAAGGTAAGCATCCCATGTTTCAGAGGCCGGGCTGAATGTCATGAATGCCGGTAGGTTAGCCATCCTTAGAAGGACGGAACGTGAGGAATTAGTCTTGGACCGACGTCTCGTCATCAGTGACTTGAGCAGAGGTGGGTTCCTACCAGTTTGCACCTATTCGGTAGAACCAGTTCATCAAATCTACCAAACCAGTTAGAAGAGGTTCCACCAGTTGACCCGGAAAGCAGGCCACATCTACAGAAGAGGTTCCAAAATTTTTTGAAACCCACCACTGGTCCTTGGATATGATTATTCTACACTATCATGCTCATATTTATAAAACTCAGTGCCTCTGTGAAAGGTAAGGATGACTACTGCATTTGTGCTGCAATCAGAACATTGCATGTGTTGAAGTTGTTTTAATGCAAACCAAAGATGCCTTTTAAAAAACAAGTCCCCACCCGAATGATGAATGAATGTTGCTTACTATTTTACTTCTATGTATTGTTGTGTCTACTGTCTGTATACCCCCCCCCCTTATTTTATGTAAGCTGCCCTGAGTCCCCTCAGGGAAAAGGGCGGCCTATAAGCATTAATAAATACCTAAATACCTAAAATATTCTTATGCATGCCAGTGCTGTGTGTGAGGTAATTTAAGGTGGTTCTGACAAGTGTCGTCGACATCTTTATATCTGGTCACATGGGCGGCAAGCCACTCCCATCCGGTCACATGGGCGGCAAGCCACTCCCACAAAGGAGGCCACACCCACAGAGTAGGTTTGAACAATTTTTGAAACCCACCACTGGACTTGAGGCAGCTCCAATAGTTACTTCGCTTCTTTCTTTTACCTCAGACCTCGTTGCCAGTGTTCTGTAGGGAGAACGAGGCAAACAGGAACTGAGGCAAGGCAGGTTGAAGCTAACACAACCCTTTATTATAGTAACATACAGTTCAATGTAAGGCAAACCTCAAACCTGCAAACAGCAACACATTTGACAGCCGACAGCCCTTTTATACTAGAGCTGTCAGACGCTTAACCAATAGAATGGCTGGATTCTCCCACCAGCTGGCTGCTTGCGTCTTAGCCAATCAGGAGGTAGCAATGCAAGTCAATGGCATTGTAGCCTCCAGGACTTAACAGTTCCCTTCCCTCAAATGTTGCATAGGCCCCTTTTTAGCCCAGATGATATCTATCCTTCTGTCCAAATTGAATTTGGAGCGGTGGAGGACATGATAGATGCAATGGTGGTGATGGGGGATGGATTGGCTCAGGTCTCTCTTCCTTTGGTGCTGCAGAGGACCGCAAACCATGGGCCCTGATCCTTCACCAGAGCCTACACAAATCATTCTAAAATGTGATATGCGGTATCTCTTCTCTAAACTGCCGTTTTTCAAATTTGCAAGCTATTTATATGAAGTTTTTTATCCTTTTCTATGAAGCCTGGCTCTTCTTCACACAAGGACTGCATGGAGAGTCTGGGTTGACTACGGGACCTCAAGGTCCATCAAGTGGTGAAATTCAATTTTTAAACTACAGTTTCTGTGGATGTTGCTTGGTGGGCGTGGCAGAAGGATAGTGCAAAATGCCCATTCCCACCCCACTCTCGGGCCAGCCAGAGATGGTGTTTGTCGATTCTCCGAATTACTCAAAATTTCCGCTACCAGTTCTCCAGAACCTGGTGAATTTTGCCCTTGGGTCCCTCCCATCTCTCTTACAGTTGCAAGCCAAGAGTTCTGTAAATTCCTCCCCCATCTTCCTCTGGGAGCCTGGCTGGAGACTCTTAAGCTAATTACTGTGTGACCCAACAAAAGGGCGAACGACAAAACCGCGCCTAACTAAACTGCGTCGCTAAAACCGCAACGTCATCAGCGCGGCGACAACACCACGAAGACAACAGCGCAGCGACAGAAGGGCGCTTTAACTTAAGGTAAGGGTTAGGTTTAGGGTTAGGTTTAGCGTTACGTTTAGAGTTAGGTTTAGGGTTAGGTTTAGCGTTAGGTTTAGGATTAGGTTTAGCGTTACGTTTAGAGTTAGGTTTAGGGTTAGGTTTAGTGTTAGGTTTAGGATTAGGTTTAGCGTTATGTTTAGGGTTAGGTTTAGTTTTACAGCGCGCTTCTGTTGCCGCGCTGTTGTCAGCACGATTCAGCGCTCATTCATCGGCGCGCTCTAGAACACACGGTTTTGTCACCGCGGTTTTGTCAGGCGCGGTTTTGTCGTTCGCCCTTTTGTCGGTGAACCAATTACTGTACTGGCAGGAGGTGTTTTTTTTTTTTTAAGTAACTGCAATCTGAGAGTTATGTAAATAACCTCCACATCCTGGCTGGGCAGCTGTCTGAAGACACTTGAGCTGATGACCAGCAAGTGGATTTTTTTAAAAAAAAAACTGCAAATGGAGAGCTCTGTGAGGCTGCTTGGAGGCAATTTAGTCAGATCTTCATTCATTTAATAAGCCATTTGATTCAATTAATGAATTTGATTTTAAGAATTTGTAAAATTGAATCTGATTCGACACATTTTTTGAGTGCAGGCTCCATTAGGTTCGTACCTCAAGGAATACTTGTACTTCTATTTGTCCAGTTTCACCCATCCTGTTCCTTTAATAAAACCTCCAGATCTACTCACATGGTCTCTTTTATTGGGGTTGAGCTGCTGTCAAGCTGCACGCAGAGTAAAATGTAATGAGGAAAGAACAGACCTTATGATTCTAGGAAAATTTCATCTTTGAAAGGAATGTGTGCATGACTCAGAATTTAGGGTTTCTCCTACACTCACTGGGTGATCTTGTTCACCATTTTTTAGCTAATGGCAATGTGGTTCTTATCAGAACTTAGGCTGCATAAAGGTGAAGAGGAAATCCGCCAGAAGCTACCATATTGAAATCAAATCTGACTTTTTAAAAAATTTTATTTGGTGTGCCTCGGAGTAGTCTTATACGGTGAGCATAGCCCAAACCCTATGTTTTAACAGGAAAGGTAAGGGGTCGTCTTATACACCAAGTCGTCTTATATGCAGGAAAATACGGTAATTGCAATGTGATTCTTATCAGAGCTCAGGCTGCATAAAGGTGAAGAGGAAATCCATCAGAAGTAACTCCTCTGTGTTCAGGGAGGGAGGTGAAACAAACCTGGGAGACATAAAACTACACAGCAGGACAAAAGAAAACTGAGGAAGAACAAGAGGTAGAAATTTTTTTAAACCTTGGTTGAAACCTGAATAAACTTCTCAATATAAGGGAAACTTTCAACTATTAAATTTCCTTGGTTATTATATAATTACAGTCCTCCCATGGACTATCTTGTAATCTCCTTGTTTCTCTTATCCACTTTCTATCTTGTCTTCCCTTGCATCTCCTTCATTCATCCATGCTACGCATAATTCTTTTCTCCTTATTGTAGGTGATCGTTATGGCTTGTGACAGGTCCTATCCCTTCTGGATTACCTCTATGACCCACAAATGCCTTTGAGAGGCAAGAAAGAACCTGGACCAGCCTGAGCAACGATACCGTGATTCATCAATCCACAGATCGCGAATAAACAGAGAAAAACCTTCCAAACACAAGACCTGAAGATTTTCCAATGGTTTGAAGAGATTCCTCTGGATATGGAGGTGAGGGAAAAAAAGAGATTTAGCTACAATTGCAAGAAAGAATGTAGATCGAAAGAAAAAAGGGGTTAAAAAAAAAAGAATTGAATTAGCCTCTCTGCTCTTTTCAGTCTCTTCACTGTCCAACTTCACTCAAAACTATTATTGACAACTGAACTTCAAACCAACATGAGCCTCTCAAATCCTGAAATATGCTCCCTCCAAATCCTTCCCAAAATCTTGTGTTAATACAAGCACTTGGGGCACTTCTGGCTCCTTTTGTGAGAGAGGAATTGTTCATCTTTTCAGCTCTTCCCACACGTTCCACATTGATCTGCATGTGAGAATTCCCTCATATCATGAGGCCTTTGACTGAATAATGTTCAATGTTTCTGCATAGATACCGGCTGACTCAGGTCTCAGTTCTACACTAGGGATGCAAATTTAACTACTGTAGAGGATCCCAATTCTCCCAAACAATGCAATTTGATTATTTTTTTTTATATTTCCCTTTTTGGCTAAGGGAAGCAGCATCTGTTAAATGTCTTCGCATCCCTCTGAGAGCTATGAATAACGGGGGGAATAATGACAGTTGGAGAATAGGAAGCTCATTTCTAAAAAATAAAATAAAATGAATGTATATACCATGGATTTCAAACTCCATGTGTCAAGTGGCCATCATGTGACATATTGCAACAGTTTCCCTATTCCCGGAGCTGGAGTGAGTGTGTCCTCCATGTAGCACAACCAGCCTGTGATCCATCAGATTGACATTCCTATATGCTGTATATATAGATACATTCAAAAATGTATAAATTATAATTATAATGACTCATGCCCATTGTTTCTTTTTCCATTACTAAAAACCCTTTTCAGAGTTCAGTCTGTAAATTTGAAATCCATTCATAAAACCCATTAAATCAATAATTAGCATAGATTATCATCCAAATGTTTCTTTGTTTTGGGGATTCTCCAATCTATGAATCATGTTATGGGAAATAAGACTATGGGGTGTGCTGAAGCCCTTTCCACACTCCGTGCATTTACCAAATTTTTCAGAGTATAAGAAGCAACTTTCCCCCCCCCCCAAAAAAGAGGGTGAAAATCTGGTGCGTCTTATACGCTGAAAAATAAGGTATATGGCTTCTCCCCTGTGTGGATCCTTTGATGGGATATAAGATCACTGCTTGTTCTGAAGTCTTTTCCACACATCATGCATTTATATGGCTTCGCCCGTGTGGATCCTTTGATGGGTAATAAGGTGAATGTTTTGGCTAAAGTCCTTTCCACACTCCGTGCATTTATATGGCTTCTCCCGTGTGGATCCTTTGATGGCGTGTAAGATCACTGCTTGTTCTGAAGGTCTTTCCACACTCCATGCATTTATATGGCTTTTCCCCTGTGTGGATCCTTTGATGAGCAATAAGGTGACCGTTTTGAATAAAGCCCTTTCCACACTCCATGCATTTATATGGCTTCTCCCCTGTGTGCATCCTTTGATGGGATGTAAGTTTACTGTTTGTTCTGAAGTCCTTTCCACACTCCATGCATTTATATGGCTTCTCCCCTGTGTGGATCCTTTGATGGGTAATAAGGTTAATGTTTCGGCTAAAGTCCTTTCCACACTTCGTGCATTTATATGGCTTCTCCCCTGTATGGATCCTTTGATGGGATGTAAGACTACTGCTTATTCTGAAGCTCTTTCCACACTCCATGCATTTATAAGGCTTCTCCCCTGTGTGGATCCTTTGATGGATAATAAGGTTACCGTTTTTGCTAAAGTCCTTTCCACACTCCATGCATTTATATGGCTTCTCCCCTGTGTGGATACTTTGATGGCGTGTAAGATCACTGCTTGTTCTGAAGTCCTTTCCACACTCCATGCATTTATATGGCTTCTCCCCTGTGTGCATCCTTTGATGGGATGTAAGTTTAAAGCTTGTTCTGAAGTCCTTTCCACACTCCATGCATTTATATAGCTTCTCCCCTGTGTGGATCCTTTGATGGGATGTAAGTTTACTGTTTGTTCTGAAGTCCTTTCCACACTCCATGCATTTATATGGCTTCTCCCCTGTGTGGATCCTTTGATGGGATGTAAGTTCACAGTTTGTTTTGAAGCCCTTTCCACACTCCATGCATTTATAAGGGTTCTCTCCTGTGTGGATCCTTTGATGGCGTGTAAGTATATTGCTTGTTCTGAAACTCTTTCCACACTCCATGCATTTATATGGCTTCTCCCCTGTGTGGATACTTTGATGGCAGGTAAGATTACTGCTACTTTTGAAGTCTTTCCCACACTCCATACATTTATATCGCTTTTCCCCTGTGTGGATCCTTTGATGCAATGTAAGTTCATTGCTTGTTCTGAAGCCCTTTCCACACTGCATGCATTTATGTGGTTTCTCCGCTGTGTGGATCCTTTGATGGGTAATAAGGTTGCTCTTTTGGCTAAAGCCCTTTCCACACTCCATGCATTTATATGGCTTCTCTCTTCTGGATGTCCTTTTATTAACAGTTTTGCTTCCATTTTCATAGCATTTATTTGTCTTCTCTCCAATGTGAAAACTTTTCTGTGATTCAAGAGACCCATTTTCTTGAGAAAGTGTGAACATCCCACTGTATTTTTTTTCTCTGTCTTTGTCCATATTGGCTGCTCCTTTGGCTTGTGATGGAGAGGGTCCATCTACATCTAATGTCTCTTTCAAGATTCTTTCACCTTTCTCAATATATTTCTTCTTTAGTTTTTCTTGTTGATCAGAAAAATCCTGCATCTTAGTAACAGTCGAAGGACATGAGCTTTCCTTATTCCAGTTATTCAACAGGTTTCTCTCCTGCCTTTGGAAATCTGTTTGAATTGCGGGTTTCTCCATTGCATCTCCTTTTCTGAACACTTTGATTGGTTCTGCAGAGTCTTTATTATAATTCTCATTATCACCTTCAAAGGGAAAGAGAAATGAAAGTAGGAGAAAGGTTAGGGAAAAAGATCACTCTGTCAGAAGTCATATTGATTGCCTTCAGGTATTGTGCCAAATTCTAATATATACTGCATATTTGTATCCTAATATTGGCATGGTATAGAAATGATAATATCTCTTTGGATGAGTCATAACATCTTGGAAAAGACATTAAAGTAAACAACCCTGAATGGCAACTCTTGATAGGAAGCATTTGGGCAAAAATAGTTGAAATCTGTGGGATGAAATTTGGCATTACCTCAAACCAAGGAATTATTTTGTCATAAAAAAATAAAATAGATATATCTAAGCAAAATGCCATAAACCTATTTCCTTCCTTGGAGCACTAGAAAAACAAAACTTTCCCTTCTCTCTCTGAAGATATCAATTTATAAATGTTTTCATAAGAACTAGCTAATGGCATCTAACTACAAAATGTCTTCCTGAACTCTCTGACTGGAGAGTAGGAAACCCTTACCAAGAGAGGCCACATTCTTATAATTCTCCAGCATGACTTCCCAATGCAGAGCTTTTTGGTCAGGATCCAGCTGAGACCATTCCTCCTCGGAGAAATAAACAGCCACTTCCTCAAAGGGCAGAAGAACCTCCTGAAAGGGAGAAAAAAATACAGAACAGACCAAGGAAGAACTGCAGGATCTTTCCTATTATTAAGAATTTCTAAAGCAAACATAGACATTAAGATAAATTGCTATGTTGAGGAGGTGCCAACTTCGTGACGATACAGACGTGCAGTCTCGATGCTCCAAGACCGCAGACAATACTTTTGCCGCTGGGTGGTCCAATCGGACCTAAACCTTCCTGAAGAGACGGTAAACAGGAAGAATACATCTTGCTGACTTCAGGGACATCACAAAGTCCCTGATCGATGCAAGAGTTCTTCAAGCTAGCAACAAAAAATTCAGCCAAGGCAGACGAAGTCAGGGCGTCTCCAAAACAGAAGGATAGGGAAAGAAAAAGTGTTTCCAGCTGGTGATGAATTTTTACCATTTTAAGAAGAGAATGCCTATAAAAAACTTAAAATTAATTTAAATTGGAGAAGAAATAAGCGACGGAATTAAATTTGGAATGGTTTTGGACAGTGGGTTATCTTACTTTTTAAATGCTATCTTCATGGATGGAATTTATGCAAGCCTTTTAAAACGAATGGACTAAGTTTTCTTCTATTTTTTTTTCTTTTATTATTCTTTGTAACCTATGGACTAAAATTCTCCTTTTTCATTACTGTGGGTGTTCTTCTAACTCATTCAAGAATCGGACCTTTTTTTAACTTGAAATAAAAAAAGATACAAAAAGAAATAAAGAACATTGCAACAATAACACTGCTACTCGGAGGCTGGAAGGTTTGTGTATTGGAAATGAAACACTCTTGTTTGTCTCACTGATTATCCTGGCTTGGCACTCCAAGTTCTTGCTGCTTGTTTATAGAGAGTAATAAGAAAAAAAGCATACAGATGTCCCTTTGAAGTATATCTTTAACCAGAGAAAAGTGAAAATAAAATGTTATTGTGAATCTATGCTTAATCTTATTAACCTTCCAAGCTAGAGCAGCAGTGTTTGTTACCTGGAGATAATAGCACCATTTCAATAGCAGAAAGAAACTTTAAGTCTGCAAAAGATATTCTCAGAAATACAGAAATTATCAAATACATATGAGAGGATAGAGAAGCTGGAAGACTTAGAGCATCTAACAGCAAAATATAATGAAGAAGTTGAGGATGTTTATCAAGTGGAAAAAGTGGTGGTTAAAACCCCTAAAAACAGAAGAGGAAAATGAATATAAAGAAATTAAATTTGCTGGTATTTATGTTATTGGTTTGTCTCTGAAAATGGAAAGAGTGGAATACTGAAAGAGGAACTAAACGGAGGGGAAATATACCCTAGATGGCAAGATACAGAAGAAGAAAAAACAAAAGAATTTATGGATTTAAAGAGAGAAATTTTATTAGCAATAGCATTGATAACACTACTGACAATCAAAGATAAGCTGATTAAGGAAACAGAAGAAGGGCATCGAAATTACATGAGAGATTTTATAAGCAAGGAGTTGCTAAGAGACGTCCATACAAAGTTGATTAAGGAGATGATTAGAGGACTGACACCACAAATGGCAGAAGATATGAGACTGTTTTGCTACTGGAAAGATACAGGTTTATAGATGGAAGAGCACAATTTAAAACTAGTTACACTTAGTGAAATTTAGTGACAATAGATATAGTTAAATAAATAATTGATAAAGTTACTAATGTATACAATGTGTAGTGTTATGATAAGTAATAATTGGATATGAACATTGAATGGTACCCATGAAAGGAAGATTAGAAATCCTTTTGGATTATATATAAAGGTTAATAAAAAAGAACTAAGTTAGATATAGTTAAAGTCTTGATTATTAGGGGGGAAATGTTATGATACAGGATATAGTTAAATAAAGGAGGGATAATGGTAACAACCTATATATAGGTATGGATACAACATAAGGAAACTGTATGTAAACTGTAAACCGTGATTTGGAAAGGAGGATCAGAAAATGTTGTTATTAAATATTATGGATGTTTAGCTAGAATAGGACATAAAGATTCTATCAGCCACTGTTTTGCTGCTTGCTTTTCGGCTGCCATTGAAACGGGGAGGGAGGGCATGGTATTTGGGGAGGGAATCATTCTGTGCTGTTTATTGAGGGTTGTTCTCACCATCTCTTTGCGCATGTGGAAGGAGGAGAGTTTCCCGCCGAGGCCAACTGTCCAGCATTCCAACCTGATGATGATTTTTGAAGATGTCTCCCACCTGACAGTTGCGTGAATTATGATTGGACTATGGACTGGGGTACCAAGGGGAGGGGAATGAATCATGTATTGATATCTATTGCTTTCACGCTCTTTTCTCAGATTCAGCTTTGCTTTGCTTCTCATCGTTTATGATAAGTAAAAGTACACTTAATTCTGAAACATGGAGTTAAGTAGTTTCTTTCTTGGTTATTAAATGAAGGAGCAGTGACAGATTCAGTGTTAATGGAGGATTTTAGAAATAGTAAATGAAATGCCAGTATGTAGTTATGTGGTAAATCTTGGTATATTTTATGATGAAGGATGTTTAAACAATTATAGTCAAATGAAAATGGAGGAATGATGTTGGTAAGATGTATTAATATCTGAGTTAAAATACTTGAGTTAATATGAATTATGTTTGTTGACTGAGGAAGAGATGCACGAAAGTCTTTTTGAAACCAACTGATACACTTTCTACAGTATGTAAAGAAGGATGTGTTGTGTTTGTTTTGAAAATAAAAAATAAAAAAAATAAAAAAGGATAAATGGCTATGTTTAGTAAGGATCTGTGGTTTAGATGACAAAATTGACAGAACAAAAAGCATTTGACTAAAGAAAGATTTTAGGCACTTTTTGTAGGACTTTCAGTGCCATTCAGGTTAAATAAGCCCTATTCTTTTGGATCAACTGATCTACCAAACAGCCAGCAAACCCTCATCAAAATACTCTTCATTGTGGAAGGAGGAGCCACGTCACAATGTTACAACATGCAGTCTCGACACTCTGAGACCGCCGTTGACACTTTCGCCACTGGGGGAGTCCATTGAGACCTAAACCGTCCTATAGAGACGGTGATCAGGAAGACAAAGCCTTGCTGGTCTCAGGGATATCGCAAAATCCCTGTTAAACCCAAGGGAAGTGCTTCAATCCCGCGGTAAACAAGCAGCCCCTAGGCTGATGAAGTCAGAACGCTCTGGGAGGAAGGAAGTGAAAAGAAAAAGTGAGTCCATCGGTGAGGTATTTTTTCTATTTTGCTAAAGGCTGCCCAAAGAAATGTTTCCTTAAAGCCAAATTGATCCTTAAACAAAAGAATTGAGCTGCAAAAATAATCCTAGCGGGATCGCTGTGGAAAGGTTTTTTCTTTCCCTTTTGTCATTGTAACTATTTTTTGTGGATTGAAATGTTCATCACATGCTCCATTTCTCCTCTTAAAGTGAACGGATTGATTTTTTTTCCTTCTGCTTCTTGTTGCTTATTTTTTGACTTCTGGATTAAAACCTTCCTTTTTATTTTAACAGTTCTTCCTACTACTTGTTATTAAATAACACTAAAAGCAATCTAAATAACTTTGTTTCCTACAGAAGGTGAAAATTAACTCCCAGTCGGAGGTTCTTTTTTCTGAAACAACGCATCTCTTTCTTTATTTGATTTTACTAACTCTGCAGCTGAAGGGTTTGAAACTTGTTTGCAGAAACTGATAAAAAACCAAGGGCACCAACTGTTTTCACAGGTGCCTCTGAGAACTATTTTGGCAGAGAAAGAAGGAAGGAAGGAAGGAAGGAAGGAAGGAAGGAAGGAAGGAAGGAAGGAAGGAAGGAAGGAAGGAAAGGGGGGAACAGAACCCTTCCCCTTTGAAGAGCATAAAAGAACTTGTGTTTAAGTCAACTTAAATAAAATAAAAGCTAAGAGAAGCCTGGAAGTCTAGACTGGCAGTCATTATTGGTTTTTTTTTTCTTTCTCTCTTCAGTTTTGGAAACATGGATCAATACTTAGATGAGGAAACCTTAACATTCCAAAATATCTTGGCTGGAATTCAAAATCTATTGGAAGGATATGGGAGAATTGAGAAGAAGCTGGAAAGACTAGTCTTTTCAGGATGTCGGGGTAGTTAAAATCCACCATTACTATTGTGATGTGCTTTCTACATACCTTAGTTAACTGACTAGCAAAAAGTTCATCTATTTACTCTGGTTCGGTGGTCTATTTGGTCTATTTTTTAAAAAATAATTTAAATCCCTCTAGCTGTATGTTTCATTTGTAAGTTTCATCCCATCAAGTTTCCATAATGGCAACAATATCATGTTTGCCCTCATTTACTTAAATTTCTAATTCACCCTGTTTATTCCTCATACTCTGTATATACACATTAGCGTCCATTTTGACTGACCCTGTGATTACTGTCTACATAACCTGTGTTGTGTCTGACTTCCCCTACTTTCTCACCACCTGTTTGATTGCAGATTGTATGGCACTCACAATTAAATGCTTCATTTTGCTTGCCAGCAAGGTTAATATTCTTACCCACACAAACATCTATGTTATATGCACTATATTAATCTATTAATTTTAGATTGCTGGGGACAGAAATGTTCTGTATCAATTAATTCTCTGTCCCCATTGTTTAGTTTAAATGTTTATCCAGAGAATCTGTGAATTTAATGCCAAGTAACAATTTGTTTGATGGACGCAAACTATCTCTTTTGTACAGTTTTTCATAGGACAAGCTGCAGACATCATGACTAATATAAAGAATTCTGTAAAACATTATTTATTGAAAAGTTGGGAGAATAATTAGCAAAAAGAATTTTGTTTTTAAAGTATTAGTCTTAAAAAAAATCCTAAAAGGAATCTCCAACCAAAAGAAAAGGGGAAGATGGTAGGAGACAGTACAGGTAGTCCTCAACATACAACATGTTTTAGGGATTTACAACGACAGTGACAAAAATGACTTATGCCTGTTTTTCATACCTACGACTGTTCCAGCATCCCCATGGACACATGATCAAATTGACTCACATTTATGACAGATGCAGAGTCCCAGGGTCATGTGATCCCCTTTTGTGAACCTTTGACAAGCAAAGTCATTAGGGAAGCCACTTAACAACAACCATACTTCTAACTTCAGCACTTCACTTAACACCTGTGGCAAGAAAGGTTGTACAATGGGGCAACAAATGTGTCACTTAACAACAAAGAATTTAGGCTCAATTGTGGTCCTAAGTCAAAGACTACCTATAATATGTACAACAGCTGATTTCCTGAGGGGAAAAATAGAAATCTAGTAAATCAAAGTTATTCTCATACCTGAGTTGGAGGTTCAATCATGGTTTCCGCTCCCCCTAAACAAAGAGTCGACTTCCTTCTATGCTTCCCTGTGAGAGAGACAGAATTTCAAAAGGCATAATTAATAAAATGGGAGGAGGTTTGCTATAGAGGAGAGGACACAGAGAAGATGAGAAAGTTAGGATTTATCAAAGGAGTGGAAGGACCTTATATTACCTCCTGAGGTATCCTGAATTGGATTTTCCTGAGGGATCCCCCTGAAAGGCAGGTCTTGAGGGAGATTTGACAGATGCCTCTTTCTCTCAGGATCTCTGATCTCCATTGCGAAGGACTTGAAATAGGATCCAGGGAAAAAAGAATTAATGGACATTACACATCATGGTGGTGTGTACCTCTAGTTAACACCTGATAAACTGCCAAACATTTTTCAAATCTCAAAGGAATTTCAAATACATGTTTGAAATGTAAATATAAAAAAGTAACTTTTTACCAACTCTGCGGGACTTGTAACAAAGCAAAGAAATACTGGGATAAGATTTATATTGTACTGCAGAAGATTCTCAAAGAGGGCATGAAAATCAAACCAGAGACTTTTCTTTTAGGTTTAACAGAAAAAGGGATGGAAACTACATATATAACTTCGCTGTTATAAATGTTGAGAGCAGAAAGGATGCTCTTTGCAAAGCGGACGGATATTTTAATAGCCACAAAGGAGAAGTCGTTGGGAAAACCGATGGAAGAGATTGAAAAATTAACTGCTTTAGTTAAAGAAAAGACCAAGCCAATCTTGCTTCTACTTTGGAACCAATGCTGGGTTTTGTATTGAAACTTTGATTGAGTTTTGTTGATTACATAAGTTTGTTGTTATATAGAATTTGCTAGTACATATTAAGTATGTAAATGTAAGACATTGAACTTGTAATGTTACCATTTATTCGACTGTGCTAAAAAGATTCAGATTTTCAATGATTTTCTTTTTCCCCATTTACCCTACACTTCTTTCACTTCCTTTCCCCCTTTCCTACTATTTTCATTTTCTTGCATTTTATATCTTAATAAACCTACAAAAATTTGATACAAAAATCTGAACATATTATTATATTCAGGCCCAAGAAGAAGTCCTCTCACCGGCAACTCAACCTGCTCCTTCTTCTCCTCTGCCTGGCTCAGGAAGAAGCCTTCCACCAGGGCCACCGCCTGGGAGCTGGTCTCTGCTCCACACTCCCGCACCCAGCTCTCCATCTGCAGGGGCAGAAGGGCCAGGAACTGCTCCAGAACCACCAGGTCCAGCATCTGTGCTTTTGTGTGCTTTTCTGGTCCCAACCATCGACTACAAAAGAAGTGGAGCCGACTACAAAGTCCTCGGGGACCCTCATCCTCCTGATATTGGATGCTCCTGAAATTCAAAGCCTGAATTTGTGAAACGATGGTTCCTTCTTCCAGCATCTTCTGCCCATTTCTTGCCCAGATCTCCCCATGGATTCCAGACTGGGCATCGGAAGGGTCTTTTCCAATTCCCTCACTTGCTAAAGGAAGGCGAGCCATTCTCTCTCTGTCCTGTAACACAATTCCAAATGGGTGCAATGAAACCTGTGTATCTCCAAATGCTTTTTTAATTCATAGCAATGTTCATTTAGCCATGGGAATACCAGAACAAGCCATTAAGCCCTCCTTGCCAAAGGGATCATTTTTTTCTCTACATGAAGATCAACAAATGGCCTCAATTTTGCAATTTTCTTATAGAAGAACGAATAAATCTAAGCTAGTAGATCAGATCATTTATCAACACTCATCCCCACAGAAGGAAGCATTTTTCTGACTTGTGAAGTGGTGACTTTCAGCAAGAAGATTCAGTCTATATGGGCATTTTGGATAATTTAAATTTCTTTTTACTCAAAGGGAAAGACTTGCATTTTAAAAATATAGCTCTACGTTTACCTATAAGCAGAGTACACACAACATACAACATACAAAAGCCGAAAGCATGAAAATTCAGTTCACAAAAAATGAGGTGCCAATCCTTTGACCCTGGTCCATTTCTCTTTCTCCCTTCACACCGGGGGTCAGGTTCACACAATGTGTCCTAAGCACAAACAGGTCAATCAAATCCAGGCGTTCAGTTCCTATGAAATATAAAGGATTAAATGCACACAGCTCAATACGATGACGTGATTGACTACCTTCCTCAAACAAATTGAGTTGCAAAAGGCCCCAAGCTGAGTTTAGTGTCATCCAGCACAGAGTGAGAATTAAAAGTTGTTTTTACTTCCTGCTTGAGTTTTGCCATACAAGCTCCCCCTCTCCCCTATGCAGGAGCTATTCTCACGAAATGGGGCGCTCCCTTTCCTTTCTGGGATCTGGAATTCTTCCTGAGGGCAGCATGCATCTCCTGGAGCTCTCCTTTGTTATCACCATGGAAAAGGGCGGCAGAGAAACATGGGAATCTGGGGTCTCCCGCTCCTAGGATTGACTTGGTATATATATGCACACGCACAGTCTCTCTCTCTCACACACACACACACACAAACACCTACCTTTGCCACCTCTTTCCTTCAAAACGTCTTTGCAGCCTTTTTAACTGCCTGCGAAGCTTAAAGGGTTAAAGAGAGAGAGTCCAGCAGCTAGAAAGGCAAGACTTATTGACGTCACTGCCTTCCCAAACTTCAACAGCGGCTCAACGCTGAAGCGCATGCGGTTCCTTTCTCTTTGCAGAGGGAGCCTCGGATGGGTTTTCTGTGCATGGAAGGTATTCATGGAAAAAGGAGAGATGGTGCATTTCCCATGCAGGGCCAGGAGGGGGCTCTCTTGAGAAAGCCAGGAAGCCTTCTCAACCTCCTTTGGACAATGTTATAATTTACTAAAGAATTTTGTATTTAAAGTAAGGTGACCAGATTTTCAGATTGGAAAAGAGGGACGCCCTTGCCCCGGGGGGGGGGGGGGGGGGCTTGATTAGCTATCTCTTCCTTCCTTTCTCCTTCCATCCTCTCTTCTTTCCTCACTCACTCCCTTCCTCCTTTTTTCTCTTCCTTCCTCCTTCCATTCTTTCAGCTTCATTTCTTTTGCCTATCTACCTTCTCTGTCTTTCTGCTCTTTCCATTTCTTCGCTTCTGTTCCTTCCTCCTTCCCTCCTTTCCTATTTCTTCCTTCTTCCTTCCTTCTGCCTATCTACCTTCACCTTCTCTGTCTTTCTGCTCTTTCCCTGTCTTCCCCTTTCCTCCCTCCCTCCCTTCTTTCCTTTCTAGTTCCATCTTTTCTTCTTTCCTCTCTCCCTCTTTTTCTTTTTTCCTTCCTTCCTCCTTCCTCTTGCCTATCAACTTTTTTTATTTTTTTTCTTACATAGACGACACATACCCACAACAATCAAAACAAAACAAAAAGAAAAAAACCCATCATCACATATAGCATGTCATTTGGTTACAAGTGTTTTAACATTTATCATTCTTATACATTTATTATTTCATTTAATAGGTTATAATATACAGTTTGGGTTGCTTTGTTTACTATCCCTTCCTCCTGTTATAACACCACCTTATTTTCCCTTTCTTTTCTCCCTTCCTCCCTTCTCTACTTTCTTCCTTCCTGCTCTCCTTCCCCTTCCTTCTTCCCTTCCCTTTCTCCTACTCCTGCTCTTCCTCTTCCCCTTTCTACCCTCTCTCCCCCTCTTTCTCTCCTTTCCATCCTCCTCTCCTTACCTCTTTCTTCTTTCCATCTTCCTTTCATTCTCTCCTCCTTTCTCCCTTTCTCCCAACTCCCTTTCTGGGAGTTGAAGTCCACACACTTTCAAGTCTCCAAGGTGGAGAAAGACTGATCTATCTAATTAATATAATTATTTCTCCCTCTCTTTTTCACTCTCTCTCCAGCGCACACACGCAAATGCATAGGGCAGCCCACCTCACACACAGGTAACTCCGGGCGGCTTACGGGAATGACCTGGTACCATAGAGCTCCAAGAAATACTTGGCTAGAGAAATCGCAAGTGTTCCTTCCTGGATTTTCCGGAGGGGAGAGGCACGGAGGTTGGAGGTTGGCTCGTGTGGAAAAAATAGTGGTAAAGTTTCTTTGAAAAATATTTCCCTAGGACTAATTTCACCATTTTAATTTGCTCAGTTCTTTGTATTAACATCTGCATCATTCTGTATTGACTTGGAGTGCTCACTTGTGCCTGCTGGTAAGTGAGCTGGGATTTTTTCTTTTATTTTTTTAATGTATTTTACAATAATATGTTATTTATTGTGCATAGGATTTTTTAAATTAGTTTTATTCTGTGTGGATTCTTTTTTAAATTGTCTTAGACTATTTAAAAAAAGATTCTATCCAAAATAAATTGAAGTGAAACCATTTTTAAAAATTCTATGCACAATACTTTGAAATATTTTACTTCAATTTATTCTGTGTGGATTCTTTTTTAAAATTGTCTTAGACTATTTAAAAAAAGATTCTATCCAAAATACAAAATACCAGCTGCAGTTATTCACTTAAGAACTGTGGCAAGAAAGGTGGTATAATGGGCTTAGTGACCAAAGTTACAATAGCATTGAAAAAAGTGACAGATGACCATTTTTCACACTTAGCGACCATTTTCACACTTAGCGACCATTGCAGCATCCTCATAGTCACGCGATCAAAATTTTGATGTTTGGCATCAGATTCGTATTTATGATGGTTTCAGTGTCCTGGGGTCATGTAACTGCCTCTTTTGTGACCTTTTGACAAAGTCAAATAGGGAAACCAGATTCACTTATGCTACTAATTTATCAGCTGCAGTTATTCACTTAAGAACTGTGGCAAGAAAGATGGTATAGTGACCAAAGTTACAATGGCATTGAAAAAAATGACTGATGACCATTTTTCAGACTTAGCGACCATTTTCACACTTAGCGATCGTTGCAGCATCCTCATGGTCACGGGATCAAAATTTTGATGTTTGGCAACAGTTACAATTTATATTTGTAAATTGTAGTTATGTTGAAATAAAAAAATATTACAATACTATTTTTGCGTTGTATGAAAATTTTTGTTGCTCCGAATAAATTTTTTAATCAAGCCGCCCCTCCCCCCCTCCCCCCCCCCCCCCCCCGGTCAAAGGTGTCCCTCTTTACCAATCTGAAAATCTGGTCACCTTAGCCATGACCTTCCTTTAGCAGCCAGCCCATCATTCCCCCACTTTGAATCTGAAAATGATTTAATTTTCCAAGATTCACCCAACATCAATATCTGCTTACTGGGAGACCCTGTAGTTTGCTTATAGGTGGAAAGGCAAACAGACGGCATTGTAATGCAGAACAGGTGATTTATGAAAACAATGACTATGCCTGCCAGGGTCATTATTAGGTTAAATCAGTGAACCATCCTGTCAGTCAATGCCACTAGTCTTTCCATTCATCCATGTGGGGAGGGGGTTTGCAGCTATCTTTGCAATGTGTGTAGTTCAGCTGTGGAATTCCTCCGATTTGTGCACACAACATTGTCTAAGTAGTGCACACACATCTCCTTATGATGCCAATATCATATCGAGAGCCATTCTATTCTGAACTGTCATTGTCGGAATGGCTTCTTGTTCTTTTGCTGCAGCAATAGAAACTCCCCAGTCTCATTAGCCAGGATTTCCTCCACTGCTTGTATATGATACAAAGCATTATTGAGGGACCAGAGCTCACGGAACAAAGTAAGGGGTTGGTATTCTTCAAGTACTTTTGGAATTGTTCAAGATTCCTATGGTTTCTAATCTTTCTTTCAGGTAAAGTGGGCATAATATAGGTGGGTTTGAAGAACACAGAAACATAACAAATCATATGGTCTCATCCCGACAGTTGTTAAGTCTATTTGTCTTAATATCTTAGCCTTCACATACAGAGATGCACTAATCAGCTAGTGGTAATAATTGGGTAACTCCTAATTCTAGTGTGGGTAGCCACATATACCTTTTGTGGAAATGTTCTAATTGAGAAAACACCTATGGGAGATCACAGTTCTCCTCTCACACAACTATGGTTCTGGAAGCTTTTGATTCCAGAACAATAACTTAAGTCCCAGTTCTTCTACTGAGAAAGTCACAGGCTGCATAGTCCAAGAATCAGGAAGGGCAGATCGTGGGTATTTCTTCATTCTGGAAGTGATCTATCCAAGATGCCAGGCCTTCCACTTTTAGTACTGTATAGGTGGTCTGAAGCACTTGAAACGGTCCCTTCCACTGCTGATCCAAGGAGATTGTTGGTCCCCACGTCTTTACAAGCATCCAGTCTGCAGGCTGAAATGGATGCACTAGACTAGAGGATCTAGTCCTGCAGAAAGAAAATTCATAACCCCAGCAAGTTGTCTTACATATTGGTACAAGGTCAATTCTCCCACCAGTGGGATGAACCTCTCCTCTGCCTTTAAGGAGGGATGTGGTCGCCCAAAGGGCCTCAAAAAGGCTCAAGCCTATTTGCTTTCAAAGTGCAATGTGAAGCCCCAACAACATGAGTGGCAAAATTTGCGGTGAGGACAGGTGAGCCTCCTGGCATAGCTTAGCTAGCTGTTGTTTTTGTAAATCATTACAATTTTTCCATAGGATGAATTCCCAAGTGGTAGGCTGAGTAAAGCTTCCAAGTGATGTTTAACTATTCGCACAAACTTAGCTATGAAATATGGGTCACAATCAAATGATATACTATTTGGCAGCCCAAACCTAGAAATAATTTCTTCCAATAGGTTGTTTACTACTACATGATCTTTATTAGTTCTGCAAGCAAGTCTCAGGCCATCCTGTGAAGGTACATTCTAGTCCCCAAAACATACTTGAAACCTTGCTTTCTAGATAATTCAGTGAAGTCTATTTCTCAAATTTTCCCTGGGTAGTTGCTGTTAAGTTGGACTCATAGGGGTGGGCACTGTCTAATTTTTGATTATTTCGGGCACAAATCAGGCAAGAGGCTACAGCTTGGAGATAGCGGAATAGAGATCCTTGCCTACTACATAGCATGTCATAAAATCTACCAGTGTATCTACCTGTACACAATCATGGTGCAATTCAGTATCCACCTGGGGCAAGAGTGTGGCTGGATTGAGGGTATTGCATACCTCTAATTGTATGGCTGAAAAGAAGAAACCTTCCGTTTTGAATATTCAAAGAGTATTCTACTACTTTAAGAGCGTAAACACTCTTAAGGAGTTTCTTTTTGTAAATAGCTACAGGAATAAAGAGGAAAACTTTAATCTGTAAATTACAGAGAATCACACAGAGAGAAGAAGAAAACTTAGTCCATCCGTTTCTTGCTACAAGGAGGAGGGCCTTCTCAGCAGTAGCCCCGACCCTTTGGAACGAGCTCCCCGTGGAGATTCGTACCCTCTCCACCGTCCAGGCCTTCCGCATAGCCTTGAAGAACTGGCTCGCCCGTCAGGCCTGGGGATAGGATAGTTGCCCCTCCCGAATGATGAATGTATGTTGTTTGCTATTTTATTACATGTTGTCCTACTGTCTGTATTCCCCCCCTTCCCAGTTTTTGTGTGAGCCGCCCTGAGTCCCCTCAGGGAAAAGGGCGGCCTACAAATTCTAATAAAATTCTAAAATTCTAAATTCTAAATTCTTGCTCACCGCTTTTTAGCTAATTGCAACCTCTCAGAACTTAGGCTGCATAAAGGTGAAGAGGAAATCCATCAGAAGCAACTCCTCTGTGTTCAGGGAGGGAGGTGAAACAAACCTGGGAGACATAAAACTACACAGCAGGACAAAAGAAAACTGGGGAAGAAGAACAAGGGGCAGAAACGTTTTTAAACCTTGGTTGAAACCCGAGTAAGCTTCTCACCATAACTGCAACTTTCAACTATTAAGTTTCCTTGGTTATTATATAATTAAATTACAGTCCTCCCATGGACTCTCTTGTTATCTCCTTGTTTCTCTTATCCACTTTCTATCTTTCTACCATTGCTTCTCCTTTATTCATCCATCCTACACATAATACTTGTTTTTTTTCTAGATAATTATTTGACACTGCTGACAGGTCTTATCCCTTCTGCCTTACCTCTATGGGTAAGTTGGGAAACAGGAAACAGGAAGCTAATTTTAAAAAATAAATTAAAATGAACGTATATACCACGGATTTCAAACTCCATGCGTCACATGGCCGTCACGTGACCTATTGCAACAGTTTCCCTATTAGCAGAGCTGGGGTGGGCGTATCCTCCATGTGACACAACCAGCTTGTGAGCCGCCACTGTGACATTCTTATATACTGTATATACAGATACATTCAAAAATGTATAAATCATAAAAAATAAAAAATACATACAGTAGAACTCATTAAATCAATAATTAGCATACATTCTCATCCAAATGTATCTTTGTTTTGGGGATTCTCCAGTCTATGAATCGTGTTATGGGAAAAAAGACCATTGGGTGTTCTGAAGCTCTTTCAATACTACATGCATTTATATGGTTTCTCACTTGTATGCAGTCTTTGATGGGATGTAAGTTGACTGAGTATTCTGAAGTCTTTTCCACACTTCATGCATCTATATGGCTTCTCCCGTGTGTGGATCCTTTGATGGCATGTAAGTTTACTGCTTGTTCTGAAGCCCTTTTCAAACTCCCTGCATTTATAGGGCTTCTCCCATGTGCATCCTTTGATGGGTAATAAGGTTACCATTTTGGATAAAGCCCTTTCCACACGCCATGCATTTAAATGGCTTCTCCCCGGTATGGATCCTTTGATGGGTTGCACAATCTTTCGTTGTTCTGAAGCCCTTTCCACACTCCATGGATTTATATGGCTTTTCCCCTGTGTGGATCCTTTGATGGGTTGCACGATCTTTCGTTGTTCTGAAGCCCTTTCCACACTCCATGCATTTAAATGGCTTCTCCCCTGTGTGGATCCTTTGATGGCTTGTAAGATCACTGCTTTTTCTGAAGCCCTTTCCACACTCCATGCATTTATATGGCTTCTCCCCTGTGTGGATCCTTTGATGGGTAATAAGGTGAATGTTTTGGCTAAAGTCCTTTCCACACTCCATGCATTTAAATGGCTTCTCCCCTGTGTGGATCCTTTGATGGCTTGTAAGATCACTGCTTTTTCTGAAGCCCTTTCCACACTCCATGCATTTATATGGCTTCTCCCCTGTGTGGATCCTTTGATGGGTAATAAGGTGAATGTTTCGGCTAAAGTCCTTTCCACACTCCGTGCATTTATATGGCTTCTCCCCTGTATGGATCCTTTGATGGGTAATAAGGTGAGCCTTTCGGCTAAGGCCCTTTCCACACTCCGTGCATTTATATGGCTTCTCCCCTGTATGGATGCTTTGATGGCTTATAAGAACACTGCTTTTTCTGAAACCCTTTCCACATTCCATGCATTTAAATGGCTTCTCCCCTGTATGGATCCTTTGATGGCATGTAAGATCATTGCTGCTTCTGAAGCTCTTTCCACACTCCATGCATTTATATGGCTTCTCCCCTGTGTGGATCCTTTGATGGGTAATAAGGTGAGCCTTTCGGCTAAGGTCCTTTCCACACTCCGTGCATTTATATGGCTTCTCCCCTGTATGGATCCTTTGATGGCTTATAAGATTACTGCTTTTTCTGAAGCCCTTTCCGCACTCCATGCATTTATATGGCTTCTCCCCTGTGTGGATCCTTTGATGGCATGTAAGTTTACTGCTTGTTCTGAAGCCCTTTCCACACTGCATGCATTTATGTGGTTCCTCCGCTGTGTGGATCCTTTGATGGGTAATAAGGTTGCTCTTTTGGCTAAAGCCCTTTCCACACTCCATGCATTTATATGGCTTCTCTCTTCTGGATGTCCTTTTATTAACAGTTTTGCTTTCATGTTCATTGCATTTATTTGTCTTCTCTCCAATGTGAAAACTTTTCTGTGATTCAAGAGACCCATTTTCTTGAGAAAGTGTGAACATCCAACTGTATTTTTTTTCTCTGTCTTTGTCCATATTTGCTGCTCCTTTGGCTTGTGATGGACAGGGTCCATTTACATCTAATGTCTCTTTCAAGATTCTTACACCTTTCTCAATATATTTATTGTTTAGTTTTTCTTGTTGATCAATAAAATCCTGCATCTGAGCAACAATCGAAGGACATGAGCTTTCCTTATTCCAGTTATTCAACAGGTTTCTCTCCTGCCTTTGGAAATCTGTTTGAATTGCAGGTTTCTCCATTACATCTCCTTTTCTGAACACTTTGATTGGTTCTGCAGAGTCTTTATTCTCATTTTCATTATCACCTTCAAAGGGAAAGAGAAATGAAAGTGGGAGAAAGGTTAGGGAAAAAGATCACTCTGTCAGAAGTCATATTGATTGCCTTCAGGTATTGTGCAAAATTCTAATATATACTGCATATTTGTATCCTAATATTGGCATGGTATAGAAATGATAGTATCTCTTTGGATGAGGGATAAAATCTTGGAAAAGACATTTAAGTCAAAAAACCTGAATGGCAACTCTTGATAGGAAGCATCTGGGCCAAAATAGTTGAAATCTGTGTGATGAAATTTGGCATTACCTCAAACCAAGGAATTATTTTGTCATAAAATGTTTATATATAAATATAAATTAGCTAGGATATATCTGAACAAAATGCCATAAACCTATTTCCTTCCTTGGAGCTCTAGAAAAACAAAACTTTCCCTTCTCTCTCTGAAGATATCAATATACAAATGTTTTCATAAGAACTAGCTAATGGCATCTAACTAAAAAATGTCTTCCTGAACTCTCTGCCTGGAGAGTAGGAAACTCTTACCAAGAGAGGCCACATTCGTATAATTCTCCAGCATGACTTCCCAATGCAGAGCTTTTTGGTCAGGATCCAGTTGAGACCACTCCTTCTCGGAGAAATAAACAGCTACTTCCTCAAAGGGCAGAAGAACCTCCTGAAAGGGAGAAAAAAATACAGACCAAAGAAGAACTGCAGGATCTTTCCTATTATTAAGAATTTCTAAAGCAAACATAGACAAGATAAATTGCTATGTTGAGGAGGAGCCAAGGTCGCAACGATACGGACGTGCAGTCTCGATGCTCCGAGACCGCAGACAATACTTTTGTCGCTGGGTGGTCCAATCGGACCAAAACCTTCCTGAAGAGACGGTGAACAAGAAGAATACATCTTGCTGACTTCAGGGACATCACAAAGCCCCTGATCGATGCAAGAGTTCTTCAAGCTAGCAACAAAAAATTCAGCCAAGGCTGAGGAAGTCAGGGCATCTCCAAAACAGAAGGATAGGGAAAGAGAAAGTGTTTCCAGCTGGTGATGAATTTTTACCGTTTTAAGAAGAGAATGCCTATAAAAAACTTAAAATTAATTTAAATTGGAAAAGAAATAAGCGGCGGAATTAAATTTGGAATGATTTTGGACAGTGGGTTATCTTACTTTTTAAATGCTATCTTCATGGATGGAATTTATGCAAGCCTTTTAAAACAAATGGACTAAGTTTTCTTCTTCTATTTTTTTTCTTTTATTATTCTTTGTGACCTATGGACTAAAATTCTCCTCTTTCATTACTGTGGGTGTTCTTCTAACTCATTCAAGAATCGGACTTTTTTTAAACTTGAAATACAAAGATGATACAAAAAGAAATAACGAGCATTGCAACAATAACACTGCTACTCAGAGGCTGAAAGGTTTGTGTATTGGAAATGAAACACTTGTTTGTCTTACTGATTATCCTGACTTGGCACTCCAAGTTCTTGCTACATGTTTATAGAGAGTAATAAGAAGAAAAGCATACAGATGTCCCTTTGAAGTATATCTTTAACCAGAGAAAAGTGAAAATAAAATGTTATTGTGAATCTATGCTTAATCTTATTAACCTTCCAAGCTAGAACATCAGTGTTTGTTACCTGGAGATAATGGCACAATTTCAATAGCAGATAGAAACTTTAAGTCTACAAAAGATATTATCAGAAATACAGAAATTATCAAATACATATGAGAGCATAGAGAAGAAGCTGGAAGACTTAGAGCATCTAACAGCAAAATATAATGAAGAAGTTGAGGATGTTTATCAAGTGGAAAAAGTGGTGGTTAAAACCCCTAAAAACAGAAGAGGAAAATGAATATAAAGAAATTAAATTTGCTGATATTCATGGTGATTGGTTTGTCTCTGAAAATGGAAAGAGTGGAATACTGAAAGAGGAACTAATTGGAGGGGAAATCTACCCTAGATGGCAAGATACAGAAGAAGAAAAAGCAAAAGAATTTATGGATTTAAAGAGAGAAATTTTATTAGCAATAGCATTGATAACACTACTGACAATCAAAGATAAGCTGATTAAGGAAACAGAAGAAGGGCATCAAAATTACATGAGAGATTTTATAAGCAAGGAGTTGCTAAGAGGAGTCCATACAAAGTTGATTAAGGAGATGATTAGAGGACTGACACCACAAATGGCAGAAGATATGAGACTGTTTTGCTACTGGAAAGATACAGGTTGATAGATGGAAGAGCACAATTTAAAACTAGCTAAACTTAGTGAAATTTAATAGATATAGTTAAATAAATAATTGATAAAGTTACTAATGTATACAATGTGTAGTGTTATGATAAGTAATAATTAGATATGAATATTGAATGGTACCCATGAAAGGAAGATTAGAAATCCTTTTGGATTATATATAAAGGTTAATAAAAAAGAACTAAGTTAGATACAGTTAAAGTCTTGATTATTAGGGGGGAAATGTTTTGATACACGATATAGTTAAATAAAGGAGGGATAATGGTAACAACCTATATATAGGTATGGGTACAACATAAGGCAACTGTATGTAAACTGTAAACAGTGATTTGGAAAGGAGGAACAGAAAACGTTATTATTAAATATTATGGATGTTTAGCTAGAATAGGACATAAGAATTCAGTGTTAATGGAGGATTTTGGAAATAGTAAATGAAATGCCAGTATGTGGTTATGTGGTAAATCTTGGTATATTTTATGATGGACATTTAAACAATTATAGTCAAATGAAAATGGAGGAATGATGATGGCAACATGTATAAATATCTGAGTTAAAATACTTGAGTCAATATGAATTATGTTTGTTGACTGAAGAGATGCACGAAAGTCTTTCTGAAACCAACTGATACACTTTCTACAGTATGTAAAGAAGGATGTGTTGTGTTTGTTTTGAAAATAAAAAATAAAAAAATAAAAAAAGGATAAATGGCTATGTTTAGTAAGGATCGGTGGTTTAGATGACAAAATTGACAGAACAAAAAGCATTTGACTAAAGAAAGATTTTAGGCACTCTTTGTAGGACTTTCAGTGCCATTCAGGTTAAATAAGCCCTGTTCTTTTGGATCAACTGATCTACCAAACAGCCAGCAAACCCTCATCAAAATACTCTTCATTGTGGAAGGAGGAGCCACGTCGCAATGTTATAATGTGCAGTCTCGACACTCTGAGACCGCCGTTGACAGTTTTGCCACTGGGGGAGTCCATTGAGACCTAAACCGTCCCATAGAGACAGTGATCAGGAAGACAAAGTCTTGCTGGTCTCAGGGATATCGCAAAATCCCTATTAAACCCAAGGGAAGTGCTTCAAGCCCGCGGTAAACAAGCAGCCCCTAGGCTGATGAAGTCGGGATGCTCTGGGAGGAAGGAGGTGAAAAGAGAAAGTGAGTCCATCGGTGAGGTATTTTTTCTATTTTGCTAAAGACTGCCCAAAGAAATGTTTTCTTAAAGTCAAATTGATCCTTAAACAAAAGAATTGAGCTGAGAAAATAATCCTAATGTGATCGCTGTGGAAAGGGTTTTTTTCCCCTTTTTCATTGTAACTATTTTTTGTGGATTGAAATGTTCATCACATTCTCCATTTCTCCTCTTAAAGTGAATGGATTGATTTTTTTTTTCTTCTGCTTCTTGTTGCTTATTTTTTGACTTCGGGATTAAAACCTTCCTTTTTATTTTAACAGTTCTTCTTACTACTTGTTATTAAATCACACTAAAAACAATCTAAAAGAACTTTGTTTCCTACAGAAGGTGAAAATTAACTGCCAGTAGGAGGTTCTTTTTTCTGAAAGAACATATCTCTTTCTTTATTTGATTTTACTAACTCTGCAGCTGAAGGGTTGGAAACTTGTTTGCAGAAACTGATAAAAAACCAAGGGCACCAATTGTTTTCACAGGCACCTCTGAGAACTATTTTGGCAGAGAAAGAAAGAAGGAAGGAAGGAAGGAAGGAAGGAAGGAAGGAAGGAAGGAAGGAAGGAAGGAAAGAAGGAAAGGGGGGACAGAACCCTTCCCCTTTGAAGAGCATAAAAGAACTTGTGTTTAAGTCAACTTAAATAAAATAAAAGCTAAGAGAAGCCTGTAAGACTAGACTGGCAGTCATTATTGGGTTTTTTTTTCTTTCTCTCTTCTGTTTTGGAAACATGGGTCAATACTTGGATGAGGAAACCTTAACATTCCAAAATATTTTGGCTGGAATTCAAAATCTATTGGAAGGATATGGGAGAATTGAGAAGAAGCTGGAAAGACCAGTCTTCCTCACAGCAAAAGATGATAGGGTTGGAGCCCCCAAAATTAAAGGGGAGAATGAAGATATAGAAGATAAAGATAAGAAAATACATGAATTTAATAATGGACCTATCCTGTTCATCCTCAACACCTTCATGAAAGTGCTGGGAGAGCTCAACCAGGGATCTGTGTGGTGTACCATCAATACACAGAGACTCTGCTCCTCCTCAGATTGTAAGGAAGCTGCTAGTAGTCTGAGCCATTGGCTGGACAGTAAATAAGAAAATGAAGAATGTTTTTCATTGAAGACAATTCTTAGCCTGTGCAAAGCTGGATTGTTTGGCCTCCAAATCCAGGCACAAATTTATTTTCTAAGCCAGCGATGGCAAACCTTTTTTGGCTTTAGTGCCGTAAGTGGGGGGAGCGCAGGGGGGTCGTGTGCAGGCGTGCCGCACCCATAATGCAATACGCACTCCCCCAGTGCGCATGCGTGCACTACAAGCGCTCCCCCCCATTTTCCATGCTTTTTTGCCCTCCCCAGGCTACAGAGGCTTTATAGGAGCCTGGGGAGGGTGAAAACAGCCTCCCCCATCCCCCGGAAGCCCTCCAGAGGCTTCAGGGACCTTCAGGAAGCCTCCGGAGCAGTCAAAACGAACATCCGAGCAAACCGGAAGTGACTTCTGGTTTGCTCGGAAGGTCGTTTTGAGCACTCCGAAGGCTTGGGGGATCTTCAGGAGACTTCCCCGAAGCCTCCGGAGCAGTCAAAACCTCTGAGCAAACCGGAAGTCTGTTCCCAAACTTCCGGTTTGCCCATAGGGCATGTTTTTTTGCGCTCTGGAAGCTTTAGGGAAGCTCATGAAGCCTCTGGAGGGCCTCCCGAGGGCGGGGGAGGCTCTTTTCGCCCTCCTCAGGCTCCTATAAAGCCTCTGGAGCCTGGGGAGGGCGAAAAGCGGCTTTAAAAAAGGGTGAACAGCTGACTGGCGCATGCATGCGCACTGGTCAGTTGACAGGGCAGCGCCTTGCGTGCCCTGACAAATGGCTCTGCGTGCCACCTCTGCGTGCCATAGGTTCGCCATCACTGTTCCAAGCTAATAGGGCCTTGGCTAATTATTCTTTCAGAAGACTTTTTACTTGGAGACGTTTCTATATTTCGACTAGCCTGGTATTTGAATAATCTTAACTATTAACCATGTATTTTTCTTATTAATGATTGTAAATGAAGCATTGGAAAAATGTAAATTTGCTACTTTGAACATTGAAATATTTTTCAAGGTGGATGAAAAACATGAGTTAAGTAGTTCTGCTTTCTCCCTGTGCTTGTCACCTTCTTCCCACTTTCTGCCACCAAAGGATCAATTGTGTCCTTGACTTCTTTTTAGGTTTTAATATGTTGAGAGACTTTTTTTTGTCACAAACATTACTTCATTAGCTTTCCTCAATTCATCTTTGCCTTAGTTATGTGCCCCCCTTTCCCTTTTTTTTACTTGTCCTTTTTGTCTTTCAATTTATCAGAGTTCTTTATGCAGACATGCTGATTTCTTTTGAGAGCTGTTATTTTTCTTCTTCATTGGTTTTGTGCTAGACTGGGCTTTTATAATCTCACTTCTCAAAATTTCCCAAGCTTCTTGAGTTGTTTTCCCCTTGAAGATTCTCATCCATGGAATAATTCCCAAACTATCTCTAAGTTTATTGAAATTAGCTCTTTTAACATCGAAGACTTTGTTCTATTGCTCGCATAATGTGGAATTCCAGTATTGTATTATCACTCCCCCACAATATTCCTTCTATCATTTCATCACTGTTAGTGAGAATTAAGAGCAATCTGATTGACTCCCTTCTCTGCTTGTTGGGAAACAAAGTTGTCTTGATAGGTTTATCAAGAATCTGTTTGACCTTCCACTTGGTGCAGTTTGTCTCTCAGGACGTCAGGGTAGTTAAAATCCACCATTACTATTGTAATGTGTTTCCTACATAACTTCGTTAACTGACTAGCAAAAAGTTCGTCTATTTACTCTGTTTCGGTGGTCTATACCAATGTTATCCCCCCCCCCCCAATATTGACCCAATTCAAGGCAGTTTTCAGCATTGTTGTGCTCTATTTCTGTAGAGAAGTATTTCTTATATATAGTGCAACTCTACCACCTCTTTCATTTGGTCTATTTTTTAAAAAATAATTAAAATCCCTCTAGCTGTATGTTTCATTTGTAGGTTTCATCCCATCAAGTTTCCATAATGGCAACAATATCATGTTTGCCCTCATTTACTTAAATTTCTAATTCACCCTGTTTATTCCTCATACTCTGTGCATTGGTATATACACATTTGCGTCCATTTTGACTGACCCTGTGATTACTGTCTACATAACCTGTGTTGTGTCTGACTTCCCCTTCTTTCTCACCACCTGTTTGATTGCAGATTGAATGGTACTCACGATTAAATGCTTGATTTTGCTTGACAGCAAGGTTGATATTCTTACCCACACAAACATCTATGTTATATGCACTATATTAATCTATTAATTTTAGATTGTTGGGGACAGAAATGTTCTGTATCAATTAATTCTCTGTCGCCATTGTTTAGTTTAAACGTTTATCCAGAGAAACTGTGAATTTAATGCCAAGTAATCAATTTGTTTGATGGACGCAAACTATCTCTTTTGTACAGTTTTTCATAGGACAAGCTGCAGACATCATGACTAATATAAAGAATTCTGTAAAACATTATTTATTGAAAAGTTGGGAGAATAATTAGCAAAAAGAATTTTGTTTTTAAAGTATTAGTCTTAAAAAAAATCCTAAAAGGAATCTCCAACCAAAAGAAAAGGGGAAAATGGCAGGAGACAGTACAGGTAGTCCTCAACATACAACATGTTTTAGGGATTTACAACGACAGTGACAAAAATGACTTATGCCTGTTTTTCATACCTACGACTGTTCCAGCATCCCCATGGGCACATGATCAAACTGAATCACATTTATGATAGATGCAAGGTCCCAGGGTCATGTGATCCCCTTTTGTGAACCTTTGACAAGCAAAGTCATTAGGGAAGCCACTTAACAACCACCATACTTCTAACCTCCGTGGTTCACTTAACACCTGTGGCAAGAAAGGTCGTAAAATGGGGCAAAGTTCACTTAACAAATGTGTGACTCAACAACAAAAAATTTAGGCTCAATTGTGGTCCTAAGTCAAAGACTACCTATAATATGTACAACAGCTGATTTCCTGAGGGAAAAAAATAGAAAACTAGTAAATCAAAGTTATTCTCATACCTGAGTTGGAGGTTCAATCATGGTTTCCGCTCCCTCTAAACAAAGAGTCGACTTCCTTCTATGCTTCCCTGTGAGGGAGACCGAATTTCAAAAGGCATAATTAACAAAATGGGAGGAGGTTTGCTATAGAGGAGAGGACACAGAGAAGATGAGAAAGTTAGGATTTATCAGAGTGGAAGGACCTTATATTACCTCCTGAGGTATCCTGAATTGGATCTTCCTGAGGGATCCCCCTGAAAGACAGTTCTTGAGGGAGATTTGACAGATGCCTCTTTCTCTCAGGATCTCTGATCTCCATTGCGAAGGACTTGAAATAGGATCCAGGAAAAAAAGAATTAATTGACATTACATATCATGAAGTGGTGTGTAACTCTACTTAACACCTGATAAACTGCCAAAGATTTTTCAAATCTCAAAGGAATTTCAAATACATGTTTGAAATGTAAATAGTGGAAAGGAACTTTTTACCAAATCTGCGGGACTTGTAACAAAGCAAAGAAATACTGGGATAAGATTTATATTGTACTGCAGAAGATTCTCAAACAGGGCATGAAAATCAAACCAGAGACTTTTCTTTTAGGTTTAATAGAAAAAGGGATGGAAAAACAATCTGGAACTTCGCTGTTATATATGTTGAGAGCAGAAAGGATGCTCTTTGCAAAGCGGACGGATATTTTAATAGCCACAAAGGAGAAGTCGTTGGGAAAACTGATGGAAGAGATGGAAAAATTAACTGCTTTAGTTAAAGAAAAGACCAAGCCAATCTTGCTTCTACTTTGGAACCAATGCTGGGTTTTGTTCTTGAGATCGAAAAAATTGAAACTTTGATTGAGTTTTGTTGATTACATAAGTTTGTTGTTATATAGAATTTGCTAGTACATATTAAGTATGTAAATGTAAGACATTGAACTTGTAATGTTACCATTTATTCGACTGTGCTAAAAAGATTCAGATTTTCAATGATTTTATTTTTCCCCATTTACCCTACACTTCTTTCACTTCCTTTCCCCCTTTCCTACTATTTTCATTTTCTTGCATTTTATATCTTAATAAACCTACAAAAATTTCATGCAAAAATCTGAACATATTATTATATTCAGGCCCAAGAAGAAGTCCTCTCACCGGCAACTCAACCTGCTCCTTCTTCTCCTCTGCCTGGCTCAGGAGGAAGCCTTCCACCAGGGCCACCGCCTGGGAGCTGGTCTCTGCTCCACACTCCCGCACCCAGCTCTCCATCTGCAGGGGCAGAAGGGCCAGGAACTGCTCCAGAACCACCAGGTCCAGCATCTGTGCTTTTGTGTGCTTTTCTGGTCTCAACCACCGATTACAAAAGAAGTGGAGTCGGCTACAAAGTCCTCGGGGACCCTCATCCTCCTGATATTGGATGCTCCTGAAGTTCCAGGCCTGAGCTTGTGAAACGATGGTTCCTTCTTCCAGCATCTTCTGCCCATTTCTTGCCCAGATCTCCCCACGGATTCCAGACTGGGCATCGGAAGGGCCTTTTCCACTTCCCTCACTTGCTAAAGGAAGGCCAGCCATTCTCTCTCTGTCCTGTAACACAATTCCAAATGGGTGCAATGAAACCTGTGTATTTCCAAATGCTTTTTTAATTCATAGCAATGTTCATTTAGCCATGGGAATACCAGAACAAGCCATTAAGCCCCCTTTGCCAAAGGGATCATTTTTTTCTCTACATGAAGATCAACAAATGGCCTCAATTTTGCAATTTTCTTATAGAAGAACGAATAAATCTAAGCTAGTAGATCAGATCATTTATCAACACTCATCCCCAGAGAAGGAAGCATTTTTCTGACCTGTAAAGTGGTGACTTTCAGCAAGAAGATTCAGTCCATATGGGCATTTTGGATAATTTAAATTTCTTTTTACTCAAAGGGAAAGACTTGCATTTTAAAAATATAGCTCTAAGTTTACCTATAAGCAGAGTACACACAACATACAACATACAAAAGCCCAAAGCATGAAAATTCAGTTCACAAAAAATGAGGTGCCAATCCTTTGACCCTGGTCCATTTCTCTTTCTCCCTTCACACCGGGGGTCAGGTTCACACAATGTGTCCTAAGCACAAACAGGTCAATCAAATCCAGGCGTTCAGTTCCTATGAAATATAAAGGATTAAATGCACACAGCTCAATACGATGACGTGATTGACTACCTTCCTCAAACAAATTGAGTTGCAAAAGGCCCCAAGCTGAGTTTAGTGTCATCCAGCACAGAGTGAGAATTAAACGTTGTTTTTACTTCCTGCTTGAGTTTTGCCATACAAGCTCCCCCTCTCCCCTATGCAGGAGCTATTCTCACGAAATGGGGCGCTCCCTTTCCTTTCTGGGATCTGGAATTCTTCCTGAGGGCAGCATGCATCTTCTGGAGCTCTCCTTTGTTATCACCATGGAAAAGGGCGGCAGAGAAACATGGGAATCTGGGGTCTCCCGCTCCTAGGATTGACTTGGTATATATATGCACACGCACAGTCTCTGTCTCTCTCTCTCACACACACACACACACACACAAACACCTACCTTTGCCACCTCTTTCCTTCAAAACGTCTTTACAGTCTTTTTAACTGCCTGCGAAGCTTAAAGGGTTAAAGAGGGAGAGTCCAGCAGCTAGAAAGGCAAGACTTAGTGACGTCACTGCCTTCCCAACCTGCAACAGCGGCTCAACGCTGAAGCGCATGCGGTTCCTTTCTCTTTGCAGAGGGAGCCTCGGATGGGTTTTCTGTGCATGGAAGGTATTCATGGAAAAAGGAGAGATGGTGCATTTCCCATGCAGGGCCAGGAGGGGGCTCTCTTGAGAAAGCCAGGAAGCCTTCTCAACCTCCTTTGGACAATGTTATAATTTACTAAAGAATTTTGTATTTAAAGTAGTGGTTTGTTTAAAAAGAAAATTCCTAATAACAATCTCACTTAAATTTCTGTTGTTCAGTATCAAAAGAAAGAGTAAACCCCCAAAAAGGGGTAAACAAGAAAGGTACTATTTCTACTAGCTTCACTTTCTGAAGGAAAGGCATAATACAAATAATTTCCTCCTCTTACTTTACTTGGAATTTGAACCTATTTCAGCTCTGCCATAGGAAGGGTCAACTTCTTTCTACTCGTCCTTGTGAGGGAGATACAATTTTAAAATGTATAATTCATAAAGTAGGAAGAATTGTTCTATAGAAGACAGAGATGAAATGGTTGGGATCTCTATGGGGAACAGGAGGACCTTATATTACCTCCTGAATTGTCCTTACCTGGATATTTCTGAAAAATCCTACTAAAAAAAAAACAGTTCCTGGGGGAGATTTGATGGAAGCTTCCTTCAGTGGTGGATTCCAATTTTTTTACTACTCGTTTGCTCGTGTGCGCGAATGTGCTCGTGTGTGCTTCTGCACATGCCCAAAAGTGTCTGGGTGGGTAGGCGGAGCCTTCCGCCGCCACTACTACCAGTTTGCACAAACCAGGAGCAACCCACCTCTGGCTTCCTTCTCTCTGATCTCCATAGAGAATGGTTTGAAATGGTAGACAGAAGAAAAGAAGAAGAAATGGACATCAGACACCTCATCTCATGCTCCTCCTCAAATTTGCAGATGACACCAAGCTGGCAGGAGCAGCCAACACCCACAAGACCAGTTGAAGATCCAAAAGATCTTGGCAGGCTTGAACAATGGGCCCCATGCAACGAAGTGAAATTTAATTTGGAGAAAAACAAGGTTTTACACCTGGGCAGGAAAAACCAAAGGTACAAGTACAGATTAGGAGAAGCCTGGCTCAAAAACAATAACTGTGAGAGGGACCCTGGTGTTTTAGTGGACGATCAGTTAAACGTGAGTCAGTAGTGTATGGCAGCAGACAAAAAAGATAATACAATCCTTGGTTGCATAAACAGAGGCATAGAATCAAAATCATGTGATGTATTAGTATCGCATTCTAAAGCCTTAGTAAGGCCACAGCTGGAATACTGCAACCAGTTTTTATCACCACATTATAAAAAAAGATGTTGAGACTTTAGAAAAAGTGCCAAAAAGAGCAACTAAGATGATTAAATGCCTGGAGACTAAAACACATGAAGGATTTGGATTTGATTAGTGTTGAGAAAAAGGACTAGGAGGGACATGATAGCAGCATTCCAGTTTTTGGGAGGCTGCCGCAATGAGGTGGGGGTCAATTTATTTTGCAAAGCACCAGAGTGCAGGACAAGAAACAATGGATGGAAACTAAGCAAGAAGAGAAGCAACCTGGAAATAAGGAGAAACTTCCCAATAATGAGGACAATTAACCTGTGGAAAAGCTTGCCTTCAGAAGTGGTGGGTGCGTCTGCTTCATCACTGGATGTTTTTAAGTAGAAACTGGACAGTCACTTGTCTGTAATGGTACAAGATCTCCTGCTTGAGCAGGGGATTGGACAAGACCTCCAAGATCCGTTTTAGCTGCATTCTGATTGATGGATGGATGCTTACTCTCCTACATTTTTCTAGTTTAATAAAGAAGCAGGTTGTGATCTACTTTGTCAAATGCCTTGCTGAAGTCTACGTCCACAGCATTATGCTGGTCTTCTAATTTAGTCACTTTGTTAAAGAATGAAATGATTGGTTTGGCATGATGCTTTTAACAACCCTTTGCTAGCTACTAGTTTTATATTGATTTGTTTATAGATTTTCACAGATCTGGTTTTTCTTTTATTTCCAGCATTTCCCCAGATATTGGTATTCGACTGATTGGTCCTTAATTTCTTGGGTCTGTTCCCCTCCCACTTTTTTTTGAAGATGGGAACCACATCAGCCCTTTTCCAGTCCTCTGGCGGTTCTCCAGTGCTCCAGATTTTTTAAAGATATGGTACAATAGTTCTGAGATAACATCTGCCAGTTCTTTAAAAACTCTGAAATGTTATCCATAAGGTCCTGGTGATTTATACTGGTATCTCTTGGATAAGTTTATTATTTCTTATGCTGCCGTTGGTTCTTTGGAGAATTGATTGACCTCTTCTTATCCGTGGCAGCCCCTCAGTATTGAAAGGCTTCTGTCATCCCTAATCCTTCTCTTCCTTAGATTAGACCTATCCTGTTCCTGCATCTGCTCTTCATGTTTTAGTCTCCTGTCTCCTAATCATCTTTGTTTTTCTTCTCTGCACTCTTTCTGGAGTCTCAATATTTTTGGGGGATCGTGGTGATCAAAACTCAATTCCAAGTGTAGTGTTACCGGTGCAGTCTAAAGTGGAACTAACCCTTCTCATGATCTTGATACTGTCCCTCTGGTGATGCATCCTAGGACTGCATTAGCCTTGGTAGCTGCAGCACAATGCTGGCTCATATTTAAGTGATTATCCCCCTAAGACTCTAGATCCCTCTTACAGTTACTGCTGTTAAGACAGATACTAGTACATTTGGTTTTTTTTTCTTGCCTAAGTTTTCTTATATGGCAAGAAAGTTTATGGGTCACAATCAAATGATATACTATTTGGCAGTCCAAACCTAGAAATAATTTCTTCCAATAGGATGTTTACTACTTCATGATCTTTATTTGACCTGTAACTGTGAGAGGTTGTCAAATGCTTTTTGTGCATCAAGGAAAACCAGTACCATTTGCTTTTCTGCATGCGCCTCGTAATACTCTATTATGTCTAGGATGACTCTCGTATTATTTTTAATATGCCTGTGGGGTAAAAATCCACTTTGGTCCGGATGTATTCGTTCATTTAAAACCTGTTTAATTCTTCCTGCCATAATTGCTGCAAATATTTTATAATCAGAGTTTAATAATGAAATTGGTCTGTAATTTTGAATTTCTTGTAGATTGGTTACTTCTGTTGGGATTAGCGATATTATTGCTTCAGTCCATGATTCAGATATCTTGGCTTTTCCTAAAACCTCATTAAACATTTCCACTCCTAGCTCTTCCAATATTATTTTGATATATTTGTATAGTTCCATCGGTATTCCGTCTGGTCCTGGGGTTTTATTATTTTTCTGATTTTTTAGGACTAATTCCACTTCAGCTAACGTTATTGGCCTGTTTATCGCCTCCCTTTGTTCTTTTGAGATTGGTGTTATCTTTTCTATGTTTAAATATTGTTTTATTTTGATTTCCTCCATACTATCTTGTGCGTATAGTTTTGTGAAGTATTTATGAACAATATGCTTCTTTTCTTCCGCTTTGTAGTGAATTCTTCCCTCATCATCCTTTAATTGATATATTGTCCTTTTTTCGCTTTCGTTCTTCAGTCTAGTTTTTCTCACCATATAGGCAATTGTAAGGCTTCTTGTATATGCTTTCATAGCATCCCAGAGATTTTGAATTGAGGTGACTCCTTTTTTATTTATTCTAAAAACAATTTTAATTCTTTCTCCAGCATTTCAGTGTATTCTATTTCATTTACAATACTTGAATTCATCATCCATCTTTTTCTTCTTCTTTGACCTTTCCATCTTAATTTTATTGGATTATGATCTGCCCACTCATTTGCTTCTATTTGCTATTTCAATTTCGCCTACTTAATTACATAGCCCAGATGAGATCCAAGCCATGTCGATTCTTTTTTTTCTTTTTCCTAAAAAAATTGTTTTATTTCATTTTCATTTTCATTTTATACAATCACATATATACTGTGCATTCAAATGTATCTTTGTTTTGGGGATTCTCCAGTCTATGAATCGTGTTATGGGAAAAAAGACTATAGGGTGTTTTGAAGCTCTTTCCACACTCCATGCATTTATATGGTTTCTCCCCTGTGTGGATCCTTTGATGGGATGTAAGTTTACTGTTTGTTCCAAAGCTCTTTCCACACTCCATACATTTATGTGGTTTCTCCCCTGTGTGGATCCTTTTATGGGAGGTAAGATGAGAGCTACTTTTGAAGTCCTTTCCACACTCCATGCATTTATATGGCTTCTCCCCTGTATGGATCCTTTGATGGTAGGTAAGATGAGTGCTACTTTTGAAATCCTTTCCACACTCCATGCATTTATATGGCTTCTCCCCTGTATGGATCCTTTGATGGCATGTAAGTTCACTGCTTGTTCTGAAGCCCTTTCCACACTCCATGCATTTATATGGCTTCTCCCCTGTGTGAATCCTTCGATGTATAATAAGGTTCTTCTTTTGGCTAAAGCCCTTTCCACACTCCATACATTTATATGGCTTCTCCCCTGTGTGTATTATTGATGGGATGTAAGATCACTGCTTGTTCGGAAGTCCTTTCCACACTCTGTGCATTTATATGGCTTCTCCCCTGTGTGGATCCTTTGATGGGATGTAAGTTCACCGCTTGTTCGGAAGTCCTTTCCACACTCCATGCATTTATATGGCTTCTCCCCTGTGTGGATCCTTTGATGGGATGTAAGTTTACTGCTTGTTTGGAAGTCCTTTCCACACTCCATGCATTTATATGGCTTCTCCCCTGTGTGGATCCTTTAATGGGTAATAAGGTGAGCCTTTTGGCTAAGGCCCTTTCCACACTCCATGCATTTATATGGATTCCACCCTGTGTGGATCCTTTGATGGCAGGTAAGATGACTGCTTGTTCTGAAGCTCTTTCCACAGTCCATGCATTTATATGACTTCTCCCCTGTATGGATCCTTTGATGGCTTGTAAGATCACTCCTTGTGCTGAAGCTCTTTCCACACTCCATGCATTTATATGGCTTCTCCATTTTGTATGTGCTTTTATTAACAGTCTTGTTTCCATGTACATTGCTTTCATTTGACTTCTCTCCCATGTGAAAACTCTTCTGTGACTCAAGACACCCACTTTCTTGAGAACGTGTGAATATGCAACTGTATTTTTTTCTTTTTTCTTTGCATATATTGGCTCGTCCTTTGGCTTGTGATAGGCAGGATCCATTCACATCTAATCTCTCTCTGAAGATTCTTACACCTTTCTCAATATATTTCTTCATTAGTTTTTCTTGTTGATCAATAAAGTCCTGCATCTGAGCAACAATAGAAGAAGTTGAGTTTTTGTTATTCCAGTTATTTGATAGGTTTCTCTCCTGCCTTTGGAATTCTGTTTGAATTTGAAGTTTCTCCATTACATTTCCTTGACTAAATGCTTTGATTGGTTCTCCAAAGTCTTTATTGTCATTCTCATTATCACCTTGAAAGAGAAATGAAAATGAGAGAAAGTTTGGTGGAAAACATCACTCTGTCAGAAGTCATATTGATTGCCTTCAGGTATTGTACCAAATTCTAATATATACTGCATATTTGTAACATAATACTGGCATGGTATAGAAATGATAATATCTCTATTGATGAGAATAAAAGCTTTAAAAAAATTGTCATACTTGAATGATATGGAAGCATCTGGGCCAAAATAATTTAAATCTGTCTGATGGAGTTTGGCATTACCTCAAACTAAGGAATTGCTTTGTCACTAAATATAAAAACAAATTGGATAGGATACATCTAAGCAAAATGCCATAGACCTATTTCCTTCCTAGGAGCACTAGAAAAACATAACTTTCCCTTCTGCCTCTGAAAAGAAGAGATCAAGTTAGAAATGTTTTCATAAGAACTAGCTAATGGCATCTAACTACAAAAGATCTTCCTGAACTCTCTGAGGGAGAGTAGGAAACCCTTACCAAGAGAGGCCACATTCTTATAATTCTCCAGCATGACTTCCCAATGCAGAGCTTTTTGGTCAGGATCCAGCTGAGACCACTCCTCCTCGGAGAAATAAACAGCCACCTCCTCAAAGGGCAGAAGACCCTCCTGAAAGGGGAAAAAATACAGAACAAACCAAGGAAGAACTGCAATATCTTTCCATTTGTTTAAAAATTTCCAAAACAAAGCTATGCACTAAGTGATATGCTTACTAAGGATCTGTGGTTTAAATGAGAAAATAGAAAGAATAAGGAGCATTTGACTAAAGAAAGATTTTAGGCAGGTTTTATCAACTTGAATGATTCTGTAGGACTTTCAGTGCAATTTAGGTTAAATAAGCCTTGTTTCCTTCTGGATCAATTGATCTAACAAACATCCACTCAGTCATCATCAAAATACTCTTCCTTCTCGATCAATATATCCACCCATAATTAAAAGGCCTTCAGTGTCTTGAGAGAATCAAAACTCACCAATCAGTGATACCAACCCTTCAGAAGTATGTCTGTGGGCGAAGGGATTTTTGTAGCGTTTTATGAAATGAGTTACAATACAATACAAAAGCAGAGTTGGAAGGGACATTGGAGGTCTTCTCGTCTAACCCCCTGCCTAGGAAGGAAACCCCTATCGCATTTTAGACAAATGGCTATTCAACATCTTCTTAACGACTGCGTGTTGGGACACTCACAATGTATGGAGACAAGCTGTTCCACTGATTAATTGTTCTAACTGTCACGAAATTTATCCTCAGTTCTAAGTTGCTTCTCTTCTTGATTAGTTTCCACCCATTGCTTCTTGTCCTATCCTCAGGTGCTTTGGAGACTAGTTTGACTCCCTCTTTTTCTGGCAGCCCCTGAGATATTGGAACACTGCTATCATGTCTCCCCTAGTCCTTCTTTTCATTAAACTAGACATACCCGGTTCCTGCAACCCTTCCTCATATGTTTCAGCCTCCAGTCCCCTAATCATCTTTGTTGCTCTTCTCTGCACTCTTCCTAGAGTCTCCACATCTTTTCTACATTGTGGCGACCAAAACTGAATGCAGTATTCCAAGTGTGGCCTTACAAAGGCATTATCAAGTGGTACTAACACTTCATGTGATCTTGATTCTATCCCTCTGTTTATGCAGCCTAGAACTGTGTTGGCTTTTCTGGCAGCTGCTGCACACTGCTGGCTCATATTTAAATGGTTGTCCACTAGGACTCCAAGATTCCTCTCACAGTTACTACTATTGAGCAAGGTACCACCTATACTGTACCTGAGGAAGGAAACAGAGTACTATCTAATTTTGAAAAAATGATAGAAATGGCTAGATGATAGAAATAGTAAATAAGAATCTAAAAATATAGTTTGTATTGTAGAAGAAGAGGGAATTAGTGATAAGGTAGGAAAAGTAGAATTTACAGAAGTAGAAAAAGGTATTTATTCGTAGAAAAGCAATAAAGACTGTCTGATACAAATTTTAAAGTATGAGGCGTGAGGTAAAAAGTCAACGTCTTTATTAACAGGTAACAGCAAGAACAAGTTCAGAACACGGACAGTGCTCGGGCCGCCTGACAGCTATTTAGATATGACAACTGTCAGGCGGCTGGCCAATCGGCGACCGGTGATTCTCCCGCCAGCCGGCAGGAGCGCCCGGGCCAATCAGAAGCCTTCAGCTCTGGCCCCGCCTGCTGGCTGCGTCGGAAGGACACAACACAAATAACCAAACATAGACTGATAAACAAAACAGTCTGAAGTAATAGGATGGTAAGTGGGAAAATATACAGAAATGGATTGAGGGGGGGGAAATATTTGTAAAAATTCAACAATAAATATCTGCTGTAAGAAGGAATGGGAAGTTCCAATGCTACGTCTAAGTGTTATGTATGTATTTGTCAATGTGTATAACTGCTTATAATAAAAATAATTTTAAAAAGATATAGCATGACTTTTCATGCTGCTCATAATATACGCCCTACCCCCCCACCAAATAAGTCCAAAGTCAGTGTGTCATCAGGGTGGGTAGGGCAGTGGACAGGGCCATCATCAGAGGTGGCAAGCACGTGCGCGGGGCCAGATTGTGTCTGGAAGCAAGTGCAGCCTGGGTGGGGGCAGGGGGTGGCATGCAATCCGTCTCACCGTCTCTTTGCTTGGGCGCAGTGTGCAGTGGAGCTGGAGGACCAGGCTGGACACTGGGGGCCGAGAATGCAGGTGCTACACCCTGGCGGCCACACCCGGCCCACCACTTACCTCGCCTCACAGCAATGGCACCAGCAAAGGCGCGGCTATGGTGGGAAAGGTAGGTGATCTGGCCTATCAAATACATCGGGTGGACCCTTTGCCACTCTGGCTGTCTTTGCTTGCCAGCAGCTGTGGGGCAAATCACATGCCTTCCCCACCCACGTCCACACCTCTAGCTGCTGCTGGCGCCTCTGCGAGGCGAGTGAAGCCAAGTGGTAGGGCGGGGTGATGATGACACGCCACAACCCGTGCACGTTTTGCCCCCACCGTTCAACCTAGCCCTCCAGCTCTGCCACACACTGTGCAAGCAAATATAGGCGGTGCAATGGGACTTTTCAACGCTCACCTTAGAAGGAAGGAATAGTAGGGAAAGGGGGGACAGTAGCTTGAGGGCTGCCTCTTCCCCAGATGCTCCCCGGGCTTGTTCACAGAAACCCGGCATGGAGGAAGAGTCTGTTTCTTTCAGATTTGTCCCAGCCCTCCCATCCTCTTTGAAACTTAGCCTCCCTCTTCAGAGGGTGATAGAGGGCAAGGCTAGGGTAAAGCACAGGAGAAACAGAGAGAGAGAGAAGCCACACACCAAAGGACGAGGGTCTCACCCACCTCTCCATGAGATCTCTCGGATAACACGGCATGCAAAAACCAAAGTGCAAAAGCCATTCTTTCCAATTAGCAGCAGCGCCTAAATCAAAACCAAGCACTGCAAGTCCGTTTGCCTTTCCCATTGTTTGCCCCCTTTTTTGGAAGTGTTTCACCACCGCTGGTGTTATTCACATCACATCATGTCATGTTCTGGAAGGGAGAAGATGCAGCTCTTGCTGCCCACCTGGAGGTGGGCGAGGAGGGCCAGGCTCCCCTTCCCCTGTGGTTCTGCAAAGCCCATGAGGTTTTGCGTGGAGAAGGAGATTGCTTCCCGCAGGGTTGGCCTCAGCACCCACTTAAGACAGCAAACAGAAGAGCTTGGCTCTTTTTCTCCAGGGCCTTTGAAATTCACATACACACACAGACCCCTTTTCACTTTTCTGCCTTAAAATTCTGGGCTCTGGCAGCAGGGATACTTCATCCTTTCCGCAAGAGAGTCTCGCCAGCGTCCCCTTGATGGCCTTTCCCTCTCCCCACACAGTCCCCAGGGAGAGAGAGAGAGGGCGAGAGAGAGAAAGGGTGTGGGAACAAACAGAAAGGACGCCTGGACTCACAGCACTTTGTTTTGATATGCACACCATGGGAGGCCTCACGCAGAGGTGGGTGAGCTCCTCATCCTTAGCTACTGGATGGAGGGCTAGGCTGGGCTGAAGCAGAGGAGAAAAGAATGGGGGAAGGTGCCCCCTGCAGCTGTCCCAGTTGCTGCGAGTGGCCAGCACATCGAAAACCAAAGTGGACTTGCGTGCTGCCTCTTGCACGGCGGAAGAGGGGGAAACGCAGAGAAGTACCACCTTCCCTTTGGGAAAGAAGGACTTGCCCGCGCAGGATTTATTTATTTATTTCCCTTCCAAAACATGCAGGAATAGCACTGGCAGCAGGCAGGGAACTACCCCCTTCATGTCCAGCAGTTTTTAAATTGCAGAATTCAAAATTCCTAAAAAGAATCTCCAACTGAAAGCAGAGGGCAAAATGGCAGAAGACACTGGTTCCACCACAAAACCGCGATGCCCTTATCCGCGCCGACATAAGTGCGGAGGCAAATCCGCGGCGTCCGAAGCGCTAAGAAAAAAACGACCCTACCGCCGCGACAACAGCGCGGTGACAGAAGGGCGTTCTACGTGCTTCGTTCTTTGCCTCCAAAGGTAGCCGCCCTCCTCCAGCTGACAGCGGCAGCGGGCACGGGGCAAAGCGGGCTGCCCAGCAGCAGCAGCCCGCGGGAAGGGTCCAGCTCAGCCGCGGGGGGCAGCTGGAAGTGGAGGAGGACGCGGCAGCGGCGGCGGCTGAGGCTCTCCCAGGCCGGCGAAATGGGCTTGCCCGGCAGAGGCAGGCTGCCCTCTTCTTCCTCAACAACATCTCCTTGGACGGGTGGCCTCCGCCGCCGGCGCATCCCCCGAAGGAAGAGGCAGGGCGGGCGTCGGCGTCGGCTCTCCCGGGGCCAGCGAAGCGGGCTTGCCCGGTGGCGGCGGCCGCCCATCCAAGGAGATGTTGTTGAGGAAGAAGAGGGCGGGCTGCCTCTGCCGGGCAAGCCCGCTTCGCCGGCCCCAGGAGAGCCTCAGCCGCCGCCGCCGCTGCTGCGTCCTCCTCCGCCGCCAGCGTTGGCGGCCCTGCTCGGGGCCCCCGCAGGCTTCCTGCTGTCCCCCGTGGCTGTGCTGGACCCTTCCCGCAGGCTGCTGCTGCTGGGCAGCCCGCTTTGCCCCGTGCCCGCTGCCGCTGTCAGCTGGAGGAGGGGGGCTACCTTTGGAGGCAAAGAACGAAGTATGTAGAACGCCCTTCTGTTGCCGCGCTGTTGTCTCCACGGTGATGACGTCGCGACTTTAGCGACGCGATTTAATCTCCGCTATTTTGCGTAGCGCGGTTTTGTCGTGCCACGGAAGACACTATATGTAGTTCTCAGCTAATAACAGTTTTTAGTGACTGTTCAAAATTACACAGCAGTGAAAAAAGTGACATGGCCATTTTTCACACTTATGACTGTACTCCCTCTACATCCTCTGATTTCTTGATGGAAATGGGGAAAAACAAATCTAGTCAATGAATATTCTTCTCATACCTTAACTGGAGGTTCAATCCTAGTTTCTGTTCCCCCAAAACGAAGAGTCAACTTCCTTCTATTCTTCCCTGTGAGGGAGACAGAATTTCAAAAAGAATAATTCATAAGATGGGAGGAGTTATGCTATAGAGAAGACGACACAGAGAAGATGAGAAAGTTAGAATTTATCAAAGGAGTGGAAGGACCTTATATTACCTCCTGAGGTGTCCTGATTTGGATCTCCCTGAGGGATCCCCCTGAAAGGCAGGTCTTGAGGGAGATTTGACAAATGCCTCTTTCTCTCAGGATCTCTGATCTCCATTGCGAAGGACTTGAAATAGCAGAAAAGAATTAATGGACATCACAAATCATGAAGTGGTTTCTTTCCAAGTGAACACCACTGCAAATCACTCAGTGTCAATCAATTAGTCTGGGAGGTAAGAAAGAAATCGCTGTGCAAAATCTTTCTTCTAGAATGGATAAGAAAACTATACAAAGATTAGTGAAGCATCTCCACATAGTATGAATGACAGGAAAATCTGGTAAGAAGACATCAAAATCCAAAGGAAAAGATGTTTGTGTATAATATAATGCCTGAACAAGAGGAAGACATATGATTGAAGAGTTTAAAATTTGAGTTAAATTATAATTTAAAATAAATATTTCATAAAATTATGTATCCTCTTACTTAACCCTGATAAACTACCAAAGATATATAAAGGAATTTCAATTACGTGTTTGAAATCTAAATGTAAAAAAGGAACTTTTTACCAACTCTGCTGGACTTGTGACAAAGGAAAAAAATACCGGGGTAAGATTTATATTTCACCTGCAACTCAACCTGCTCCTTCTTCTCCTCCGCCTGGCTCAGGAGGAAGCCTTCCACCAGGGCCACCGCCTGGGAGCTGGTCTCTGCTCCACACTCCCGCACCCAGCTCTCCATCTGCAGGGGCAGAAGGGCCAGGAACTGCTCCAGAACCACCAGGTCCAGCATCTGCGCTTTTGTGTGCTTTTCTGGTTCCAACCATCGACTACAAAAGAAGTGGAGCCGACTACAAAGTCCTCGGGGACCCTCATCCTCCTGATATTGGACGCTCCTGAAGTTCCAGGCCTGAACTTGTGAAACGATGGTTCCTTCTTCCAGCACCTTCTGCCCAGTTCTTGCCCAGATCTCCCCACGGATTCCAGACTGAGCAGTGGAAGGGCCTTTTCCACTTCCCTCACTTGCTAAAGGAAGACCAGCCATTCTCTCTCTGCCCTGTAACACAATTCAGAATTACTGCAAGGAAGATTGTGTATGTCCAAATGCTTTTTTCATTTCTTGAGAGAAATATCCACCTGCTTCAGTTCCAATACAGGAGGAAGGCATTGGGAATAAAATGGAGGCTGGAGGCTGATTGGAAAGAAAGCAGAACCACCAACCACATGTCATTCTGGGACAGCTGACAAAATGGAGTTTAGAGTGGGTGGATTTTATACCTTCTGGATTCCATAGAGGTCATGTAGGGCTCATGGGTGTCACTTTATAAGCAAAAGGGGAAATGCAAATCATAGGTATTTGTCTGAAAACATACAATTTTGTCTAATGCCCACGAGTACAAGTTCTGGGATTCTCTTTCCATTCACATAGATTGTAATTTTCTCTTTAAGATCTGAGCAGGACTGGAGGATTACAGAAGGCACTTGTGTTACTGTCATATGACCATGCATGGTGGGCATTTCTAAGCTGGAGAACCTTTATAAAAAGTCTCCCATCTTTGTGATCTGGATTCTTACCATCCTGTACGTTTTCTTCCTTCCTTTGGGGAGTTCTACAAAATCTCCAAATGGCTATACGTTATGAAACATTATGAAAAACAGGGGAAAGGAGAGGACCTTGTCAAGATTGAAACCACTGCTCTAAAAACACTAAACCACAACCGGTATTATGCCATTCATATATCAAGGCAAAGCCCAAGTTTGTCAACCTTTGGCTTAATTGTGTTGCTTATCTGAAGTTTCTGACCCAGTCTTTCTGAATGGATTACCAAATCTGCATTTCTAAAAGCTGCCCCCCTAAGTTTCCCCTTGGGGCAGGGAGACTGAAGCTGGCTTCTGCCTCCCTTAAGAGCATGTTTCTCCATTTCTCCCTTAGGGGAAATATAATATTCTGATTCTTTTTAATATTCCCCCAAATAGTTGGTTCTCCGGGGGAGGGAGGAGGCTTCCCACACATTTATAGCCATGTTCATCTAGCCATGGGAATACCTAAAGTCCTCTTACCCAAAGAAATAACATTGTCTCTAAAGAAGATGAACAAAAGACCTCCATTTTGTGATTCTCTCACAAAAAAGGGAATATATTCAAAAAATCTCCAATTAGGACACAAATACTACAAATGGCAAGAGACAAAACATTGAAATACAAAGATTGTGATTCTGAAACAGGTACCAAGGAGACTGAGAGAGATAAGAAGAGAATATCAATTTTTGACTAAAAATTCTACAGAAAAAAAAGAGTTAATTATAGATGGCTGATCCCAGAAGGTTTGATGTTTCTATGGCAAGGACAAAGACATAGAATAGATTCAACTGATAAAGCAGAACTATTCTATGCAGAATACTTTAGAGGGAAAGAGGGGGAGACAGGAAAAGAAGAATCATTAATTGAACTACAAGATAATGGCCAGGCTGCGACTGGAAAAGAAGAAGGTGCTGTGGATACTAAAGAACAATGAGAACCAAGATCTACTAGAGCAGTAAACCCTACGTATAAAACATAAACATGGAGGAGAAAAAATTAATTTCAATAAATATAAATGGACTTAACTCAGCTATTAAAAGAAGGAAAACATTTCATAAATTAGAGAAATTAAAAGTGGATGTAATTTGCCTTCAAGAAGTTCACATTAAAAAACAACAGGAACAATTATTGATACAACCTAAACTAGGGAAAATATTTACTACATTGCCACGATGCAAGAAAAGAGAAGTGGTTCTGTATATTAAGGCTACAATTTCAGCAGAGCAAATCTACACAGATGACGATGGAAGAATCTTAATGGTGGAAATTATGGACAATAACAAGAAAATACTTTTAACAGCAATTTATGCTCCTAACGTTAGCCAAGAGGAATTTTATAACAAATTACATATGAGAACTATTGAATTGGACTATGTTCATATTTGTATGATGGGAGACTTTAATGGAATTGTAGATCAGAATATGGACTACAAAACACAAAAAATCCCCACAAAACTAAATAGAAGGACTCTTCCTAAATCCTTTTTTAAAGTGACTGATGAAATAGTCTTAAAACCCCACTTTTTCAGCTCTACCCTATGGATGAGTCAACTTCTTCCTACCCTTCCTTCATTTCTGAGGATGTGGATTTATTCCCGAGGACAAGCATGCTTGGTCTCTGCTTTCCCCCCATGCCTGTTACAATCACGCAAAAGGGCGGTTAGACGGGAGGGAAACATAGGATCTGGGGAAGTTTCTCAAACTCAAAAAACTGAACCTGGATGAAAAGTAGGCATGTCTCTCTTCCTCTTTTTTTAGAGTGAGAACCCTCCGTCTCCCTTTCTGTGAAAAGAACACGCGCACACACACAAACACACACTTACCTTTCCCACCTCTGGAAATTTAAGAGTTTCTCTCCGCCTTTCTAAACTCCTGCGCAGCACGTGTGTTTAAAGAGAGAGAGAGAGAGAGAGAGAGAGAGAGAGAGAGAGAGAGAGAGAGAGAGAGAGAGAGAGAGAGAGACTCGTATCCTAGAAAGAAAAAAACAGAATGACGTCACTGCCTTCCCAACTTGTAACCGGGGCTCAAAACTGAGACCCCCCTGGTGGATTTTCTGTGCGCGCAAAGTGGAAAGAGCGGAGAAATGGTGCATTTCCCCATGGGGGGCCTGGTGGGGCTCCTTGATTGGGAAGATTTTGGCAATGTTATACTTCAGTAGATAGCTTTGTATTTAAAGTACTGCTATTAGGAGAAAAAGAAAAATCTCATTTAAATCTGTTGCTGAGGAAGAAAGGAATAAATCAACCAAAACAAGAAGGAAAAAATGAAAGGTGGCTGTACAATGTACCCCGGCTTCACTTTCCGAAAGAAAGGGAGAATACAAATCTAATAAATTTCCTTCTCTTGCAGTGAGTTGGAATTTTGGCCACTTTTTCAGCTCTACCATATGGATGAGTCAACTTCTTCCTACCCTTCCTTGTTAGGGAGACTTAGCAACAAAAACGTCGGGCTCAATCCAAGGCTACCTATAATATGTACATCATCCAATTTCCTGAGGGACGGGGAGATACTAATCGAGTTAGTGAAAGTCCTTTTCAATGCTTTTTCAAGTATAGCAATGTTCATCTATCCAGGTGTTGCAGAAAATGACAGACTTAGACTTCTCAGGATACAGGAAAAGTTTATTTGGCAAGCCCTTAAGCCTGTGATGGTGAACCTATGGCACATGTGACCAAAGTGGCACACAGAGTCATGTCACCTGGAACGTGTGGCATTGCCCTTTCCTCTTCTGGGTTTCTGCCCTGCATGTGCAGGCAACAATCAGCTGGCCTTTGTGCGTGCAGCAGTGCCAGAAACCGGAAGAGCTGGTCTTCTGTTTTCCGCCATGAGCATGTGTGCTGTCCAGCTGATTGATGCGTGCACATGCCTGCCAGAAACCCGGAAGAGGAAGGGGTGATGCCGCACATGCCAGGCGACATGGCATGCGCACATGAGAAAACGGAAGTTCATTTTCCCCTGGTAGCTCCTCTTTCTCGTTGCACTTAGTGCCAAAAATGTTTGCCATCACTACCTTAAGCCTTCAACAACCATTCAGCCAAACTCATCCCCCTAGAAATAGTTTTCTGAGATGGTAAATGGATGCCTTCCACCTAGGATATTCAGTGTATTTGGCATTTAACAAAGGATGAAAATTCAGTCCACATCAAATGAAATGCCAGTCAACTGACCCTAGTTTAGGATGCTCCATTTCTCTTTCTTCCTACACTCAGCCATGCAAGATGCTTGAACACAAACAAGTCAACCA